>NC_090233.1:47232841-47870341 GCF_024489055.1 Chanodichthys erythropterus
CTATGTTGTATTCTGAGTAAAATATTGAAATTTGAAACTTCCACATCATTGCATTCTGTTTTTATTCACAATTTGAACAGTGTCCCAACTTTTTTGGAATCGTATATATACGGTTTGTATATATATATATATATATATATATATATATATATATATATATATATATATATATATATATACTATGCAAACATTTAAGTATCCACAAAAAAGTTCACAAATGCATTTTTTTTATATTTAAAAATATTTTTTAAATATTTTATGTTCAGTTTTTGATATGTTGATATATCCACTATCAAGTCTGTGATAGTGCAGATATTGTAACACCTTCTACTAATCGTTTTTAACTTAAGGTTTCAACTTTAAACATCATTAACCAAGATGTTTTAACTTATGATATAGACTGCTGTATTCTAGACTGCATTGCTTTGTTGAACCATACCTGTTTCTAAACTCTTTTTGTTTAGTTTAAAGGAAGTTGTGCAGGATCAATCAGTAAAGCCTAAACTCCAGTGTCTGATGGTGGACCCATCCTTCTCTATGGTGACGGTACAGAGCGAGGACAGTGGGATAGTATGGGAGACTGCTTCCAGTAGATGCTCAACTCCATGGGCTTCAGAAGGAAGCTCGCCATCTGAACAATACAGCATGGAAGGTTCTGGAACACAGGGGAATATTGTGATCATAATGGATGAAGACAGAATAAAGAGGAAAAAAACGACCAGCAGAGGAAAGCTAGGTGACAGGTTTAAAAAGCCTAGCTCCAGACTGCCAAAAAGTCGGATAGGTGAGGAAAGACCTGCAATGATTGAGGTGTCAGTGCCAAATATCAGGTCTGAAAGCAATGAGGATGTTACGTCTGCTGGAAGCAAGGATCAAGATCTTTTTAGTTTAATATCAGAGGGTTTTGAAATACTCAATATTGTTGTACCAACAAAGCTTGCTACAGTAGATGAGGAAGATAGTACTGAACTGGTGGAGAATTTGGCCTACTTGGATGATACCCCAAAGATAAAATCCAAACATAAACATGAACCTGTAGCTACAAACAGGTGTCCTGTGAACATAGATGTTGAAGAAATTAAGCAAAATGAAAGCTTGAAGAATTCTTTCCAGATCTCTGCTGACAAACAGCACAAAAAGGATGAAACTCATATGGACTACCTTGAAAAATTCACACTGTTAGATGAACAGGCACCTAGTGATGGCACTACACTGATGGAAAAACTTGAACCAGAAGTGACTGTTCAACCAGAAGAACCTCAAGTGACTCAGAAAGAACCAAAAGCAGATGAAGCAATTGATGAGGATTCCTTTGTAATTATCAATGATGTTGAAATTGCAGGTGAACATCTTGATGAAGTGTTTTATGGAAATAAATTGAATGCAGAGCCTGTGGTTCCCCAAGAGCATGGTGGGAGAACAGCAAAAGTGAGCACTAAAACTCTTAAAGAGAGTGGATCAGTCTTATTTGGAAGTCAGGAATGTATCCTCACACCTGTATATCTCCCTACCGGACCACCAAAGATCATAGATCTTGTTCTTCTTGAGGAACCACGAGCAATGTCTTTCCATTACTCAGACCTTTACGAGGATGCGATTGGAGACCGGAAGAAAGAAGACGACTTTTCGGATACGGAGAGTGTCGCTTCTGAAAGGTCCTTCAAAAGGCGATACTCTGATTCTGATGATGCAGATGGATATCTGGAGAAGTTCATATTGAAGGATGAAATACCATTGGTTGCTAATGTACCTGAGGCCAAAGAGAAGGAAGATGGGGGGAAATTAGCATGGTCACAAAGTAAATTTGAACTCACTGGATGTTTAGAAAGAGCACAAGCTAAAGATGATGAAGTAACTGTCGATCAATCATGTGTGCAAGATAAAAATGAAGGTGAAGCACAGTGTGAGTCCACAGGGTGTTGTTCAGAGGGACACTGTGCTCCAAAAATTCAACCAGAGGTGGAAATGATCATTAGAGGAATTGTCACATCAGACGACTTGGTTGCAAAGCATAGTAGGGAAAATGAAAAGCAATGTGATGTCACTGATACACGACCTCAAGTGGATCAAATCCTTGAGCCACAAAGCATAACCAACAATAAAGAAGATCACAGTGGACAAGAACAAATAAGCCTGACTGCTCAAGTGACAAGGGTTTTAGCGCATGAAGATGTTATTAAAACTAAAGAAGAATTTGAAATTCTGTCTGTAACAAAGAGCTCTGAGAAAATTCAGACTGATGTACCACATGCTGTTGAAAACATTGGTGCTTCTGGGGCCAGTGTGGATAAACGTCATGAAGTAGCTGATGTCATTGCTGACATCCAGGAAACAAGTACTATTACTAAAAATGGCAAAGGAGAGAATAATAAAACCAAGACACAAGGCAAAATTTTAGAGCAAAATATTACCCCAGGGATTGATAAAGGCATTGCTGAAATATTAAAAAGAGAAGAACCAGAAATAATTGCTCAGAAGTTTGCCAGTCTCAAAGAACCCCTGTTAGATAAAACAGAACCTCCAAAAACTGATGAACCTTCAAAAGTAGAGAAAGAAGTCAAGCCTTTAGAAGAGACTGAAACAATTACAATGGATTCTACTGAAGTTGAACGTTCTGCAAAATCTTTAGAAAATGAGTCTCAAGTCCATGAAAATGGAGAAACACTTGCTGTGGTTGAGAATAAAGTGAGTGAAGGATTAATTCCCAATAAGGAGAAACAAGAGCAAGTAATTGACAAGATTGGTGCAGCACAAGAGGTTGAAGCCCATATCGGTACAACAGAAGTGTTAACAGAAATCGAAATGAAGCCAGAGTCTGAAATCACTTCAGTTCAGAGCTCATCAGAACAGTCACATACAACTGAAACAGATACAGTGAACATTGAGCTTCAGGCTAAACCTGAGATTACAAGTGAGGAGAAAATGTATCCAGAAGCAACACTCAAGAAAGCCAAAGAGAGCACAGGTGCAGATAGGCCAACAAATAAGGCACCAGTGCTTAAACAAAGGCTGGAAGAGCAAAATGAACATGTTGACATACCATTGATTGAACCTGTGGTTACAGAAAAACATGGAAAAGTTGAGGAAATCAAGGTGGATGTTACAGAGGAAGTAAATGAAAAGGTAGACACCACAAATGAGCCTGTTCAGGATGAGATACCTTCTCAGAAAAGAATGACAACAGAGACAAATCAAATAATTGATTCAAGGCAAGAATATAGCTTATTGTTAGCTAATGACATGGAGGCATTTGCTCGAGAAAGCACAGAAAAGATAAGAGTAACCGAAGACGTAAAGGACTTATCAAAATTAAGACTGTCACCTGTTGTACCAACAGAAGAATATAGGGAAATAAATGACATGACCATATTAACCAGAGAGATCCCAGTGAAAGATTCATGCATTAGTAGGACAGATATTGAGAATAAGATGTTACCTCTATCGTCAACAGAAACATTAGTGGAAGGAAAGAAAACACACGTGAATGATGTACAGATTGAACATATAACAGATCTACCAGAGCCCATTTTGCCTCCTCCTCCTCCAGTTGATGAAGACGAACCCTCAGCAATGACAGTTTCACCTTTAGAGCCAGAGGATAGTGAAAACAATTATGATGTTATACATGGAGGAGGAAGCCTAAGTAGGAATAAAGGTGTTTTCTCACAATTGCGAAGTTTTACCCCTCAAGAGGACCTGTCAGCCTTGAGCTGCGACCCAGATGTGCAGCAGGAAATTGCAGAGGAACTTGATTATGAGATGGTGACCGAACAAGAGGCAAGAGAGTCTGAACAAGCTATAGCTGAGGATGGGCACTGTGAACAAGTTCGACTGTCAGATCAAACTCTGGAAAAAGGCTTTGAATTTGTTGAGGATTTGGATAGTGCACAAATGGCGGAATACAAACATCAAGAGGAACTTGAAATTCAACCAATGGATGCATTCTGCCTTGTTTGTCGTTGCCCAGTACTGCTGAGTGAGGCTGAGCATCAAAACCATGAGATGGCCTCTTTGGATGAGGCCTATGACAGTATTAAGGTAAGATAAGTTCCCTGTACTATGAAAGAGTGCTAAGACATGATTTCCTGACATCAGCTTGACATCTGATCTTTCTCAGCTGGCCTATTTGGAGAGCTTACATTATGAAGTCACTGATTGCTCAAATGTTTAATACAGAAGGACTCTTCCAGTGTCTAATATTTCCAAATGATAAAAACACATAATCGGCTGTAAAACCAACTTGTATTTGTTGACTTTACAAGAATATTGAGTGTAAATCAGGTAGAGACAGTGAGAGATTGTTTACTTTATTGGCCTTTGACGGCATTCATAGCAGATGAGTCAGAACCAACTGACTCATAGCAAGAGCTGAAATGTCCCTCTCTGGAAGTAGACAGCTGTTTCCATGATTCATCTGTAGTTTATTCCAAAGGACTGCACCAATGTGATTTGACATTTGCAAGTATGTAAAATCCAAAGGAGATAATAAATTTATATTTGCAAGTATGGAAGAAATATAAGTTTGTGTTCAATCATTCAATATAGATGTTAAATATTTTGTGTAATTTACATTGTGTTCTGCACCTCCAAATATTTCATGTTGTCTGTCTGATGTAATTTTCCATGTGATGTTTTTTTTTTTTTTTTTTTAGAATCAGCTGAGTGAACTGATATCAGTTTTACAAGGAAAATCTGAGAATATTGAAGACTTTGTATCTGAGATTGAACTGGCATACAACACAGTGGAGGTATTTATATTATTATGCATTCATTTACATATTTGGGTGTGTCATTTTTGGGTGAACTAACACTTAAAGGGTGGGTTAAGGAGTAAGGGAAGGGTCAATGGTGTAATTATAGATGTCATTACAGAAATTAATTACAGATGTAATATGCAGGTACAGTTTTTCAATATAAGTACTATGTAAAACATGTATACAGTATGTACACAATAAGTGCATTGTATCAAATTATTTATTTAAACGTTAGTATATAGTAGTTTAAAACACTTAATATAAAGTGGGACTAAGAACTCAGCATGACACAGGGAGCGCATTAAAAATGATTTGGCTGCACGAGAACCATATCTTGCAAAAACAAAACAGAGATGATAAATCTTGTTAAGCAGTTATTATATTTTGTTCCATTCCAGTAGCTATACAAATAATATATACAGTAATATACAAAATGTGTGTGTGTGTATATATTTTCTCCCATCTCCCGACTGCATCTCTGGAGCTCAGCCACAGTGATCTTTGGGTTCTTCTTTACCTCTCTCACCAAGGCTCTTCTCCCCCGATAGCTCAGTTTGGCCGGACGGACAGCTCTAGTAAGGGTTCTGGTCATCCCAAACGTCTTCCATTTAAGGATTATGGAGGCCACTGTGCTCTTAGGAACCTTAAGTGCAGCAGAATTTTTTTTGTAACCATGGCCAGATCTGTGCCTTGCCACAATTCTGTCTCTGAGCTCTTCAGGCAGTTCCTTTGACCTCATGATTCTCATTTGCTCTGACATGCACTGTGAGCTGTAAGGTGTTATATAGACAGGTGTGTGGCTTTCCTAATCAAGTCCAATCAGTATAATCAAACACAGCTGGACTCAAATGAAGGTGTAGAACCATCTCAAGGATGATCAGAAAAAATGGACAGGACCTGAGTTAAATATATGAGTTTCACAGCAAAGGGTCTGAATACTTAGGACCATGTGATATTTCTGTTTTTCTTTTTTAATAAATCTGCAAAAATGTCAACAATTCTGTGTTTTTATGTCTATATGGGGTGCTGTGTGTACATTTAATGAGGAAAAAAATTAACTTAAATGATTTTAGCAAATGGCTGCAATATAACAAAGAGTGAAAAATTTAAGGGGGTCTGAATACTTTCCGTACCCATTGTATATATATATATATATATATATATATATATATATATATATATATATATATATATATATATATATATATATATATATATATATATATGTGTGTGTGTGTGTGTGTGTGTGTGTGTGTGTGTGTTTACAAATATTTGGTTGTACCACCTGACAAAAAACAAAAAATAAAATTATAATAATAATAATGTACACACTTTGAAATGTTATTTAACAAAAGCAGCTTGTTTAAACACATTGTTCCTGACTGAAAAATGTGCATTATAGATTTGAAAGCTTTTTTTGAAGCTTTCACCCATTTAAGGGTGCGTTCACACTTGTCATGTTTGGTTCGATTAAAACGAACCCTGGTGCGATTGCTCGGATAGTGCGGTTCATTTGAACATATGTGAACGCTGCCATCCGAACCCTGGTGCGCACCAAACAAGCGGGCCGAGACCGCTGAAAAGATGGGTCTCGGTCCGCTTCCAAACGAACTCTGGTGCGGTTCGAGTGATATATGAACGCAACACGGACCAAAGACATGTAACCGAACCAAAAACAGGAAGACGAGACCCTAAAAAGGACAGAATCCTCACGCATGTCGGTTTTTCTTGTCATAGTCGCGAGTTTGCCCATCACAGGCATCAGACGCGCGTCTCCATGCAGCAGATAATTTGTGTGTGTGACGGATGGATTCCCGCCGCTGTTTTTACTACTTTTTTTACTAGCTCTTCACGAGTTCCCAGCTGGCCAAAATACCATCACATGCAGGCTACGCACCGCTACGCACACACAACGAGCGCATTTACCTCAGCAAACAGAATTGTTTTGGATGTTCGGTAAGTTCCGTCTCAAAATAGGCAATACGTCATAAAATCCGACCAATCACGTTGTGAATGTATCCCTATGCCTTAAGGTTCGGTATCTTTTGGTTCGGTGATAAAATTGCCAATGTGAACGCTAACCGGACCAGGACTAAATGTTTTTTTTTTCTTCTTTGGTCCGGACCAAATGAACCAAATGAACCAAACGAACCGAACTACAAGTGTGAACGCACCCTAACGCTGCATTCACACGGGGCGTCAGCGTCAACGCTTGACGGAGGGCGTGTCTGAAGCTTGTGATTACCGTTATAGTGATTACAGCCAATCACATTACTTTCCAGTGTTGCACGAACGCAGTTGGCTGCGACTGCTCTAGGGTATTTGCATAGGGCGATCTGATTGGATGACGCCTGCGTTGGCGCTTGAAAAGTTGAGAAATCTTCAACTTCTGCCGCTTGCAACGTGAGTGAAGCAACGCGACGGAACCAACAATTCAGTTCAGCAACGCATGACGTCACCCATTCAAAGTAAACGAGAAGCGTTAACGCCGGCGCCCCGTGTGAATGCAGCCTTAGAAGCAACCAAAGACATATCTAGACACCAAAATATCATAGAGATTTGAGGGTTGAATCTTTTAACTTTGACCAGCAAGCAACCACCCTGAAGACCCTAGTAAATACAGCATAATGTGTAAACATATAGCATAACTCATATTATATATATATATATATATATATATATATATATATATATATATATATATATATATATATATATATAATTATTGAAGAACATACATTCTGGAAAGTTCTGGAATCATTTAAATGCACCTATATTGACCCTCCCAGTTTCCCAGTTAATAAAAATTGTACACATCAGGTCAAAATGGTTGAGACTGCCCTAGAAAATGTGTAGCAATGTCCTGGCAGCCTCCCACAACATCTTAGCATCGAGGTGAATTTTGCACTCCCAAAGTCTGGAGTGAGAGTTTTGTAGTGCTTACGTTAGTGCACTGTCAGCTTGGGGATGCTATTAAAGCGAGAAAGGTTACTGAGAACTTATGTGTAGCTTTATTGTGCTGTTCCCATAGGAGAACTTTAATGATTGTGAGAGGATCATAAAGGAGCACAATGAGGAGGTGGTGAAGCTGGTGATGGATCAGTATAATGAGATGTCTCAGGCCATGGAGGAGGAGAAAAAGGCCAAGCTGGAACAGCTGTACGACCAGATAGTGTCGTTCCAGGAGAATATCGACAAGGCCAAGGAGACTATGGAGATGACAGCTAAGGAGGAGGAAGAGACAGACCCACTCAAGTTTCTTTCTGTGAGGCTTTCCTCATTTGTGTGTTAGTTACTTAACTCGCTTAAAGTAGGTCACACATTAAGATTAGCATTAATGTATTGATTTTGTCCAAGGCCATAGTTGCTTTGGAAGCATTTTTAAAGTGCTTAGCTAAGATTTGTTAAGAGAGATGAACTGTATCTAGAACGGATATTTTAGTCTAATCAAACCATTTTTTCACCCCTTTTCAGTCCACTAAAGATAACAATATGAGGTAACTGAATGGCCTGAGTTTATGTTGTGTCAGTGGCTTGCTAACATCTAATGCTAATTACAATACTTCAGAAATGATCTGCATATTAAATTATTCCAAACACAAGCTTGTTTTAATTGCCTTGTTGAGTTTGGTGTGTTAAAAACAATGTTTAAATCAAGTGTTTGTAGCCTTTAAATGAATAGAAATCAATTCATTTACCGCATGGGGTTTTTACACACTATGAAAATATTGTGATAAGATGGATTTTCTTTCTATCTCCTTCCAGTGACCATTCTATTCATTTTTCACATAGGTTGAATACAGCTTTGGAATCCACCATGTCACTTGAACTTGGTCCACGAGGGCTGCTGGTTTTTGAGGATTATGCCAAGGGCAAATCAGGCAATGAGAGGAAAACCAGACAAGCCATTCCAGGTGCGCCTTAGTCAAGATTTCCATTGTGAATAAATATCCCTCACATTTTGCTGACTTGTATTATCACTCATTTTGTAGTACCTCAAAAACCACATCTTCAGCCTCAAGAGGCCAATTCTGCAACCAGCACTTCCGTCACTGTGTATTGGAGAGTCAATGAGGATGACATTATTGACTGTTTCCAAGTCTACTGCATGGAAGAGCCACAAGGAGGTTAGACTAGGGGGGAGAGCAGGGTTTTAACATCCATACTGAAAACAAAAAATACATTACTGTTCAAAAGTTTGGGATTGGTAAGTCTCTAATGTTCATCAAGGTTGCACTTTTCACACTAAAATACATTAAAACAGGAATATTGTTAAACATTATTACAATTTAAAATATCAGTATTTTATTGTAATATATTTTAAAATTATATTTTTTCCTTTGATGGCAAAGTTGAATTTTCAGCAGCCATTTCAGGATTCTATGATGAATAGAAAAGAACAGTATTATCTGAAATAAAAAATAATTACCAACATAAATGTTATTACTGTCACTCATAATCAATTTAATGCATTCATGCTGAATGAAAGTATTCATGTCTTTAAAAATATATCGCATATATACACTGCCCTCCAAAAGTTTGGAAACACCCCTGGCAAAGTGTCGTTTTGGACGATATCAGCATAAATCTGTAACATTTTTTGGTGCAAATACATTAATGTAACTTAACATTATCATTGAAGACCAGCAATAATAATTTTCATTTTGATTACATAATAATGGCAATATATACATATCAAAGTCAGACATGCCCCTTTGCCAGCTGTGATGCCTGGTTACTGGTTTAAACTTTGCCCAGGTTTGTAAAAGATTTTTGGGTCAGCACACCTTAATAGCTTCAACAATTGATTGCCAATTAAGTTTAGAATACAATGAACCAATTGGAACCCAGTTTAGGTCAGATAGCTGCTAATGGTGGATATTTTGATGAATCGAAAATGTAAGTTTTTTCTATGTATGAACTGTTTATGTAATAAAATGTGTTTTCGTAGTTTGTGTTGTCCCTTATCAGTGCAAAAATTTGTCCAAAACCCACTTTTCTAGGGCGTTTCCAAACTTTTGGAGGGCAGTGTATATATATATATATATATATATATATATATATATATATATCTATATATATATATATATATATATATATATATATATATATATATATATATCACATATACGCTTAATCACTGTTTTTACTTTGTTTTTAAAAATATATTATCAGTATAAAACATCCTTGCAATTGTGGGTTAAATGCTTAAACGGTTAAGATCATTTACTCACCCTCATGTCACCAAACCTGCATTACTTACTTTCTTCTGTGAAACATAAAAGAAGATATTTGTTTTGGACCACACTTTTATTGACTTTTATTGACTTTTATTATATGGATAAAATCAGATAAAACATTTTTCAAAATGTATATATATTTTAAGCATAAACTATCCCTTTAATATTCACACAAAAACATAAAATAAAAACACTTATTAGTACTGTATGCAAAAAGTATGTCAGTGGGATGCTCAGACACGTGCTTCAGTTAAAGTGTGTTAAATGTAATTGAATCTGCAGCTATCTCAGAGGAGTACAGGGTGACTGTGAAGGAGAGCTACTGTAATCTAGAAGAGCTGGAACCTGATAAGTGTTATAAGGTGTGGGTGATGGCGGTGAACTACACAGGCTGCAGCATGCCGAGTGAGAGACTGCCCTTCAGAACCGGTTAGTTACTCACTGTGTAAATCCCCTCTGACTCGCATGATGTTTGAGAGAGCAAGAGATCATGCTGTATGTCATAATATATCAATATATAATGAGATGACCATGTGGAGCCTCTTTACGAGATCAATGACATCCAATGTGAATTCCAAAGTGAATGTGTTTTCAATCCAGATTAAATATGGAGTGTTCACATTTAGCAAAACAAACTCAGGATTAGCTGTTAGTCAGTATCTGAAAGTAACTCAACTCACCTTGTTCCCTCTAGCCCCTTCTGTCCCGGTGATCCAGACAGAAAAGTGCACAGTGCTGTGGGACACAGCCACGCTGCGTTGGAGCGCCGTTCAGCCCAGCGCTGTTGACAGCTTCACACTGGAGTATTGCCGCCAGTATGCATGTGAGAGAGAGGGACTCAGGTAGGCCCTCTGTACAAGCAGAAAAACAGCACCAGGGGTCAAGAGAAAAGAACCGCGAGTTTCAACCAACCGCAGAACCATACGTCACAGCAGGCTGAGGACAACAGTACCATGCCAGCAGTCTCACGCCGGTGTTGGGGGTGGAGCTTATAGCGTCATTAAGGGGCGGTGTAGTGGTTGGGTGGGGTTCACATTCGTTAAGGTTGAGCTTGTAGTTCTATTGAAGGGCAGGGTTAGTGGTTGTGGTGGGATAGGCGATCGTCAGTACCCATCCTAACTTCAGGTCTGATGCTGTTGGACTGGTGCTGTTGTCTTCAGACTGCTGACGTGAGGTTCTGCGGTTAGATATACAATATCTCGTTTCAACACACTACTAATGCAGTTTAACAAAGCCTCGTCCCCTTTTTTGTGTATGCTTTGGGTGGGAATTATTTAAATGCGGGATATTGTGATGTGTACATTTCTGGATGAAAACTGAAGACTACAATTGAGACGTCTCAAGGAATTCAATCCAATGATCCAATCAATTTTTTTTTATTATTATTATTCGAGCAGCCATCACTATGGAAGCCCGTTTCCGCCACTAAAAAAAAAAAAACTCCATAAAAAAAAAGCCACTAAAAAAAAAAAAGATGAATTGCGACTTTTTATCTCAGAATTCTGACTTTTTAACTCGCAATTGCGACTTTATATCTCACAATTGCGAGTTATAAAGTCAGAATTCTGAGATATAAAGTCGCAATTGCGAGTTATAAAGTCAGAATTCTGAGATATAAAGTCGCAATTGCAAGTTATAAAGTCAGAATTCTGAGATATAAAGTCAGAATTGCGAGATATAAAGTCGCAATTGCGAGTTATAAAGTCAGAATTCTGAGATATAAAGTCGCAATTGCGAGTTATAAAGTCAGAATTCTGAGATATAAAGTCACAATTGCGAGTTATAAAGTCAGAATTCTGAGATATAAAGTCGCAATTGCGAGTTATAAAGTCAGAATTCTGAGATATAAAGTCGCAATTGCGAGTTATAAATTTAGAATTGCGAGATATAAAGTCGCAATTGCGAGTTAAAAAGTCAGAATTCTGAGATAAAAAGTCGCAATTGCGAGTTATAAAGTCAGAATTCTGAGATATAAAGTCGCAATTGCGAGTTAAAAAGTCAGAATTCTGAGATATAAAGTCGCAATTGCGAGTTATAAAGTCAGAATTCTGAGATATAAAGTCAGAATTCTGAGATATAAAGTCGCAATTGCGAGTTATAAAGTCAGAATTCTGAGATATAAAGTCGCAATTGCGTGATATAAAGTCAGAATTGCGAGATATACAGTCACAATTGCGAGTTATAAAGTCAGAATTCTGAGATATAAAGTCAGAATTGCGAGATATAAAGTCGCAATTGCGAGTTATAAAGTCAGAATTCTGAGATATAAAGTCACAATTGCGAATTATAAAGTCAGAATTCTGAGATATAAAGTCACAATTGCGAGTTATAAAGTCAGAATTCTGAGATATAAAGTCACAATTGCGAGTTATAAAGTCAGAATTCTGAGATATAAAGTCGCAATTGCGAGTTATAAAGTCAGAATTCTGAGATATAAAGTCGCAATTGCGAGTTATAAATTTAGAATTGCGAGATATAAAGTCGCAATTGCGAGTTAAAAAGTCAGAATTCTGAGATATAAAGTCACAATTGCGAGTTAAAAAGTCAGAATTCTGAGATATAAAGTCGCAATTGCGAGTTATAAATTCAGAATTGCGAGTTATAAAGTCAGAATTCTGAGATAAAAAGTTGCAATTCATCTTTTTTTTTAATTTTTTTTTTTTTTTTTTTTTGTGGCGGAAACGGGCTTCCATATCTCTCAGATACTGTCACATTAGGAAAGAAAAATTGGTTGCAATTTCCAGTTTATTCTAACTTTATAGGTGAAATGTATATATGTATATAAAAATGTAAGAGCATGTACACTGAATCCATTGAACACTCAGATGAGGTTTCCCATGATTCCTCAAGGGTGCACATCAGAGCACTCCAGAGGGTAAAATTACACTTATTAAAATAAGTCTTTCCACACACAGATCCTTATCAGGGATAAAAGGTTATGAGCAGAGGGTCCTCCTTCAGCCCAATGAAAATTACCTCTTCTACATCAAATCAGTGAATGCCGCAGGGGCCAGTGAGCAGAGCGAGGCGGCCCTTATCTCCACCAGAGGTCAGAGTCATCGCTATTACATCATCAGTCCGACACATGTACCTGTTGTTCGGCGAGTTTTCATGGGCGAAATCCAGTCATTGCAATAGGAATTCATGCAAATTTTGTGCTCTTTGAAAGATTTACTGACACAAATTTCGTAGTTGGTCTCATGGATTCACCGTGCTTATTAACAGAAAGCTGCTTGGTTTGGTTTTAAAATGATAAATGCTCATTTTGTTTGTGGTGTTTTTGGTGACTATTGAATGTTGTTATTTGTTAAGGTACAAGGTTCCACTTCCTCAGAGAAACAGCCAACTCAGTGCTGGAGGTTTCAGAGGACAGGAACTCAGTAGAATACACACGTGAAATCTACAATAAAATGTCCTCAATCATAGAGTAAGTACCTCAGTGCAAAAGTTTCACCATTACAAATCTATCACTGTAGATACATAGTTTTTATGCAGAAAAAAAAACAACAAATTATTGTCAAATCGCACAACATATGCTGTTAATTTTTTGTTTTCAGATTTGTGATGCACCACATACTAAATTCCACAAATGTCTTGAGTTGTAGCAAATGCATTTATTTTTTACATTTTTATTTATTTATTTATTTATTTATTTATTTATTTTGTACTTGTTCCCAGATGTCCAGCTGTTATGGGTGAGCTTTTGCCTTCTCTTGGATATTACTACTGGGAGACAGAGGTGTCTAAGTGCAAAGCCTACCGCATCGGTGTTGCATATCAATCTGTCTCACTAACCAGCACACTGGGGGAAAACAGTGCCTCCTGGTGTCTGCACTGTGTACCTACATCTATAAGGTATACCATTCATGTGATGTAGTTGCATATATTTGTTCATGTGTTTCATTATTCCAAAGCGGATATCTTTTAGACACAA
The DNA here is from genome assembly GCF_024489055.1 of Chanodichthys erythropterus. Lineage (NCBI taxonomy): Eukaryota > Metazoa > Chordata > Actinopteri > Cypriniformes > Xenocyprididae > Chanodichthys > Chanodichthys erythropterus. Next base: position 47,246,770 of record NC_090233.1, read on the forward strand.
AGGTCATGGAATATTTTCTGACCAGTAACATTTAAAAGTCTTTCCAGCAGAAAAAGAGTATTTTTTTATCTGCTCTTTTCAGTTTAAATAAACAAGCTGGTAGGACATTTGGAGCTGCATTCCAAACTATGGAAACACTGAGTAATTAAGGCTTTTTGGCAATCAGGGTGGTAAATTAACTGGAGCCTTCAAAAAGAATCAAAACGCCCCTTTGGTATAAATCTCAAAAAACATGTTCTCTCATTAAATCTGTTCTCTCATTAAAAAAAGTTCTCTCAGTCTTCGGTAAAATCTTAAAAAAAAAAAAAAAAAAGATACTGTGAATATTGTCTATGATGTTAGAGTTTGCAAATCAGCAACTAGGGTCCTGTCAAATCCCAGCCAACAGAGAGATCAATTTTATGAATGTATCTGCACAAAAAGTGGGCACAAAGATTATATTATAGATGCTTTTCAATAAACCAAGTGTTTTAAATCAGAATTTGGTTTTATTGAGAACACAGAGTCTTGGGTTGTGATCGTAATCGCTTTTAAAGGTAAAATAAGTCATTTTTCCCAAAGGTTTACACTTACAAAAGTGACGTACATCTGAGATAAAGAATTCAGCCGAATCAGTGCCCTAGAAAAAAGCTCTTTTATTCTATGTAACTGGTGAGATCACATGACCAGTTGAATATCAGTACCAGTGTCCCTATTATCAGACACTTCTGGTTCTGGAATAAATGGGTGACAAAAAAGAAAAAGGGAATGGTATTTCTAATGGTATAAAAATTGTATTTCTAAGATTTTTAAAATGTTTTTAAAAAAGTCTCTCAAATTAAGGCTGCATTTATTTGATCGAAAATACAGTAAACATTGTAATATTGTAAACTGTTGAGTAACTGTTTTCTATTGAAATATTTTATTCCTGTGATGGTAAAGCTGAATTTTAGGCATCATTACTCCAGTCTTCAGTGTCACATGATCCTTCAGAAATCATTCTAATATGCTGATGCTCAAGAATTTTTTTTTTATTATTATTATTATCATCAATGTTGAAAACACAATTTTTTTTTTCTTTGATAAATAGAAAGTTCACTATTTGATATATTTAATGTGTTGTATTAACCTCTTTTTCCTCCAGCTGCAGATTTGAACTACTTCATGACCACGTGGAGTCTGACATCTTTGTTATGGACATACCTGCGCGGGTCGGCACTCTGCTGGACTACAGCCAGGGTCGGCTCTTCTTCTTCGATGCTCAGAATGGGCAGCTCTTGGGCACTTTTCAGCACACCTTCACTCAGCCCTGCTACCCTGTGTTTGTCCTAGAGCAGCCGGGGAATCTAGAGCTGAAAATGACCAATGAGGTGCCAGAGTTTGTTAAGCACTGCTAGTTTACATGACACAAGTCTCATTGCTCTGGACGTGCTTGTGCGACAGTATATGAATCAAGTGAATCTTTCTTAATAGGAAATTAAACCATATTGTGCTGTCACATGTTAAGTTGCTCAGTTTTATGAAATGGTGTGACTGAAGAGATTGTGAGAAACATTAAAGGGTTAGTTCACCCAAAAATGAAAATTCTCTCATTATTTACTCACCCTCATGTTGTTCCGCACCAGTAAGACCTCCGTTCATCTTTGGGACACAAATTAAGATGTTTTTGATGAAATCTGAGAGGTATATGAGAGAATGGCGGCTCAGTATTGGCTGACGCTGTTCACGTGAGCAGCACGACACATGCGTGTGATGGTGACGCAGTAGCCGGCCAATACTGAGCTGGTGTTCTGATGTAGAACCTGGAAGCGCTGAACCTAAACAGCATACAAGAATGACAGAAGAGAAGGTATTGTTGAATAAAGTTGTTATTTTTGTTTTGCACCAAAGTATTTTAGTCGCTTTATAAAATTAAGGTTAAACCACTGCACTCATGTGGACTATTTTAACGGTGTCTTTAGTACCTTTCTGGACCTTGACAGTGGTGGTTAAATTGCTGTCTATGGTGGAGCTCTCGGATTTCATCAAAAATATCTTAATTTGTGTTCCAAAGATAAACGAAGGTCTTACTGGTTTGGAACAACATGAGGGTGAGTAATTAATGAGAATTTTCATTTTTGGGTGAACTAACCCTTTAAGTTTTGTGAAAGGAAAGAATGTTTTTGAAGCTGTGCTTTTAAATCCCTCCAGAAACTAGTTTTGTGGAGCTGTTGCGTTGTTTTTGTATATATGAAAGAGAAAGTGCATGCGACCAGTTTGTTGCTAATACAGTATATGATGCACCCTGGATCACATGATGTGCAGACATTTATATTCAGTGTCAGTGTATTTATTTTGGAAGCTACAGGCTTTCAAGTTGTTTGAATAAAACAGATTTCGCCAAAACTAATAACAGACTTTCATAGCTGAATTCTCCCTCAGTGGAGACGTGTTTTTGAGATGATGATGATGATGATATACATATAGTTATGTTGTTTAGTCTATTTACATGATTCTGTAGGAAAAGATTATTTCACTCCATTTTCCATTTAAAATTGTTGCTGGATCTCACTTAATCACAAACTAACCAAAGGCAAATGTGCAGTAAAGTAAATAAACTGATTTTAATTTTCACTTACAATGGATCATTGCAGTATTATGGGATTTTTTTTTTTTTTTCTTTCATTTTCTGTTCCGAAAGCCACACATGACAGCTACATGACATGATGGCCACATACTGTGGGGATTGCACTTATGTTGTTTGGCATCCATTTTGTAAAAGTATTCTTTAAAATTTTTCAATTTCAGTGCTCTGTTGTTATATATAAAATATTGTTCAAAAGTTTGGGGTCTGTACATTTTTGTTGAAAGTGCAAAATTCTGTACATTTATGAAAGGTCTCTTATTTTGCATTTATTTGATAAAAAAAAAAAAAACAGCAAAACTCATAATATTGAAAAGATTATGACAACTTAAAATAACCATTTTCTATTTTAATAGATTAAAATATGGGAAGGCCAGCAAAATAAATGGGAAAAATCTCCTGTCCTTTCCATTTTGTTGAGGGAATGTGAATATTTGGGGAGTGGTGAGTTGTAATAGCTTCCATGTGACATCCAAACAGCAGCCCTACAGCTGTCTCTCTATTACTGCCACATTTAAATGATGAATGAATGGAAAGTTGTGCAAAATGTTAGTATTGTTCATTCAAAGAGCATAAATAGGCTCTTAAGTTACATCAGGATGTACTTTCCACAATACAAATAAAAAAACAAATGTTGTGGGTTTTACATTTGGTGTAAACAACTAAATGTAACGGCATCAGATAAACACGTTAACATGTCTATTTCAAAGAATTTCACTTTATTGCATATATATACATATATTTGAACATTGCTGTACACTAATATTTTTTGAAATATATAATTTTTTGAGACACAATGAATAATGATTACATCAAAAATGCAGTCAGGTGAGATGGCATGGCACAGCACTGGACTTTTAAGGCATTCCGTGCATGTATAAAACCTCCAGATGAAGAACAATAAATGTATACACAGTACACAAAATCAGATTTCAAGATCCCTTTGCACCAAAAGTCAAGAATGTGAAAGTTACATAATCAAGTGAGAAATTGGAGAAATTTACACTGTAATGAGGAACAATGTAAATACATGCATTATATTTTACCCATATGCACTAAAGTAACTGTTATGAACCTTAAAGATGTAAAAACTTGAACTCCTATTATAATTATGAACAATGCCATGAAATAAAAGCTGAAACACCTAGTTTATAAACCATAAAGCTTATATAATATACCTGTAATGGTTTGGGCAGGATTGAAAAAATAAATAAAAGTATTTAAAAAAAAACCACACACACACATAAAAGCTTTTGCATTTAGAAAGCCAGCTTGTGCATTCAAAGTTCCTTATACAATTATTATTTGAAGAGAAAGCCAATGACAGCCAGGGAAACTGATTAGGAGAAATGCAACTGAACTAAAAGCTACATCTCTGTAAAATGACTGCACTGCACTGCAATGACTGCACTTGCGATACAAATGTATCGCAAGTCATCAATTGTCAGCTCAGTGTTGTTATTAAGCTACTAAAAAGCATTTCCCTTTTTATAATGCATTTAGTTGCCTCATGTGCTAATGATACTTATATACAACAGATGACGACTGCCCATTTAACAAGCCCTTTATGGTGTTGTGTTGCAAATAGGATTTGGACATTATTTTAATGTCAATTTCCATTGGAAAAAAATAAATAAATAAATAATGGTAAAGTCAGTGCTTAGATAGAAGGGGGTTTATCAGGTTTAGCTCCTCTCGCTGGCCAGGGCCGAGGGTTTGGCCTCATGTCTGTGCGGTCTGTGCTGCGGACTGCTGCGAAGATTGTCATCCATCTGTGACATAAAGATACATGAAGATAAGACTCACAGGACAACTGTCAATTCTAAAAGGTGTGTAAGAAGATGTTTATTCAGATTCACTACATGGCCAAAAGTATGTGGGCACACCTTTGTGTGTCTATTTCAGCAGCATTACTAGCAGGTTCATAAATCACACATAAAGCCATACACTTACAGCCATACACATTCAAAAAAAAAAAAAAATCTGTAAATATTTATGGTAAACAAACTGTAACTGTGGTTGGCACAACTTTACTGTAAAAAATATGATAGAAAAATATGGCTGTAACAATGTTAATATACCAAATTACTTTTTTTATTTTTTATTTTATAATACACTGACAACCACCTTAAAAACAGATGGTAAAGAGAAAGCCAGATGAATCAATATTCATCACAAGTAACTCTTCCACAAGCTGATGTAAATACTAACATATCGAATGTGCATGGGGTCATTCACACAAATACAAAACACCATATAATGCAATAAACATTCATTTAACAACATAAGATGTAACAGAGAACCATAATGTACATAACTGATAAGAAAAAAAAAAAAAACTAAGAAGAAACTAGTTATAATTAAGGAGAAACTACAAGTGGTTATTTCAATGAAAAATCATGTGAGCTGTCACAGAGAATTCTGGGAATGTCAATTTATGTTTTTTCAATGTAAATTATAAGAAGACTTGAGCTGCATAGTGTTGAGAATCGCATAGTGTTGAGTAGGTACTACATTTGAATTTACTTCACGAATGTTGAAAAAAGTATGTTCTATATAGTACAAATGCGTGTATTTGGATATACTACATCCGCCTGTCACATGACCTACCAGCGTCAGTTACGTCCCTTCAACTCCATTCACAAATCCTCTCCTGTGGCCTCATAGGATAGTGAAGTGTCCATTGTATGTGCACTTCAGAATCTCACAGGAAGTATTTTCGAATACTAAGAATTCGGACATACTAATCTGTTCGCACACTGTTTTTTGCCTACTATATAGTGGAGAAATATTCAATTTCGGAGGCAGCGTTGTTCTTTTTCACGTCCAAAAATATTTACCTATTTTACTGTAAATGTGCATGGAATGTACCATTAGATCTATTTCAGTTAAGCAATCATCAGGTTTTTACCGTATAGCATTTTTATAGTCTTTTCCCGTCAAAATTACAATCAGTTTTTACACAATCTTCTTATGACAAACATTTTCAGCAGAATTCTGCATGACATTTCTGCTTCTGCATGAAATGCCCCTGTGCAAAAAGCAATTGAATAAATCAATTATTGAGTGCAGTTGAACTTTTTATTGGACTAGCCCAGGCCTGAACCCTATTGAACACCTTTAGGATGAACTGGGACATCGACTGTGAGCCAGATCACATCACCCAATATCAGTGTCTGACATCACTTATGCATTTGTATATGAAATTCCAAATGGGAGAAAAAAAATCAACATGAATGTTTCAATATATAGTGGAAAAACTGTTTGGCCAGCCACATACTTTTGACCATGTACAATCATTTCTAATGACATTAAATTCAGAAGTGAATGAGCAGATCTTGCCAAGACCTTTTCAATAAGGTTGGACTCTTTGTTAACAAGTTGTGTCAGTTTCTGGAGGTTTGCATCAACAGGATCATGGGTAGCCGTCGGTGAGCCTAGCGAGAAGGCAGAGATAAAGAAAAGAAAAGACGGCAGGACACTGATTCTGGAGGAAAGCAGATGTTATTTTACGCACATGGGAGAAAGGTTAGCAGAATCACAGTGCAGCCAAAGAGACATAGCAAATCACTTAAAATAGCCACAAGGCCCAAGATCATGCTGTTATTAAACTGTCTTTTAGCATCTGCTGGAGCCAAATGTTTCGAGTTGAAAGCAATGGAAAGGTGATTAATCATGAATGTCTGGTTAAATGTTTGAAATCTATATGATTCAAAAGCAAACAAACAGAGCTTGAGATAAACTAATAAAAAGAAGAAAGAGAGCAGAGCAGGACCAATACTATGTTTATTTTTTGTGATTTTATTCATTATAGTACCCCCTACTATAGTACTACTTACAGTCCATTCTCTTCTCAGCGGTGGCAACGGTAAAGTAGTTTTTGAGGATGGTGTTGCAGAACTGGCAGAGGTTATCAAGTTGGTTCAGGTGCTTCTGAAGCTGCCCACTGGGCAGAGGGGCTTTAATAAGAGGGGCGATATGGCCAAATACAAAGGCATCCAAGCTTGTAGGCCTAACAGATAGAAAACATGGTGAAGTTTAGGCTGACACACAAAGATGATTACATTAACTCAGTTATACACTACGGTTCAAAATTGTGGGGTCAGTAGGATTTTTATGTTTTAGAAAAAAGTCTATTATGCTCACAGAGTACTTATTCGATCAAAAATACTGTAAAAACAGTAAATGTGAAATATTATTACAATACAATTTAAAATAACTATTGTAGCCCATTGACTTCCAACACCACAACACCAAAGGCCCCATTATACTTTTAGTGGAATAGAAGAACAAACTGGTGAACAAAATCAGGCCAAAAAGTTAGTTTGGACTTCAAAAAAGCTTGCCAAAGTGAACTTTCCAGAAAAGTTCACTCCGGCTGGTAAACACCTTTAAACTACCATTGGTTCATGGCATTTCCATAGTATTATAGCAGCTTGACCAATCAGACACACAATTATTCATTTTATTTAATGAATAACAAGCAAAGGTCCAAGCAGGCTCAAGCTGGTTCCTAGCGGTCTGCTTTCCACTCATCGTTATCAACTTTTACTCCGCTGCTGACACTGACCAGTGAACCTCAAAAGACATTCCAGTTGTGGTGGGAAGGTGGCCACATGCAACAGCACAGACCATAGGAAAGACACATAAGGCCCGTTAAAAAAAGGACTTCTTTCCATTAATTCATAGGCAAACCTTTCTATGAATGAACATGCTTATCTCCAGGACATTGTGTGTATGATTATTACCGTCTTGTATACTGTCTTTTCTATTGTATCCTGTTTATGCATGCCTGATGTTAGAACTACGAGTTAGTTTAACCTCATCTACATCATGCGTGGTTAAAGGTGCCCTAGAATTAAAAATTTTATTTACCTCGCATAGTTAAATAACAAGAGTTCAGTACATGGAAACGACATACAGTGAGTCTCAAACTCCATTGTTTCCTCCTTCTTATATAAATCTCATTTGTTTAAAAGACCTCCGAAGAACAGGCAAATCTCAACATAACACCGACTGTTACGTAACAGTCAGGGTGTACGCCCCAATATTTGCATATGCCAGCCCATGTTCAAGCATTAGACAAGGGCAGGACATCTGGATCTGTGCACAGCTGAATCATCAGACAAGGTAAGCAAGCAAGGACAATAGCAAAAAATGGCAGATGGAGCAATAATAACTGACATGATTCATGATATCATGATATTTTAGTGATATTTGTAAATTGTCTTTCTAAATGTTTCGTTAGCATGTTGCTAATGTACTGTTAAATGAGATTAAAGTTACCATAGTTTCTTACTGTATTCACGGAGACAAGAGCCGTCGCTATTTTCATTTTTAAACACTTGCAGTCTGTATAATTCATAAACACAACTTCATTCTTTATAAATCTCTCCAACAGTGTAGCATTAGCCGTTAGCCACGGAGCATAGCCTGAAACTCATTCAGAATCAAAGTAAACATCAAAATAAACACGCGAATAGACATGCTGCATGACGAACACTTTGTAAAGATCCATTTTGAGTGTTATATTAGCGGTTTGAACTTTTTTTATGTTGTTTAAGGCAAGCGTGAGCTCCGTGGGCGTGGAGCACCAGATTTAAAGGGCCACACACCCTGAATCCGCTCATTTCTAATTATGCCCCAAAATAGGCAGTTAAAAAATGAATTAAAAAAAAATCTATGGGGTATTTTGAGCTGAAACTTCACAGACACATTCAGGGGACACCTTAGACTTATATTACATATTTTAAAAAAAAGTTCTAGGGCACTTTTAAACAACATAAAAAAAAAAGTTCAAACAGCTAATATAACCCTCAAAATGGATCTTTACAAAGTGTTCGTCATGCAGCATGTCTAATCGTGTAAGTACAGTGTTTATTTTGATGTTTACAATGATTCTGAATGAGTTTGAGGCTATATGCTCTGTGGCTAAAGCTAACATTACACACTGTTGGAGAGATTTATAAAGAATGAAGTTGTGTTTATGTATTATACAGACTGCAAGTGTTTAAAAATGAAAATAGCGACGGCTCTTGTCTCCGTGAATACAGTAAGAAACGATGGTAACTTTAACCACATTTAACAGTACATTAGCAACATGCTAACGAAACATTTAGAAAGACAATTTACAAATATCACTAAAAATATCATGATATCATGGATCATGTCAGTTATTATTGCTCCATCTGCCATTTTGTGCTGTTGTCCTTGCTTGCTTACCTAGTCTGATGATTCAGCTGTGCACAGATCCAGACGTTATTACTGGCTGCCCTTGTCTAATGCCTTTCATAATGTTGGGAACATGGGCTGGCATATGCAAATATTGGGGGCGTACACCCGTACATGCCGAGGTAAATTCAATTTTTAATTCTAAGGCACCTTTAATGCTATTAACTGATCCAAATATTTATAATTATAATGAGTAATCATAACTGTGATTTTTGTTGTGCGTTTATTTTGTTATTGAGAGGAAAGCGTGCAGCACATATTAACATATCTAAACGCCACTTTCAGCAGAGTCGGGATGTTCACTAACAGTATACAGCTGCTCAGGTATTTTGAACATCTTAAGACATTTCTCAAAATATCTTTATGTTATATATCTTTATGTTCCACGAAAGTCATACAGTAAGAAAGAAGGGTAAGTAAATGATCACAGAATTTTTTTTTTTTTTGGTTTCATACCTTTAAGGAGCCAATATATATTATGGGATAAAAGAACTGAAAAACTCACATGTCTCCAAAAAAGAAGCGGAAGTTCCCAAGTCTGTGGGAGAGCAAATTCAGGCACTCTTTGGCTTCACTGTAGATCTAAAAGAAATTCTATTACTAACCATACATTTTTTATATTCATTATTATGAAGGATGGAATAACTACAATAGCACATTCATTGTGTAACATATTTCATGATCCTCTGGTTTCTACACTCCACTCCAGGCAAATTTGCTCATGAGGGCTGTGAGGTAAACTGTTTTCCATTTTACAACACAGAACCGCAGACATTTCCATTTCACCATGGCACAGAAAAAGGATAGATGAATTCAATGCTATGCATGAGACATAATGTCTCAGTAACTGAGGTAAGAATTATGGATCTGTTTTCTCATACCTTTCCCTCCACCTCTGTGATGTTCAGCAATGGCGACTCTGCTTTGGTCAGTAAGATGCGAGACAGAGCCAAACTGGCCTGTCGACCCGGTACAAAGAAGTTGAGGGGGAACGGGGAATGTGACGTAAACCAAGGCCGGGTCAGGTTAGCATAGTTCTCTGCGTCCACCCAAAATGTGTGCAGCTACAAATGAACAACACAAATCAGCACTTAATTCATACAATCATTATGAGGATCAGTAATTTGAAATCAGTACGTGAATTGCAGATTAAATACCAGTGCTGGCAGCAGCTTTTCCTCCAGTAGTGCGACGTAAGCCATTGTATCTGCCCCTTGCTTAGCTGTCAACTCATAGTCGGCATTGAAACTCTGTGTGCATTATGATACACAAATTATGTTGACACCTTTATTTATTATTTCTTTTTGTACTGCTGGACATTATTATTATCATCATTTACTGTTTATAATGTATTGTTACATTTTTATCTTTATTAAGAGATTTTGAATGATGTAACAAATATACCATGCATTATTTGTTTTCCTTTTTTTTTCTGTTTTTTTTTTTTTTTTTCTGTTTTTGTTAATTGTTATTGGGATAAATGGGGAATATTATATTTCACACTTGTATGTATATTTCCAATAAATATAGATTAAAAGTTGGCTCTCTGGAAAACTAGATTCTGATTAGTAAAGGATTAGTTCACTATCAAATGAACATCCAAGATGTTCATGTCCTTCTTTCTTCAGTCGAAAAGAAATTAAAGTTTTTGATGAAAACATTCCAGGCCTCCAAACGGATGAAGGTCAAAATTACAGTTTCAGTGCAGCTTCAAAGTGTTCTACACAATCCCATATGAGAAATAAGGGACTTATCTAGAGAAACCATCACTCATTTTCTAAAAAAAAAAAATTAAATTTTATGTTTTAACCATCTTGAACTAGCTCTCCTCTTCTTCTCTATTTGAATTCCAGCAGTGTAGGCGCTGCTAAGTGTATTACTGCCCTCCTCAGGTCAAAGTTTAAACTAAATTGTCATATTCAATATGCTAGTGCAAGTATATAACAATTAGTTCAAACTTTGACCTGTGGAAGGCAGTAATACACTTAGCAGCGCCTACACTGCTGGAATTCAAATAGAGAAGAAGAGGAGAGCTAGTTCAAGATGAGCATTTATGGTTAAAATGTAAATAATTGTTAATTTTTTTTTTTTTAGAAAATGAGAGATGGTTTCTCTAGGTAAGACCATTTTTCCTCGTCTGGGATTGTGTAGAATGCTTTGAAGCTGCACTGAAACTGCAATTTTGACCATTTGGAGGCCATTGAAGTCCACTCTATGGAGAAAAATCCTGCAATATTTTCATCAAATCATCATTTTTTCTTTTCGACTGAAGAAAGAAGGACATGGACATAGACAATTAACTAGCTAATTACATATAATACATTTAATTAAATATTTCATGTTCATGTATCTGAATGTATTAGGTAAAGCTGTGTAATAAGTAGTACAGTCAGCTTGTCAAAATAAACCACTTCATGTTGAGGCCATTCGTCATGGGTTCTTCTGTGACAATGACTGACAAACTGTAAAATATCCCCTCTTATGTTACACAAAAGGAGCAAATCTGTAAACAAATATGAATTTCTACCTGTTTTCGTAGGAAGTTTAGAATTTGTGTTGGTTCTGTGACTGTGGATCCCTCATAATGTAGTTGTGGCACAGATGCTGTGGAGGGAAAAAAGTGACAGCTGCAGATTAACCATTAGAAAAAGCTCGACCTTTGTCTCTCACGCACTTAATAAATGTTTGGCATTCACAATATTACATTTGGAAAACTACATGGATGCATTCCAGACTTTCATAACATTAAACATGCTCTCACACCAAGACTATTACAAACAACCTTTTCTGACCTGTAATAGTCCTCCACGTCCAGTCAACAGACTTTACCGCAAGCTTTGCGCCTGCAAATTTTGCATAAGCCTATAAAAAGAACATTAAAAGCATGTAAGTTGAATAGATGACTGATTTATGGTTAAATAATTACTGATAATCATCTCAAAAGCGCTATATAGTGTAACTAGGACTTTTATTATGCATTGCGAAGTGTTATCAGAACGCAGGTTAAGCAGCTGCAAAAACAAACAATAAAAGCTGTACTCCAGCACAAAACACAAGCGCTGTGTATAATCTATATTCTAAGTGAAAAGCGTGTAAAAAGAGCCCATACCCTTCAGATCCTATCAGCATTATTCCTCTGACCTTCAAGAAATAAACACCAGAGCTGTGCGACACATATTAGCTTACTATTATCAACCAGTCAAACCAATGCACTGCAATACAGTCGAGCTCCTTTCTGCATGACAGCTACTGTAACGGGATGCATCAGTTGACAACTGAAATGGCGTATAAATAGTGTAGCGACATTTTCATTTATCAAAGTGACACCGCTGGATAAAGCTATCCGGACACTAAGACAGGTTTCTCCAAAGAGGTATCGACATTCTTGATTAAATATTACATTGTGAATACGCACTCAACACGAGCGTTAAAATAAAGCGTGTAGTTTACCAGCACGACGAGGGAATCTGTGTGCACTGATGGCAGATCCCAGTCGCCTCCCCAGCAGAGCAGCTCCATGGGTTCCGCCATGTTTGTGTGCATGACTGAGTAACATGAACAGCATCCCAGGGTGCTAGGAGACAACTTTCACACAGCAAATGCTTGATGAAATACATAATGGATCGTGGGTTGACTTCCTTACAAACAAACTAACTAACTAACTATAAATAAATAAATCATTTTATTTTTACTTTAGGTAAATATTTCTTGTCAACAGAATATATTTATGCCCTTAAAATCAAAATGTAATTTTGTTAAATTAGATATATATAGTGAAAATATTTGTGTATTTAGAATTATCTAGCTGGGAGTGAATCACAAAACAGTTCTGTCACTGTTAGTAGAAAAATTAAATATACTAGCGAGAGTGTAAAAAAAAAAAAAAAAGTATGTTTTAAAGTCAGCATGAAACAGAAGTTGCGATAGTCTTACGCTGCATTCACACGGGGCGTCAGCATCAAGGCTTGACGGAGGGCGTGTCTGAAGCTTGTGCTGACGCAACCGTTATAGTGATTACAGCCAATCACATTACTTTCCGGTGTTGCAAGAACGCAGTTGGCTGCGACTGCTCTAGGGTATTTGCATAGGGCGATCTGATTGGATGACGCCTGCGTTGGCGCTTGAAAAGTTGAGAAATCTTCAACTTCTGCCGCTTGCAACGCGAGTGAAGCGACGCGACGGAACCCACAATTCAGTTCGGCAACGCATGACGTCACATATTCAAAGTCAACGAGAAGCGTTAACGCCGGCGCCCCGTGTGAATGCAGCCTTATGTCTTCCCTACTGTGATGTACGGAGCCCCTAAAGGGACATGGTGGTGGAAAAAACATGGGAAGAAATTTGACAACCCCAAAATATTTTGCATTCCCTCGCAAAACTTTTGCGCTCCCTCGCAAAGATATTTGCGTTCTCTCACAAAACTTTTGCGCTCCCTCGCAAAGATATTTGCATTCAGTGTCTTGCACCAAGGGCGTAGATTTGGTTTCAACATTGGGGGGGTTGAGTGTTGGTATGCTGCCTGTTATTTATTTATTTATTTTTTCATTTAAAAAAAAATCTGTTTTATGTGTAGCTTTATTGGATAATTTATTTCTTCTATCTATCTATCTATCTATCTATCTATCTATCTATCTATCTATCTATCTATCTATCTATCTATCTATCTATCTATCTATCTATCTATCTATCATCTATCTATCTATCATAACTTTATGCAATTTATGTATAACCATTCATCAAATTCTACCATAACGGAGTGATTCTAAAAAGAAATAAATTATGTTATATATGTTATATATGTTGAAACCGCCAGTAGGTGGCAGCGATTCGACATTTTAATGAGTGAGCTACTTAAATCGTTCATTCAGCCAATTCGTTCAAATAGATTAATTAAGGAAGAAAACAAACACCAATGTGAATACTTTTGTCATTGATAAGACGATATTGAAAAATGAAGTAACAAAATAGACGGCTGTTTTATTAATTGGTTACAGTTACACTGATAGTTAGGCCTATGGCTAAATTGCAATGGATTAGCTAGCTAAAATATATGTGGAGTGTACTTAGCTATTACAATGTTTTCATACCTCCTTCTCAGTACATGTTTTATTCTTTTTAACGTCCCTCTTTGAACAGAAGTTTAATATAGTCAGTTGGGCAGAGGTTCTCTTCATTTTTGGTGCTACCCATACCCTCTCATTCAAACACTAGAGCTCCACTCGCGCTGTTTTGGTGAAAGTGCGATGCGCATTGGTTGGACGTTACCAATCGGTTCAATGGAGGGGGATATTTTTTTGACTAATTTATTATGACAAACACATATTCGATTAGAAACAAAATTATTGTTGCAAAATAAATGAATTATACATATTTTAATATAGATCTACTGTGATTTTCATGTTGAAATATTGGGGGGGTTGTAACTGATGGATTTGAATATTGGGGGGTTACCTTCTCCCCCCCCCATCCCCCCCACAAACTACGCCCCTGACTTGCACTGATGAATTGTTCACCACAAAACTAGCAATTTGAGCTAACAAAATAAATAAGGTCAATTTTGATTTCATGTGTACTGTAATGTCCCGCTGGCTGGCAGTAGTGTTTCAGTTGTTTATATTATGAAAAATACTCAATAACTTCACTGTACTGTCACCGAATTCAGTTCATACATCACTGCTCTCCTGCTGGTTGTACTGGAACACTTAGTTTGATAAAAAAAAAAGAAAAAAAAAAAAGCATAACTTTTATGTTTTTTTAATTATTAAACAAAATCAATAACTTCACTGTTATAAGTAAAAATTAAATGAATTGTAATGCCATCAAATTCAGTAAGCAATTATCATGCAAAAGCTGTTGTATGTATATCCAAGTGAAAAGAGTTCTTTAACAGAAAAATGTTGGGCGAAACTTTATTTTGTCTATTGGGAATTGATTGGATGTTGTGTTTTGCTATTGCTGTGATCTCATGTGAGTGACAGATTGTCCCGCCAGAGATTGTATTATTATAGGGAGATGAGAGGGTCTGTATCTCTTACCACTGGAGAAACCGTAACAAATGAATTAGTAAGTAATAGTGCTCAGTTGAAGGTGGTAGTTCACTTTTAACTAATCAGTAACTGCTGTTTTTCATACCTCCCAGAGAACTACTAAAAACTAATATGTTCGTAATTAATGAGA
Organism: Chanodichthys erythropterus; assembly: GCF_024489055.1. Lineage (NCBI taxonomy): Eukaryota > Metazoa > Chordata > Actinopteri > Cypriniformes > Xenocyprididae > Chanodichthys > Chanodichthys erythropterus. The sequence goes on from NC_090233.1 coordinate 47,261,780, forward strand.
ATAATGCATAATGTATAATTAATTCTAAAGTGAAGGTGATAGTAACCCAAACTACTGAAGTCTTTGTAAACTTTTGATGTTTTTGTAAAGTATTAGATAGTAATAACTCAAGAGTTACTATATAACTCTTTGGGAGGTATGAAAAAACAGTAGTTATTAATTAGTTAAAGGTGCTAAAGAGGATGTGTTTGTTTTATACATTTTTGCAATATTACTTGAAACTGTCTTTACTAACTGATAAAAGACTATTTATTAGGTGCACTGAAAGTAATAATATTAATATACATCATCTGTGCACAAGGTAGGGCCTTAAAAACACCAGCCAATCGTTTACACGATCATCGCGTAAACGATTGGCCCTCTGGCTTGTCAATAACTGCCGTGACGTTCCTTGTGAGAGACGTGCGCGGATTGGCCCTCTGGCTTGTCAATCACTGCTGTGACGTTCCTTGTGAGAGACGAGCGCGGCTGCACGCTCCAGTAACTTTCCACACTCCACAAGCGCTGCATGCAATGTTTTTGTCCAGAGACAAGAGTAACGACTGCAGATTATGAGTTACCTGCGGAGAGTCCGACATAATGAATCCAAAAAACACGACACAGTGAATGCCGGTGGTCAACACTCGTGTTCCAATACTCGTGCACAAGTTTTGGGAGGCGTTCCTTTGAAATGTGAAGGAAGGGGGGATGTTCTTACGCATGCGCTCATTTCAAAAACTCCGTAACAGTCTTTGGATTCTCAGTCGACGAAAAAATCCTCTCTATCACCTTTAATAGTGAACTACCACATTCTGTAACAAACGGGGCTCAGGCAGGGATCCAAATGCAAAGCTTTTATTAAAGGTGATTGTGGTCGTACAGGCAGGGTCAAAACAGGAACAGCAAGGGACAGGCAGAGTCGTAGTCAGGATACAGGCAAAGATCAGGACATGCAGATATCACTCACAGGTCGGTATACAAAGCACAGGTCAGGGGTCGGCAGCACAGGATCGAAAACAGGTAACAGGCAGGCACGGTAACAGACAGGCAGACAGGATAATAAATGCTCGGAATTGTACACAATGTGAAACAAGACTTCGCAATCAGGTGGGGTGTGTGTGAGTCATTTATTGTCCAGGTAGTGTGCTAAGCTGTATGTGGCAACAGGTGATTGGTGTGGAGTGAACATGTGATTGGCAGGGAGGATTGTGGGAAATGTAGTCCGGGAACTAACTTAATCATGTGCGCCACCTCTCAGCCTATCGTGTAATGGCAGTGACGTCAGTGCCCGCTGTTCAAAAGCTCTTCCCTGCGTACTGCCAGAGCATTAGCATTAGCCATTATGCTTTTTTGGCTAAAGGTTGCAGGCTTGCCTTCAAGTGGCTTTGGTCCCGCCCTCGCGCCAGTAAACGCATCATCAGAGAACAGAAGAGATGTCATTGCAGGTGGAAGGGTAAGTTTTTTTGATTAATATGAGGGCACATTAATTATTATTATTTATTTTTTTTAAATAATAATGTGCTGGATTAATCATTTATGATAAATACTGCAGTATTTCATAAAAAAAGAATAGTCAATTTTGATTTCATGGTGACTTTAAGACAGTTTATTTTCCTAAATTCCACTGGGGCTAAAATCCCTATTAAAGCTGGTTATTAGCTGGTCCAGCTGGATTTGAAAGCTGGCGGATCTATTGTCAGCTTGGTTAGAGCTACCTTGGTTAAGATATTGGACTAAATTCAAATATACCAGTTACAAACCAGCTGCAATGTTCCAAATAGCAGCTGGTGTGTGCACTTGTTTTTTACACTTTAAATTAAATGCTTACAGATTTATTTTGAGAGGCTGCAGGCAGGATACAGGGAGTTATAGAGTTAATGTGGTAAATCTTTTCATCCAAATGAAGTTTAATTGATTTTCCATAACTCATCTGCCGTAACACTCAAACTGGCAAGACTCAGCAGGGACATGTCAAGCCAGATTATTCCTGTAAATGTTTTTTTGTTTTTGGCAGGACAGATTGTTTGGTTAAATGCAATCAAATTGTTAAGGTTTGCCATGATCATTTCTGTGTAAACATTCTTTCAAGTAAAGTTTAAAAACAAGAACAAAATAATTATTTTAGGGTTTCTTTTAAAAGCACATATTCATCGCTACCTTTAACCAGCTGTACACAGGGACTGACCAAAATATCCTCTCATCATTTACCATTATTAACAAAGGGCTCTTTGGGAAGGTTTTGATCTGACATCTTCACAGTAATACATGGCTACATTCTGGTAAAAGCACAGAAGCGTTCTGGAGGAGGTGCTTGGTCACACCTTATATAGAGAGAGACATCTGAAAAGTCTAAATCACTTGAGCACCAGTCTGGTTCTCGTTGTTCTGCAGGACTGCAGGGAACAAACAGTTCTGTTTTGACGGCTACTGATCAAGACTGAATCAAGGGTCAGAGCAGAAACAAATTTTCCTGGAATAAGGGTGGAACACTTGGACACAACTTGAACACAACTGGATTTGTGACATAAAATAAATCCACAATGGGTATTTGGACAAGAATCATATTCAGTTTACAGTTAATTTTACAAATCATTGATACAGTGAAAACTCAAGGAATTGGTAAGTGCTTAAACCTTATAATACATGTTTTTAAGAAAAGATTTTTGCCATTTAACTTTTTGCATTATTTATTTAAAAAACATTTTATGATTAAGTGTAGAAAATTTCTTTTATTTAAATTTGAAATAAATGAAAAGGCCAATTTCTGCTAAAAACAGGTGTGATATACATGTTAGGTAAGTCAATTACACTGAAAAAAAAAAATGTTGTAGAAAGTTCTCACTCAGAAATTACTAGTAAATCACAAATAATTCGGAGAATCATCAAGTAAAACATTTAATTAAACATGACGTTGAAGTAGAAAGACTGAAATAGTATTTTCTTGCCAAATGTACTCCAATAATCTTTGTTTTTTATTTCTAGCTTAGAACAAATCTTTTTTCTTTTTTTTTTTTATACTTCATAAATGTCATAAATTGTCTGGAATTCCCCCAGAATGCAATGTTATTAACAAATCTGGAACTGAACACTATATAAATTGACCATTTGCTGAGGTCAAATCTGCCAATGACCTCTTGCACAGAGAAACTACAAAAAAGTTCAATGACATTTATGATGCTCTTAAAAATAAATGTTCCAAAAGGGGGTTTCTCAGTGATCCCATAGAAGAACCATGTTGGTTTCCAAAGAACGTGAACTGAACTGAAAAAGAACATTTTTTTTTTTTTTTTTTTAATAATCTGGAGAACCTTTTTCCCACTATTAAGAACCTTTTGTGCAAATGAAAAGTTCTTTGGATGTTATAGGTTCTTCATGGAACCATATTTTTAAGACTATACACAAATTGATACAAAAAAAAGCTTCAGTACCCAATGCAAATCTGTTGACAAAAATGCTAATTTTGCAGTTTATGATCTTCTGGTGTCACCGGATTGCTTACCTGACCTTCTGCAAGGAGGAATAAGGGCCAAGAATATGGACAACGTTTTCATCCTTGCGAGCCTGAAGCTGCAGAACAAAGCTCCAACACGTGTCTTCCGCATCTTCAATGCTGCAGATAACACGGACTATTTTGATTTCACTGTTCAGGGGAAACTCAACAAAGGTTTGTCTGATCAGATCTCACTAATGTGCTATATGTTCAATGGCTCAATAAAAACATGGCATCAACACCAAATACTCTTTCTGTTGACAGTCATTTTGAAATATCTGAAAAGCAACGGAAAGGTTGGAACAACAAATTTCGGTAAAGTGACACTGACAGATGGTCAACAACACCACATACTGCTCCACTTCAGCGGGCTGCAGCAGGGCACCCCCACCACGGCTCTCTATGTGGACTGCAGGCTGGTGGAGAGAGTGCAGGATGTGCCACTGGCCTTTAAATCACTGCCCGAGGGCCCAAAACGAGTCACGCTGAAGACCCTGCCAACCTCATCCCAGGTAAACCAAGAAGATTGAACAAATAATATCATTATTCTGAGGAGTTTACAGTATATGTATAGAGAGAGCGCAAGTATCATCTATGAATAAACATGTATCTGTGTCACAGGATAAGCTGTCAGACCTTAGACTCGTGCTCGATGAGTCTATTGATAATGTCGTGGAGCTTCAGGACTGCAGTGGTTCAGAGCTGAGTGAAGAGAGAGAAACACTGCAACTACTAGGTGCAACTACTAGTTGTTTCTCTGTCTGCAGCTATAGTTTTTTTAATGGGTTAGTTCACACAAAAAAGAAAATTACTCACCATCGTGTCATTCTAAACCCATAAGACTTTTGTTCATCTTTTTAATGAAAGCCTATAGCCTACGCAACTACCACTTTCAAGCCCTAGAAAGGTAGTAAAGACATCATAAAAGTAATCCATTGCTGCTTTTCCACCATCAGGCCAAACAGTTCTTAAGGCCCCGATATACTTCAAACGAAGTTCTTTTCGTTCTTGATTTAGGGGTAAAACGAAGTTCGAAAATACATGATCAGCGATATACTGTAATTAAACATCTGACACTGCCCACACTGCTGAAAGCAGTGTTTAGATGAATATGTAAATATGTGCTATACACTTTCTTCTCAGTAACAAAATAACGGCAAGCCGTTTCGAACTCCCACACAAACACAAAACAAACTTGTTTTGGCCTGATTTTGTTCGGAATGACGTCACATCAGTTCGTTCTTCGATTTTGTTAAAAAAAACATAATTAAAAATTGGCATACTTGGTACACGTGTTCAGACACCTGTGACACTGAGCGTTTCACATAGCGTCAACTCTATGGCACTGCGTCTTGTTCCCCTTCTCAGGGAACCAGGGTTACACATAACATAGACTTTTTTATTAATTTCCCCTTTTATTTCAGTTTTAGTCATTTTAGTACATTAAGTTAAACTAAATCAAAATGAGAAATGTCGTCTTGGATAATAGCTGAAATTTTATTTTATTTTAGTTAAGTTTCAAGTAACGATTGTTTTAAATTAACTATTATAAACCTGGTATAAAAAATGGATAAGCATTAATTTTGAGATGAACAGTTAAAATGAACAGTTCCAGAGTTGTGTTTCCACTTGAGCCTGGTTCAGCACGGCACGATTACAAACCCGTTTCAGCCTGGAATTCTTGGCATGGTTGTCATTGTTACGCAATGATTAACATTCAGCCCGACATTGGAAGAGCGGCTCATGTGACCCAAGTGGTTTTACCTATTTTTTTATGAAGAGACACGTGTGCTTTGTTTACCAAAAACAAATAAAAAACATAACTTACCACTTTATTTACAAAATATTAATCTCCTCCAACACACATTTACGAGAGCACCATGATGCATGCGTGTTGTGTTGACGCCAGAGCAGACGTTGTTGAGTGAACGCGCTTTGGAGATTAATATTTTGTAAATAAAATGGTAAATTTATGTATTTTTGCACAAACAAAGCACTCACATCACTTCATAAAATATGTCTTTAGGCTACTACCTTTCTGGGGCTTGAAAGTGGTAGTTGCGTAGGCTGTCAATGGAGGGACAGAAAGCTCTCAGATTTCATTAAACAGATCTTAATTTGTGTTCCGAAGATGAACGAAAGTCTTACGGGTGTGGAACGACATGAGGGTGACTATTTAATGGCATAAATTAATTTTTGGGTGAACTAACCCTTTAATGATTGATTATTTTCAGAAAATATCATTATGTTACATCTCTGCAGGAACAACCTCAAAGATGGAAGCTGGCCCAATGTTTGAGCTCATGCGAATGATCCAAGAGTTGAAACAGAAGGTGGATCAGCAGGTAACTTGAAATTGTGTGGGAAAATAGTTCCTTAAAGAGATAGTTCACCCAAAAAGAAAAATTGATGTGTCAGATTCAGGAACGAATTGCTCTTTTGAGTCTTTTCACTGAATCGTTTGATTCAGTCGACAGAACCAGTATGAATGATATGTTCATCATTTGGGCTTCAACTCAATGATGGAGCGATGATTTTTAGTCAATATCAACTTAAATTTCAATCTGGTCCTCACACAAAGCTAAAGAAAACTTGGAATATAGCATAAAAATACTTTCTTCAGAACTTCAGCATGATGACCATCTGTTTTCATAACAGACTAAAGAAACTGCTGACCTGAAAAAGATTATCTTGGAGTGTGTTCCATGCAGTGGTAAGATTTTTGCTATAAAGATAAGAAACATCTATAATGAGAAACATTTAGCAGTTTTGCAGTGAAAATCATGTCTGTGCTCAGTCAAGTAGAAGTCTATTAGAAGCTTTTAATGAAGATTTTGACATAGTCAGACAGGTGAACTCAAGTGTTCTGTTAATATTCAAATGCAGTGGGACTGGACCATGCAGCACTACAGAGTAAAAATCAGTCCAAGTGTAAACCAGGGGTCTGCTTTACGCCAGCCATGTGTATCGAAACAGTTGAAGGTGTGGGCTGTGCACCCTGTCCTGAGGGTTACACTGGAGATGGAGTCCAGTGCGATGATGTAGATGAGGTTAGATTTAAGATTCAGATTTTTTTTGTTCATGTTATTGGTAAACCCAAACATTAGTCAGAATTTTAATAATATGAACAACCTAAACAAAACCAAGAGATGATTGCTTGTTATCATACATATACTATTTTTTATGACTTTCTTGAATCAAGTTTTGCTGTTTATATTGTCCATCTATCCACTTTAGTCCATCTTCCTGTTTAGTTGGGTAATTAGAAGAGAACAGTAAAACTCATGAAGACATTTATTTGATTTATTTTTTTCCATCACTCACTGCAGTGTCTCTGCTAGCTCAGTCTGTTGAACAACACATATGACAAGGTTTTCTACTTAATTGAAGAACAGTAAAACTCAGTCAGGAACACATAATGATTTATTAACATTTCATCAGGGTTTCAATAGAGGTTTATCAGACTAATAGTAATATAAGTAATTTTCCTGTGCTTTTAGAACTTTTCACAGATCACTGTGCAGCATTATACTACTGAACATTGTTTGTTGAACAACATAAATCCAGCTAACCTTATAAACTGTTCAATTTTAGTGCCAGTTCAACCCATGTTTCTCTGGTGTACGGTGTATTAACACTGCGCCAGGGTTCAGATGTGAGAAGTGTCCACAAGGTTTCTCTGGCCCAGAGATCCAGGGTGTGGGCATTCACTATGCTCAGACAAACAAACAAGTGCGTATTATGCAAAGCTTAATTTAATTTATTTTACTTATCACTATGTGCAAATTTATATGTGTATATGTACACTACCATTCAAAAGTTTTGGGTCAGTAAGATTTATTTTTTAAAAAAGACATCTATAAACTTAAAAAAAAAAAAATAAAAAATCAAATATCAAATAAATGCTGTTCTTTTGAACTGTGTATTCATCAAGGAATTCTAAAAAAATAAATATATATCGCTGATTCCATAAAAATTATTTAAAAAATTATAACTGTTTTCAACATTGATAATAATAAGAAATGTTTCTTGAGCACCAAATCAGCATATTATAATGATTTCTGAAGGATCATGTGACACTGAAAACTGAAGTAATGCTAAAAATTCAGCTTTACCATCACAGGAATACATAACATGTATTGCATGTGAAATACATTGAAATAGAACACAGTTATTTAAAATTATAATACTATTTTATAATATTACTGTTTTTACTGCATTTTGATCAGATATATGCAGCATTGGTGAGCAAAAGAGACTTTTTTCAAAAACATCTTATCGACCCCAAATGTGTATGGATGTACATGGATCTATTTAATATTGTGAAAGAACATAGGTAATAAGGTATTTTATAAGATATCCCATATATACGGATTGTAATACTGTGATATGTCATGATACTGTATTATAAATCATATTTACATGGAAATGATATGATTTCTACATGGTACTTTTTGTTTTGCCACTGTATTTTAGTGCCATACAGTGCATGAGTAACAGAGGATTTATCCTTTTTTCATCAGATCTGTAATGATATTGATGAGTGCCAGGTGGATAACGGTGGTTGCACACCCAATTCATACTGCCATAACACAGTGGTAAGACAATAACTATCCTAGATTACTCATTATAATGTGGCACAGTAAATATAGTCAAATGTGAGAATTTAGCTTTCTCGTAGGGTGCGTTTCATTGTGGGAACTGCAAGACCGGATTCACGGGCGACCAGAAAACTGGCTGCAAAAGTACTGGCCTGGGCCCTGCTCCTGTATCTGACAGGCTGTGTGGGAACGGCCAACCAAATCCATGTGACATCAACGCAGAGTGTATTGTGGAGAGAGATGGAAGCACCAGCTGTGTGGTGAGACATCAAGCATTCAGACAGATATTTCGTTTACTAACATGCTTGAGTAAACTTTGAGCTTGTGATTTCCGATGCTTTTAGTGCCAAATTGGCTGGGCAGGAAACGGCTACGTCTGTGGAAAAGACACTGACATTGACGCCTATCCAGATAACAAACTTCAATGCAGAGATGGAACCTGCAAGAAGGTCATATTCATGAAATGTTATCAAACTGAACCTTATTGTAAAGTGTTACCAGTTAATCTTACTTTTCATTTTCAGGATAACTGCATGTTTGTTCCAAATTCGGGCCAAGAAGATGCAGACAGAGATGGGATGGGAGACGCCTGTGATGTGGATGCAGATAGTGATGGCATCTATAATGATCAGGTATAGATAAGACATCATTTCATTGTGACCAATCCTTTTCTTGAGCTAAAAAGCTCCCATCATTTTCAATCCCTGCATGAATGTATTCCTGCAGGACAACTGCTGGTTGGTACCTAACATAGACCAGAAGAACAGTGATAAAGATCTCCATGGTGACGCCTGTGATAACTGCATAAACGTGGAGAACCCGGACCAGCGGGACACAGACAAGGACGGACTGGGAGATGCCTGTGATGATGACATAGATGGAGATGGTAATTTAATTCAGCTCTTATTTTGTCAAAGATTGACTTCTCCATACTTTTTGCTCACATTTTTCCATGTGCCATTTGGCTGCTATGTGCACAAAAAGTTTTATTTAATTTTTTTTCACCCCAGAAATGGGGTGCTGTGTTTTGAATAGCCTTTTCACCCTTTGGGCCTGTTTTTTATCTGGATTTTCCTGTGCTTAGGTCATTTTTTATGAGGAAAAACAGAAGCTTCTGTGTTTTTAAAGCTCAAATTAGAGAGCTCTTTAGCCTGCTCGGGTCAAGAAAATCTGAAGTGACCTGTAGCGGTATTAACAGTGTCTATATGGCACCACACTGATAATACTCTTTCAAATGAACAATTATTTGTTCCAGTCTGAAAAGTGTAAAATCGAGCCCAGGCAGCGCTTGACATTTACGGTCTGCTCATCAAGGCAGAAATCCAGACACTTGACTTGATACTTTAGAGCTTGGTCATGTCTCCTTTGAGCAACCACATTTCCACCAAGAAACTGAGCCAAGAGCTGCTGACGCGTGGAAACAATTCCACAGAAGTCTTTCCGAAACAGTGCCACCTTGTGACATAACCCAACAAACTACACACAAAGACATCACTGTACCCGACTCTATACCACTGCAATGCATTTTTCCTGATGGAGTTTGCTCCATTTAATGACATTTTCGACAGTACACCTCTGTATATCTTTGTATGATGCTTTCTTAGTGATTTATTTTTAAGTGATTTATTTTATACCCTGGCTCTTACTCTGTCGTTGAATTACTGAATGCATTATTGTACTTTCTGTACTTCTGATAGGTTTGAAGAACATCTTGGATAACTGTCAGAGGGTTCCAAACCCTGACCAGAAGGACAAAGATAATGATGGCGTTGGTGATGCATGTGACCTCTGCCCTGAGATGCCAAACCCCAACCAGGTGCTAAACAACATTATTACTACCTGTCTCTGATTCTATTCTATTCTATTCTATTCTATTCTATTCTATTCTATTCTATTCTATTCGATTAGTCAAATCAACTCCACAGCAACTACATACATTTATCCACTAACCCCTCAGAAACATCCAGTTGCATTTTAAAAGTTGTAACTTCTTCCTGAGTCTCTCCATCAGTGTCCAACTCCAGTTTGAACAATGTAAGGCTGAACACCATTTCTGACAATCGTCATTTTGGCTGAGTGAGATTCTCCAGCTTTGTTGTTGTTGAGCAACTGAAGCATGAGCTGTAAAAACTCCACACTCTCTGGAAAGTGCCAGGGAGCAGAAGCTCATTTGCATTTAAAGGGACACAAATAGGGGCAAATTTGACAAGCTATAATAAATGATCTGTGGGGTATTTTGAGCTGAAACTTCACAGACACATTCTGGGGACACCAGAGATTTATATTACATCTTGTAAAAGGGGCATTATAGGTCCCCTTTAAAAAGAATTGCTTCTTGAAGACAGCTTTCCTATCTTTACTTTAGGCACTTTTTTAACTGTTAATCTCAAAATTAATACTTATCCATTTTTTATACCAGGGTTATAATAGTTAATTTAAAACAATCATTACTTGAAACTTAACTAAAATAAAATAAAATTTCAGCTATTTTCCAAGGCAACATTTATGTTATGTGTAACCCTGGTTCCCTGAGAAGGGGAACAAGACGCAGTGCCATAGATTTGAAGCTATGTGAAACTCTCAGTGTCACAGGTGTCTGAACACGTGTACCAAGTATGCCAATTTTAATTATGTTTTTTTTTAACAAAGTTTGGGAGAAGCAAATTTAAATGATTCACCCAATCAGTACAATTGAAGGCCTATATAGCCAACTGCATCCCTCTGCCACCCTGATTCCTGACTCTCGGTTAGTTACTATCCCATGCCATAAAAGAGTTTGAGTATGAGTGGAACACCCGTGAGTACAAGAGGGTGCCTGCAAAATACGTCATCAACTCTTTTGTCTGAAGGAGATGTGCAGGCAAACCTGATGCATGGCAACGAGATGACGCGAGTGCCTGCTGATATTCACAAAAAGTGCATGATTGCTTTTATGCAACAGTTCAATAAAGATTAAGTTAATATTGACTAACTTACATTTTAGACAATATCCAATACAAAATCAAACAGTGGTGTTTACTTCCTGAATGAATCTTTGTGAATGAATTGGGTAAGTGAATTATTCAATGACTCACTTATCCGTTCTGGAATGAATCAGCATTTTGGCAAATTGGTTGAATGATTCAAAGACTGTCTCATAAAAACAGTCACTTGTTGCCACCAACACTCTAAAAAGTAACTCAGGGGACCTTTTACCATAACTTAAAAAAATGCAAATTTTTGTGTTAATTGATTTAAAAAAAAAAAAAAAAAATCAGATTGTAGTAACTTAATGAAATTGTCTTGAGAACTTTGTAAATTGGGCAGTAAATTTTTAGTTCCCAGCATGCTTTCATAGGACTTGATAAGGAGAATAAGTGTTGACATTATTAAGTGTTATTGTGTTAGTTTTTTGGTTAAAGGTGCCCTAGAACGTTATTTCACAAGATGTAATATAAGTCTAAGGTGTACCCTGAATGTGTCTGTGAAGTTTCAGCTCAAAATACCCCATAGATTTTTTTTTATTAATTTTTGTAACTGCCTATTTTGAGGCATCATTAACTATGCACCGATTCAGGCTGCGCCCCCTTTAAATCTCTCGCATTTTTCGCTGTTGTCCTTGCTTGCTTACCTAGTCTGATGATTCGGCTGTGCTGCTCTAGACGTTAATACTGGCTTGTGTAATGCCTTGAACATGGGCTGGCATATGCAAATATTAGGGGCGTACATATTAATGATCCCAACTGTTACGTAACAGTCAGTGTTATGTTGAGATTCGCCTGTTCTTCGGAGTTCTTTTAAACAAATGAGATTTACATAAGAAGGAGGAAACAATGGAGTTTGAAACTCAATGTATGTCTTTTCCATGTAGTGAACTCTTGTTATTCAACTATGCCGAGGTAAATTCAATTTTTGATTCTAGGGAACCTTTAAGATAAAGATACCTTTTAGTGTTTAATGCTGTTATGTTTCTTATTTAAAGGAGTTTCTGTAATGTTGAAGTTTTTGTAGTTATCATTGTGCTGAAGAGTATACATGTAGGTTAACACTACAATGACTCTACAAGCAATGGCTGTGCTTATGCCAGTGACAAGTAATATCTTATTTGTACAATAAGTTCACATGCTAAATAAGGTACATTTAACATGTGCCATGAGTGCTGTGGATTTTAACTTAAATAGATAAGATTAATTGTTTCCAGAGCCACAACTCAAGTAGTTGAAGCGACCTATTTTTTTTTTTTTTTAATTTTTTAATAATAATCGACTTAAAAATTGGTTTGTGTTATAAATTAAGTTTCTGTAGTTTGTTGGTTGAACATAATTTTATTTGAAGTTGTCATAACTCAAAAATATTAAACTGTTGTGTTAATTTTTGTTGTTGAGGCAACACATTACTGGCACAAAAACAGACAGTAGAAATTATACAAACACAATACAATGCAGATTCGAAGGAATTAACTGTAGAGTAAATGTGTGGTCACATTAAAAAAAAGGTCCATTGTCAAAAGCTTATAGAAGTACGAAGCACTGCTCACACAGAAATAAATTCTGACTGTATTTCGTTTATGAAATTTCGCCAAGCAACGGTAAATGTGGCCAGACCTTAAAGGGATAGTTCACCTAAAAATGAAAATTCTGTCATAATTTACACACCCTGAATGAGTTTCTTTCTTATGTTAAGCACAAAAGAAGATATTTTGAAGAATGTTGGTAACCAGTCAGTTGACGGTTACCATTGACTTCCATAGTATTTTTTCCTACTATGGAAGTCAATGGCTACTGTCAACTGCCTGGTTACCAACATTCTTCAAAATATCTGCTCCTTAGCTCAATAGAAGAAAGAAACTCATACAGGTTTGGAACAACACAAGGGTGAGTAAATTATGACAATATTTCCATTTTTGGGTGAACTATCCCTTTAATGTGCATTATTCTATGTTTTTTTTTTTCTGTATGTTGTATATTTCATATTTTATATTACTTTTTTAATCCTGTCTTCTGTTTTCTTTCAATCAGTCTGATGTTGATGATGATCTTGTTGGAGACACTTGTGACACAAACATTGACAGGTAGAGTCTGCTTTACCTTTTACCTTGACGGTCAATATAAAACAAGTTTATAACTGAGGTCTTTGTTCCAGTGATGGAGATGGTCATCAGAACACCAAAGACAACTGCCCCAACGTCATTAACAGCTCACAGCTGGACACTGATAAAGACGGGCTCGGGGATGAGTGTGATGACGACGATGATAATGATGGCATTTTGGATGATAAAGATAACTGTAGACTGGTGCCAAACCCAGACCAGAAGGATGAAAACAGTACGCACAACAAAATGTGCTTAGTAGGATGCCATAACACAAGTAGTTCAGTTAATGAAGCAAAATGTTTCTGGTCTACTTTTAAAAAAATCTATACTGGACTTCATCAAAAATCAGACCACTGATAAAAAGATAAATCAGGAAAATATATTATTTTTGCTCTTCCTCTTTGACAGATGATGGGGTGGGTGACGCCTGCACTGGAGACTTTGACAAAGATCACGTGATAGACATTATCGACACCTGCCCTGAGAATGCAGAGATCACTCTGACCGACTTCAGAGCATATCAGACTGTGGTTCTGGATCCAGAAGGAGAGGCTCAGATCGACCCCAACTGGGTTGTTCTCAATCAGGGGATGGAGATTGTCCAAACCATGAACAGTGACCCAGGACTAGCTGTTGGTGAGCTTAATTGACCCAAACCATTCAAATACAAGAAAGAAAAATCATTTCCATAGTGAAAAGACCGGCTAGACCAACACCAATCCACCGTGAGCCTTGCCTGGACCACCATTGAAATTCATAATGGTCTTACTGGTCATAATTTACTTATCTTTAAACCATCTCAGATGTATACAACTTTCTTTAATCCATCTCTGTAAGTCCATATAATGCAAGAGGATAGGACCCTCAAGGTTGATGCTTCAAAAACCATGCAAAATGAACATGATTGTAACCCATATGATCCCAGGGGTTTTCCCATGACAGCAACATAGTGTTGGCCCAGATCCAGCCCACATCTGATCCATGCGTAATCTACATGTACCAGTTGTGGGCCGTGTCTGGGCCACACTATATTGCTGTCTGGGTCTGAAGAGAAACGATAGGTCAGCACATTGTGAAGGCTGATACTTCAAGTGTTAATTCACGAACGCACATATGATAGTTTGCCAGAAGCGATGGTTTATAGTTTAAAATATTAGTATTTCTCTCTCACACACACATCGTTTTGCTTCAGAAGACATTGGATCATCCACTGGGGTCGTATGGATTACCGTCATGTTTGTTTCCTGTGATTTTTGAAGTATCAACTTTGAGGGTCCCATCCACTTGCAAAGCTGGATTATTGTTCTAAAAATCTTTGTGTGTGTTCCACAGAAGAAAGAAAGTTGAACTTTAGTATTTTGACAATCTGGGTCAGAACATGACACAATCTTACCACCCAACGTAGGATACACAGCATTCAGTGGCGTGGACTTTGAGGGAACCTTCCATGTGAATACAGTGACCGATGACGACTACGCAGGCTTCATCTTTGGCTACCAGGATTCCTCCAGCTTCTATGTGGTGATGTGGAAGCAGACGGAGCAGACTTACTGGCAGGCGGTGCCCTTTAGAGCCGTGGCTGAGCCTGGCATTCAGCTTAAGGTTCCAGCGCTCTTCATCTCTATTACTGTCTGAATGCTCAGAGTGTGCTTTTACCATTACTTCTGCTCCACTGAGGCCCGGCAAATCGAGAAAAGTGGTTTTGGCTAAACTCTGAAGTGTGCAAAAATACTTAACTGACGTTAAATCTGTAGCCAAATAGTTATTTTGCACTTCAAGTATGTCACAATTAGATTTGATTATTCAACTGAAGACATTAATCAATATATTGTGCATTTCTAGGTTGTAAAGTCTAAAACTGGGCCTGGAGAGTTCCTGAGAAATTCACTGTGGCACACTGGAGATACAAACGACCAGGTGCGTTTGCTGTGGAAAGACCCTCGTAATGTGGGCTGGAAAGACAAGGTGTCCTACCGCTGGAATCTGAAGCACAGACCCCAAGTGGGATACATCAGGTTAGACGCTGTAAATATTGTAGGCTTCAGATTTTACTGGAGAAACAATTCACTGAAGCAAAGCAACATGTTTTTGGGTTTTCTCTGTTTTGCACAGAGTAAGGTTCTATGAAGGTACCGACTTGGTTGCGGACTCTGGAGTTGTTATCGACACTAGCATGAGAGGGGGCCGTCTCGGTGTCTTCTGCTTTTCACAGGAAAATATCATCTGGTCCAACCTGAAATATCGCTGTAATGGTGAGTGCAGTGCTTAAACGATATTAGGGGAACAATTTGAATTTTCAGTGTTTATCTTAATGTACATCTTTTTACATTTACAGACACAATCCCTGAAGACTTTACAGAGGAACAAGCCCAGCAGTAATGAAACTAAGCTGGGAAGAAACAGGAGAGCACTATTAGTGGTAAAGCACATCCACAGGAGTGCAGCACAAAAGCAGATGTGACTGATGTTTTGGGTACACTTATTTCCTTTCAAACATGGACTATTTACTGACTTTTGACAAAACATAGTTTTATAGTTATGCTGAATTTACTCTGCTGTAGTGTTTACTACACAAGAATGCTTTTCAGTGCTACCACACTAAACACTCACTTCAGGATTCAATATTAATAAAGTGAATAAATAAATGTAAAGTGTTCAGGATTTGTGCTTGGACTTTCTGGAGAATGTCAATGAGCTCTAAAATTAAAGTGATAGTTCACCCCAAACTGACAATTTTGTCATTTACTCACTGTTGTATTGCTCCAAACTTTATGGAAAAAAAAAAATAATAAAAAAAAAAAATAATAATAATAATAATAATAAATTACCGTTCAAAAGTTTGGAGTCAGAAGAAATGTTTTTTTTTTTAAAGAAATTCATTTTATTCAGGAAGGATGCATTAAATTCATCAAACTTGACATTAAAGGATTAGTTCACTTTAAAATGAAAATTAGCCCAAGCTTTACTCACCCTCAAGCCATGCTAGGTGAATATGACTTTCTTCTTTCTGATGAACATAATTGGAGAAATATTAATAAATATCCTGACGCATCCGAGCTTTATGATTGCAGTGATAGGGATTAATTAGTATGAGCTGAAGAAAGTGCATCCATCCACATCCATCCATCATAAATGTGCGCTCCGGGATGATAATAAAGGCCTTCTAAAGCGAAGTGATGCATTTGTGTAAAAAAAAAAAAATAGTTATAATAAGTTATGAAGTAAAATATCTAGCTTCCGCCAAACCGCCTTCCGTGTTCAACGTACGAGGAAAGTGTAAAACTCTTGCAGTTCACAAAGCTTACGCTACGTCCTATGCCTTCCCTATTCAACTTACGGAAAAAGTGTAACTGACGTGATGCCAGTTTACACTTTCTTCGTAACTTAAATACGGAAGGCGGTCTGGCAGAAGTTAGATACTTTACTTCATAACTTGGATAATTTTTTACACAAATGCATCACTTCGCTTCAGAATCCCTTATTAACCCCCCGAAGCCGTGTGAAGTACGTTTATGATGGATGGATGTGGATGGGTGCACTTTCTTCAGCTCATACTCACTGGTATCGCTCACTGCCATTATAAAGCTCGGATGCATCAGGATATTAATGAATATTTCTCTGATTATATTCATCAGAAAGAAGAAAGTCATATACATCTAGGATGGCTTGAGGGTGAATAAAGCTTGGGCTAATTTTCATTTGAAAGTGAACTAATCCTTTAAAAACATTTATAAAAGATTTCTATTTCAAACACATACTGAACTTCCTATTCTGTTTTATACATCAATACAACTGCTTTTAACACTGATAATAAGAAATGTTTCTTGAGCAGCAAATCAGCATATTAGAATGATATCTGAAGGATCATGTGACAAATTAGTTAATTAGTTATAATTGGCTATAAATATACATTAGTTGTATTCAATTATATTATTTTAAATAAAAAAAAAAAATCTTAAAAATCCTACTGATCCCAAAATTGAGAATATATATGTATATGTCAGTCAGATCTTTTTCATACAGCAACAGCAAACTTCATAGTGACCATGGATCTAAACTAAAAAAAATAAAATAAAATAAATAAATAAATAAAGTGACGGACTACAGTAATCCATTTGTCTTTTTTATTGAAAGAAGTGGCAATACCAATAAAAACACTATAAAGAATATGGGTTTGATCCTGCAACAGTTAAACTCATTTGACCCTTCATGAAACATTGAAATGATGAGAAAAAGTAAATAATAATAATAATAATAATGATAATAAACAAGGCATATAAATGAGGAAGAAAGCTGTTTTAAACTTACTGTACATACTTTTGGATTATAATGCCTTCATGCGAAATTAGTGAAAACCGCACTAAGCGCAAGATTACTTTTGTTTGCAATACTATGAGTACACCTAGTGGTCATCTTTACAAAGGACTATTTACATAAAGCACATATTGCAGTTAAATGTCACATTTATGTTCAGCATATTTGTAAGTAAAGGAAAGCATAATGTTTAATCTAGACAAACACCAAATACTGAGCATCAAATTATTCACAGGCTACATAAAACAGTATAGCTTGATGCAGTTGTAACATGTAATGTTTAAGGCAATGATTTAATTTACTCAAAACTTACAAAAACATCATCAGATTTCTTTAGGGCATTGAAGAGAAGTTATTCATAAAGTAACAAAGTAAAAACATGGCAGCTCCAATTCTAGTGACTCAGACATCATGAAGAGATTTTGGTTTGTCTGTAGTTTGGTCAAAACATTTAGGGCAGCTACAACTGCTACACAGGAAATAACCATACAATGTCAAATAATTCCAGTTCTAGATTCTATTTCCTTCATCAATGACAAAGCCAACCACTTTTTTTTCTAGCAGGGAGCATCAGGAATGCTACAGTACGTCTAATATAGGCAGGTCCTGTAACTATGTAAACCGAACACCACAATCGAGAAACACAAACATGCACTTTTAGCAATAAAAACCTCTGAAAGGTTAAATACAATAGCTGTACAGAGCTGTAACAATGCTTTAGAAGTATAAAAGATGGTATAAACGTGTTCTTTGACAAATGGCATGCTTGCTGGCCTACTGCATGAGCTGAGATAAAATATTATAGGACATCCATGGTCTAAAGCACCATTTAAATTGTAACAAAATAAGGAAAGTAAGCAAGAGAAATGTTTCAATGTTGCTGTGGGCCATACATATAACAATCTGATGACAATCTGTATGGCAGTTTAGGTTTTTGGGGCACAATGTTGTGGCCTTGGCTTTCCCCGTCCATTTCAAATCAGTGTACAAACCTTTACTGGGAATGGCAGTCACATGCTTTACTTAGAATGGTATGATTCACTGGAAATACCATATGCTAAATATGTAGCATTCATCACTACCTGAGATTGAAGATGAAACCGAAAGACTTTAGTAAACTTTAGGAATGTTGCAGACTTATTTGGAAATATTGTTTTGGCGCAGTCTTAAAAGGAAGCTATGAGGATGTTTCAATAAATACAGTAACAAGACCTCTCATATGAGTAAATCTATTCATATACATGTACAGAAATAACCTTGCAGAGTCATTTCTCAGCTCGTTTTTGTTCCCATGAGTGCAACCATGCAACTGATGGATAGATGGTGTAGTCTGGTGGTCTTGCAAGGCAGCAGTCCTACCTAATCAGGCAAGATATTTTTCTATTAAATAAATATATATTTACTCAAATGAAAATCTTGTTTCCCTAATAAAACACCCTTGTAGTGAAATAACATAACTATAAAAACACTAAAAACCTAAAAATATAGTACTTTCAAAAATGCGGACAAACTCTTGAATGAAAATCACAGATGGTTTTTGGATTTGCATAGAATTCTTCAGCTACCAAAAGAAAAGCGTAACAAGCAAGACACTTACAGGTGATGTGTGAGCCTGAGCAATGCTTTGTTTTTATACCTTCATGTTAGAGGAAAACAAGAGCCCTACATCAGTATGAGAGCAACCATAACATGATTTCTGTAACAAATCTCCATGGAAATATACTTAAAACAAAACATAAGTAGCTTTTGAGCCGTTACTTTACTAAAACTAATAAAACAAATAAAAACACAAACAAACAACATAAACATTATCATCATAATTTCTCTTTCTCTCTCACACACACAGTAGTTGTAAATGGACAGTGGTGATACTGGATCATGTGTGAAGAGTTTTTAGGCTTGAAATCTCTTTGGGAAGAGCATGGGAACCACCAGGGTCCACATGTACAGAAATAAACAGACCCAACATGATGCCATCTTGATCCAGAACACTGACCAGCTCCCCTCCAGCAGCCTCTCGATCTTTGCATTGTCATAACTGCAAAGAGAGAAGATCATATAAATATGAATTATGCACGGTGACATCTGACCTTCTGGTGTTAACCCTCATGTTCCTCAGAACTGAATACTGGGCTTTAATTAGGTCACAGAAATTGTATAGTAAAATAAGAGTACTATTGTAATAAAATGAATAAAATTAACTGACTACATTAGTAAAAAAAATATAAATCTTGATAAATATTATATACACACCGATCAGGCAAATATTATGACCACCTTCCTAATATTGTGTTGGTCCTCCTTTTGCTACCAAAACAGCCCTGACCCGTCGAGGCATGGACTCCACTAGACCCCTGAAGGTGTGTTGTCATATCTGGCACCAAGATGTTAGCAGATCCAGATCCTGTAAGTCCTATAAATTGCGAGGTGGGGCCTCTATGGATCGGACTTGTTTGTTCAGCACATACCACAGATGCTCGATTGGATTGAGATCTGGGGAATTTGGAGGCCAAGTCAACACCTCAAACTCGTTGTTGTGCTCCTCAATCCATTCCTGAACCATTGTTGCTTTGTGGCAGGGCATATTATCCTGCTGAAAGAGGCCGCCAGGGAATACCGTTTCCATGAAAGGGTGTACATGGTCTGCAACAATGCTTAGGTAGGTGGTACGTGTCAAAGTAACATCCACATGGATGGCAAGACACAAGGTTTTGTGTATGAACTAACATTTCTTTTCTTCTACAGGCCTAACAAGCTAATTTTGAAATAGAGAAATAGTCACTAGGACTGAGTGTTGTTACAAGTGGAAAAATTCTCTATGAAAAAAAAAATAGTTTTGACCTATTGAGTAAACAGTGAACTATTAACCCTGTGATATTTTTTAATGATCTTGTGATTCAGTTGTTCTTATCAAAATGTACTCTGCCAGTAAGCGGGGCAGAGGAACCAAGTTGCTTTTCTTAAATCTGAACCAATCATATAAAGACTGATGATAATTAGTAATAGATCACACTATATTGACTGTGAGATGTACCTGAAATCCTATAAAACCTGCTGTATTCCTTTGATCGGAGAGAGATTCTCTGGGAGAACTCTCCCAGCCTTGAATAAAAGCTTTGAAGGACAACAACTGGAGTCTCTGGTTATTGCTGTGCAGCAAGTTAGGTTAGGGAACACTAGGTTTAAGAGGGTCAAGATGTTGACCGAAATAGGTATTGAAGTGTCGCCAGTAGCCCCTTGGGTGTCGATTAGGAGACGCCCCGGGAAATAGGTATGGAAGTGTCGCCAGTAGACGCTCGGGTGTTGATTAGGAAACACCCCAGGATCAGGCAAACTTAAGTCAGGTGCATAGGGGAAAAATCTACCAGTTTCCCAGCAGAACATTGCTCAAAGCATCACACTTCCTCCACTGGCTTGCCTTCATCCCATAGTGCATCCTGGTGTCATGCGTTCTCCAGGTAAGCGACCCACACGCACCCGGCCATCCACGCGATGTAAAAGAAAAAATGATTCTTCAAACCAGGCCACCTTCTTCCATTGCTCAGTGGTCCAGTTCTGATGCTCACGTGCCCACTGTTGGCGCTTTTGATGGTGTACAGGGGTCAGCATGGGCACCCTGACTGGTCTGACATCTTTCTATCAGAACCAGCATTAACTTCTTGATTTGAGCTTCAGTAGCTCGTCTGTTGGATCGGACCACACAGGCCAGCCTTCGCTCCCCACGTGCCCTGGCCGCTCATGACCCTGTCGCCGGTTCACCACTATTCCTTCCTTGCAGCACTTTTGATAGATACGTACCACTGCAGACCGGGAACATCCCCACAAAAGAGCTGCAGTTTTGGAGATGCTCTTACCCAGTCGTCTAGCCATCACAATTTGGCTCTTGTCAAACTCGCTCAAATCCTTACACTTGCCCATTTTTCCTGCTTCTAACACATCAAATTTGAGTACAAAATGTTCACTTTTTAAATATTCATTATTCACGTCACCTGTCAGGGGTCATAATGTTATGCCTGATCGGTGTATATACACACACACACATGAACATTATTTACTCAAGATAATAACTCAAGATAGGCAGACAGGCGAATGACATAGCTGGCTTGAGACATTCAGAGATAATAAAAAAAAAAAAAAAAAGAAGAGAATACAAAATGTTTTTATATACTTACTGAAACCAGTTGGTTACAGTCATCATGACGTAGAGGGAGCCGAGAAAGAAAACAAAATGGAAGTACCAGTAGCTGTAGATTGTGCCATCTTTCTCATCATACTTCACATTCTGTCCTCCTGCAATCTTCTCGTCATCATAGTCTTCTGGAAAATATATACAGTATATAAAAAATAGCTATTTTAAGAAACCTGTAGTACTTCTTCTTGACCACCTGGAGGCTCCATCTACCCTTTTTTTTACTTTGTATATCATCCTAATTATTATTGAAAATATGTTATTCCTAATAATTAAATTCCTAAATCTTCAAGTGGTGTCCTAAAATACTAAAAGAGGTGTTGGTTGAAATAAGCATCTTGCCTGTATCATCAACACAGCAGAAGCAACAGCGTGCTCTCTGAAAAAAAAGAGAAAAAAAAATAAATAGAAGGCACGATTAATGCTTTAGTTTGATGTAATGTTGTATTAAACACAGTAGAGAGAACATAGCAAATGTTCACCTCATTTTCAGGCATATCGTTCCTGTACACTTGCAATGCTGCTGTACTCCTCTTGGTGGTGGAGATCAAACTGGAGGGAAAGAGTATTTTTATGTCAACTCAAATGGCATCAGACACAGGGGGGCAGTGTTCTTTTTTAACTGTCAAATGTAAAAGTAGAACATTCATGGACTAGAACTCATCAAGACAGACGCAGATTTTTTATGCTTCAAAGCTTTGTTTGCGTCACAAAAACTAGAAATATAGCAAAAATCTTTCGACAGGAGACACAACAATGAATAACTGGGCTGACAACTAACGCATATTTTTGTGAATCACATGTGTGTAAATATGGCTTTGGTGGAGAGGAGCGGCTCTAAAGAGAGAGCTTCAGCAGACATGTCTGCAGTTGATGAGAAACACATGTGAGTTCACGTCTTGACAGTATGAGAGCTTCTAATCTTCACTCCCCTCCTACCAGACTACCTGCATTTAAATCTAAATGAACGTCTTGTCATAGCTAGATAATTATGTGTTTCTGTTCCTTCTGGGATCGTTTTTGGGATCACCCATTTAAATAACATGTTATGGGGATTTCCATCAAGGCTAAGAACATCTGAGCTTATTTAAAGGGACAGTTACATACATACAACATACGGTCATTTAAGCATCTTTATGTCTTTCCAAACTGTATTACATTTTTCTTCAGTGGAACACGAGAGATGGTTTAATTATAAAAGAACAAGATTTTAATAATCAAAAGATTTTTTTTTTTTTTTTTTTTTTTGAGAATTACAACCAAGGGGGAAGATTCAAAGGAAATTACTTAAATTTTGGTCCGTTTGTTACACCAAAAATACAGTATGACTTGAGTAGTCTTGGAATATAGTGTATGAGTCATCATATGCACTGTAATATCTTTCATAGTGCTTTTTATAATGCAGTTTAGATTAGGGCCATCACAATATCAGATTTTCAGAAGAAAAGGTTCTATTAAGAAACATAAAGGGTTCTGTCAGGCGCATCACATATAGAACCTTTTAGGAGTCCCATCTTGGGATCATTTTATGGATTAAGTTTTAATTAAATTGTATGATTAAAAAGCTTGTAAACATACTTCCTGTTAAACATGAAAGTATTATGCAATCATTTAACATTTCTCCTTATATAGAACCTTTTTGGCATAAAGGGTTCTTTATAGAAGCTGTGAAATATTTTATGTAAAGGCTTCAGAAGTGGTCAGAAGGATATTTCAACATGGAATGTGCAGAAAAGAGCAGACTAAGGATGCTCAGGTCAAAGACTATGTATATCTATATACATCACATGATCAAAGAATCTAGAAAGTGCTTAAAACAGTAGAACTAACAGTCATATGATTAACTTAGATCATCACAAACCAATCACCAGTACAGTTAGTATAATCAATCACAGTGAAGAAGACTTGAGCGACATTGATTTGTACTCAACTGAAAGATATAAATGAACATGTAGCTTTCTATTCAGAGAGCCTGTCTAAGTTGTTGTGACCAGTGAGCTCGTGGCCTTGAATAAATCTTTTATTCCTGCAAAGAGCAGGAACCAGTGTTGGACCAGCTTACACCTGAGAAAGGCGGTGAGAGTTTACAGACGTTAAAGGTGCCCTAGAACTTCTTTTTAAAAGATGTAATATAAGTCTAAGGTGTCCCCTGAATGTGTTTGTGAAGTTTCAGCTCAAAATACCCCATAGATTTTTTTTTAATTCATTTTTTTAACTGCCTATTTTGGGGCATCATTAACTATGCACCAATATATAGGTTCCGGCCCCTTTAATTCTCGCGTTCCCCCGCCCCCGGAGCTCACGCTTGCCTTGAACAGCATAAACTCAGTTAATATAACAACACAGCTAATATAACCCTCAAAATGGATCTTTAAAAGATGTTCGTCATGCATGCTGCATGCATACATCGGATCATGTGAGTATAGTATTTATTTGGATGTTTACATTTGATTCTGAATGAGTTTGATAGTGCTCCGTGGCTAAAGCTAACATTACACACTGTTGGAGAGATTTATAAAGAATGAAGTTGTGTTTATGAATTATACAGACTGCAAGTGTTTAAAAATGAAAATAACGACAGTCTTGCCTCCTTGAATACAGTAATAAACGATGGTAACTTTAACCACATTTGTAACATGCTAACGAAACATTTAGAAAGACAATTCACAAATATCACAAAAAATATCATGTTATCATGGATCATGTCAGTTATTATTGCTCCATCTGCCATTTTTCGCTATTGTTCTTGCTTGCTTACCTAGTCTGATAATTCTGCTGTGCAGCTCCAGACGTTAATACTGGCTGTCCTTGTGTAATGCCTTTTATAATGTTGGAAACATGGGCTGGCATATGCAAATATTGGGGGCGTACACCCCGAATGTTACGTAACAGTCAGTGTTATGTTGAGATTCGCCTGTTCTTCGGAGGTCTTTTAAACAAATGAGATTTATAAGGAGGAGTAAACAATGGAGTTTGAAACTCAATGTATGTCTTGAACTCTTGTTATTCAACTATGCCAAGGCAAATTCAATTTTTGATTCTAGGGCACCTTTAAAGACCAGGTGATCACATGTGGTTTGAGGTAGTGATAGTAGCTTCTTGACAGGACGCTGTTGCCATACTTCAGGAGGGGAATTACCTTGAAATATTATATTATATTGTGTATATTCGGGAAGGGATTGGGCTATATGCATGGAGCGTTCTTTCGAACTTCCGCAATAATATAAGCCAGCTGGAAAACTTCCGGTGAGAGTCATTTGCTGGTGTGTTGAGCATCAGTAGTGTAATACTTAGTTTATAATCAGAATATAGTCACTTAAATAGTCAGGCATAGCATTCATTTAGTTATTCAAACGTAAGACAGGATAAAAAAAAAATAAATAAATAAAGATGTACCTCAGTGTTCCTCCTTGGCTAAATTCAATTAGACCATCAGTTTTTACACTTTCGTGTGAAAAAAGCTTCAAATATTAAATATTTTTTGTGCACTTTAGATTAATTGAATAAAATGTGTGTTTTTACAAGTGTGCTGAAATCACTGATCTTGCGCTGCACTGACTGACAGCTGCTGTGATTACAAAGGGAAAGTGCGGTGCTAACTAAGAAAAGTTATTGTTTTTCATGAGATTTTGTGAGTATTTCATAATTCACATTGACAAAATGTATTTTTAAACCTAGTTATTTTATAATGTTTAATATTTAGTCAAAAATGAAACTAGGTGAAAAATGATTAGAGGAAATGGCTGATATATGTGCAAATAAATGCTACTTTGCCGCCACCTGCTGGTTAAAGTGGTAATTATTGTCTTTTTTATTTTTAAATAAGTGTTTTCTATCAAATGTTGAATTTCCTACATTTTGAAATGTTTGGTTTTACAATGAGGACAATCTCAGAAGGATGAACAAGTAATGTTTGTGGTCATCACATTAAAAATAACATTTGAAGTGCTGAAAAATGTGTCCGCGTGTCTAATTACAGACATGGCATTCCTAAACGGTCCCAATAGCTTTATCTTTATTGCAATCAATAAAACTGGTTTATTTGCAAATTTGTTAAAATGTGATAACTGCATTAAAATATGAATACAACATTAAAAAGTCAACCACTGATGGTTTTATGTCGATGTACAGCGAGTACAGAATGAACAGCTAACAGTTCACAGGAAATGCCCGAGCATTTGGGATGGGAATTACCCCAAAAGTACTGTAGTATTGTACTGGTATTATATTGACAACTGGAGGTTGTTCAAATTGTCTGTGGTGAAGAAGTCAGATTAGTAGGCTGTGTTCGTATTGAGAATTTCCATGACAACCTCATTGTATACTGTTGATTGGCACTTCCTCTAGACTGGGGTAACTTTTTTTTTTACTGAATCCAAAAAACTCCCACATTGGCAAGCTAACTTTTTTGGGGTAAAGGTAGAGTGTCTTGTTTTTGTCTGTCCTCTTTGACATAATTTCGCTCACTGTCTTTTTTTTTTTTTTTTTTTTTTTTTTACAATTTTATGATTGGTGACAACCAGTGTTGAGTGTCAATCAAACAGTTCCTGGCACTGGATTATTTACAACATTATAAGATGTATTAAAACAACATCAATATTTCTTTTTTTAAATAACAAATAGCAGTTATCTTCAATGCCGTTATATTGCAACACCCCTAGTTTGGATAGATTTTTGCTTCACAAAAGTAAGAAAATCATTATTCCTTTAAGGTAAGGCTGAGAAAATGAATTGCTCATACCAAGAGTACAGTATACAGCCGAACAGTATGACCGTTCCGATGCCCGTCACTATGTTAGTGTCATTCTTCAGTCCTGATTTAAAGGGAAGAACGCAGACAGTGACATTTTTTCCGTCTTCCTCCACCACTGAAAGAAAAAGAGCACAGAACAGATTTTAATAAGGCCGTGGGAAATCACTGTACGAGTATGGTGTGTTGAAATGCATTATTGGAGCTACTGCAGCCTCTGTTTCCTGCTCTGTCCACACACAAGCTGTGTGAGACACCACAGACCACTGAGACACACCCAGGACAGATTGAGAGACTGTGTTTAAGTGTGAAAGTGAGAGACGCACTCACTTTCAATGGGTTTGCTGGCGAGCGCTGAGAAGGTTAGGTACATGACGTAGACAGTGATGATCGCGGGCTGCAGCAGACCTGAGGTGGGCTGGACTGGTGGAGAACAAAGAAAAACATCAGATTTATTGGCAAATAGCTGCACATACAGATTTGAACTGTCTGTTTGAGAGTTTCATGCTCTATGTGGGGTTGGTAAGATTTTATGTTTTTGAAAGACGTTTATGTTTACCAAGGCTGCATTTATTTGATCAAAAATACTGTAAAACAGTAAATATTATTCAAATTTAAAAATAACTATTTTCTATTTGAATATATTTTAAAAATGGAATTTATTCCTGCGATGGCAAAGCTGAATTTTCAGCATCATTACTCTAATATTCTGATTTGCTGCTCAAGAAACATTTCTTATTATTATCAATGTAGAAAACAGTTGTGTTGTGGATATCTTTTGAGTGATTTATCATCAAGTTATAAATCAATGTTGATCCTTCTAAATATTAAATGATTTGAATGATTTCTTTAACGTATGTTAAGGCATTTATTTTCCTTTTCATCTTCAAACACTAGAGAATAACGATAAATATTGTCTGTACCACTCACTGACAGAAAAGTAAAACTTATCTATATGTTTTGGGGAAATATATAGATAACCAACTTCAACCTATCTATATATGTGTGCTGGTATTCTTGAACAACTGAACAACTGGCACCCTGGATGATGGAATGACAAATTGGCAACTGGAAGAGCAGTTCTGTGACCTCGGAGGGTAACTCCATTCCTAAACAATGGTCTTGTCATCTGTATAATCTATGGAGACATGCTTATGTCTATCAATCCATGTGTGGAAATTTTCTCTGTTTATCTATTTCTTAGCCAATCAGAATAATTTGACTGATTAAGTAATGATGTAATTAGTGGACTCTGTTAGAGTATAATTGGTGCTGTACTGAATGTGTACACAGAGCAGCCCATGAACTCCTTGTGAGTGTTGAAGCTGACTTCTGCTGATGAAACTGCAAACTATTCTTCAGTAAAATTGTCTTCAATTTATTTTTTAAAACTCTGGGTCTTTATTCATCACATTGGATCTTCGGCTTGGTGTGTTCCTGCATTTACATCTCACTTAAGTTCATCTTTAACAATACTTATAATTTAATAACACTGTTAAATGTAATCTTAATATATGAATATACAATATACTCTGAATTTTCATATTGTACATTATAATCCTGTGATGTCTAAATTCACATGTTTAATTTAGACAAACTATAATAGATTTTTTAATAACTGTCATTTATTGGTTATCAGCCATAACATGAAAGAAATGTAAGCTAGCCAGTTTCAGCCAGAATTTCCCTACTTAGGATAGTTTTTACATTTTTTATTAATTTAGACTTGGCTCAGTTTGTAAAAACAAACAGCAAATGCTTAGCAGTTTAGCAGATAAGCAGGCAACACCCTGAATAAATATTTATTATGGTTACAAAAGTATTACACTTAAGCATCAGGTGCGTTTGAAGGAATCTGATGTGAAAGAATAGCTTACCAACCTTGTTTTCAAATCATGTAAATACCAGTTAAAAAGTAAACATGGTTTACATGGAGCTGAGCTCCGCAAACTCCATCCACAGGAATTTGTCTGTGGTAAATGACATAATGTCACAGATGCAACTAATAAATAAAAATAACTTACAGTACGTACTTTTTTTTTTGTTCAAAATTAACAAAATTTATATAATGAATCAATACATCAATCCTTCTTCCAAAATGTGTTTTTGTCTTAAACCAATTGACTATAGTAAGCATATTATAAGTGACTATATTTTAGATCCGAAGGGGTGTTTTTTGCGGGTTTTTGCTTGCGTGTGTCTCATCATATCTGTAAATAGAGAAAAGCTGCTCCAGCTACTTTGACTCGTGTATGCTGAACGGTTGACACGGAGCACAAACAAAATCCCCAAACAAGTGTTTCACACATTTAAAAAAAAATGCCAAACAGAGGAGAGTCTGCTGGAAAAAAAGAAAATGCGACAGAGCTCGTAATAAAACCAGAATCAACATTTGCTTGGCTTAAAAGAGATGGCGAGAACTGAGTGATTTGAAATGTTGTAAAAGCAAAGCTGAGATTTTTATTACTCTTCAACTAGTAAGCTTTAGATCCTTTCCATCTAAACTGGTCATATCTCTTAAGCCTAGTCGTGAATGTTTTGTGAGCAGTAGGATAACCATATTCATCCGCAGTCAAGCAGAGCCGAAGCACAACCAAAACAATGTTATTCTGCAAAATGCATGCAGTTTTGCTTTTTAACCGCTAGAGGGCCAAAAGTTACATGTGTGCCTTTAAATCACTTTCTAAATAAATTTCACCTTCAACTTTGGTTTGTTTAGTGAGAATCCATGATTGTTGATTGCATAAAAGTCTCCGGCTTTTGCACACATGGGAAAAGCTCCAGCTCCAGGCACTATGAATAAACTTGTTTGCCTGACATCAAACAAACATCTGCTTGTTAGTACAAAAGTAGGTCACTGAAGTCCAAGCATCTTGGTAAACTCACAGGTCTGAATGCAGGGCGAGATGGCCAGCAGGGACACGACGAAGCACAGGCCGCAGTTGACTCCAAGGAAGAGCTTGTTGAGGAAGCAGGCCTCTGGGTGGGTGTAGAACCTGATCATAAACAACATGGCTCCCACTGCCACGGAGAACAGCACAAGTGTGACAAAAGCCAGCGCTGCATACCACATTTTATTATATTTGGCTCCTGAGTACCTGTGGAGGGACACAGTGGAGACGGTTCAAAGGAATGCTCTGGGTTCAATACAACTTCAGCTTTTGTGGCATGATGTTTTGTCTATAAAAATAAACAAATAAATAAAAATAAAAATGTATTTAAAAAATTGCAGTTACACTTTTTTTAAGGTGTCCTTGTTGTTACAGTGTAATAATATATTTAAGTACTGAGTAATATTAATTAAC
Source organism: Chanodichthys erythropterus (assembly GCF_024489055.1). Classification (NCBI taxonomy): domain Eukaryota; kingdom Metazoa; phylum Chordata; class Actinopteri; order Cypriniformes; family Xenocyprididae; genus Chanodichthys; species Chanodichthys erythropterus. The sequence continues at coordinate 47,291,479 of NC_090233.1, forward strand.
AACATGTACTTACTATAGGGTAGGGATAAGAATATGGTTTGCATGTAATTAAGCACATTTTACTGATATTACTACAGTAAGTACATGTAACAAGCACACTGTAAAATAAAGTGTTACCAAAATTGCAATTATAGTAAAGTACCTAAAATGGAGGTACAAGGGGCCAGGCAATAAACATTAAAATAAACATTATAAATCTTAAAAATCTCTAAACATTATACATGTTAACATTACACAAGTGATTTAGAATTGCATAATGTCTGTTATATGAACTCTTTCAACTACATTGTCATTATAATGTAAAGCTGGTAACTTTCACATGATACAAGCATATATCAAAGAAATTTGTGAATTAATTATCTGTAAAGCACTGTTTACATGGAGAAAACTCCAGCAAGAAGAATTACCCTGCAAACATATAACGACAATTCATACAACTTAACTTTTTGTTATTTCATGTCTGTTCATAATACATTAATGTTCAAATTAAAAACGTTCAAAAGTTTGGGGTTGTAAAGATTATTATTATTTTTTTTTTATGTTTTTGAAAGAACTCATGTTTACAAAGGCTGCATTTATTTGTTAAAGCTGAATTTTCACACCAGCCATTACTCCAGTCTTCAGTGTCACGTGATCCTTCAAAAATCATTCTAATATGCTGATTTGCTACTCAAGAAACATTTAATTTTATTTTGGCAATGTTGAAAGCGTGACACGTTTATATTTGTGAAAATGTGATACATATTTCAGGATTCTTTGATGAATCAAAAGTTAATGAATAGAAAGTTTTGTAACAATATAAATGTCATTACTGTCACTCAGTTTAATACTAAAATTACACTGAACCCAAACTTTTAAATGGTGGAGTATGTAGAAACAAGATTAATAAATGCTTTAAAAGTATTGTTCATTATTTCATGTAAGCTATTGCATTGACTATAGAATTATGCTTGTATTCATGCCAGAACATTCCTTTCATACAACAAAAGCTCTTTATTACAGACATTCCTTCAGATCTATCTCAAATCCAGGTAGGGGTAGTCCCACATAGTCGGAATTTTCACTATGAACATATAGTTTGGTCTACATTGTGACCCAGAACCGCCCATTTAGACAAGAAGGGGCTTTCAGGCCAACAGACAATACAAACAACCACAATTTTTAAGGGGGTGGTTAAATCTGAAATCAGATATTGAGATCAAACTGAAATCTACAGATTGCTTAAGAATATATAACGCACTACAGTTCAAAAGCTCTGCATTTATTTGATTAAAAAAACACAGTAAAAAAGTAATATTGTGAAATATTATTACAATTTTCAAACTTTTTTCAATATATTTAAAAATGTAATTTATTCCTGTGATGGCAAATCAGTCTTCAGTGTCACATGACTTCTAATTTGCTTTTGTAATGTCTTTACTGTCACTTTTAATCAATTTAATGTATCCTTGCTGAATAAAAGTATTATTACTTAATAAAATCCTACTGACCCCAAACTTTTGAATGGTAGTGTATATTGCTACTAAGTATCTTGAACAAAAAGTATTTGGCCACTTAACCAGGTGGTCTGTGGGTGTGCCATCTGAGGCTGAGACTAAGGCAGGAGTGACCAGTGACTAACTAGAGATCCTGATGTTCTCACTAATGACCTGTAACTGCTGTGTTCCTCAGCTGTTAAACCAAGATTGCCCCAAGAGACTGTCACAGTAATTCATCAACTCTAAGTCACTTTGGATAAAGAGCATCTGTTAAATGACAAGTTTTTTTCTCAGAGGTAGACTGTTTTAATCATGAATGTACCATATCAGTGATAACCATGACTAAGTGAGCAGTGACGAGACATGAAGGCGTGGGGTGAGGGAATGTTTCAGTAAAGCACATGAGACGTGCTGACAGCAGTGACTTCCATCTGCTGGGCAGCCCTCCAGCGTCTGCTTCATTTCAACATCTCGATAAGGAAATACTGTATCTCTAAAGCCTATAGCTTAATCTAAAAAGACAGCTTTTTTGAATTTTTACAACCTAAAACTAAAAATGTAAATAATGGAGAAACACGTACAGTAGGAGATCGCAGGAAATATAGACGATAACTGACAAATGCACTAGGGAAACTCAGGGTTTAAAAACTGACAGTGTAATCAAAGATAAAATGTGTATATATATATATATATATATATGTGTATATATATAATATATTATATATATATATAATTTTAATTGATTATAATTTTCATCTAAATTTCAATCATAAAGAATGAGGTTTTGTCAAGTTTAAGTTACTTCTTAGGACATATTTCATTACAAAATTCCCTGTGACAGTCTCGGATGTTTCTGCCCTTTTGTGCTGAGGTTTCTTTTTGTTGAGCAGAGAGGAAACTATGATGCACAATGAGCTTTGCCGTGAGTTTCCTGTCCACAGACTGGAGAACAGCCAAGAACCTCTTACTTATTCTCTTTCTCCTCCCTATAATGTCAACAACCCAACACAAGGCCATACTCTAGTCTACCGCCACAACACACATTATTTATGAACACACTCTTTGGGAGAGCTCTGCAAAAAAAAAAAAAAAAAAAAAAAAAATCTTTAAAAGAGCTTTACTTTCCTTTTTCAGCATGACTGTCTTAAAGTTCAAATGTTTCATGTCTTGAAAACTCCCATTAAAACAAAACACTTCTTGGTTCTTGGAATGAAAATGCTAAACAACACTTTCACTGTTACTGGTATGAAACCTGCTCTGCTTGTGGTTGAAACTGGAGGTTGTGGGAGTGAATCAGCTCATCGAATGCCCAAACCATCCATGTGATTTGTACTTCACACTTTGTCCTCCACAGTGCCTAAAATAAGAAGCAAGTTCACTAAAATTTTCCACAAATCTTTCAACCTGGTGTTAAAAAGTCCCCTTTTGCTATAGCAGCACAATGTTAGGACCACCCTGGCTGGCAACTATGCAACTTATCTGACAGTGGAAATTAAACGCCGCCAGATTACAGTATAGTCTCCATTCCCAGACCTAATGATTTCCAGTTGCAGGGATTCAAATTACATACCAAAGAAACAGTTGGATACGATGATGGAAAGTAGTGGAAAAGTTCTCCATGAGCTTAATAAGTTTTCCACTTGGTGAATGAAAAGAGGAAAGAAAAGGGAAAAGACAGTTATTTGGACACTCTAAACTTTAGCTCACCAGTTTTGATTCCATCTGTGGGCAAACTGAATGAGAAGCATCAACTGGATCATGATGAAGAGAAAACCTCCAGCTGCACCCACATAACGCCAGACTGAGAGAGAGAGAGAGAGAGAGAGAGAGGAGAGAGAGATGAGTCAAATGTCTTTCCCTCTGGCTGATTACTGTATGACAGAACAAACACTGCTTTCTGCTAAAAGCCAGGTTCTATACATATCAGGAAGCACAAATCATTTAACAAGACACTAAAGAGTGATAATCATTTGGACTTGAGCTAATATAAAAGCATACATGAGCTTCTCTTGCACGCTGACCTTTGGGGTTACAAGTAATGCAAGTTACGCAATCAAAACAAAACATAATAGTTTATAATAAATAATGCATTATTTTAACAGATTCTTTTTAAATGTAACATATGGTACAAAGTACAGCTATGAAACTCATTCAGTGCCATGGTATTACAATACTATGGTACTGCTTCAGTATGTATATTAAAAGAATTTGAGATATACTTCCATTTAATCAAGTGTTCTAAAAAAGAATAACATCTATTCTATTAATATGATTTGCATAATAAGTAAGCTTTAAACTTAAGATCTTCTTGCGCAACATTCCTCTAATATGTCTGAAGTGCTGAGGTCATTGATACAGGCAGCGGAAGACTGTTTGAGTTACTAGAGTTTATGAACCACAGAGACATGCTCACAGTAGATCAACTGTTGCTCTTGGACATTTAAGAGTAGATATCTCAACAATACTGCAGGCTCAAAGTAGAAATAATAAAACTTTCCAGGATCGTCTCAATTCCTTTTAATAAAATGTTTCAATAAAATTTAACAAGCCTCTTTAGGGTGCACAGAAACAATAGCAGCACATGTTATAAAAAGAGAATGTGTATGTGAAAACAGATCATGCTAAACCTTCTAGAAACTTGTCTTGATTTGGGAGAAAGAATCCGCCTGCACAGCAGGCCAGCAAAGCCACAAACTTAAAGAACCAGAACCTACAGAGAAACGGGAGAAAGTGTTGATTTAAGACATAATATGCTGAATAAAGGGAAAATATTTAACAGGGTTTTCAAACTGAGAACTTGTACTAAAGTTTAAAATGAATTATTAATGTGATCTAGAAAATAATATTAATAATTCAAAATAATTGTTAATAATTCAGTACATTCATTTTTCACAATAAATATTGTTCCAAAGCAACTTTTGTTTTAATTTTTACACTCTAAAATCCAGAACCTGGTTTAAAGATACACTACTGTTCAAAAGTTTGGGGCCGGTAAGATTTTTAAAAGAAATTAATACTTTTATTCAGCAAGGGTGCATTAAACCGATCAGTAAAGACACTCATAAAGTTACAAACCGGTAAAAAAAAATCTATCAGTTTTACATGTTAAGAAAACACATTTTCACAATTTTACAGTTTTTACTGTATTTTTGATCAAATAAATGTAGACTTTGTGTGCATAAGAGACCTCTTTTTACCTTAATTTTACTGATCCAAAATGTTTAAACAGTAGTGTACTAACACTTGAAAATGAAACTTTTCCTTTGACTCCTTGCCATCTAGTATAAGATTTCCTGTTTACCCTTGTTAGTATATCGTCATAGGGTGGTGTCAGGAAGATCTAAATGAGGTTTTTATTAAGGGATTTGGGTCTGTTTTTTCTAAAGGCTTGTATGAGTGTGCAGAGCAGGATAGAGCTGCATAAAACACAGTTCAGCTATATACTTCCTCACCCTGCATTTGCATACAACACAAAGATCTGATTATTGCAACATGAAGTGCTCTCATATGGGACTAAACCATCCCATTCATAGGGGTAAAGCTCGTCTCCAAACGCCATTTCCTCTGGACAGAGTTTTAAATTAATACCTCTATTCAGGGCTTTGGTTGTGGGTGAATAATGGAGCATTAGGAGGCTAGGACAGACAGAGGGAGCAGGCCAAACAATACACAGTGCTCCCTATAGCTCTTGTGAACCTGGGTCGGGAGGGGCCACGAAGCAAAGCAGAAGAGGAACAAGCACTGTTTCCAGTATAAATACCACTTCAAAAGTGTCTGGGTAGACCACTTACCCGTTGTGAACAGCTGCCCGGCATCCTGTGCTGGTTCGCACACGAATGGTGAACACAGAGAATAATAAGAAAAAGCAGGCCATGCCGAAACAGACTTTATATACGGCTGAATAGCCCACTAGGGTACTGCAGTTCTCCCCCGCATTGAGCTGTTGACACATTTCTGTGTAGAAAGGAATCTGAGAAAAGCACAAAACAATAGAGGATTAAAATTACATTTTGAGTAACAGAATAGTGATTTTTTTAAAGTATAGTAAACAATAAATTTATAATGTTACAAAAAATTTCCATTTCAAATAAATGCTGTATTTTAAAACTTTCTATTTATCAAAGAATCCTGAAAAAAATTATGACAGTTTCCATAAAAAATATTAAGTTGCACATCTGTTTTTAACATTTATAGTAATAATAAATGTTTCTTAAGCACCAAATCAGCATATTAGAATGACTTTCTGAAGGATCGTGTGACTGGAGTAATGATGCTGAAAATTATGCTTTACCATCACAGGAATAAATTACATTTTAAAAATATACAGTCAATTTGGATTCACTTTAATTATATACATTTAACAATTCACAATATTAAAGGGTTAGTTCACCCAAAAATGAAAATTATGTCATTAATGACTCACCCTCGTGTCGTTCCAAACCCGTAAGACCTTCATTCATCTTCGGAACACAGTTTAAGATATTTTAGATTTAGTCCGAGAGCTTTCTGTCCCTCCATTGAAAATGTATGTACGGTGTAGTGTCCATGTCCAGAAAGGTAATAAAAACATCATCAAAGTAGTCCATGTGACATCAGTGGGTCAGTTAGATGTTTTTGAAGCATCGAAAATACATTTTGGTCCAAAAATAACAAAAACTACGACTTTATTCAGCATTGTATTCTCTTCCGGAATCCTTTCCATTGAATTGATTCCATTGAATCCTTTCATCTGTCTGTGTTGGTATTGCACTTTTACGTCGCCGTGGTTGTTTTTGGCGATTAGGACATCCGCGACATTTTGAAGCATTGAAAATACATTTTGGTCCAAAAATAACAAAAAGTACGACTTTATTCAGCATTGTCTTCTCTTCCGGATCTGTTGTCAATTCGCATTCACGACTCCGCTTCTTTCTTTCCTGTTTTACGGCGGTTGGCATCCAGCTTATTGGTGCATTACTGCCCCCTTCTGCTCTGGAGTGTGGTTCACGACTCCACAGTGACGCTGCTGATGTAAGACACTGCTGACGTGATATCCGGTGCGCCCGAGCTTCGTTTACAGTCTGAGGGAGACGCACGCTGTATTCAAGCTATTCTATATTGTTTGTATTTTGGTATTGGTATTTTTTTTTTTTTAAATGGTGCGTAAGTGTGCATGTCGCGGATGTCCTAATCGGCAAAAACAACCACGGCGACGTAAAAGTGCATTACCAATGCCGACAGATGAAAGGATTCAAAGGAATCAATTCAATGGAAAGGATTCCAGAAGAGAAGACAATGCTGAATAAAGTCGCAGTTTTTGTTATTTTTGGACCAAAATTTATTTTCGATGCTTCAAAAACTTCTAACTGACCCACTGATGTCACATGGACTACTTTGATGATGTTTTTATTACCTTTCTGGACATGGACAGTATACCGTACATACATTTTCAATGGAGGGACAGAAAGCTCTCAGACTAAATCTAAAATATCTTAAACTGTGTTCCGAAGATGAACGGAGGTCTTACGGGTTTGGAACGACATGAGGGTGAGTCATTAATGACATCATTTTCATTTTTGAGTGAACTAACCCTTTAATGTTTTTACTGTATTTTCATAAAATAAATACAGCCATGGCGAGCATAAGAGACTTCAAAAACATTTCTATAAATCTTTTTCAATATAATATTCAAATGTATACTTCAAAGTACTGAACACTATAGTATTACTATTGTACATGTCCAAAAACTTGGAATTAGCATGGTTTGTCTGTAAATGTATTAACTTCTACAGTTTAGAGATCAGCTAAGAAGTCGGTCAGAATCAAACCAGTATTTATGGTTCTCTTTTGTGGTTTTGAAGAGAAAGCTGGCACAAACTACAGGGCACTGGTCAATTCCTAAAATACATTTAGGTTCCCAACAGTCTGCAATTTGTAGACCTGCTATAATGCTGGGATGCACTGCTATTATTATAACATGGACCATCATATAACATAAGGTTATTAAGGTGTTCCTCTGTCAGCAATGCACCACTTCCTATTCCATTTGCTCTGTCCCTGTATTGTAACCACGAAAGACCACCAGGAGGGGATTTTATGTGCTCTTAAATTTGAAACGACTATTTGTGAAAAAGCTTTAACAGCTGTAAATCTTTTTGTGTCTTGGGCACCTCAGTGGCAGTTCTTTTGTGCCTCACCGAGGCAGCATTTTTTATAACTGCACTGGTCTTTTTTAGTGGCTGGGTTGTTATACTCATGGCATTTACTCAGTAAGCACTCACTGTGGTGTTGAGAACAAAAAGAGGACTTGAGCTCATGTTACATACCCAGCCTTTAAGTGCATTTCAACAGCTTTCAGTTACCTATTTTTGTACAGTTACAGAAAAGTCAACATGCAGAAAGAGTTAGGAAATGTTGCACTCTATTTGCATGTGTTATGATGGAGCACTGATACTCAGTCTTACATTCCTTTCATGCTTTGAAGCAGAAGAGTAATGTAGCTCTCCTTTGTGTTTGTTTGAATAACATGGGCGAGCTGCCTGCAAATAAACCCTTGATCCCTCTACTGACCTTTTCTTTAATGAATGAAAGAATGTGTATATGTTGTCCCTTCAAATGCTGTAAATGCCCACTGTGGTTTTAAAAAGATCTGTCCAGGTAGTAGAGGACATGATGTTCTTCTATTAGTAAGGTAAACATTTTTATTTAGTAAAAAAATAAAAACTGAAGAAACAGACTTCAGAAACGGCTATGATGGTGGCCTGGCAGTTAGGTAACACATCTGCATGTCATATGAACAGATAGTAATGATACTGCTCTAAGTTTCACAAACCACACGTATGCAAAACTTTCTTAATTTCAAGGCAGACATCAGTGATAAAGATCAGTTGAGTTCAGTATGTGAGTCAGCGGTTGATGTCACTGATGTCAGAACACGCCCCCTCAGCCAGACTGAGTGGCAAAAGAGCCTAATGCATGACTGGATTTAATAGAGGAAACTGCGAAAACGTGAGTAAAACAAACAATTATCTGTTTAAACCAAAGGTTGGACTTGATATAATGTTCCTTACAACTTACCAAAGATCCAGTGATCTATGGATATTGACATGCAACCAGGAATCGTGTTTCCTGACATTTATATGTGCCTGATGTTGACACTGGGGAAATACATAATGCAAATTTTTCCTTAAAAATACATAAAAGCAAAATTTTTGCCACTCAGTGGGCGTAACTGCAGTCACTTCGGCGATGGTGAAGTCACATACCCTCAATTCAGACTGATTCAAACCAGTAACTCTAGAGTGGTGATAAGCCTTTTTGAATTTTTTTTTTTTTTTAAAAAACACTCATAAAATCAGTTATTACTGTTAACTAAAACCAAAGTCCCATCAAGACAAGTCATTTCACTCGGCGGCCATCTTTGAAACGGCTCTCTGGGCATGCAAGTGCAGCTATTATCTCTCTAAATGGGGAAACATCAAATTCTCCAAAGTTGTTTGCCAAGCTTTCGATTAAATTTCATATTTGAAATCACCAATGAAATCTGACAACTGTCTCATAATTTTGTTTCTAAACGCTCAAATCATGCGCATGCGCAGTTCTAAATGTGCGTCTCTTATGTCTCATTTTGGAGATGCTTTGACTGTTTCTATAGGAACCGGAGCTTCTAACAGCAGCTGCAGTGACGCGATGTTGGCAATTGGCTCTTATTTAGAAGGCGGGACTTATTTCGCTATATTGAGCGTTGCACTTTCTCCCACTAAAAACAATACGAGTGACACATCATGTGTTATTCTATAGTCTTTGCTAAAACTCATAATGCTCATAATTAACTGGTTAACCAACAATAAGAATTTTGACTTATTAATACTATAAGTTTAATTATGTCTTAAACATTTTTAAAGTAATTTCTCAAGATTTTAAAAGGTTTGCTGCATGGTTAAATAATACACTACACAAAGACCTGATCTATAAAATTGTGTTTTTGAGAGAAAAAACAACATAAGTCCCATTTTATTATTACATTCAGAAATAATGTAAAATACCAGCAAATAATGCAAAATGTTTAAAAATATAAACATGAAGCCAAAACAAAATCATTTAAAGCAAAACTAAAACAGAAACTGGTGTTTGGCTTACGTAGCCTACCTCTCTCATTCAGCACAAATCCAAATGTTTTCATATCCGTTATGTATCTGGATGCTAAACTTTTATTTATACATAAAATAACACGGCATAGAAGCCATTTTCTTTTGAATCTGACTCCACTTATGGTATATAAATGTTTCTACAACAAGAAAGTTCTAGAATCATTTATATTTCTACATATAAATGTTTCTACAACTTTTTTCCTACAAGTTTTTTGCCATTATTCCACAACAAATTTGAACTGATAAAACTGATAAAATTCACGCCTCAAACTCATTGCATCGGTTGAGCAAGAAGTTGACATGTCAAACCCACACAGAATCTACAACCACAGACCTTCACTGAAAAGACCACAGATTTTCAATGACCGTCATTCACAAAGCTAGAAACATCCCTTTCCCTATTGTGTGTTCATTTATTTGAGTAACTTGACTATTCTTTTATTTACCAATAAGTGCAGTTCTTTAAGTTACCAAGTGCAACACTCTCCGCTCTGATTAACACATTTAAACCCATTTTCCTCTCTTTTGCTGATTTTACCCCCCAAAAAGCACAGAAAATATGATTGAAGCATGCCAAACCAGTATGACTTGTTTATATGAGTTGCCACCCACTGCTGCTGACCTGAGACCAGATTTAATGGTCTTTATATATGAGGGAACCTGATACGAAAAAAATGCAAACTGAGAAGCTCTGAACAAAGACTCACATGTTCTCGCATTGCAGTCTCCACAGTGGGGGACATCATGATGACACAGGTCACCGTGACCAGCATGAAGAAGAGGGCGTACATGAATCGTGTCGAGGTGGACTGTTTGATCTTGGGACAACAGCCGCAGCATAGGGAGCAGGCAGCCGGTCCACAGCAGCAGGCCAGCTGCAGAAAAACATCAGATGAGTGAGTGGGACACATGCAAGTGCTTAATAATAACAGGTCACAAACCATCAGAATGATTTACAATTAAACAATGGATTTTAAAGCACATTTACACATTGAAAAGTATAAAATAAAGCGGTGTTACAGTAAACCAAGGGCAATGACAAAATCTTTTTAAAATGAAGTAAAATTTTAATTGCTGCTAAAATAAATCAATGTACTGTTAAACTGAGGAAAAGAATTGGGGGGACTATGAACATCTTATTGGCCAGTAACCCCTTTAGCAGCACAAATGCCTCATTCCTATTGGCTGTAAGCAATAGTAGAGCTGGGCTGTTACTATGAAGCAGTTTGAATCACATGACGCAAGATACAGACATAACATGAGGCTCCGAGATCAGATTGAGTGGATACAGTATCAGAACAAATGTCCCTGGAAATCCTTTAATCTCTTCATTTCCAGTTCACAGACAAGATTATGCAAGCAGAGAAAGAGGGATGGATAATATGACATGCTTTTTATGTTTATAGGATGTCATGAATACATAAAATGTATAAATATATTACATCATTTCACATTTTGAACAAAATTATTTAACAAATTTATATTACAATGTTTAAAATAATAAATTAATATAAGATAATATAATATAATATAATATAATATAATATAATATAATATAATATAATATAATATAATATAATATAATATAATATAATATAATATAATATAAATGTGTAATATGTATTAGGTTTCTAGATCATACCATTTCTGTCTTATTCTGTTGCTATTATCCTAAAGTTATTTTAATAATAATGATAATATTATGTGATGTTATGTATTTTTATAAAGTACAAATTCATCAACCAAGGAGTGAGATTTTTTTTTTTAATAAAAATATTTTATTGCATGACTTGTCAATATTAAAAAAAAAAATCATAATATTTAATGTGGCATTTTCTAAAAATACACCAATTTATATACTATACAGTAATGCTGATAATCCTCTAGAAAACACTAGAAGCCTAAATGTTCATGAATTTGACAGTAAACAGCACATCATGTGATGACAGACCAGCAGAGGAGTCAAAGCAAAGGCACCCTATCCCCAACAATCAGGACGACACATCCCCCTCTCCAGACAACAGGTGGTCAGCATGAACGACCCCGACCAATGACCCCGTCCCATTCCTCCACAGCACCTTGGAGTCCCACTCACTGATCAACACTGGTCGAGTGGGACAGCACTCTACATCCTCTCGCAAACAAACCATCCCCCACATCTCCTGCCCCGGAGACAGTTCTCAACCCCCCACAAAGAGCCCTTCTCTTACCCTCTCCCACAACCAGCAGGGGGTCTGGTTGAAAGGTGACGGACTACGGGTGAGGACAATAACCTATGGACATTGTTTTCCTAATGATTCGGGCTGGGAATTTCTCAAGCTCCTCAGAAGTGTGTGGAGAAGCTTTTTGAAACTGCATCCAAAAGTTGGAAGAATATTGTGTTGTAGCAAACAGATTCCAGGTTTGTAGTCCCACTGTGTTTACACCCCACAGAAAAGCAGACCATAAAATAAAGATCTCAAAGCTATTAGAAAACTGCTAGCTGCTTAAAAGTTATTTTACTTCCATAACAAAAAAAAATTAAAAAAAATAGCAAGGCAGTCAAATATATGCAATGTCAAATCTCTGGATCAAAACACAGGCAAAAAAGCGATAAAAGCATTGCTTATGCACATGTAAAATAACGCGATCATCAAACATTAAACAGCATATAAATCAAAACTACCTAAAGTTACCAAATCAAATGTCGACCAAGGATGAGTTATAGCACTGTGCAAGCTCTGAGGGTGTTGAGGCTTTCTACTCCATCTAACTTTTCTCATCATTCTGAATCCAATCTGTTTTTGTCTAAGACTACATCCAAAGTTTTTTGTTCAAAATGTTGCTTTTGTTTTTTGTTTTTTTTTTTACTTATACACATTCAAGTGTTAATAAAAATAAGAACAGAGCGGAGCAGAGGCTCTGTTCTTTCTTTTGATATATTGTATGTTCAGATATTCAAACAACAAAATATTCTGGAAGCCATGAAAAATTTGTGAATGATCAAAATGCTAGCGTTGGCTGGCAACTTTTTAAAAAAACGCTGGCGGGGGAAAGAGTTAATTGCTACTGTTTAATTAATAGAAAAACAACAAAAAAAGTTACAATTATAAATTTTACACTTTCAATAAATGTTGAAAAATCATCATAACTCACTTAAAATGCTAGTATAGTTCTTATAGTTCTTTCCATATAGTTTTTTCCACCACTCATATGTTAATATTCATTAATCTGTATAACAATTTGTGTGTTGTAGCTCTGTGTTTTATTGGTTGTTGTCTCTCGTTTTCCTTTACACTCCACAGCTTTACATGCCTATTTCTTGAGATTTTTTCCAGCTCTGAGTTGTGAACGACCAGGCTAAAAGGGGGGGGGGGTTATGAGACTTTAAACTTCAAGTATTGCGATAGTATCGTATCATGAGTTCGGTATCGTGCATTGTATCGAACCATGACACGAGTGTATTGTTACACCCATATTTGTCAGCCAAACAAATTATCAGACACAATTTAAACTGATCCCTGGTGCATGTTGCAAATAGCCAAGAACATTAAGACACATTATCTGATACTAACTGAGCTCACGTACTATCACTGTCGAAACTCGAAAGCGGACAATTAATCTATAGTCTCCATGTCATGAATAGCTGCTTTGTGGGTCTGTTAGCCAGGCAATTGTACAGCTGAGGCAAAAATGTATTACTCCACTGTTTGAAGTGGACACAGAAAGTGCTCTTTTTTTCCAGTGTGAAGAGTACCCATAGTAACACTGAAGAGTCAAACCTTCCCAACTAGAATTGCATGGCACAATGTTGATGGATGGATGGCGATTGCTTGACAGCTTTTTCAATTGCAAATACAGAGTAATCCAAAGGCTCATGGGAAAAGAGCAAACACCCTCTAAGATGGTAATAGAGATGTGTAAAGGATGGAAGGGAGAGAATGTCTCACTGCTACCCGAAAAGTCAACACAAATAGTCCTGCCACAAAAGCCAACTTTCAGCTCGCTAGAAGAAATCACTAGCCGAGATTTGAAAATGAGGTAATGATGTCCCTTTCTGCACAGAACTGCAACAGTAATGACATGAATGTTTACACAGCACAATGTTATTGGGCAATGAAACCACCTTTTTTATGCAGAATGCATCATTACGACTGATTCATAAGACAGTCATCCATGACTTAAACCCAGACATCTGAAGGAGATATCACGATTAGAATTCTATAACATTTCCCAGCAGGACAAAACAGAAAGTCCAATCAATAAACTGGGAAGCTTTTCAGACGCTTCAAAACAACAAAATGCCACAAAACATCATAATAGTCTGCTTTAGATATTGATGTTGATTAGTTCTGGCTTCTTCAAACTGTTGCTAGATGTCTTAAAGATATTTCACCCAAAAATGAACATTCCCTCATGCCATTCCAGATGTACATGACTTTCTTCCATTAGATAAACACAAACCAAGATTTTAGAAAAATAATCCATCTCTGTGGCCCTGTTTACACCTGGTTTTAAGATGCATTTTGGTCGATTGGATCAGAAGTGGACAACACTAAATACAGGTGTAAACGGGGTCTAAAATGTTTTGAACTTGTCCACATTTGACCACTTCCAGAGGTAGTCGAAAACACATTCAGCCAGATTGCTTTTGTAGTGTAGACACTCATGTGGTCGAATGCATTCAAACAGCCACAAAAGACCACCTAATGCGTAAACATTATGGGAAGCGGGACGGGATTTAAACTTTGTCGGCTGGAGACCTAACTTTGGTTGTAAGACCAAAAGGTGACGCTTCAAAAACCACACAAAGCGATCACGAGGGTAATCCCCAGTCGATGAATCTATATCTTCTGAAGTGAGATGATATGCATGTTAGAAAAATGCAAATATTATACTAATAAAATAAAATGTACTAATAAATATACTTATAAAATATTAGGAAAAATTTTAATATTTTAAACTTCTTTAACTGTAAACCATTGCTTCCAGCAAACTGTCATTCGCATGTTCGTGAGAGTCAAGCGTTACATCAGTACTATGTTAAGCATGAAGCTTTACAACATAATGACATTTATATCAAGAACCGCATATGGCAGTTTGCTGGACGTGATGGTTTTAAAGAAGTTTAAAATATTTGTAGGATATTTTTCTAACTATCTAGCATATAGTTTCATTTCAGAAGATATTGATTAATCCACTGGGGTTGTACGGATTACTGTCATAATCACTTTGTGTGGTTTTATCGTTATTCGTTGACGTGGACGTTAATAGTTACCGCTTTCTTTATAGCTGTCGTTCTTAGTTCAAACGGGTCTGTCTGTTAAAGGGGAAAAACAAGAGCTCAGCTGTGAATGAGTGCCTCCAACAAAAGAAGTGTAAAAGAGTTTTGAAAAGGTACTATGAAACTGACAAGTAAATACAACTGTACAAGTACAAGTTGACCAAAAACCCAATGAAATGAACAGAAATGAATCTCACCTGATCACATTGGAAGTACTGAATTAAAGGGAAATTACTTTTGTCATCAGTTACTCACCCTAATGTTGTTCCACATCTGTATGACTGACTTTCTTTTTTGTCCATTTCAGTGAAAATGTCAGTAGGCCCCTATGTTGTTTTGGACCCCATTGACAAAAACGAAAGTCAGTCATACAGGTTTGGAACAACATGAGAGTGAGTAAATAACAACAGAGTTTTTCATTTTTGCGTGAACTATCGCTTTAAATTATTGACAACACAGCTAAATTATACTGTCCAACTTGTGTTATGGCACTTTAAATGCTTTGATATTATTACAGTACCATGATTTCAACCATTTAATTTAATGTTAATAAACGCTGCTGTTGTCCTTGGTGTAAAGAGGGAATAAATTACCGTCAAAGTTGAATCAACAGTTAAACTAAGCGGGTCATCTAATGATAGCAATTAGTTAACAAACACTTCGACTACGCAATACCAATCCCCCCCAACTCCACACATTTGTGGGGCCAGTGGCTCCTGACAAGCTTAGCACTAATGAGACAACACTATTGATGCTGAACACTGACTGCAAGCTCTCTCTTTCCATTGCTAATCTTATGCAAACAAGAAGCCACATGGATCCAACCAGGAAATGAAAAGACCACCCGCGGATACCACCACGTACAAATGGGCTACAAGACCCTCAGAGAAATTAGTGCACTGAGAATGTGAAGAAGACAATTACATTGTCAGTATCATTCATTTTCCATTTAGATTTGAAGGGTTTCCTGGTGGAGTGTCCAATACCATGCGTTTTATTTAATCTTATCAAATTTAATTTACAAGTATGGTTCATTTGGATAGATAGAGACACATATTTGTTCTGACCAGAATGTTAAATGAGGACAAAAACATGAAATACGGTCAATAATAGTTATGACATAATCCCCGACCATTAGAACAAGTCATGATAAAATTCTGGTCAATGGAAACCATCACCCTGTCGATTAAAAAACAACAACAACAACAACCTTAAACCAGGCTAAGATGGTTTGCTAGTTTTATGTGGGTTCTGACGAACTGAAAAATGGCACAAAGCCATCTAAAACCAGGTAAAAGACTAGTTTGACCTGACTATGAGACCATCAAAACGTCTTAGGGTGGTTTTAATCTTTTTCACCAACAGTATATGATCTTCATAGTCATAACGGGCTTGAAATAATAACTAATAACTAGTTTTGTTAAATGAATACTGGACTAAAATAAGGATTTTATGACAATTTTATTTACTATATTCATCAAATAATGATGTAAAGCAAATTTACTATCGAGAACTCATAGCTGTTAACTCGTATGGATGACACTAAAAAGCTGCTTGTATATACTTATAACTGAAACATTAACAAATATATCACGTATTTGAAAAGAACGTAACTTTTATTATTAAACTTCTTCTAAACCATGTGTGTACATCAACATCAAATGCTACAGAAAATAATTTTAAATAGGAGAAACCGAGTGCTCCGCGCAGTTCACGACGGTGACGTTTATACAGTCAATGCATCACTCACCTGAGATACACAACACGTGGTACACATGCTGACAACGAGGAAAATCCTCCTTTAGACACACTAATCCAGTTCAAATGTTGTTGTTCGTGAGATACTAAATAACGCGACCGTGGTTAGTGTCTTCTGTGGTCTCGCGCACCCGCGATCTGTGCGAGCGCGCCGCTGCTCACAAAAGACTGTGACGTGTATGTGTGTGTGTGTGTGTGTGTGTGTAAACGAGGCAGCGAGCAGCAGAAAAAGAGCTGGACTGCGTGGGGAAGTCTGCGAGATGATGGCCTAGATAAAACCGAAGTCAAAGCCGTGTTGGGTTACATTGGTGCTTTGTTGTTTAATCTCGTTTAGTATTGATCTCGCATCCAAATCAAATAAAACCCTCACCGTATATCACTTCCGCTATCGTCATAGGTTTCGAATTTCCCTTGACCACAATGACAATGAAAAGCAGTTATTTAAATTCCTATTGTTGCCCGACCAGGCCAAGTCTTAACAGGGAACAGGAACAAGCTTAAACTATGTATGTGTTATTCTTATTTATATATTGTTGTTATATATTATGCCAAAAAATGTGGTTTTACTTGTTTTGTTTGCATGTTGTTTAGCGGTTGATGGGTGGGAGTTTTGTTTGGATTTGCTCATACAGTCGTTCTCCAGTTGGCTGGCAGTGACAGCAAAAGAATGACGCTCCTTCACTGTGTTTTTGTTAAGTATGCAAATATGCAACATCTGTTTTCAACAGTGTATTTGTTCTACCTGTATTTATGAAAAGTATTTATGTAATACTAATGGGTTTTAAATGGTTGTTGGTTAAATGCTGTCTGTACTTTTTAAACTTACAACATATCAAAACAAAGTGTTGATGAAGTGTAGCCAGTTCACTGAGAAACTGATCATCAGTCAGAGATGAGTTACAGACAGGGCTGACAAAACAGCACCTCCTTCAGGACTAATGCTGCAGTTTCAAAACAAATCAAACTGCCTCAAAAAAAAAAAAAAAAAAAAAAGGACAGACCAAGCGGTTAACTATTAAAGGGTTAGTTCACCCAAAAATGAAAATTCTGTCATTAATGACTCGTTCCATCATGTCGTTTCACACCCGTAAGACCTTCGTTCATCTTTGGAACACAAATTAAGATATTTTTGATGAAATGCGAGAGGTATATGACTTAACTGATTTAACTGACACTTTCAAGGTCCAGAAAGGTACTAAAGACATAGTCCATGTGACTGCAGTGGTTCAACCTTAATTTTATGAAGCGACAAGAATACTTTTTGTGTGCAAACCTCTCGGTTTTCATCAAAAACATCTTAATTTGTGTTCTGAAGATGAACAAAGATCTTACAGGTGTAGAATGACATGAGGGTGAGTATTAATAAATGACAATTTTCATTGTCACTGAAACTCTCAAGATCCAGAAAGGTACTGAAGACATATTTAAAACAGTTTATGTGAGTTCAGTTGTTCAATCTTAATATTATAACGCGATAAGAATAAATTTTGTGTGCCAAAAACCCCCCCAAATAACGACTTTTCAACAATATCTAGTGATGGGCGATTTCAAAACACTGCTTCATGAAGCTTCGAAGCTTTACGAATCTTTTGTTTCGAATCAGTGGTTTGGAGCACCAGTCACGTGATTTCAGTAAACGAGGCTTCATTAATGCGATCCGAACCACTGATTCGAGAAAAAAAAAGATTCGTAAAGCTTCAAAGCTTCATGATGCAGTGTTTTGAAATCGTCCATCACTAGATATTGTTGAATACAGTCATTATTTTGTTTTTTTGGCGCACAAAAAGTATTCTTGTCGCTTCATAATATTAAGGTTGAACCGCTGTAGTCACATGAACTGTTTTAAATACGTCTTTAGTAGCTTTCTGGATCTTGAGAGGTTCAGTGACATTGCTGGCAATGGAAACTTCACTGAGCCATCAGATTTCATCAAAAATATCTTAATTTGTGTTCTGAAGATGAACGAAGGTCTTATGGGTGTGGAACGACATGAGGGTGAGTAATTAATGACATTATTTTCATTTTTGGGTGAACTAACCCTTTAACAAGGACTTGAGAAAATTAACTTGAAATTAAATCCTTACAAGCATAACTTAATAAATTTTTTTATTATTTTAAATTATTACTTAAAATTATATATGCTTTTCTTATAAATGCTAAAAATCTTGGATGATTACTAAATATAATAGTGGCATAAGTGGGGGTGATGTGCATAACTAATTAAAACAGACCAGAGGCAAAACTACATTTTTCTATAATTTAATATTTATAGTACATAAAAAAAATAATTGAAAAACTGATTGACACATAAATACGATCATTCCGCAACTGTTTCCATTCATGCAGGACCACAGCAGCACCAGTGGAAGAAAACAGCATCCAAATCACTCAGAACACCAGTTTCTTTTTAAGGGTACCTAAGAAATAGAATAGGAATAAATTTGACTTTCGATTACAAACTTCATTACCATGCGTGACACCATTTTAATTAGACATTATCGTTATTCGTTATACATCGGTGTCATCTAAACAGAGCAACATTAATCTGGAAAATGTTAACATTACATCCAATAAATCATTGAAGAATGCAGTTTAGCAGCACTGGAATTGATTATTCTGAACAATTAGGCATTTCCCTTGGAACACTGTGTAATATAAACCACACTGATAGTTCCATTAAAGAAACAAACATGGTATCAGATTGATCAAGTGTTTGTGCATGTTTTTTCACCCTGTTCAATACTGTCACGTTTTCTCTTGATTCCAATCAACAGGTTTTCTTTCTCTTTCAGGGCTTCTGTTGAGGAGTTTGGTCTGGGAAGCTGAGGTCCTGGGGTTGGTCCTGGTCTATTACTGAAATACCTCATCTTCAAAGCCTGAAACAAGAGCATCCATTCATGCACTCTTTCTAATGTAGATTAGCTTTAAGCATTAAGATTCAGTTGATTAGCACCTGTGAAGCTGTAGTGCGTGTGCAGGGGTTAAAGGTGAATAACCCCTTCAGGAGCTCCAGAAGGTCATCACCAGCTGCGCTGAAGATGTGCTCCAGTGGCGTGCCAGGAAATAGTTTAAATGACACGTAGTCTGGGAGACTGGACATCCCCTAAAACAACAACCAGCACAAATTTCTGATTCCACCTCATAGACACAGATTTCTAAAAGCCTCAAGATTGGACATATGCAACACTATTGATGTGTCCTTTTAGAGTATATCATGTAAAGGCCCAGTCACACCAAGAACGATAATGATATATTTTAAACGACTTGTTCTAAATTTAAAATAACAGAAAAGTCCAAACCACAACTTTTCACCTGATTAATGAATTATAATAAATTTTGCTTTAAAGAGCTCAAGCATTTAAAGCAGCTGACAAAATAACTACAGAGTCAGACTTGTCACCCAAAGGTTGCAGGTTTCAGTCTCAGTACTGGCAGGAAATGTAGGTGGGGGAGTGAATGAACAGCGCTCTCTTCCACTCTCATTACCCACAACTGAGTTGCCCTTGAGCAAGCCACCTAATCACTCCTCGGGTGCCGCAGCAAAACTGGCTGCCCACTGCTCCGGATGTGTGTTCACGGTGTGTGTGTGTGTGTGTGTGTTCAATACTCACTGCTGTGTGTGCGCACTTGGATGGGTGAAATGCAGAACACAAATTCTGAGTATGGGACACTATACTTAGCCGCACGTCATGTCACTTTTTCACTTTATTTGTTATCGTTCTTTGTGTGAATGGGCTTTAATGCTGGTTTGCTTTATTGAAATAAAGCTGAAGTAAAAAAAACTTACTTGTAATTGAGAGGTTAATAGATAACTACAACTCACAGGCCATGTGTCCTCTGTTGGTGTTCCCAAAGCTTCAAATATCTTTGTCAGCTGGTCCAAGTCTGAATCTCCAGCTAAAAATGGCAGCTAAAAAACAAGAACAAAACATTCTTAAAGTCACCATGAAATCAAAATGGACAATTCTTGTTTTTATAAGGAATATTGTAGTATTATGAATTATTTATCCATGCACATCATTTATTTATTTTTTTCTTATGCCCCTGTAATGTCTTATCAAAATACTTCCACTTCCTCTTGCAGTAACATCTCTTCTCTGATGACGTGTTTACTGGTGCGAGGGTGGGACAATCTGTCACTCACATGAGATTACAGCAATAGCAAACCACGACAACCCAATTAATTCCCGTTTAAAATACGTTAAAGGGATAGTTCACCCAAAAATGAAAATTTGATGTTCATCTGCTTACCCCCAGTGCATCCAAGATGTAGGTGACTTTTTTTCTTCAGTCGAATGCAAATTATGATTTTTAACTCCAACCGCTGCCGTCTGTCAGTCAAATAATAGCAGTGATTGGGAACAACTATAACAGTAAATAAAACTTGCTTAGACAAATCAAAATTAAAACCTGCGGCTCGTGACGACACATTAATGTCCTAAGACACGAAACGATCGGTTTGTGCGAGAAACCGAAACATTATTTATATAATTTTTACCTCTAATACCCCACTATGTCCAACTTCGTTCAGCTTCCTGTTAGTGAGGTCAAAAAACGCGTTCTGAAGACGGAAGTGATGTCTCGCCCATATACTTCAATGAGCGCGAGACATCACTTCCGTTGTCAGAGCGCGATCAGACCTCACTAGCCGGAAGCTGAACGGAGTTGGACATAGTGGTGTATTAGAGGTAAAAAATTATATAAATACTGTTCGGTTTCTCGCACAAACCGATCGTTTCGTGTCTTAGGACATCAATGTGCCGTCACGAGCCGCAGGGTTTAATTTGGATTTGTCTATGCAAGTTTTCTCAACTCTTATTGTTCAAGTTCCCAATCACTGCTATTATTTGACTGACAGACGGCAGCGGTTGCAGTTAAAAATCATAATTTGCGTTCGACTGAAGAAAAATAGTCATCTACATCTTGGATGCCCTGGGGCTAAGCAGATAAACATCAAATTTTCATTTTTGGGTGAACTATCCCTTTAATGGTCTATGATTTCAAAAGGGCCAAATGGCTTTAGAAACACTGGGCAAAGACACTCACCCTGAGTAAAAGCTCAGCAAGAATGCAGCCAACTGCCCACATGTCCACACCCACGCCGTACATCCTGGCACCAAAGAGAAGCTCTGGGGCACGATACCATCTGAGAAATACCACACAACATGAAAAATCAAACAATAGCATAAAAAAGAAGATGCAAGTAATATGGTTAACATTAACACATCAGAATTAGCAGAGACTTCTATACACCTTGTAACAACTTGATGTGTATACACTCTGTTTGGGCTTCCAAATGCTTTGGCTAAGCCAAAATCAGCAAGCTTCAAGACTCCATTCTCATCCAGTAGCAAATTATTGGGTTTCAAATCCTAAAAAAAAGGAAAAAAATAATGATGATGATGATGACTGGTTTTATTCAGGAGGAATGCTCACCAAAGTATGGAAGCTTGTTTTCGCCACTGATTAAAAAGTAAAAAAGTAATTGCGACTTTTTATCTTACAATTCTGACTTTTTCTTCAGAATTGTGCGATATAAACCCACATCTGCAAGATTTAGTCTGTGTTGTGAAATATGAACTTGCAATTCTGAGAAAAAAAAAAATCAAAATTGCTAGTAATACACTCGCAACTGCTAGAAAATGTCAGAATTGTGAGCTGAATTTTTTCTCAGAACTGGACCTGCAATTGCGAGTTTATGAGAAAAATCAGAATTGCAAGATATAAATTCGCAATTGCGAGTTTAAAAAGAGAAAAAAAATTAAAAAGTCAGAATTGTAAGATGTAAACTTGCAACTGTGAGGAAAAAAAAAAGGCAGAACTGAAATAAAAAGTTGCAATAATTTATTTTATTTTATTTTATTCCATGGCAGAAACAAGTTTCCTTACCATTTATTGGTTCAAAAACAGTAATTTTGTGGATTATTAGAAATTTTCTTGCAATTTAGAATAACTGTTCTTATTATGTCTATTTTAAAATTTCTATTTTAAATGTAATTTATTCCTGTGATGTTAAAGCTGAATTTTCAGCATCATTACTCCAGTCTTCAATGTCACGTGATCCTTCAGAAATCATTCAAATATGCTGATTTGCTGCTCAAGAAACATGTATTATCATTATCAATGATATAAACAGTTGTGCTGCTTAATTTTGTGATGCTTTTTTTTTTCTTTCAGGATTATTTGATGAGTAAAATATTCAAAGTACAGCATTTATTTGAACATTTGCAACATTGTAAATGTTTACACTGTCACTTTTGATAAATTTATTACATCTTTGAAAATCTACACCTGGAAAAGTATTCATTTCTTTTTAAAATAAATCTTACTGACCCCAAACTTTTGAACTGAAGTGTACATAACTAAAAACACAAAGCGCCTCACCCTGTGCAGGATCCAATGATTGTGCATGTATTCCAGACCTTGTAATGTCATTAGAATGTATGCCTTTATATTGGCTGGCGTCAACACGAGACTGGTGTCCTTTATGATCACCTGAAACAGACCATAATACAGCAATGTACTTATATTTTTCATTGTAAGTGCACTGACCAAACAAATGATAGGGCTGATAAACATCATGCTTTTGTGACATTGACGTTTATTCTTAATGGTTTTGCTCTGTGATAGGTTTGTTGTTGAAGTTACTGAAATGAACAATAAATGTAGAAGTGCATTACTCTGCCGTCACCTCGAGATCTGTCTCCATGAAGTCAAAGACGAGACTGATATTGGATTTGTGTCCAAAAGCATCCAGGAGCTGAAAGCAAAAAGCATGTCAGTATTATATCATAAACAACAGCAGCACATCTCAAAGGTTTATATGCATATAGACATGACTTACACCAATAATGTTGGGATGACTGAGCTCTTGCAACAACTTAATCTCTCGAAGAGCTGTTCTGTTGATGCCTAGTTAACAGAGGAAAATATGTAAGACAAATTAAACCGGTGTAAAATATATATATATACATATATAATTAAAGATTAAGATCGAACTAAAGCGCACCATCTTTGGCCTCGGTTCTGTGTCCCACTTTTATCTGCAAACAAGAAAATCACCTTTTGACATGATGGTACTGAAGACTGATACAAACAAAATGATAACCCTTTATCTCATTTGTTAACATTAGTTAATAGCTATCATTATCCAACAATGAGCAGTATTTTATTAAAGCATCTTTGCTAGTCTTAGTAAAAATATAATTGTTCATTGTGTTCATGTTAGTTCACAGCACACTGACAAATGTTAAAAAATACCACTTCTGATTGTATTAATGTATTAGTAGATGTTACAAATAACTAATAAATGCTGTAGAAGAATTCTTTATTGTTAGTTCATGTTAACTAACGTGTAGTTAACGAATATTAACTCATGAAACCTTACTGTAAAGTGTTACCAACAAAATCTATAGCAAAATATTGGGTAGTTGAAGATGATGAAAAGTGATGGTTTTGCCGCAATAATGGGATTCATTATTGTGTTAACTCAAGTGTCTTACCTTTTTAATAGCAACAATTGTGTTTGTGGTTTTGTCTCTTGCCTTGTACACAGTTGCAAACTGCAAAATAATGGTACAACATTATCTATGGCCAGTACTACGCACTGAACAAAACTGAAGATTATGCACCTGCAAGAGCAGCTCAGAAATATCAAAGTTATGTCGTTTACCTGTCCTTCACCCAGAAAGTCAAGCTTTTCATAGCGCTTCGCTCTAGACTTTACATCTAACGCCATGCTATCAACTGTATAACTGTTCTTTGTAAAAGCACACTTCCTTCTGTATTAAAGAGCACTTTATACTTCCGGGTCAAATAAAAGTCCCACAAGTGGAAACGGAAACCTCAAATGTTGTCAAACAGCTTGGAGATGTATTAGCCATTGACATTATAATAAACATGTCTATGGTATTAGCCTATATTAAATTGCATGGAAATTTATGCTGCATTTTTTTATAAAACATTTGATAATTTACTTTTTTGAAACAACAAATAAATACTTTTTATATTGTGCACATTTTGTGAGTAATATTACAAAATATATCATAAACGGACAATGATTTAAAGTAGCTTTTTTAATTTAATTTATATACAGAAGTCTATTTTAAATAAAATAAGACAGGCAGTTTGCAGATTACTGAGGACCCCATCCCTCACTGATATAAAGAAAATAAATATAATAATAATAAATAATATCTATCTTTCTATATATTTAGGATCTATTTACATGACGAATTTTTCATAAGCAAATCCTTAATCATAAATTCATTTTTTTTTTTTTTTTTTTTTTTTTGCTTGACTTAATGAGTCATTTCATTTCAAATGGTTGCTTTCATCATTTAATCACAAATCGATGTTGCGTATAAAGGCATAGAAAATATATTCCTGCAGAGGGCGCTGTTGTCAATGCAAAAACACGATCACGCATCTCTTTTCCTTTATGCCTATTTACTAAAAACTAAATATTAACAGATTAATAGGCTATACAATTTAAAACATAATCTGACCTAAAACATGTCCCGTTATGTAAACTAAGGACATGTTCTTCCATTTTCGTAGATTTATTTAAGTGGTCTCTCTTCAGTAGTCTTTCAGTCCTTCTATCCAGTATTCTGTTTGTAATCTATTTTATTCAGATACAAACACAAAATCAACAGTCAGCAATAGGCACAACACATTTCGATTATAAATCACAGTGTGTTCAACCAGCAGTGACAGCATTATTATTCTTTTATTGACACAATCATTATGAATCTTCACACAAGAATTTTGATATATTGATCATGCTAGTGTGTTTGGGAAGAGAAGTTTAACACTGTCTGTAAAGTGTAATTATTACACAATTGTTCTTCTAAAAACATATTTCCCCCCTTAGATACCTTTTTGTTTGACTTGTTTACTGTACGCCTTCTATCTCCATCAGAAGTTTCCCATCTCAACAGGAAGTGGTTAGCACAAGCTCTGTTCTTATGAAGACGCCCACTTCCTTTGACTTTGATAAACACATTTGTGGTTTTGTGCACTAACCCCATCAGATAAATTTTCTTAACTGCTGCTAAACCCAATGTCCTCAAATTACAGAATGATTTCTGACTGGTTTATAATGAAATTATACCATCCAGTATAGTGAGGAAGCGAGTTTTCTGATTGGTGAGAATAAAATCGTAGTTAAATGATGTTGAACTAGTCATTAATTTGCTTGAGAGACATCAGAGACTTCTTTTGTATCAGCTGCATCAGACTGGCCTCATTTGAAATGAGTGATGCAGCACATTTGTTTTCTTTATGTGCTTTGAATTTAAAGCGCAATATCTGTAACAAAACAAAAAGGCACTGAAATCAAATGCATTTTTGCACACATTTATTTAAATGCACACACATTTATTGAAGGCAGCAATGAACAATCCAGATACTCAGAGGGTATATTGTCAACACAAGTTTCAGTCATCGTCTCCTCTGTGAAGCGTATGATTGCTCATTGCAAAACTTCTAGATTTAATGGTAAGAAACTACTATGATTTTGAGTAAGTGAGAGTCTGGAGAGCGAATCATCCTCAGTCTGAACAGTCATTCTGAAGAACAGGTGAGCAAGTTTAGATAATTGTGAAACCATTAAAAAGGATTTTAAAACATTTTGCCATGGGCTGATATTGACATCTGTAGTTATTTTTGCAGTCCAAATCTAGTTTGTGAAACCTTAAACCATACTTAACAAGTCTCTTCTGAAAATTAAATTATGTAAAAACAATAGCGCAACACTGTAAAAAAAAGATTTGTTGGTTTAACTTAAAAAAAGGTAAGTTGCCTTCAAATTTTGAGTGCATTGAAATGAAAAACATTGAGTTATTACAACGAAGGTGATTGGTTTAATCAACAGAAACTCAATATATTATGTTATCTGAACCACATTAATTATTTAAGTCAATTTGACAAAAGAAAAAATGTTGTGATAACAAATCATGAAAGTAATTTTTTAAAGTAAAGCTGTCCAAAACATGCTGAGAATGTCAAAACACATCTTAAAAAGGTTTAAAAATATACAATTCTCAAAAGCCAAAAATAAACTGGTAACTTGTTCACTGTCTTATAGAGTTTCAATCTTCAAAATATCTATTTATAATACAACACTTCAGCAGCAAAGCCACAATCCTGGACATGTTCTGCAACCAACAGCTGTTGCTTCTTGAGACACTATGCATGTAACACGTCTGCTCAAGTGCTGCGGAAGAACTTACAATAAAACCACATATTAGTGTGAGAAACAAACTGCATATGAAAGCCTCTCACCTACTGCTCTCTTCACAGATCTGAGGACTAACTTATCATACTTACAACATTTAGTGTAGACTGCTTACAGGCTGTGTATATTTATTAAAGGTGCCCTAGAATTGAAAATTGAATTTACCTCGGCATAGTTAAATAATTAGAGTTCAGTACATGGAAATTACATACAGTGAGTCTCAAACACCATTGTTTCCTTCTTCGTGTGTAAATTTGATTACCTCTGAAGAACAGGCAAATCTCAACATAACACCAACTGTTATTAATATGATCATTTATATGTACGCCCCCAACTTTTGCATATGCCAGCCCATGTTCAAGGCATTAGACAAGCCAGTATTAACGTCCTAATGTACTGTTAAATGTGGTTAAAGTCTTACTGTTTTCACGGAGATCAGAGCCATGTCATTAATTTCATTATTAAACTCTTGCAGTCTGTATAATTCATAAACACAACTTCATTCTTTATAAATCTCTCCAACAGTGTGTAATGTTAGCTTAGCACTATCAAACTCATTCAGAATCAAATGTAAACATCCAAATAAATACTATAGTCACATGATCTGATATGCTGCTTGACGAACACTTTGTAAAGATCCATTTTGAGGGTTATATTAGCTGTGTGAACTTTGTTTATGCAGTGTATTATAGAGTCGTGAGCTCGGGGGCGGGGAGTGCGGGCATTTAAAGGGGACAATTTTTCAATAAAAAATTGAATAATAAAAAATCTATGAGCTGAAACTTCACAGACACATTTTGAGCTCAAACTTCACAGACACGTTCAGGGGACACCTTAGACTTATATTACATCTTGTGAAAAAGGGTTCTAGGGCACCTTTAAATGATCCAGGCCTGAGACCAGCATATGGGTCACAATATAATTTCCATTATTCGTTGGGGGTTATGCACAATAAACTTCGGTCTCACTTTATGTTTAGTGGCCTTAACTATGTACTTACATTTAAATTAATAATTTGATACAATGCACTTGTTATGTACATACGTTTTACGTTATTTTAAAAACGCCTGCATGTAATTACATCTTTAATTAATTTCTGAAATTACATTTATTATTACACTGTTGACCCATCACTTACACCTTACCCCTACCCTTAAACCTGCCCATACCACCAAACCTGTCCCTAACCTTACCCATATCCCACCTCAAAAGCAGCAAAAGTGTTTTGCAATTCAATATGAACACAATAAGTACATTGTACTTATTTTTTGATGTAATTAGTTAAGGCCACTTAATATAAAGTGGGACCCAAACTTCTGTATTCTGTGTAGATATTAAAGGGCCAGTGTGTAGTATTTAGAAGAATCTATTGACAGAAATGCAATATAATATACATGTTTTCAGTGGTCTATAAAGACCTTACGTAATGAACCATTATGTTTTTATTACCTTAGAATGAGCCATTTCTATCTACACTGCGGGTTGCCTTACATAGAAGTTGCCATTATGTGGCGGCATGTTTCTACAGTAGCCCTAAATGGACAAACTGCTCTACAGAGTGCATGTTGTTACTGTTGTTATTCTTCTTCGTTGGTGTTTTTAGTGGCAGATTGCATTGTTACTTCGTTGAATACGCAAGAAGACCCATTAAAATTGAATAAAACATGAACAATAAAAATAACTTGAAATTACCTCAAAAAAGTCCATAGGTGGCGCCATCACTCCGTACTGCTGTTAAAGGGTTAGTCTAGTTCACCCAAACATGAATTACTTATGAATCCATTACTCACCCTGATGTCATTCCAAACCTGTGAGACTTTGGAACACAAATGAAGATCTTTTTGATGAAATGAAATGAAACATGCGAGCATCACAACGCATTCATGTTGTGTTGACACAAGAGCGGACGTTGCTACATTAATAGATTAATAGATAGATTAATATTTTGTAAATAAAGTGGTAAATTATGTTACAAAGCACCCGAGTCGCTTCATAAAATTGAGGTAAAAACCACTTTTTTAACCACTACTTTAATTATGTCTTTATACCTTTCCGGTGCTTGAAAGTGGTAGTTGCGTAGGCTGTCAATGGAAGGACAGAAAGTGCTCCGATTTCATCAAAATTATCTTAATTTGTGCTCAGAAGATAAACGAAAGTCTTACAGGTTTGGAATGACATGAAGGTGAGTAATTAATTAATGAAATAATTTTTTTTTGGGTAGACTAACCCTTTAACATTTTCTCCGACAAGCGGATGCAATGAGACCTGTTTTATTGTTTGTTCATGTGATGTTCGCCATAAAGCCTATTAAACAGAGTAGTCCATACACATCACACAAACCTCTAAACTCTTTACATGTGGTATCCATGGCAACTTTTACAAGGAAAATCATTGAACCGCTTTGAATAATCGGTGGTGTCATTGATTTTCAAGGTTGACCAATGAGAACTATTTACTAACACAGTCGAGACATTGATTGGCCGTCAAGGGAGCAGATGCTGACCTCTATATTGAAGAGGTCTCAGAGTGTCATTACATTCTCTCTCAATCAATACACAGCTCAGATATAAACACCCATCCTGTCTAAAGGCCAAAAGAGGTGAATAATGTGGGGGATGAGTGATGGCAGTTCACTACAAAATATGGTATTCTTCAAATCAAATATAGCCTTAGTATTTGCTACTGTTTACTTGAATATGTGAGTTGGCAAGCTGTGCTAATTGAAAGAATATTTCAGTCTGAGGGAGAAGAAATAAAATAAAAAGGTTGTATGTGAGCTGCTTAACCTAACAATTTGGATTGCATGATATATAATGAATTTGCTCATTGATTATATAGATGAACAATAGAATATATAGAATAACAGATTTAAAAGATGGATATTGAAAATCACTAAGCATTTGCTTAAATATAAAGAAAACAACAATGAAAATGTCAAGGACAAAAAAATGGGGGTTTATATAATAGTAGGTAAAGATATGAAATACTGCCTTAACAGTAAAATGTACTTAAGGCTTACTACCTTTATATAAATAAATAAAATATTTGACGGTACAAGCAAACAGATAAAATAGTTAATTCATTAATTAATAAACATTCTACACTACAAATAATAAATAGCTAAATAAATAAATACAAATAAATACTTTCCGTTACAGGCGAACAGATAAATAAAATAAATTAATAAATAAATATACATATTTTGAGCTACAAACAAACAGAAAAATTATCAATAATACATTTTAAAAAATTAATCATTAATTCATAAACGTTTTGCGCTACAAATAAAAACAAATAAATATTGTGTTACAGGCAAACAAACAAACAAACAAATAAATGTTTTATGGTACAAGCAAACAGATAAAAATATTCATTCAAACTGCAAAAAATAATTAATTAATAAACATTTTACAAATAATAAATAGCTAAATAAATAAATAAATAAATAAATAAATAGAATCAATATTTTGCGCTACAAGCAAACAGATAACTAAAATAAATGAGTAAATAAATATAAGTATTTTGCGCTCAAGCAAACAGAAAAATAAAATAAATGAGTAAATAAATATAAGTATTTTGCGCTCAAGCAAACAGAAAAATAAAATAAATGAGTAAATAAATATAAGTATTTTGCGCTCAAGCAAACAGAAAAATAAAATAAATGAGTAAATAAATATAAGTATTTTGCGCTCAAGCAAACAGAAAAATAAAATAAATGAGTAAATAAATATAAGTATTTTGCGCTCAAGCAAACAGAAAAATAAAATAAATGAGTAAATAAATATAAGTATTTTGCGCTCAAGCAAACAGAAAAATAAAATAAATGAGTAAATAAATATAAGTATTTTGCGCTACAAGCAAACAGATACATAAAATAAATGAGTAAATAAATATAAGTATTTTGCGCCACAAGCAAACAGATAAATAAAATAAATGAGTAAATAAATATAAGTATTTTGCGCTACAAGCAAACAGATAACTAAAATAAATGAGTAAATAAATATAAGTATTTTGCGCTACAAGCAAACAGAAAAAATAAAATAAACGAGTAAATAAATATAAGTATTTTGCGCTACAAGAAAACAGAAAAATAAAATAAATGAGTAAATAAATATAAACATTTTGAGCTACAAGCAAAGAGAAAAATAATCAAATCAATAAAAAAATAATTCGTAAACGTTTTGTGCTACAAATAAACAAATAATTAAAAACAAACACAAATATTGTGCAACAGACAAACAAACAAACATACTAAATAAATAAATAAACAAACGCTATGCGCTACAAGTAGAGGGCGCTGGAGAGCAATCAGCAGGGCAAGTCAGAGCATTTGCAGAGAGCAGAGCAGAGCAGAGCACACCGATCATTATCAAAAACTACTGCGGGAGTCTAACAAGAGTCACATCACACTCGCTGAACTCCGATCAAACACGTCCAGAAACAGGAACGCCAGAGTCTGCATATTCTTGGATATTTACCCTGCACGACCGCTCCGGTCCGGTGTGTCATCTAAAGCAGGACTTTGGATATTATTAAGGATCGTAAGAGCAGATTTGTTTTCTCCGCAGTGGGAAGGCTCGATCCACCCCTGAGTCTGATGATTTGAGAGGGAAGCAATGCAGCGCTGTGACTGTACACCACCATATTCCCGCTTCAATCCACATTTCATCTGAATCTGCAGACGCACTCCACTGATCGATCGCGCTCTTCATGTATGTTTTTCTTTTTTAAAAAAGAAATCTCACCCGAGATTGTGACTGACGCCATTTTAAAGCGATAAAAAGCCGTTTGCTTGAGTTTGAGGGATTGTAAAGTGCTTGTCATAATCTAGTGTATGGATTTACTCTTGTAGACTTCAGCAGCAGCAGCAGCAGCTTCAGAAATGGGTGAGTTTACCTCTTCGCTCCTTTAACCACATTTCATTTCAATTTTTAATTATAATGCCATTTATTTATGCTGCTGAGGAATTACAGCTGTAATTGAACTGAAATGAGTAAAACAAATGGGTTGTTTTGGATTAGCTGAAGCACTTAAAAACTGCAGAGCTCCATTTTAACCAGAAGGAAAAAAAGTGGACTATCGCCTGTCTGACTTTACATCATGACATAGCCTACTGTAGTATATTGGTTTAATTTGACCTCAGTAAGCAACATATCCATCAGTACTTATGGAAATCATTGATGAGTAACAGTTAGGCTACAGAAGGTGAATGTTTATTTAACTCACCATGAAGGACAGCAGCTTTTGCGACAGTCAGTGGGAGAATACCCTCTGCTGTATGATCTGATCTTTTATATATATATATATATATATATAGTGGTATATTTAAACGAAGACACATTATTCAGCGTAATTTACTGTAATTGTGGCCATGCATCAGTTTCCCGCTGCTAGAGAGTAGGCGTGTGTTTGCACTGTCAAGCGCATATAGTAATTTCCACTATAAGCCACAGTGTAGGCTTGCTTTCCATGTCACTTGTGTTCTTACTCATTGAAGACCGCATGTGTCACAAAACCTAGCGAGCTGCCTACCTAGGCAGCGTTTGTGGGCATTTGAACGTCCCGTGCTGCCCAAAAATGCTGTCAAGTAGGAGTCTCACTAGGTTTTGAGACACATCAGCGTTTTGTGTGTAAAGGGTAGCAATGATGAAACTGTTGACCTGAAGTGTTTGGTTTCCTATCTGATCTGACATGAGGTTGCGTTGTCAAATTAACCTTTGCTGACATTTACCAAGATCAGATATTATTCAGAACCAGAATTTAAAAGGGATTGCTGTACATATTAATGTTCTTCATACTTATCTGATCTTTGATTAGTATCATTGCCCTCATTTGAATGGCTGAAATCCTTGCCTAATTGCAGAAATGGGAGGAGCTATGACAAGGCCATGGTGTGGTTTTTCTCAGCATCTTTAACTTGAAACAGATTGTAGGGGAACTTAAAGTCACCATGAAATCGAAATGGACAATGGTGCTGCGCGATTTATCGCACGATACGAAAAATAACATTGGACTTAAACGCAATTAACGCTTAAACGCGATTCTTAAGGCTGATTTATACTTCCGCATAGTAGTGTTGTCAAAATTACCGACTTCGGTACCTATCGGTACTGAAATTTTAAAAACGTGACGCTTTGAGCGCTGTTGAGCGGATTCATAAGCATCTCTGATTGGCCATTGTGTTGACGCGCTCATCGGACATGCCTGTGATTGGCTACAATGATCAACGCGTGGGAGCATTTGAAAGCACACGGAAGTGTTTGAATTTGAAAGCGTTTTGAAAATGGGAGCGCGAGCGATTGAAAGCAGGCGTCTAACAGTGGACCGATCCGCGATAGACGCCTGCTTTCAAACGCTCCCGTGTGTATCTGTGTAAGCGCTTAGTGAAGAGATTAATTGATGACTTTTTACAGCGTTGATCATTGAAGCCTATCACAGACATACACGATGAGCCGTGAAAACAACGGCCAATCAGAGATGTTTACGAATCCAACAACAGCGCTCAAAGCGTCACGTTTTTAAAATTAGGTACCGAAGTCTGTACTTTTGACAACACTACCGCGTAGAGTGTACGCCGTAGCTACGGCGTAGGCTGTTTGTACCACGCATAGCTACGCCGTAGCCTGACGTGCACCTCTTCAAAAATGTTACAACGCGTCAGTTCTACGTGGACCACAAGCGCTGTGATTGGTCTGCTAAAACCCCTTCCACTGGTCAAAAAACTGGCGCGGAGCAATAAGAGAAAAGCGAGCGTTTTCAACTTCCATAGGAATGAAAAACGCTCTGTTTCAGGGGACACATGCAGTCAAACTGCAACGAAAGCCGTTACCTATTTGCCGCTTCTCTGCTGTTTCTATTTGTAAGCTTCTCTGACAACGTACATGATAGGGCTGGGCGATATATTGAATGCTTTTGTCACGCGCATTTCGTCAGTAAAGCCGGTTCCCTGATTACCGCTAAATCGCCATGACCTGCTTTCAAATGGAGCGGCATTTAATAGACAGAACCACATTGACAAGCCACGCAATATCACGTTCAATATCGATATGAATCGCCGTCGATATGAACGCGATATTGCGTGGCTTGTCAGTGAACTACGGCTCTGTCTATTAAATGCCGCTCCATTTGAAAGCAGGTGATGGCGATTTAGCGGTAATCAGGGAACCGGCTTTACTGACGAAATGCGCGTGACAAAAGCATTCGATATATTGCCCAGCCCTAGTACATGACAAGCTGCTTCTTCGGCTTTTGCCTTGATACTCAACATTACCGCAGACACTGCCTACTAGTGGTCTGCATGCACGCCGACACGGACAACGACACAGAGGTATAAATGAAAACGGACGCGGCGCAGAGGCTCCGGATTAGGTCCGATGCAGAAGTATAAATCAGCATTTAGTACGATTATGAAATTGCAAAGGCTGCGACTTTGTTTTTGTTTTGTTTTTTAATTTATGCGCAGCTTGTCAATGAAGTATGGCTCCAAATGCTAATCCATCTGAAAGCACTGCGAGTTTGAGTCACTTATAATGCACAAGCAACACGTGTCAAACGTCTTTCCAGACATGAGAAGCATTTATCAACATCTTGTCCAACAAAATGACAGTTGAGCATCCTTCTGTGAGATGATGTTACTTCTTGCACAGAATAAGGCATTTGCATGTTTATTAGTCATGTTTAATCAGTCAAAGCGTTTCAGTCTTCTGTTTATTCAGCAACAGCGATGTGATGCGTGTTATCTTCTTCTGCGACAAGGCATATTTGGAGTTTCTGTGCAAGAGCGCCCTCTGGCTTTCAGATGGAGAAGCATTTACTATTGATCACAGAGCCGTACAGCTCTGATAAGCTGCGCATAAAATAATCGCAGCCTTTGCCAAACCGCATGCGGTTTAATTGCGATAAATCATGCAGCCCAAATTGTTATTTTTATGGAATATTGCATTGTTTGTTATAAAGGATTTATCTGTGCACATCATTATAATTTTTTAAAATTCAAGTGCTCTTGTAATCTTTAATCAAAATAATTTCATCTTCTGTCAAAGTGACATTCTTTCTCTGACGACATGTGCACCGGCGTGTGAGCGGGACAATAATCAGTCACCTCCATAAACCTGTCACTCACATGAGATTGCAACAATTAGCATAAGACGAAGATCAAATCAATTCCCTCGTAATGGACAAATTCAAAACCCGGCACTATGTTTTATATTATTCGAACAGGGATTTCACTCTGATATATTTCACAATAAGGAAGAAAAGACAATTACATCTTCCATTTCATGTTGACTTCTAGGAGACCGATACCATTAGAGGATGCAAGGCAAATGATATGTTTTGAATATCACACCTTAAAGGAATAGTTCACCCTAAAATTAACATTGTCATTATTTACAAAAGAAGATATCTCAATGTTTTTTTTGTCAATACAATGAAAATCATTGATAAACTGCTTGCATTCTTAAAGGATTAGTTCACTTTAACATGAAAATTACCACAAGATTTTCTCACCCTCAAGCCATTCTAGGTGTACATGATTTTCTTTTTTTCACAATTGGAGTTATATAATAGATATTCTGACACATCTAAGCTTTATAATGGCAATGAACGGGACAGACGAGTATGAAACTGAAGAAAGTGCATCCATCCAAAGCAAAACGCACTCCACACTGCTCCGGGAGGGTAATAAAGTCCTTCTGAAGCGAACGGATGCATTTGTTTAAGAGACATATCCATATTTAACAAGTTATAAAGTAAAATATCTAGCTTCTGCCATGTAGCGTAAGCGTTTTGAACTGCGAGAGGCATTACACTTTCTTTGTTAGTTGAAGCTAGTTATTATACTCAATAACTTGTTAAATATGGAAAGTCTTCTTACACAAACGCAACGCTTTGCTTCAGAAAGACTTTATTAACCCCCCCCAAAGCTGTGTGGAATATGTTTGGCTTTGGATGGATGCACTTTCTTGAGCTTCAAACTTGTTGGTCCTGTTCACTGCCATTATAAAGCTTAGATGCGTCAAGATATTTATTAAAATAACTCTGATTGTGTTCATCTGAAGGAAGAAATTCATATAGACCTAGGTTGGCTTGAGGGTGAGTAAAGCTTGGGGGTAATTTTCATTTTAAAGTGAACTAATTCTTTAAAGATTTTCATTTTTTTTTCCACAGCAGAAAGTCAAACAGGTTTAGAAAAAGTGACAGAATTTTCATTTAATTTTTAATTGCATTCAGTATTTATGCTTGAATGGACAATTCCTTCTGAAGAGGAATATGAATGTAAGTCTGGCATTTAGCCTAATTCAAGGGCAATCGATGTTTTAGTTGCATTAGAGTTTGGTCAGAAGCACTGGTTAAACCTTTATCCTTGCTGAGGCCTTATGAAATGGTTGAATTGAGCTGAAGGTTTGTGGTCAGAAATAGAGGTTGTATAGAGTTGTGGACTTTTGGGACAATAAAAAAATCTTGATTTTAGTGGAGTAGCTCTGGCTATGAGTATATCACTGTATAGTTGTTTCAGAATGGAACAGAAACTGTTCCAAGACTTCATCGTTTCATAGAAAGCCAATGGAAAAACCCAGGTCAAATGAGGAGACAGATCACATTTATCAAAACACAAACACATCTACTTATGGAGCGCTTGCCTACAAAAAGATTCCAGAAAACCTATTGTATCCGTATACAGAGTATACGATTACACAAAAGAACCACAGTATTTGAGCAAAGGATAAATCCAAAGTGATGTTTATGTGTGTGAATGGAGCTCCCTCTGTTCCTGGCTATGGCTAGTTGCATTGGAGGACAGCCAAGTCCTGACAGGAGACAAAGGAAAGAGGGAGATATCCAAGGACATATCTCATTTTTGGCAGTCGTTCCAAACCAAATATCAGAACAAGAACACCTTTTGGCAGCGAGCTACAGGGGGAGGAGGGCCGTTTCATTTTTTATTTTTTTTACTACAGCCACTTTGTTTTCAGTGCGGTCGAAATTCCGATCTCTCCTCAGTTTAAAATTGACATTTTGGCAGAAATCCATTTGCTTTTGTCATCGTAGAAAACAAGACCAGGGCGGCTGGTTTTCTGCGAATTCAAGTGGGATTGGCCGCACATTTGGAAACTCTGCTGGAGAAGGTCTTTCAGTTACTTGGGATGGCCAGCACCAGGGATTGTGATGACAGAGAATTTGCCAGTATTATCAGCAGTTTAATTCAGAGTGCTAATCTGTCTGTTTTGATCTGTTGTAAATCCTTAAATTTGAAACAAACCTTATCTTTTACCTATGCATTGATGCCAGTTGTGATTTGAGCCACACTGAGGTAAACCCTCAATCTGCTGCTGCTAAAGGCTGGCCCACACTAAAAGATTTTTAAAATCTTATCAGATTTTCAAAATGTGAGAGAGACCACAAGCATGACAATAAAAAAAAATCATAGATTTTGTTCCTATAGTGTGTGGAGTGCCACGATGTGACCAATACAGCCCACCACACACTAACAGATTCCATTCACAAACAACCAGAGTCACACCTGTGAACACAGGAAATCTTGCAAAATACATTGTAGAAGACTGACAGGGAAGAGAAGAAATTGTTGAAGAAAGTTATTTTTGTTTTATTTTTGCGCACAAAAAATATAAAATGAAAATTATGTCATTAATGACTCACCCTCATGTCGTTCCACACCCATAAGACCTCCTTTCATCTTCGGAACACAGTTTAAGATATTTTAGATTTAGTTCGAGAGCTTTCTGTCCCTCCATTGAAAATGTATGTACGGTATACTGTCCAGAAAGGTAATAAAAACATCATCAAAGTAGTCCATGTGACATCAGTGGGTTAGTTTTTGAATCATCTAAAATAAATTTTGGTCCAAAAATAACAAAAATTACGACTTTATTCAGCATTGTATTCTCTTCCGGGTCTGTTGTATATCCGCTTTCACTCCACAGTGTCTTCTTCTTCTTCTTCTTCTTCTTTCCTGTTTTACGGCGGTTGGCATCCAGCTTATTGGTGCATTACCGCCCCCTTCTGCTCCGGATGAACAAAGGTGTGAGTAATTAATGACAGAAATTTCATTTTTGGTAATAGTGTTTAGACTGCTTTTCACAGAAAATTCACACACACAAAAAAAGGTTTGGATGAAGTTGTGTTATGTTTTCGTCTTCCGTCAGCTCCCTTTTGGATTGGGTATCTTTTCGTTCCAAGTGACCGTCTATAAAGTGTGTGTGCGCATTTGTCCTCGGGTTTCTCCCCACACAACAGGATTTCAAATCGTAAATATTCAGCATGGTGGATATTTATGATTTGAGATTGGTTCAGCCCCGACGTTCACCTGAGCAGATTTAGTCACTCTTGACTCTCATCACACCACAGGAAAATCTGATAAGATAATCTGTAGAACCATCAAGATAATTAGGACTTTACCTAGGATTGTTGGAAGGGGAGAATTGGGCCACAACAAGGCA
This sequence comes from Chanodichthys erythropterus, assembly GCF_024489055.1. Lineage (NCBI taxonomy): Eukaryota > Metazoa > Chordata > Actinopteri > Cypriniformes > Xenocyprididae > Chanodichthys > Chanodichthys erythropterus. The sequence goes on from NC_090233.1 coordinate 47,329,806, forward strand.
TAAAATCTGAATTTAACAGCAGCTCTCATCTGTTGAAAACACTGCAAACTAGCAGCAACCAATAGATGTAATTTTGTAAGCCAAAACCCAGAAATGAGTTAGCATTTTAGCACTTAGGTTCTATCGTCCTGAAGTCAATGGGTGTTTTGAATGTTTGTTTTTTTTTTGGGTTAAATGTCTGAAATAAGGTCTGTATTTAACACAAGATCAATATATTTTCACATTTAATACCCCCTTATAATTTTTTGAAAAAGGCAACTAGTGGCTAAATAAATGGGACAACAAAGGTTGTCAGGGACATTAAACACCATCACACTGAATAGGTCAACTCATCTACTCACTTAATCTGCTTTTACAGCCTGTATAATCACGCTCTTGCAAACTCTTATAACTCAAACTTTCAGGGGAAATATTTTAAAATCACACCAAAAGAGTTGTCGGAAACTTAATGGGGGTGATGTTGATGCTAATTTCTGGGTTAGAATATAAAGAACGCATCAGTGCAGCACTCTATAACGAATACCTCCAAATTGACCCTTTGCTAAGCCCCGCCCACCTTCATTACTGTTGACACTCAGGCAAGCCTCACACATTCCATAGGAATAAACAGGAGATTTCTTTGAACACAACAGTGTGATTTTCAGTAAAATATGCTCATGAAGTAATTGGATGTTATTCTTATGAGGGCTGGAATGAAGTGTGACATTGCTCAGGATTTTTATCTGCCATATGATATTCCACATGAATCAAGTGGTTTAATTTAAGTCTTCTGAATTGCTTTATATAAAGAACTTTTAATCAAGGTTTTTCTTTTTCAGTTCACATATAACCATTGTTAATGAACAGAAACGTATAAGATTTGATGCGCTCTATTTATGTGCGTTGATCAGTGTTTACATATAAATAAAAGCCTAAATGAAATCTGTTCATCAAATAAAGAGATTGTGTCTCTTCAAAATACATGGATTTAACTGCTTGGTTCATATGATATCGTGTTTCTTTTATGTCGTCTTTTATAAACGTTTTAATGTGTGGATCTTTTAGTTGTGTGGACTTTCAATGGAGGGATTGAAAGGATGAGAGGATATGACTTCATTTGTGTTTCAAAGATGAATGAAAGTCATTCAGATTTGGAACAACATGAGGGTGAATAAATTATGACAGAATTTTCAGTTTTGGGTGGAATTTAACTTTAAAACAAGTCTTGAGACATGTTGTGCTTCCTTGTTCTATAAATTGTTAAATTACTCAGTAAAAACCACACTGCAAATCAGAATTCAGGCAGACACTTCTCACAGTCACAATACACTGTATGACTGTGGGCTGCACGATATATTGTTTTAGAATCAATATCTCGATATGCGCAACTGTTTTCTGTGCGCACGCACAGAGCAGCACAGACAGCACACGCTAAATTGTGATCAAACTTTCCAGTGTTATGGACATTGCCATTTTTGATAATGACGCAGAATGCAGTTGTGACTTCCGCTGTTCGTTCATGCACAATTGCATTCAAGCAGGCACTTTAAACTGCTGAATGAATGAACAAAACATTTCAAAACTTAATCCTTGCTGTCAATCGCAAACAGTGAGACAGCAATGATCATGGACATTTGTAGGCATGTTATTTTTTTAATGCTCTAGTTATGAGTGAAAGAACTTTTGGACAAGGGTGTCAAACTCTGTTAGGGCTGCTGTCCTGCAAAGTTCAGCTCCAACCCTAATTAAACACACTTGAACTAATCAAGGTCTTCAGGATTCCTAAACGTTCAGGCAGGTGTTCAAGAAAGCAGCTGGTGGTCAGTCCAAAGCATGTGTCAAACTCCTCTCCTGGAGGACCACTGTCTTGCAGAGTGTAGCTCCAACCAGCTCCATAGGTGTTCTATGCTACTTTCAATCCATGGTGTTTATCTTTAAAAGGCATCTTTTGAATGAAAAAACAAGCAACTTAAGTAATGAAACAGACTCTACTGTATATCATGTTTATATACTAGCAATAAAAGTAACAGAATAGTGGGAATTTGCACAGAGCATGTTTGTGGTGAGAGTTTTTGCAATAGAGATGGTGTGACATTTGAAATCACACCTTCTTCTTTTTCTTTTTGGCCTTCCTTCCACACTGAGATTTTTCTCTGAGAAAATGTAGCTCTTTGATGATGCTCTCCTGAGTGAATAAATTTAAAAATGCATTTGCACCTTGTAGTGTGGACTGTGAAAATGGAGGGATTTTGAGAACGATGACATGTTAAGTCATGTGATGCATATTGTACCGATATATATATATCTGTTTATACTGGTATACTTGTACAATATTCATATTACATTCCTGCAAAGATGACAGAAAATGTACTCACAATTGGTGTCCTGGAGCAAAATACGAGGTCAATTGTGTTTTAGACCATACAATAAATAGCGATTTGAGTTTCACCTGAACCCATCAGTAAGTAGTGAGATATGTTGGTAATAAAATGATTGTGCAAGAAGAATAATGCAACAGATTGATTATGTCTGGTTTCTCGGTATCATTTCTGTGAGCTTTTAATACATTTTATGCTTGCACAGTGCATCTTCTGACATTTCAGTGTGGATGAGAAACTTTTAGAAAACATTTGATAACACTAGTGTGGACCGAGAGCATTTTTTAAATGAAAACTGCTTTTTCAAATGTGTAGATTAGTGTAGACGTAGCCAGAGAGAGTGGTTCATAACTGATTTGATGTATGAAATTGATTACTGCTTTTTTACCTCTGCAAGAACTCCATCGTTGCTCATTGGCTTGCTGGGTACGAGATGTTCAGAAAGTTGTAGGAGGAAAACATCAACCCAAAAGCATCACTAAGGATGGTGATGTGGCTATTAACCCTCTGGAGTCTGAGGCTGATTTGGGGCCTGGAGAACTTTTGACATGCCCTGACATTTGTGCTTTTTTCAGTTGTTCATAAACATATTAATGGAAAAAGTGTCATTACACTGTATTCAGCACAAACTAGGCTACAATAATATGTGAGGAACATGTATGTACATGTTTGTGTTTTTGAAGGAATAACATTTATGCGTGGTTGTTGAAAAAACAAAAAACTTAAGTCACTGAAATAAGGCCAAAAAAAGTATAATAAATCTGTGTTCATAAGACTTTAGGGTATTGGAGGTTGTAGACTAGAGTTTTTGCTTCAAAATTATGTAAAAATTATGCTGCCTACTCCTTCATATTTAACAATATATTGATTTAGTTTTTGTAAGACACTTTTTGCCAAGAAACACAGTATGCAAGGAGGCGTGAATCACCACTGAAAATGGGCCATTCTCACCTGAGAAGACAAAAGAATTGGATAGTAATGAGCTGAAATGACTTGCATATTAATGAGGCATTTCAGTCAGGTAGGCTGTGAAAAAAAACCTTCTGTGATGTCTCAAGCTCATTATGATATATGAAACATACAGAAAAATATTATTACAATATAAAGTAATGGTTTTATATTATACTTTAAAATATAATGTATTTCTGTGATGCAAAGAGTCTGAATATAGGCTTTTAGTTTAAAAGCATGCACATTTGGAGAAATATTGGATTCTCATATGCTTATGTCAATTTTCTATACAGAGGAGTTATTTTTATTTAATATTCACTGTCATTACTATGAGCGCTGGTGTTTTCAATTCATCCTTGAAGTCGGAGGGCGCTCTGTGCATTTTAGTCCACAAATTCATCTAAAAGAAGAAGAGGCTATTCCATGAATGGAGTTTCCAATACATACAGCAGCAGGAGGGCGCTAAAGAAACAAAAACTCATCTAAACTTCATCTGTAGAAGACAAGTAAACAGGAAGTAACTGCATGTCTTCTAGAGATCGCTAACCATGACTTTTACATCCAGATAAACACTTTTCAAGACAATAAATACACGATTGAGATAATAAATGCATGTATTGACTGAATTAGCGTCTGAAAAGCGCTGGCTCCGTGGGCGTGGCCGCATTAGCAGATAATGAGCTGAATCACGGACTTCTGACATGGCTCTCTTTTCAGACAGATTACATAAACAAAGAAGGTTTGTTTTCGATTTGACTTACATGATTTAAAACCTGACATCTTAACGTTTTTTTAGACATAAGTGTAATTTTTTTGTCATTAGTATTCACTAAGTTACAGTTCATTTTCTGAGAACTATCAGATTGGAGTTCGTTCAGAGGGAGAGGAGAAATCACGCATCATGTTAGTTTTCTTTATTTTACAAAAAGCACAAAATTCTGTTTTTACTCTGAGTGTACACAAATGAAAGAAGATATTCCACAGATTAAAATGGTGTATAACTCTTTATTGTATGTGCAACATTGACGGAGTATTTTGAGTCTCTTTCACACTGATAAGAAAAAAACCACGGTGGTATCGCCGGCGATACCGTCAGACCTCAGAGTGTTAACAATGATTTGGTCCACAGATAACAAAGTACTCTTGCTGCCAAAGAAGAACTTCCTGTTAAACATATACACAAGAGATGGGATCTGTAACTTTTTGTGGCTAACTGAACCCAAAGAACATCAATTCCAGCAAATATTAAATATTATATTATCTTTAAATAGTGCAACTGTCACCTCACCTCGCCCTTGATATCAGCAACTTATATACATACATACACACACACACATATACATACACAGAGAGAGTGACAGAGAAACATGTGAGTGCATGGGACATGTTAATTCATAAGTCTGCAAAAATCCAAAGAAAAATGTATTTAATGTAAAGAAAAACTGTTTGAACCACACCTTCCCACCAAGACAGAACATGATATAAGCTAAAATGTAAAACATGAATTATATTTGAACATAAGGATACATAAAAATAGTGAATGACAAACATCGACACTGCATGAATTCAAAATTCCAGCATGTATCATCAATGTGTCTATATCAGAAAGCTAAGCTGACCTTGCAGTCCATTTAGTTAATGACTCAACTGAATTTTAGTACATAAGACATCCTAATGAACCTGGTCTCAGAAATGTTTAAAATTTTAATCCAACCAGCATTTTTGAGCTATTAGAGTCGAATGCCTTACAAATTCATATATTATATTCATGTCATGTATATACCAATGGTTAGTTATTCTAAATCCACACTACTTTTCCCTCAGGTGGAAAAATGGAAGTTATTCAGTAACCAAATGCAAGGAAACAACAACTAGGGAGTAGGACTTGGCTAATCAAAATATCAAAAAACAAAACTACAACTTACCGTCAACTAATACCTTAATTTTAAACATCATAATTTTTAAATTATTAACTGTCTGCACCCAAAATGTAAAAAAAAAAAACACACACACAGTCAACATTAGTTTAATGACAGATTTTTGCTCCACATCCATGAAAGACTGCAATGTTGACGATTGAATGATTCCTGTCGCACAACTGCTCCACTGTGTGCTAAGAAGAGACTATCCTTGCGCTGTTCGATTATTTAGAATCTTCATAGTTGTCATTTAAATGTCCACGTATTTCAACATTGAAAGCAGCAGAACTACTTTGAAAAGCGGAGCAAGGTGTGGTGTGTAGTGATGGGAAATCTGATTATTTCCACAAATTGGTTCTTTCGGATAGCTTGCATTTCGCCCCTCATTCACGTCAACTGCCCGTTTCACGCAGACTAACCGAAGCGCTGCTTAGAATGAGTTGGCAAAAAACGGCTTCATAGAATAATATACTCCGAATTGTTGCCAACAGTATTTTTATGTGATAAAACAAAAATTTTCTTTAAAAAAAGTGAATGTTATGTTTATTCAGTTACACATAGGCGTAATTTGCGGGTGGGATGGGTGGGACATGTCCCTATCACTTTTTGAAAGGGTCGATATTGTCCCTACCACTTTTTGAAACATCTCGCGGCACGGATATCTAATACAAAAGAAACACCTTTAGTTGATTATCAATTTGTGTTAATAGTAGGCGATCTTGCGCTGGGATGTGTTGTTTTTGAAATCATGTTGAGTGCTCGTTGTCGCTGTTATCAGAGGCGCAACATTGTTCTCTTGGCTCTCGTGCACACTGCGGATTCACACGGACGAGCGCTTCAGTCTATCGCTGTTGCAGAGACTCTCTATTCGTTATGTTGAAATCACAAAACAAAATACACATAAATGTGTCCCTGCTCTTGATATTGAATCACTGATGAACATCTTTGGTTACAATAAGAAAAAAAAAATCATACATTGTTGGATTAGAACCCAGAACCTCTTGCACGCTAAATGAAAATACTGCCACTAGTCCATCAGGACAATCTATTGTTAAAAGCGGATCCACATATTAACTAATGTACATACTAACGACTAATGACATAATGTATTATAGCAGATGTAAGGAAGAAACTATCATATTAATTTTAATATCTTATTATTATTATTGAAATAATACAATACACCCCCCCCCCCCCCACACACACACACATACACATTCCTGTCCCACCCACTTTTTAAAAAAAAGTTATGCAACTGAAGTTACATGATTTTCATATTATTTTAGCATTGGGCAAGTGGGCATGCGTATTTACAGAATATTTCTCTAATGTTACAGAATGTTATGTAATGTAACTTAAAAAATGCAGGAAAAATCTGTACAATTAAATTTTGTTTTAAATTACAGATTTTTATTTTTATTTTATTTTTTACAGTGTTCTATGACCTCAGTAAATATGTAAAATGACAATAAGTTCTTTAAATTAAATTCACATTGTATATATTTTTTGGATAATTTCCATAAAATTTAATCTACAACTAAAATTCACAGATCCTCATAGACCTGGATTAGACAAGTGCAAACTGGTGGGAACGGTGAATAGCAGCAGTTGCTGATGTTGGATTGTTTAGTAGTGTGTTTAAGGCGGCGGCCAGTTGAGTCGTGGTTTGTCCACAGTCTGCTGCCAATAAAAACTGTGCTCTATGTACTTGCAACAAAGAGTGCAAGTAAACTGTATATTTTTAAGTACATTTATTAACAGCTTTTTGATTATACAAGGCAATTGTGATTTTATTTTGCAGGCCTACTTGTATTGGTTGTGTTGTCTTTTTGAAGTTATTGGATTGTAAAATCATTTAAGTCATGCTCCTCATGTCACTTTAGCACCTTGTCCCATTAGTGTTGTCTGTTGTGTCAGCTCAGCCATTCAAGAAACTAGATTTCCTTGAAATTAACATCATGGTCAGCCTCTCCTTTCACTGTGTGACTGTGTCTGGTCAAGGCGTTTGAAAAGAAAGCATGATTTTTAGACAGCAGACACATTTGGTTTAATTTTGTTTCAATCCTGGCAACCTCATGCTACCAGTGATTGTTTATTTGCGTCCCACCATTGATGTAGAATATACTTTGTGTAGCCGCCTGAAGCTACGGCACATGGAGTGTGTAATTCAGCCGTGTCATGACAGTTGATGTCTCCCTTGAACAAATATGGCCGGGATTGTGAAGTTTCCCTTCGTTTGTAGAACTGTGCCACTTCTGAGGGGTCTATTGATGTTAGCCAGAGAAGACGCCTTATTTGATTTAACACAAACGAAGATCAGCCTGTGAGGGAGAAGTACAGTCCGTTCAATATGGTGTGCTGCTGTGTGCATGGGTGTTCGCTCGTTCAAGCTGACAAAACACTAAAAATATGTCTTTTCAAAAAGAAAATTCCAGTTGATAGAAACTCCATTGAATAGACTGTACTTCTGTTCCTCACTGTGTTTCTTGGCAATAACAGTAAGGCTGGGATTGTATTATATCCAGTATTTACTAGGAGTCTAATGGTACACAAACATGATGGTTTGGTACGTACCTCTGTACACCAAGGGGGTGAAAACTAAAGATACATTTTTTTTTTATGAAACTCTGGTTTTATGAACAAATGTTTGAATATTATGCTGCGTTCACACTGAACGCGAATTGCACGTTAAATTCGCGTCAGACGCGTCTAGTTGGACGCTTGAACATTTTGGAGTCAGACACTCAGACGCGTGTCAGATTTGCTCTATTTGCGCCTCTAAACAAAGTGTGTTCAGATGCGAATTCGCGTCATGGGAGGGGCGTCTGCATGGCGGCCGGCTTTTGCTAGCTAGCAGGCGGGCTAGTATCAACGGCTAAAATCATGTAAAGCATTTTACAACTTACCAGATTGTCCGATTATCCTCTTCCAGGAAAGGTCCTTTTTATTCCTGTCTCGATAAAAATATGATGACGCATCATAGAGCTAAGGGTGGCCACACACGGCGACTATTAATTTGTCCTCCATCTTTGTTCTGGTCTCCACCGCTGATCAGCCATTTCTCGCGCTGTTCTTCACCTCTGCTGTTCAGCATTGCATTCGTCACATGCCGTGAGTGTATGTTTCCTCAACACAATAGCACAAAAGTGTTGTTTAATTTTCTCCACGATGCTGTCAGAGCTGGATTTTGACGAAGAACACATAGAAAATATGACTGTGACAATATTTAGTATGTAAGTAACAACATGCGCAGCACGCATGAGAGCGGTTTCTGCGCGGAATGCAGCAATGAGATTAACAATGTTCGCAATGCGGATCATAGATCATATACGGACTCGAGTAAGCGTTTTTCAAGTTTTGATCGACATATTGCAAATTGCGTTGTCTCAGTCTCCATCTAGTTTTGTGAAATTTAACCACACTTCAGAACGTTTAGCCATTGCCCTGCGTGTTGTTTAAACAAGTTGCAGGGGTGATGTCGCATGGTCTCTCATCTCTCTTTCTTTAACGTACCTCTCATACCCAGATGCGTTCTCAGGTACCGAAGTTTTGATTTATTTAATGGGAATCAGTACTCGGTAGTGCCAATGTAATTTGGTCGGTGCCCTTAAAAGTACAGAGTTCGGAAACCAACCCTATTAAATATACAAAATGTTCCTCTCTAGTAGGCATGTGACGGTATCAAATTTTCATGTTGCGATTAATTGATGAAGCTTTTATCACGGTATACGGTATTATCACGATATTAAAATAAGTTGCAAAACCATTTTTGTCATAGTTTAACAGGTTTAAGAACTCTTTTTGTAATAAAACAAAAACAACTCTTTTCAAACAGATTAAAATGCAAAAGAATTAGGCTATAAAGAACAACAGATAACACTTTACTCTATTTAATGCATTAACTAAGATTGAGCAATAGCTACATTTGTTACAGAAAGTGTTATTTTTTGTCAACGTTAGTTTAGAAATACAACTGATCATTGTTAGTTTTATCTCAGGTCCATTAAATAAGTTATTTTGATTTTAATAATGGTATTAAACAGTAACTAAGAAATTAACATTAATTAATAATAATTAATACTTTATAAGTATTTTTATTGTCAGTTTAGTGATAATGAATTAACATGTTAACTAATGAAGCTGTAAGTTTTCAAAGTTTTACTGAACAATAACAAATAATCAGAACATTTCTAATCATTAGGGCATGTTGTAGTCCAGATTAAAATATAAAAATGTTTAGGTTTGAAAATAAATATCCTTTTAAGTCTTTTTTAAGTATTCAGTATTTGTTGCTGTGATGAACAACACTGAGATTACAAAAAAATGAATGGCTGTTTGAAGCATTTTAAAAACTTCACTAGCGCAGTTACTTTGTTTGCACGGTTTCCGTGGTAACTGCTGCACATTGCTGTTCCATCAGCGCCCTCTGCTGTCAGAGAGTGAACGCGCACTTTCATTCAGCTCGTCTCCTTCACTGGTTCCGCCATGTGCCACATGCATGTTGGGATTGTTTAAATCTGAGCACGTGTCCTTTTGACGCAGAATATAGCGGTGTTGTGCATTTTATACGATTGATGGGTAAAGTATTCTTAATTGCCTTATAAAAAAATTAATAATTGGTAATAAATTATTATTTACGGTATTCTGAAGTGCCGACGATCGTGAATATTCATTATCGCGATTTATCGCATTACAGAATATCGGCACAAGTCTACTCTCTAGGGTTCGTTTCTGTAGTAAACTAACATGCTGTCAACACTAAATGCCTGAGGTAAATATAATGCTACGTGAGATATTCTCAAGCTGTTTTATTGATATCTTTCTGCAGTTGAAACATTGGTTGAGAGATTACATGATTGAGCATCTGTGTTTTTTCCTGTTGTGCGGTTAGCAAACAGAGTTGCATTACCATGCGCCCCCTTCTGGATTGGTGTGTAGATCGCCTGTGACTGACCGCCATATGACTGCACGCACCGAACCGTGACCTCTGTACCGTGATGGTTCGGGACGAATACATGTATTTACACCCCTAGTATTTACCATGTTTATTTTCAATCATTTTGCTTTGCATATAAAACTAAGCAACATTGTAAATAGTAATTCTCAAATATGAGATTATTCGACATTTTATTTTGACTTTTTTTCTCGACATTTAACTTGACATCAAGTTTTTTCTGAAAACACAATGACTTCATTCACTCATAATGAGTTTATTATGAACATTGTGTTATATTTCGAGTTTATCAAAAAACTGAGTTTAATCTTGCTTTATAATGACTTTAATCTCAAGATGGTTTTATTTTTTTATTATTGCTTGGCTCGAATCCTCTTCCATAGTCATTTTCTCCACAAGATCCAGTTATTATGACAATTTGATTAAAAATTACGATGTCAAAAAAGAAAAGACAGATATGTATGAAAGAATTGTTCATTATTCATCAGTATCTGTTCTTGCCTTGATTAGTAACCAAAACACAGTCCGTTTGAATCAGTGCCTTTGCAAACTGTTTATTTCAGTAAATAGATTCAAAACTCTGACAAATAATTTGGGTCATCACCCGGAAATGTTGTCAGAAGTCTCTACATGGCATGTTTTATATATTGAAATGTTTAAACGAAAAATATAGTTGATTATTTATTATAATCACACAGCCCAAATACTGACACCCCAATGAATAGAGTATAATAAGACACAAACTGAAGACCTCTTTAATGGTCACAAATGCTCCTTAGATATAACATAAGAATAAAGACGAAATGTCTGCAGAAAAAAGGGAATCGTAGAGAACAATTATTGTAAACAATTGAGAATCAAAGTATGTTTATTATTTCAAAGGAGTTTTAATTGTAACTGGATCCCTTTGGTATCTTATCAAAAAGATGATAATAAAGCTACTTAGAGTTTCCTCTGTGTTTGCCACCAGACCTCAACAAAGTGTGAGCACATGGTTGTTTGGCAAGGCTATTTGTGAGTCTACCTCAAGCCTGCTCTCTGTTCATGACCTTAAAAGGGACGGGGACAGAGAGGATTCCTCTCACCACAGCACACAGTCCTGACTCCAGACTACAGATTGTGTCAGTTCAAAAAGGTCTTTCGAGCACAGGCTTTAAAAGAAACCCAGAACATACTGTACATCTCACTTGTAAACAGTATAGTGTCATATTAAAATCAGGCATCAATAGTAAGGTCTTTTAGGAGTTCAGATTTTGCTTGCACTGTCAGCATCTTCACTGGCACATTTTTATTTTAAAACGTATGTTAAATAAAATGTATATTCAAAATAAAACTGGGCTAGTACATTTTATATATTTTATATGTATATTTTTATGTATTTTCTCATAATAATAATAATAATAATAATAATAATAATAAAAGTAATATAGGCCTATATAAATTATATATACAACTCCATCCTTGAAGGCTAGTTTAAATTGTTAAATTTGCAACAGAAATGTTCAATGCATCACACAAAACCAGTTTTTAAGTTATAAAAATGTATATAAGAATTAGTGACACCAGTGCACTGGCCTGACAGGGCAAGTGGCAGTTCTTTTTAACCACCCCTAGGTCAGCTGATCATCCTTTTTGTTAAGCCCTTATTACAGTTTATTTCTGTACTTTTCAGCCACTATTGAAACACATTTGATTGATTTATAATCATAACCCAGTTGAGCTGATTTTGTTGAGCTGAACTAGATGAATTCGTTCAGATAATTGCCCCCCGATGCTATGATCATCTTAATTGAGATGCATCAGAAAAGAGGGCAGATCAGTATGTAAAGCCCCTTGAGTATGAGCGTCTGAATATATCCCCCCCCCCTTTGAGTCTGCCACAGGCAGTGCTGCTGACACAGAACTGCTTTATGTGTTGTAGTTACCCACGGTCTGCCCGGGGCATATTTGTGATAATAATAAACCTGTTTATGAGCTGACTGTTTTCTTACACAATTAGTGTGCAGTTAGCGTGCCCACTCTACCAGACAGGGCTTTCTGTTACATAAACTGAGTGTTGGGGTTTAGCATTGTGTAATCGGTGTTATTTTTGTGAGTGTATGGACAGCCTGGATTATTGACTGGCTATGTGAACAGCCCTATTTTCATAATAAAATGGACAGATTTTGAAATCTGAGACTTTGTTTTATATAAAAAATAACAAAGTACAAAGCTTATTGCCATTTATTGGATGGAAAGATCCCTACAATGTTCTATTCATTCATCAACTGAAAACAGACTAGACTAATCGATTCTTGGGATTTAAGAATCGATATCGGTTCGTCAAAATGAGAATCGATTAAAATGGAGAAATCAATATTTTTTAAACCCAGCCCTACAGCCAACTTTTAAATTTTTTTCTATTTCATGTCAAACTAATATAACAATCAAGCTTGCTTATAGGCTTGTTATACTACTGGTTATGAGGGACAATACTTAAGACTTAGGGAGTGAATTCGAGAAATTAGCTCTGGATTGACAATTAGTGTCCACACAGCTGACATGTTTAACTGTTGTAGCTTATCCACGTTGTGTGCACGAAATAGACGCTGAACACAGTAAAAACTTGCCATTGGAGAAGAGCTAACTAAACATCTGTTTTGCCCACTGATTTCAGCCCTCCAAAACCATTTTGACCCGAAACTGAAAATAGCTGTTTCGGCTGAATTTTCAGTAGCCACATTTTCAGTGCATTTTTAATTGTGAGATATACAAATTGTAAGAAGTGAAGTTGCAATTATTTAAAAAATGAATTGTAAAATACTGTTTAAAGACATGGTTATTAGAAATAAATGAATAATTACAAGAAATAAAGTCACAATGATGCAAACTATTGGCAATTTTGAGATATACATTCAAATTTGTAAGAAAAAGTTGCAATTATGTGAAATGTAGCCGCAATTACAAGAAATAAAGTCCCAACTGTAAAATACTCAAGTCACAATTGTAAGGAATAGTCATAATTATGAGAAATAAAATTGCAATCATTTATTTATTTTTTTCGCTTTAAGGCGGAGAAAGGCTTCCATACTGAACCATGTTTGTACCGAGCAGTATTAAGCCCTTAAAGAGGAGTGACAACCGTTTTTAGCTGCAGTGTGTACGTGTTCATTGTGAATTTACGTCACAATTTTAGTTGGTTTGCCAAATAGCTAGAACACCCAAGATGCATCGGGACACTAGGTATAGACAAGTAGGATAAACAACTGGGTTTCACTGAGGATTTGTGAATGGCTGTGTTTGAGTCGGCATGGGCTGGAATGAGAAACATGCCATTTTGACTGTCATGATATGATGGATAGATAGAGCTGTTTAGTCTAGCGTGGACCAGGCTGTCTTGCGATAGCTGCCGTTATTTTCAGTAGCCTCTCATCTGTCACCTGTCTGGCAGTTGAAAGGGTAAATGACACTGAGCTCTGTCTGACAACAAGCCAAGAGCAGATGAGAGACTGAGCTCAATGCGCCGAACCCTCAGTCGATATACATCAATACTGACATCATGCGACTGACGCTTGGGGAATGGAGAGTTTGTGTTGATCTCTTCTCCAAAATAGAAACTGCTTATTTCAAGGATTAGTGTTAAATTTGCCACTGTCCACCATTCTGGCTGTTGTCAGCTTTGTTTTGCCATGCTTTACTGTGTGTGTCTCTGGAACTTGACATGAGTATGACATAACATCCCTATGTCATCAGTCTAAGCCAATCAGAGTGCGTTTTAGAATTATTTTTAGACCTAGTTGTTTAGTCAATGCATTGTGGTTTGGTTTGAAATAATTGATATGTTGAAAGCTGGTATCATGCTAAATTCATTCAATATCCAACTTGATGTGTGCTGCGGAGGTGTTACATTCAACCCTAATTGGACTTTTCCAGGTCTGTGGTCGCTCAGGTTGTGGTTTGTTTGATGTCTGGAAAGTGTTTATCACTGGGCCAGAGGCCTCATTTGTTGACTTTCACACCGTGACTAGGCTTACTCAACTGACCACTAAAGCAAATGAGCTGGTCAGCAATGTAATTATGGTGTCAGGGAGTTTGCCTGGAGCCAGCAGTTCAACTGTTTCAGTTTGAAGACTGTGTGCTTAAACCCTGATCCTGATTAATTGGTGGTTTAACAAAGATGCATTTGTCTTGTTCAGTAATTCACCTTGCCCACTTAAATAGGAATTACGGTACTGAGGAAGTATTTCATCACTACATATTGGCTCTGACATATTGAAATGTTAAAAAATTATATGTGAATTCTATTAATAAAACTAAATTATTTTCATGTAATGGCCAATAACTGATAAATGGATGATTTTAAAATGGTCCTACTATTAATACTATTTATTTACTATTACTATTTGTCTAAGGGTCAATGACATGACATGTGTCCATGAATTTTTTTGTGTCCATATTATTTAATTAAATTTAAAAGGGTTAAAATTTCAAAATAAATTAGCAAATTACTTGGTAACAAGTCTGTTTTAATTTATTTTGAGAGAATTGTTGGAGAATGATTGCAAAAATGTCTATGTGGTGTAACTAAAAACTTTGTACCAAATAGTTGATCTTGTTTAAAAAAGGTGAAATAAAAAAAAAAAAAAAAACACTTGACCATAGTTCAAAACAGTAGGTTAGTTTATATTACATCTTTAATCAGCATCATAATTGATAGGCATTATCATGGGCACCTATGTAAGCACATGGCCTTGGAGGGAATATTTTAAAAAGTTAATACTCGTGTCACATTGTCTTCTTGCACAATTTGGACAAAATGGCTTCTTGAAAGGTGGTTACACCACCTTGACACTTCAGAAATTTGATTTGACTCACATGATTCCCCAAATTAATTATAATATCTAGAACATTGGTGTTCCATTTACTTTTATTTTCTGAGAATTTCTTTATTGAGAATTTCACCTTTTTTAAACAGGATGAATTATTTGGTACAGTTTTTACAGTTACACCACATTGACGTTTTTGCAATCATCCCCCAAATATTCTCTCAAAATGAATTAAAATCAGACATTTTCGACTTTGTCCTCAAAAAAGAGAATATATACAAGTAATTTGCAAATGCAATTTGAAATTTTAACCCTTTTAAATTTAACTAAACCATATGAACACAAAAAATAGTGTCATTGACCCCTAAAAAAATGTAAAATAAAAATTGCAAATGTTAGTAAAAATGTTAGTAAAAACTTAAATTCAAATTTTCGCATCTCAGCATTATAATGTGCAGTATTAAAATTTGATGTGATTTACTACAGAGTAAGATTTTTTTTTTTTTTTTTTTTCTGAGTGAAATTGTGTTTTTCAAGATTAGCGGTAGATGATGGCAAAAGTAATCTAAATGTAAAAACATTATGCATCTCTGATTAAAAATAATCAAAAGGACTTTTGGTATTTAATACACATCTATGTTTACCTCACTGGACTTATGAGATTTGACCGGAGCTGGGCTACCCAACACTATGTAACAGAAATAGAAACCAAGTGCTAACAATACGACTTGTCACTTGTTGCGACATGTTAGAACAACAGAAACTCTCTGGTTAACCCTGAAGAAATTGGATTTAGCCAAGTTGCTTTATCTGCATGGTTAAGACACATGTAAGTGAGAATGTGATGTGTAAATGATTTGATACAGACCTTTTTTGCTTGTTCAATGAGATTTGGTATATCTGGACATATACGAATGTGTTTCTAGTTTAAATCAACTAATAATTTGCTCTTTTTGACTCCACTTTCAGTTTCACCTGGGAAAAACTCCACCTTAGCGAGATTTATAAGATTCCGGGAGCAGTAGAGCCAAAAGCCATCCCTCTCTGATTAAACTCAATCACCTGGACTGGTGCCCAACTGTCCTTTTGGGTCCCTGTTTCCTGATTCTTGGACCAAGCTTTGAGATTGTCAATGGAGCAAAGAGACCTTAATCGGACAGCCCGGCCCAAAGGAAATGAGGAGTTCTTCTCCACTGTTACCACCATCAACAGAGCAGACCTCAGTGAGGTGGGTCTCCTCGCCAGTCCGATGAAGAGCCTCCCTTTACCTGGAGAGCAACAGGACCATGAAGAGGACGAAGACCTCGGTCTGGGGAAGGACATGGATGTCACTTCCAATGCGGACAGTGAGAGGTGGGGGCAGGGAGATGGGCTGGAGGAGCAGGAATTCTCCATCAAGGAGGCCAGTTTCTCTGAAGGCAGCCTGAAGTTGAAGATCCAAACGACCAAGCGGGCCAAGAAGCCTCCTAAGAACCTGGAGAACTACATTTGTCCTCCTGAGATCCGCATCACCATCAAGCAGCCAGGAGAGCAGAAGACCGCCAAACATGCCAAGAGCGGCAAGGGAGGGAAGGAGGAAGATAAAGGCCCCCCCAGAAAAAGGGTAAGTGTCACCATCACTGTTTGGAAATGCTGTTGTTTTCTTGTGTCATGTGATTATTCTGTTGTGTTGATGTGATATGGTATTACAGCAATAGCCGGTATGGATCGTAGTCAGATTAGATGCAATATTGAGTTTGACTGCAGTGTATCCGAACCACGGTCAGCTGATAAAATATAGAAAATGTCTTTCCAGTAGAAGCCTGTTTATATTTTATGATGATGATTTAATATGTATACATTTGATTTAAACTCACAATTCTGAGAAAGAAAGTGTGAATTGCAAAATATAAACTCACAACTCTGACAAAGAATTATCGCAATACTTTTTCTCAGAATTGTGAGATAAAAAGCAGCAATTGCCTTTTTATTCCATGACGGAAATAGGCTTTCATTCTTTCCACACATTTCTGGTAGACAAAAACAAAACAAAAAAATAGATGCAACCAATGACAGTACGATATTTTGGACCTCATTCATGGAGCATTCGAAAAACTAAATTCTGTAAATCATTCGTTAGTTGAAATTCTTGTGTAAATTTGTAAATGTTTTGAATTACATATCCCTTTGTATGAATTTTTACTTCTGTTTCTATCTCTCCTATCCTTGTTTTTGTCAAATTAACTATGGCATCTGACTAAGGTTCTTAAGTTAGCTCCTATAAGAACTAACTACTTAGACATGTTTTTTTTTTTCTACATTTTATCATGCCAATTACAGCTTTCCAGCCCATATTCTCAATTTTGTGAACATTGCGTTTGACATGGCCTTTTTATTGAATAATCCACACAGTATTTGAAGTCTGTGCTCTTCTCTTTAAAAAAGAAAAATCACATTTGTGCTGGGCCTAGATGATACAATTGCATTTTCTGGGCTTTCAGCTTTTTGGCTGCTTGTCAAATGAAGTGTGTCCAGTGTGTGCCATAGAGTAACGTAACAGCTAGTCATTAACCTTTTGTGGCATTTAGACTGAGCAAGTTCATTGACTTACATGTAATCCAGATATCTTGAGTGTATCTTGACTGTTTTTGATTTGGGATAACAGAATGATATGAGTAGAACGATTTTTGGATATGGCTTCCATGGTAATTTCATGTTTTTTCGACATGCTTCATGGTACAGTAGTATATAGCTATTCTTTGAAGTCTCTTGGAGTACCATGTAAATACTAGGGATGTACTAAACTACTGTTTTCAAAATCAACTAGTTGTGACTTCCTAGGTCACAAGGAAGACCTTTATAATTAGGCTGGTTTTGAGTTCATCTGATTTTGATTAGGTGCATTTTATAGGTGTATACAGAAGATGGGTTAGTTCACCCCAAAATGATATGTTGCTCCAAACCCATAAGACTTTCATTCATCTTTGAGCCACAAATTAAAATATTTTAATGAAACCTGAGAGATTTCTGTCCCTCCATTGAAAGTTCATGACTGGAAGAATTTTCATTTTTGGATGATCTAACCATTTAATACAACAGCTTAAAGGGTTAGTTCACCCAAAAATGAAAATAATGTCATTTATTACTCACCCTCATGTCGTTCTACAACCCTAAGACCTTCGTTCATCTTCAGAACACAAATTAAGATATTTTTGATAAAATCCGATGGCTCAGTGAGGCCTCCACTACCAACAAGATAATTAACACTTTCAGATGCCCAGAAAACTACTAAAACATATTTAAAACAGTTCATGTGACAGTGGTTCAACCTTAATATTATAAAGCGATGAGAATACTTCGAAGCTTTACGAATCTTTTGTTTCGAATCAGTGGTTCAGATCACGTATTAAACTGCCAAAGTCAAATGAACTATTGAAATTTCAAAACAAATTTATGACGTAAAAAAGCCTCGTTTACTAAAATCACGTGACTTTGGCGCTCCGAACCACTGATTCGAAACAAAAAATTTGTAAAGCTTCGAAGCAGTGTTTTGAAATCTGTCATCTCTAGATATTGTTGAAAAGTCGTTATTTTGTTTTTTTGGTGCACAAAAAGTATTCTTGTCCTTTTATAACATTTAAGGTTGAACCACTGTAGTCACATGAACTGTTTTTAGTACCTTTCTGGGCATCTGAAAGTGTTAATTCTCTTGCTGGCAATAGAGGCATTGGATTTCATCAAAAATATCTTAAATTGTGTTCCCATGTCGTTTACGGGTGTAGAACGACATGAGGTGAGTAAATAAATTACATTATTTTCATTTTTCGTGAACTAACCCTTTAAAAACTCAACAATAACGGAGCGAGATGCTCTAAAAACAGCATTGCGTTGGTTCATATGTCTGTCTGTGGAGTATGACTGTAGCTGTAGTTTGTGAATTCAGAAAACAAAATATCTCAAAGCCAAAAATCACCTAAGGTAGGACAACTGACATATCCTTACTAAAGTCCATAGTACATGAAAATGGTAATAATTCAGTACCATGGTATTTATCAGCCATTTGATACCATCAGTGTATCATGATCCTGTTACAATCGGCTACTTTATTTGGAAGGAGAGCTAGAGAGGTTTCTGCCAAATTGTGTGAGTTCACGAAAATGTGAGACTCCAAAATGGCTCCTTTTTAGTAAACACTTACAGCTCAGCTTTTCAGCGTGCTCCATCAAGTTTTTAAAACAGATATGTCGCTTTTTCCCCGTCCTCGCAGAAGAATGAAGGATTGTGGGAGAGAATGGAAGGAGAGGCTGGTGATCCCACAGCCAGAGTCTGTAATTTGACCATAATTAGGGAGAAAAATCTGTGCTTACTGAATCAGAGAAGGAACTGCCAGCATCAGCATCTTTCAGCAAACGCACCGCAGGCTCAAATTGATCGCGTTTCGTGTGGAATCTCTGGCGTTGAGACGCACTCATATCTTTTAATCTTTACAGTAATCTCTCAGGGTATGAATTATTTGTACTGTAATGGAAGACCAGCTCCTGCTGTTTCGTGTGATGTGCATTTAAAAGCCCGTCCACGTCTGCCAAACGCATTTGACTTGATCCCAACAATTGATGGTTTGATTATTGGCCTTGAATTTTGTATGTGGCTGCATGTTATCTGATTTCCCTAGGGATTTCTCTTCGCCTAGAGAGGAAAGACATTGTTGCCACAAAGCCAAAGCCAAAGGGTCTCGAATTTCTCTTATTTTCGGGCTGGGAAACTTAGCCTTCGTCCACCCCACAGAGATGAAATTTTCTAAAGCGGCAGATACACACAGCGGAGAGGGTGATGGAGAAATCAATGGAAAACAGAGAAAGGCTCAAAGAGCAACAGGGAACTGAGGCGGGAAGCCTGGAGTGCAGCTGTCTCTTTCTGGCAATCTCCACATTGACCACAGACAGAGGGTCAAAAGGGGCAGAAGGAAGAACAGAAGAGGTGGCCTCACTCCACCGTCTAAAGTGTAGCTGTGTCTATAGAAAACCGCTCCAAAAAA
Source organism: Chanodichthys erythropterus (assembly GCF_024489055.1). NCBI lineage: Eukaryota > Metazoa > Chordata > Actinopteri > Cypriniformes > Xenocyprididae > Chanodichthys > Chanodichthys erythropterus. The sequence continues at coordinate 47,349,806 of NC_090233.1, forward strand.
GCAAAGAAAAGCAACCGCCCATCCCCCAAACACACACTACAGATGGAATCCCATTCACTTCGAGAAGGGACAGTGCCACAAACTCCTCATTTAGAGCCACCAAATCCCATTCTGTCCTTGCCGTTTGGAGCTTAGGCGTCAATCCCAGCACCTCTTCTCATCTCTCGGTTACAAGCAGCGTGGGGTCAGGGGTTAGTGCGTAATTGAAACCGGCACGGACTCACTGAGAATAGGGGCTTACATCAGCCCTCTCGGACCGCGACAGCTGCTCGCTGTGTCTTCCATTCGTAGCGACAACCTTTTTTCCCCCTGCTAATGTAATCAGAACGCCAGGGCAATGGCAGTTTAGACAAACCGGCACTCTGATGAATTAACTCGAGCTCCTCGCATGGATTAGACGTACTCTTCCACTCACTCCACTTGATGACCTGTTTTGCACTTAAAGTGTTGTCGTGGGCTGTGGTGCTGGAAAATTAGTTTAATGCAGCAGAATTTTCTGCACCCACACAATAGTGTGACCACACAGCCAGAAATAGATCTCAGCCTTCTCGCTGGCATTGTAAAAGCACAGAGTCTGGATGTGCAATTAGGCGGTCTGAATATGCAGAGGTCAGGACACGCTGTGTTTGGCGTCTCCATTAAGACTTAACCCATAGGTTTCGCAAATTGCATCTATTATTTTTTCCTTTTTAACAAACTCTGAAAAAACAAAACAAAAAAACATTCAGTTTGAATTCACATTTTGCTAAAATACACAATTTAAAAGGCCAGTACAAATGTTTCTGGATGATAATACTGAACGCCCACTTTTTTGTATTTTTGTATTTTTTTCTGTTCATTTCTCCACTGGGATTACAAAAAAGTCATCTATAAAGTGTTCTAAGCCATGAATGAATAATTATTAATGTGTAATGAAATGTAATTTGTACTATATAAATATATAGTAAAGTATAGTTTATATATAATAGTAATTGTTTATGATTGTAGGGAGACTGATTTGATTGCATAATTGGTTATGAATAAATGCTTTATGGGAGTGGCAAGTTTGGTGTGGTTCTCGTTTCTGTGGTAACAGTCAGTTCTCTGATTGGTGGATCCAAGGCGCTGCCCACTTTAGGATTGAAGATAATGTAGTTCTTCACAGGGAATTTGGCAGTTAGACAGAATATTTTAAAGATGAAGTTAAAATGGTACTGACCTTTTGGCTTCTACAGAAGCAAATATCATCTCCTGCTAACCTCAGAGCTCATGATAGGTCTGTCTTTAGCAGTTTATGCATTTTTATTTAAAAAGTCAGTTTCTTAATGGAGATTGTTACTTCTGGAACCCTAATAGTTGTTGCCTAAATACATTTTATATAGCATGCACATTCTATGCAAGATGTTAGGTTGTCCACTGAAGCACAGTTGACTTTAAGTCTATAATGTATTTGTATCCAGTATCACCCCTGTGGTTTAACACAGTGGTGAGTTCATTGTGATGACAAGCCCGATAGAAGGTGGATCAATGTGTGAGCGCGCACTCTCTGAGGGCCAGACGGCACCGATCTTTGCCCCATCACTGCTCCATGTTTGACGACAACACTTTGATTGTCAGCCATTTCCGCCGGAGCGGGCATGCTCATTGGTGCGTGTTCGTCAGGGGAGAGAGCGAGCGACTCGAGCCCTGACTTGACAAGGGGGCCGAGAGGATCGTTTTCCCTGTCAAGACGAACTTGCGGGGCCGAACACATGCAGCCACGCTTCCTTCGCGTCTTTACCTTGTATTGTCCCCCTGATTGTTCATATTTGGTTCACGTTTGCTCGCATCCATAATCAGGTTGAGGGATGACTTCCTCTCCAAGCAACGATAGTGGAGGGGATAAGAGGTTTAAAAACGGTGGATTGTGTAGCAGGGTAAATGCAGCTTTTGTGTAGTAATGATTGGGGAGTCTGGCAGGGAGCAGATGGGCTAGCTCTCTGTCTCATTGTGTCTGGCTCTTTCTTTTTTTCATTTTGGCTGAACTAATATGCCAGATGGTGGCAAAGAGGAAAGGCCAACAAGTGAGCTGGGGCATATGGGGAGCCTGGTTAAAATGGGACCCTACTGTGGCGGGGGATGGGCGGGAGACGTGTGATACAATAGCAGGTAATTAAGGGAAGGACTTGACTTCGCCACTAAGCCTTTGTGCGCGGCAAAATATTTTTCAGAGAACCTGCCGTCAGCATCAGACAACACTGCTGTACGTCAAATTATTCCACTGATTTCGCTCAATCAGCCGTGATTATTTTTTCAACGTTCACATCTGTGTTTGGGCCTTCATTAGGTGCTACAGTCTTGTGGATAATAGTCCATTTACATGGTCACAATATTCTCGTTAATTTTTTCAGGACGGCCCATTTGCTATATATATGCTACCGGTCAAAACTTTGGAAAAATTATGATTTTTTTTTTTTTTTTTAATAAAGTAGTCTTGTGTCCTTACCAAGGCTACATTTATTTGATCAAAATCCAGTAAAAACAGCTATATTTTGAAATATTATTACAATTTAAAAGAACTTTTTTCTATTTAAATAATTTTTAAAATGCAATTTATTCTTGTAATGGCAAAGCTGAATTTTTAGCAGCCATTACTCCAGTCTTCAGTTTTACATGATCCTTCAGAAATCATCCTAATAAGCTGATTTGGTGCTCAATTCTTAATAATTAAAGGATTAGTTCACTTTCAAATGAAAATTACCCCAAGCTTTACTCACCCTCAAGCATCCTAGGTGTATATGACTTTCTTCTTTCTGATGAACACAGTTGGAGATATTTTAATAAATCTCCTGAGGCATCCAAGTTTTATAATGGCAGTGAACAGGCGTCACGAGTATAAGTTGAAGAAAGTGCTTCATCCGGGCGGTTAGTAAATGCCCAAATACCCATTTTTTGTATAAAGTAAAATATCTAGCTTCTGCCAGACTGTCTTCTGTATTCAACGTACGAAGAAAGTGTAAAACTCTTGCAGTTCGAAAAGCTTACGCTACATCCTACACCTTCCCTATTCAACTTATGGAAAAAGTGTAACTGACGTGACGGCATTTTTACACTTTCTTCGTAACTTGAATAGGGAAGGCGGTGAGTAAAGCTTGGGGTAATTTTCATTTGAAAGTGAACAAACGTGATGACCAAATCACTTGAGCACCTAATCAGCATATTGGAAAGATTTCTAAAGGATCATGTGACACTGCAGACTGGAGTAATGATGCTGAAAATGGTTATTTTAAATAATTGTATTACTATTTCACAATATTGATGTTTTTACTGTATTTTTGCTCAAATAAATGCAGCCTTGTGTAAAATAAGAGACTTATTTATATAAAAAAAAAATCTTAATTATTCAAAACATTTGACCAGTGGTGTGTGTGTGTACGTTCCTTAATTGGTTTGTCTTTTGTGTGGACAATTATAATGTCTGGACGCACAGTAATAGATTTATCAGACTTAAAAGGTTAGCTTACCCCAAAATGAAATTTCTGTCATTAATTACTCTCCCTTATGTCGTTTCAAACCCGTGAGACCTTCTATCATCTTCAGAACACAAATTAAGATATTTTTGATGAAGTATGTTTTCCTTATGATGTTTTCCTCAATCTCTTACGCAGTTTAAGTTGAAGACACATTGCAGAGCTTTTGTGTTCTACGTCGGAACACCGGCTCAGTATTGACCGACGCTGTACACATGAGCAGCACAACGCATGCTTGTGATGCTGACGCAGGAGCCAGCCAATAATCATTTGGCGTTCGGACATAAACACGGAAGCCTGCACTGCATTCACTACGTCAACTGCATATGACACCAGTTCAAATTGTTAAATAAAGTCATTATTTTTGTTTTGCTTTTGCGCCCAAAAAGTATTCTCGTCACCTCATAACATTAAGGTTGAACCACTGCGGTCACGTGGACTATTTTAATAATGTCTTTACTACCTTTCTGGATTCAAAAATATCTTAATTGGTTTTCCGAAGATGAAAGAAGGTCTTGGGACAACATGAGGGTGAGTGCTTAATGACAGAAACATGAAAGCGCACTGAATAACGGGTAAGGACAGAATTTACTGTAGATTTCTATAAAGTTCTCATTGTAATGCCATGTTTACGGTAGATCTGTGCTTTATCTTAATCACATTATTAAGTGATTCCATAAATCGCATGTGCGTTTTCGAAGCCATGCGAATTATCCCATTGAACAAATATGACGAAAAATGCACTGCTGCATTATTATAACATCAGCAAAAGGTTTGCGAATGCAAACGTGAGCTTGACCGAAAGTGTAACTCTCGATTGTGCTTAAAAAAGTGTCAATATTTCAGCAATATTTTGATTCAATCTGCACTTTCTGATCAACCAAAATTTTATTTTACAGTAGGCTATGAAAATCACTGATGATTACTGCTAAATTAATTATGAATAGAATTGAAAGGATATTTTCAGCACAAGATACAAGCTTGGCGCTGCACAGCTTGCATTGAACTTTATTTTCATTGATCTTGTCAAAGTGAAACTAGACATCACTACGTGACTTCGAGGCCATTCTCTCTCTTCTCACGTCTTTTGACGCATGCTGTGGAAAGCTAAACAATCGGAGCTCAGGTTGCCGCCCAAAGTGCTACTATAACCAATCAGCAGAAAAAAGAAAAAATACATTTCGGTCATCATTTACATGATCGATCGTCGCTGTCACGGTCGAGTACTCGGTCGCTGTTGCACATCCCTATAACTAATCCTTTAAGGGTGTGTGTTAGGCCTATATCAAACTCTGGTTTAAACCCTCTGTTTGAGTTCCTCTCACACTGTTCAATATGTATCACTTCCAAAGTGTCCACACACACATGCACACAGGCTCATCACTCAGGGTTACAGCCCATCAACTCTGTTTCTGTGTACACAAGCTAGCGCTCGTCCACCCGCCAAAAGTCCAGCCTTCATTCCCAAATGCATAGCTCACCCAAGTGATCTACTGCCACGGACTGGTCCAACTGACATATGTATCATATTTTCTTTTGGCCTGTGTGTCTCAACCATAGTTGCCGGTGAAGTAGAGTCAACAGTAATCACATCAAAAGAAATATAGACTCACATAAACTGGCGTGTTGTTTGGTTTTCCTTGGTTTACTGCCAGCTTCACCTTTCAGTTACGTTCATCTATCTCACCATCGGCGTGAGCTGAATTCAGGTTTAAATCCATTTAAGTATCTGTGAGGTGTGATAAGGAAGCCCCTTTTAAGAATGTCCAAACCCTGGCCCTCCTGTTGGCTGCCGGTTTTTATGTACTAATGGCATTGGCCACTCTCTTATCTGCCTGTCACACAAGCCCTGCTCCAAAAGCTTCATTACCCAGCGCCCGTGGAGTCATCCTTTAATACGGGACTGTAATCATAAGGAGCCGGTCCAGTGTATTCACCGGAAAATTAATTCGGCATCTCTCGCTAAAGTCGATAGGTGACTCCCTCATCCTCTTGATGTGAGGTATTTATAACAAGCTGTTTGTCATTGTGGGAGTGTCGATGGTGACCGGGGAGGAAATTGTGGGCAGTTGAGTAGTCAAATAAAAATGACCTTTGTGTGTAGGAGACTGACAGAATAAGAAAAAAGTCCCTGAATGTGGTTTTGCTTCCTTTATTTAGTACCCTAGCTACTGTTGTTCATTTCAGTATGTGATTGTGAGTGGGATGCGGTTGTGTTGAGATGTTTATCATTTTGTAGATAAGAGGGATTTTTACTGGTACTTGCTGAAGCAAAATTACTAGCCTACTGCTATTGCAAGTACTTCTCAAAAACCATAATCCTAAGTATTAGGGCTGTCAGTTGATTAAAAATATAATTAAATGAATTATGTGATCTGTTGATTTATTAAATCTAATTAATCACAATTAATTGCATATTTCAAGAGCTGCTAAGAAAAGCCCTCTAATAAAAATAATTCAAAGACATTACTCAAGTCAAAATGTCATTGAACATAAGCTGGTTGCTGGCCTACAATTTACAGCAATCCATTTTGCAGTGGATTTTGTCTATATGTTTTCCACACAGAATGTATTCTTGCACTATTTTCCAGTATTTTTGTTGTTTTTTGTACATGCATGTAAGATGGACATTGGCCATTGCATCATGTTTTGCCATTCTCTTGGTGTCTTACACCTTGGACAATGCATATCTACAATGAAGTTTCTGTTCTGTGCGCTTCGTCCAGCTGTTGAATGCAAGAACTTGCAGAAATTGCAAAAATATGGTCTGTAGAGTGTATTACTTCGTTGGTACGAAAATTCCTTATTTTCACCCTGCATGAAGTGTTAATTTGTGTTAATTAACATTAATGTTTTTATTGCTTTACTTTTTCATAAAAGAAAAAAAACAATCTTATCAAATGAACATTAACAATCCTACAACATATTGTATGAAAACTTGGAAACATCAAAAAACAGTCTAACAGACGTATAGTAAAACGGACCAAAAAATCCTGTAGACTTACATTGAAGATGGGACTTCAGTCATATCTAGAGACCAGAATATCATAGAGACATCGGGCTGTTTTTAAGCTTCGATCTGCATAGTTTTTTTCTGTGTGTTCCACACTGTTGGTTCGTTTGGGCCAATTCAGCATGTTGAATCAGCAATCGGGTCATCGGTGAGAGAGAACTCTGATTGGCTGTTCGGTTTAGCGAATGAGTCGGTGCACGAGCATAAAAGCGAAAGTGATGAAATCGAGCAAAGAAGTTAAGATGGTACAGACTGAAGGCTGTTATAATTTAAGGCCATCTTACCTGAACATTCGAATGCACAAATATTAAGAAATTAAGAAAGTGATCAGCATGATTGATATTCAAAATGGTAAGCAAGCGCTGATTTGTTTACAGTTTGTATATATGCAGTCCTAGTTTCGGTTTCCCATTTTTAATGACGAAAATAGACTATTGATACCTGCTAATTTTAGGGGGCTTTCACACTGGGCTCATTTGCCGCAGTCCGAGCCCAGGCTCGATTGTTCCTGGTGCCCCCCGCAGCATTGGTCTGGTTTCACACTCAAATTGATTCCATCGAACCCTGGTGCGTTTGCGTTCATCTTACATCACAGACGTGCACGGCACACAACAGAAAACCGAAAGCGGGTCAATAAATAGTTTTTATTAAGTTGGTGCTATTATGTACAGCAGAGTAAACGACACCTGTGTTTACTGTATGTGCGCCACATATAGACGGTTTTCCGCTTTTTGCAAGCAGCCTATTTTGAGGAGACAGCCGATTGCCATTAATTTGCCGCTCTAATTGCACTTGCAAAGCACGAATACACTGCAGGCTCACTCCTACTCGAATCCAAGGTAAATCATCAACACTATCATGTGTTTTATTGAAGTAAATAATCGGCGAAAACACATGTGCAGGTTACTTTACTTCCTGAACAAGTGTGCACCCGAGTCTGTGTTGCTTTCATATTCATGCAAACCGCGGCACAGTTTGAGTGCAACCGAACTCAGTCCACGGCTTTCACATTAGTGATTTTTCATGCGAACCGTGCCCCGTTTCATACTAAACTGGCAGTGTGAAAGCCCCCTTAGACATACCGCTTTTCCACCAAGGCAGTTTGAGTGCTGGTTCAGGGCCAGAGCCTAGTTTCAAATCAGTTCTTTGTATTTCAACACCTAAAGTACCAGCTCCGAACCAGGAAAAGTGCTGGTGTAGAAGTAAGAACCACTTGCGTCAGGGGCTGGGGGAGGGGTTACCGTGACCAACAGGAAACTTGTGACCACCATTTTTGAAATAGCAGCTAATCAAGCTAATAGCAGCTCGATTGTAATCTCTGTCTATATACAAATTACGGCGAGCCGTGTTTGGATACCGATGTAGGTTTGCAAAGCCATGAGCATCAATAGTAGAGTTTACGTTTATAGAGCTTACAACTCCTTGTGCTTTTGGATCGTTCTCGCAGTGCTTTGATGTCATGCGCCGATCGCTCTGCAAGAAGCTGATGCCTCTCGAACAAGCTTTGTGTGTTTGTGTTTGGCGCTGCCACGCTAGCTTTGCTGTGAAATATGAGACATATAAAGGCTCATCAGTTGAACCAACTCCGAACAGGCACTAGCACTAGCTCTGAACTAGCACCTGGTTTGTGCTGGTGGAAAAGGGGTAACAGATATTTACCGATACGCAGGCGCAGAATGCACGTGCTAGTTGACAGTCAACTTTAGTCCTTCTGGTGTGTTCAAGTGCAACTTTTTGGCCCGAGACACAGCCATTAAGAGGCGACATGACAGTCAGCTTTCGTCGACACAAGATTTTTGACTTTAGAGGTCAAATATTTTTACTTGGATCTGTAAGCAACCACCCACTCTGCAACCATGTAAGCAACCACCCACCCTAGCAACCATTCAGAACACCATAACATTATGCCAGCAAATTTTCACAAAGATTTTTTTAAGATCTAGTTTTAACTACAGCTCTATTCATATTTTAAGAGAAATTACCCAGTCATTTGATAACAAATTCTTTGATGCGAGTTAAGGATGTGGTCACAATAACCTGTTGTTCAGTGAATTTTTGTGGGCAAAATCCAGTCATTTCCACATGATCTTCTTGTTCAGGAATTCTATGTGAAGGCCAAAGAATTCCACACACAAATTTTGCATCAGTTTCAGTTGGTTATGCGAACTCGCCATGTTGCCCAACAGAAAGCTGCTTGACTTCTGTCTGAGTTGTGCTTTATACATCGCTACACTATTGACAGTAAACAGTTGACCCTTTATCATGACATTTTGCTGAAATTTTGCATGTGACACTGCCTTTAGTATATTCATTATGCTAGGTTTATGACTTCTCACTGTGGTGGTTTGATCCCAGGTGAAACTATGTGAGATTACACTTCTTACCAGCTGCTTGCTAGTGGTCCCTGTCTTTGTTTTTTGGGCCACTGGTGTGGAAGGGCTGTTTTTTTTCTTCGGAGAGGTGTGGGGGTTGGGTTTGGGCTGAGTCTATATGATTTACTGCAGCTGAAAGACCAGCTGCCCCTCTGTGTCTGTTCAAGCTAACCCTCCTCCTCCTCCTCCTCAGCCAGCTCAGGCACTCTGCCATTGCATGTGTTCATCCCAGACCCGAGGGCAGTGGACATCCCTACTGGTCCCCAATAAAGCTATCAGCATCAGGACTGCTGCTCAGACAAATGACATTCATGTATTAGGAGTGCAGTTTTGGTAATGAAATCTGTGTCTTTAACAAGACATAAATTTAGATTTGAGTAGATAGCACTATTTTAACCTGGGGTGAACTGTTGGGTCGGTAGGCCACTCTGGGGGATGGGTTGAGTGTGTGTGTGTGAGGGGGAGAGAAAAAGACCAATTTCAGCCTGGTGCAAATGATTTGACAGCATGAATCAGCCAGCAGCCTTGTACGGAAATGAAATTAGGGGCCCATTTAGTGAACTAAGCTACACCAATTTGGAAAAGCACCAAGCTGAACTTTTACTTGACCAATATATTTCATCTAAATTCTACATCTACAAAAGTCTGAATAGACTTGATTCCACTTGAGGCACAAAGAGATTGTGTTGCGTAATTGAATCGAATTGCAAGTTTATTAATCGAAGATGAGTCAGACAGCTGCCTTCTAATGATCAGTATCCTTAGAAACGCTTTGAACAATTCAGAACGTCGACGGAGAAAGGCATATAGATCATTATAACATCGTAATATGCATCATACACCCGCCATATTGCTAAATCTTTTCATATCAACAGAAAAACATACCGGGATAACCTTCTTTTGAGACTTCCTTGCACAGTCAATTAATGATATGCTAAAGCCCGCCGCACGTTGATGTGATTGGTTACAAGGTAGATTGTGACGTCAGAAACGCCAGCGATTTCAAACCACGGGTTTGAGACTGTCTTTGGTTTACTGTGAACAACATTAAAAACTAGATTAAAAAGTTTGAAGACAAACTTTAAGTTGACTTGAAAAAGCCTAGCTAGAAAGTTTGAAGTAGTTTTAAAAGTTTAAAATTTGAAAGTTTTCAGTTTGAAAGTTTTAGTTTAGTAGTTTTGATGATAGATAGATAGATTGATTGATAGATTGATAGATTGATAGATTGATTGATTGATTTTAAATGTAAATGGATAACGATGGGCTATGTAACATCATTTAAAGTCCCCCTGTGGTGAAAATCTAGTTAAGTTGGCTTGAAAAAGCCAACTTACTGTTATGCTATTTTCTTCAGAGACTGACATTTCCAACTCTATTTCCTCCTACTAGAGCTTTAACTCTACATACTGCAAACTCAGGTCAGACCTTCAGACTGTTCTGACTTAGTGTGCTATATCTTTTTTAACTGATCCGACTTACGGTTTTCCTATAGATAGATAGATAGATAGAGTCTCAAGGCTAGGGTACTCAAGGTGGTTGCTAGGGTGTTGCTATATGGTTGCTAGGGTACACAGGGTCGTTGCTATGCTTTCCTGTAGCTCAGTGGTTAGAGCATGGCACTAGCAATGCCATGGTCATGGGTTCGATCCAAGGGATTGCACATACTCAAATACAAAAAAATGTATAGTTTAATGCAATGTAAGTCGCTAAAAGCGTCTGCCAAATGCATAAATGTAAAATGTGGCTTTATCAAGCCAACTTAACTAGATTTTCACCACAGGGGGACTTTAAATGATGTTACATAGCCCATCGTTATCCATTTACATTTAAAATAAAAACAATTTGCGTTTTCATATTTATCAGTGATTTCTGGTGTTAGGCTATTTTGATTAGCTTGAACAAGATACAGCTTTGAATCTGGTATTACAAATGACTTTCCAAACACCTGGTAGGAGAATGGCCTTTTAATTGACACATCTAAACTGAGAATAATTGCATCAAGTGTACACCGTAATGTTGACGCACATCGTTCTGATGTAAACATCTCTGCAAAGCATCTTAATCTCTGCAAGCACTGTGATTTAACATCCATTTGGGAATGCGATGTGTGTTAGGTTAGGTTATTTACATTCACATTCGCATGATTTCCAACAATTATGTGCACAGAAGTTTATAGCATTACTTCAAATAAATGATTTACATCTAAGGGGTTCAGCTGATAAAAGTTTGGGAACCCCTGATGTAAGTAGTCGAATGCTTTAGAAATACTGAAACCCTTTGCAGTCATTCTAGTAAAGCTGTGTTGACTCTGACAGACAGACACGGGTCAGGGTTTAGACAACTGGAATCTCCCCCCTGGTGAGACCTTTACATTTTGGTTGGTGGTTTCTATAAACAGACTGTTGCCAGCCACATCTAATCCACGAATATTTCTGTTACGAGCACTATGCCTCGCGTACATACAAAGAATATCATTTACCCATGTCTGTATGTGGTACTCTGTTTCAAGGCATCCCATGGCATGCTCACAATCCCTCTGTTGTGTGTATGCCAGTGCTGTGGGTGGACGGTACAGTATACATATGTTCTCCTTAAAACGTAAACAAACGTCACCTTACACTGCAGTATCATCCATATGCTCAATTTTTATGTTAGTTGGTAATGTGGTTATTTAGGTTGCTTCATTCTGAAAGCTTTAAATTCTTTATGCTAAATGCAACTTACCAACATGGACAGGTTGTGTGTCATGAATGCCCTTGAAAATTAATTATTTATTAACAAAACTATGTGATGTAAAAGAAAATAAGACCTAGACTACCTTAAATATGGGTTAGCTTGTATTGAGGATAAACATGGTTTGTGCTGACCATGATGGTTTGTGTATTGAATTTGTCGCTGAGAGCATGAACCCATCAACATTTATTTTGTGCTATAATTTTGATACTGTGTTAAATCACCACTTGATTGCAAATGTAAAATTTGTGTCCTGAAGCAAAACCAGTTGAGGACCATTGATGTTGATCATTTAGAACTACAATCACACCCTGTGTCATTTGTACATTTGTACAAGTCTTTTAAATTAGGTGATTTTTTTTTTTTTTTTGGCCTCTAGATTTGATTGCAAATTGAAGTCTGTTTATCCTGATTGGAGAGGAGATAGACAGCGTCTCTGAGCTCTACTATGCATGTCAGCAGTTTACCTTAAATGAATGTTTTAGGATAAGCAGGTCTGTAGTTTGTTAGTTAATTGATTTGCATAATTTGCAACTGATTGGAGGCGACTAAGGTCAAAGTTTCTTGCTTAATGGTAGAGTTGGACTGTGATTTCAGTTGGATTTCCCATTGCTGTTTTCCAGTGGCCACAAATACATACAGTGGCATGAAAAAGTATGTGAACCCCTTGCAGAATCTGTGAAAATGAGAATTATTTTAATCAAATAAGAGGGATAATAAAAAATGCATGTTATTTTTTGTTTAGTACTGTCCTGAGTAAGATATTTTACATAAAAGATGTTTGCATTTAGTTCACAAGACAAAACAATAGCTGGATTTATTAAAATAACCCCATTCATAAGTATGTGAACCATTGATTCTCAATACTGTGTGTGGTTACCTGATGATCCACAACTGTTTTTGTTTTTTGTTTTTTTTTTGATGGTTGTTCATGAGTCTCTTGTTTGTCCTGAGCAGTTAAACTGAGCTCTGTTATTCAGAAAATTCCTCCAGCTCCTGCAGATTCATCAGTTTTCAAGCTTTTTTGCATATTTTAACCCTTTCCAGCAGTGGCTGTATGATTTTGAGATTCATCTTTTCACACTGAGGACAATTGAGGGACTCAAACACAACTATTAAAAAAGGTTCAAACATTCACTGATGCTCCAGAAGGAAACACAATGCATTAAGAGCCGAGGGGTGAAAACTTTTAAATTCAAATATCAAAGTAAATTGTACTTAATTTTTCTCCCGGGAAACATGCAAGTATCTTCTGTTGGTTCCGAAGGGCAGTACTAAATGAAAAACAATGATATTTAAACAAAATAAGAAAAATTGTGACATCTTCATCCTGTTCAAAAGTTTTCACCCCCCGACTCTTGATGCATTGTGTTTCCTTCTGGAGCATCAGTGAATGTTTGAACCTTTTTTAATAGTTGAGTTTGAGTCCCTCAGTTGTCCTCTGTATGAAAACACAGATCTCAAAATCCTACAGTCACTGCTGGAAAGGGTTCAAATATACAAAAATGCTTGAAAACTGAAGAATCTGCAGGAGCTGGAGGATTTTTCTGAAGAACAGAGCTCAGTTTAACTGCTCAGGACAAACAAGAGACTCATGAACAACCATCACAAAACATAAGAACAGTCGTGGATCATCAGGTAACCACACACAGGTGACATATAACTATCAAACTTCACCAACATATTTAAAAAATAAAGGTTCCAAAAGGGGGTTTGAAATCATAGATGCCAACAAAGAACCATTATAAGGTTTCAAAAAATTTTGAATATGCAGAAGTATAAATGGGATTTGAGAGCTAAAGACATGTTCCTAACACAAAGCTATCTTCAGACCATTCAAATCATATGGATGCTTTTTAGTACTTTATTTTTCTTTTTGGAGATTGACATGCTACGTTCATTCTATGGAAAAAAAGAGCAGTGTCAATTTTTTTCCTTTTGTGTTCCACAGAAGTAGTCAAATGAGTTTGGAAAAGCATTTTTGAAGAATTTTCATGTTTGACCAAACATTCCTTCCTTTTAAAGGAATAAAAAAATGAAGTGAAGAACATCAAAGTGCTCGCACTGTTATATCCTGTACTGAACTATTCCTTTAGTCATTTACTAATAGAGCATGAGGGTTAAAAGTAGCCTACTCTAGATCAGCAATGTTTATTATCACTGCTCCGTGGAACAAAAAACCCTGTTTAGCCGCAGTTTCCGTTAATATTGCCCAGATGTCAAATTACAGTTTTGGGACCAGATAAATGCCCAAGGAATGTGGGAGGGCACAGGGTTACGGACTGTAATGTTATTGGTGTTTTCAGGAGGAGTGGATTTATTTTACACGGATCGCCACTTTTCACGCTGTCTCAATGGGGATTGTGTTCAGTAGGTGAGGCAACAGTGGATATGGCCTCCAGGTTTTATATTAACAAATGAAACTAGCTGTATATCCTGTTGTATAAAGGGAAATTTACTCGCAGTCCCACCAATCAAATCCCTCCTAAAAGAGCTGTGGCGTGCACATGCGATTGTGATTCTAGACTATACAAAGATCCACACTGACCATATTGCCTGTTTATGTGGCGATTACTACTATTAGTAGTATGAGTACACCCTCCCTGCCCCTGAGTTTAAACCAGTGATAGAAAAGCACTGTGTAAAAGGGCACTCCATCCTCCTAAAGCCACCACACTTGAGTGCTCTGTGCACACTTTTGTGTTACTTGAGACTTAAGTCCCCCTTCATTGATCCTGATCCCGTCTTGAACCCTGTAATCTCCTGATGTCAGCCAGCTTATAAGGCTTCCCACATTGGACTTTGCTCTGAGGGAACTTTGCCTGAGTTTGTTATGAAGTAGCCCATTATCCCATATCAGCCCATTGGGGTCTCAAAATAACAGGAAGTGACCCACACCACCTGGATGAGAAAACTTTAGCAGTTCAACCAGACTTGAACATCCTCTGCATTAAGGGGCATCCAGACTGACAACAGGAGGTCCCCAAGTCACTTTTCTTTGCTAGTTGTAGTTTCAACTTGGCTTCTATGTAAAGACGCATATCAAAAGTATGGTACTTCTGTACATTTAAGTCACTTTAAATGTTTATAGTTTGATACTAGTTTTCCTACAGTATCAATAGTACTGGCCATACTGACTGATTTTTATTATTATTATTATTATTTTTTTACACAAAACAGACGGCTGCTTTCAAAAACTCTCAGTTGAACCTGTATGTTGTTAACACGGTTAGAAATCTCTTAAGTGGATGTTAACAGATGTGACAGAAATAGATCTGTGCATTAGACCTGCTGCTGTCAGTTTTATTGTTGATATTAATCATACATCAATTTCAGTTTTGGCTGGACTACTTTAGTAGTTTCAGTAAGCTCTTTACAATCAAACATGAACACGAAGTTTGACCCAAAATCTTGAATTTGAACATTTTGTTTTTTAACAACATGTTTTTAATTCACTGTTGTTGTTGTTGTTTTTTTCTTCTATTATTGCTTTTATTTTTTAAATGTTTGTTCTTAATTTTATGACTGTGTAATTGAATCTTGAAAATCGTTTTACTTGGAAAAAAAAAATTACATATTTAAATGTTTTTTCCTGTAAAAAAAATTCTTAATGCCTTAAAACCCCGCAGGCACATTGTAGGGCCCTATAATTTCCGCGATCACGGAATCCATCATAAAAACGGAATTTACTATATAACGCGGAATGTCACGGAATTTGTCAAATTTTTGATGAATGAATTAAAAGCAGGTCAGTACACGTAAATTAAATCGCGATATAGACTAGTGTCTGTGAATATTAAACTGCAAAAAGACTATTTAAACATGAATCCTGCATGCCTGTGTGTCTCTGAAATGAATGATGCGGAAGCGCAGTTTCATTTACCTCACACCGCCTCACATACACTTGCGCGGGGGCGCACGCACGCTGAAGCACATGCAACGCTCGCTGTGTTTTCGTTCTCTGTCGCCTCACTATATGAATGCACAAATTCATCTCCAGAGCTGCTCTGAAAGTCACTTCATCAGCATTTAACCGCTTTGTTTGAGAAAACTACTGTCATAAACACAGACAAACTCAAAGCTCTAGGCAAACCGTCAAAATAAAAGTTCGATTTAACTTGACAGAAACATATTACTGTTGTACAGTAGAATTTAGATAAATTAATTTAATAATAAATTATTAAAATATATTCTTAACAATTATCTCAGTGTTTCTTCCTTGTTTTAATTTTAACAATAAAGCTCTGTTGTGCAGCACATTGTTTGACAAATTTTAATTTTCATGATTTAAAAGATAAATTAAATGGGACTGTCATATTGAGAATTGTGATATTTGACTGGTATTGGAGCTGAAATGACTACTAATTGATATTGTGAAATCAGCTGCACTGTCCAAGTGTATTAGGTGGCATATCACATGACTTCACTCCCATTACTATGTGCCTCCTTGAATGCTGCTCATGTGTTGCTCAACGTTATTTTACCACCACTGCTCTCTGTTGCTCATGTCACCTTAAATCGTTCTCTCTCGCTGAAAATGAATGACTTACTTTATGGTGTTGGCTGTGACACATACTGTGTGGATACAGATGTCTAGAGTGTCCCCTGGTGTTTGGAGGGTCCTTTAAACTCAATGCAGTGGGTTTGTTTGCTCATCTTCGCACTGCATCAGTTCTCTGTGAGTGGCATGGACTGACCTCATAGCTCAGCACACCGGTTTCTCAAGATAGATCTGAAAAACAAAACCGTGTCAGTATTCTGGGGCGTCTCATGAATGTGACCCTCAGTGCGCTAATAGCTGACTGTCCTGCCAGTGCAGCAGTAATCATTCCCAGGAAGCTTTTGTGTAAGCTTCAGTGTTAGTATAAAACCCATGTGCAGGTTTATTTTTTTTTTTATATTACACTTACATTTACATTCTTTCATATGGCCCTAGCCAAGCATGTGCTTTTCAAATAAGGTTTTGTCGTTACTCATGCCATGCTCCATAGTTGCATGAACTTCGTATTTATTACATGTACTTATGTAGCTGCTTTGTTTGCAAAACAAACCAAATGACACAAATGACACCATATTTTATGACATTATGAACCATTACTGCCCTGAAGAAATGAGCGAATGTGATTTGCAGAAGAGCGTGTGTGGGTGTCTCTTCAGTGTAACAGCGGTTTGTTAATTGGGTCCCCTGTAAGAAGTTGAGGCCTGTGTGCTGTGAAAGTGTGTTTCCTGCCTGTGCTGATGCCTGCAGGGCAGCTGCCTTTGGTAACCACAGGTTCTCCTGTGAGAGCCTTTGATTTGGTCAATAAAGTGAGCCTGGTGATTTCAGAGAGCCTCTTGTGTGTATGTTGGTTAGGATTATGAAGGTTTGGGAAACCTCATGTCGGCTGAGCAAGAATGTAGCAGTTAACTGTCTATGCTCTTTTTGTTCTGTTTGTTTGTACTTAATTAAACAATGCTAATGTTAACTTGCTACACAAGAAACAAAGATTATACTTTACATGGCTGCTCAATCTAACGTTAACTTAGATAAATGTGTAGTGTTGTCACGATACCAAAATTTTGACTTCGATACGATACCCAACTTCAGTATCACGATACCGATACTTAAACGATACTATGGCAAAAACCTAAAACAGTAGGAAAAGTAAATAAATAACATATGACAGAACTTCTTTCTTCACCAGTGTGCAACTGATACTTCTGGATTTGAGCTTCATTGCCATGAAGTTACACAGTTAGATTTAATATAATTTTTAAAGTTTATTATTTTCATGCTCAAGAAAATTGCAAATTATGTGCTATTATGCTTTTTTCCTGTTTTTTGTTTTGTTTTGTTTTGTTTTTTAATACATGTAAGCAGGGCTTGACATTAACTTTTTTCACTGTGGCTAATGGTTTTCAAAGTAACTAGCCACTCAACATTTTCACTGGCCACAATTTTGATGTTGGTAAATTACATTTTATATGATATCATTTATATGATTATATTAAATTTCTTTGAGTCATTTGACTTGATTTAGAAGATTTAAAACCCTTTCAAACTTTTAAATGCAGACTGACCACCCAAATCAAGATTACATTGTATATCAGCTGGTATGTACAGGTGGGAAAGAGGTGGACAATATGAGAATGGGCTAATATGAGAACAAGTTATTTGTGTTAGGCTGTATAAAAGAACAAAGAAGCAAATTACAAAAACAACAGTAAATTAAAAATAATATTTTTTTCAGATACACTAGGTTTATTTAACATATAGCCTATATTTATTTAACATCTTTTGTTGTTTGATTAACATTAATGACAGAACGTAGGCCTATTTAATTGGGCTGCTGAATGCATGGACATAACTGACAAATATCCAGTTATTACCCACCTGTTTACGTCCACTTAAGCCATAACCGACTGTATTCACGCGAGATACTCCACACGATGGACATTTAGACATCTGTGTGCACGTGTATTTGACTATTCAGGCGCGAGGAGAACTGATCGCGCGCGCGACAGAGAGAGAGCACACGCGAGAGAGCGCTTCTGATGTGAGTCATTCAGCGCAATTCCGCCTATCCCTCCTTCACTAACTGCACGTAAATAACGAATTGTGTGATTGGAATTAGAGCTATAATGTAATTAGAGCAATGTTATTAAAGCATTAATTGGTTTAATATAACTGTATATTCCCTTCACATATTTGTTTTTTTTTTTCAATTAATTTTATTTTAGCAACCAGATATCACTTATTAGACTCAATAATACACCTCTTTGCGGATGTCTGCTTGCATGAGTAATATAAATAACACTTATTTAATTTTTGAGAGCATAAACATAATGCTGGTATCACATTCACTAACCTGTCGCTCTTTAAATTCTTTGTACAAATCGGGATGTTTGTCGGCAAGATGCTTTTGACTCCCTTCGCTTGCGTTATTTTGTAACATCTTTTGCAGACGGGCTTCGTGGTGTCCGTGGGCTTGCCCTGACTGTCGGCAATGTAAGCAAAATAATGCCATATTTTGCTTTGTGCATCTGCTTTCTCAACAATTTGTGGACGGTCTACAAGAGCACCTGTATCCATATCTCTCGTTTGTCACCATAAAAGCCGTTGCGCAGTTGAGAGGAATAAACGCACTCAATGTGCCTTAGAAGCAGCGCGCTGCACGCACACTGCCTCCTGCTGTCGCACTTTAGGAAATACAGCTGGTACTCAAAGTACCGGTACTAATAAAATGAAGAACCGTACCGTTTCTAAAAGCAGGGTATCGCGATACCTTTCTAGTACCGGTATATCGTGCAACACTAGTGTGCCGTTATTAGGGGAGTGTTTGTGCGGAGTGTGGACGCTAAAGAATAGCGCACTTTACTGCAAGACATGGAGGCGCCGGCGTGATCACTGCGTTTTTTTTTTCTGATAACGGAGGAAACAACTTAATACATCATTTGAAACTACTTTTATTTGTGTAAACTCACAATAACAAGAAAACGTTGTGCCTTTGTAAAATAAGGAAAACACACATGGTGTGCTTTCTGTTGTCTCGGTCTCCCTAAACTGGAGTGCGTCACAAAAACGACCTGAAACTAAGCATATAGGAAACTTTTATGTTTATAGAAAGCTTGAAATGTCTACTTTTAAACGAACTAATTCAAGTCCAAAAGAAATACTCTCTTCGTATGTATGTAAGGTGCATTTCTCTCTATATGCCCGTTCAATATACTGCGTAGATGGTGAGTCAGAACTGTCAACTTCATCTTGAGCAGCTGATACTGACTCAGAAAACACTAGTTTATTAATAAATAATTAAAATGTCTCCTTGCTATTTTTTTCCCAATGCATTCATAATCATTACTTTTGCCTGTCCTTTTCGGCAAGCTTTATGCATGCGCTTGATAGGCTGTATTATGCCTGTATATATTAAACGCTCATTATGGTTTAGTATTCTCCACAGTATATATTTTGTATGTGGTAAGTAATTCAATTAATATAATTAATATAAAT
Source organism: Chanodichthys erythropterus (assembly GCF_024489055.1). Taxonomy (NCBI): domain Eukaryota; kingdom Metazoa; phylum Chordata; class Actinopteri; order Cypriniformes; family Xenocyprididae; genus Chanodichthys; species Chanodichthys erythropterus. The sequence goes on from NC_090233.1 coordinate 47,369,402, forward strand.
GCAAGATTAGTCGACTAATGGCTTAAATGAACAACTAATAATAGTCGACAAGACTAGAAAAATCTTCAGTATATTCATTTGTGTTTCAAAAATGAACGAAAGTCTTATGGGATTGTAATGACAGGAGGGTGAGTAAACGATTTAATGAGTCAATTTTATAGGGAGAACTTTCCATTCAATTCTGCATGGTCAGTGATCAGGTTTTATGTTGTCCTGCTTTTGGCAATCTGAAAGTTTTTCAGTCATGCTAGCATGTGATTATCAGGCTCATTAAATGGTGTTTTGTTAATTGTTTCAATTAGAACTGACCAAAATAAATACTGTAAAGCGTTGTCACATCTTTCTTTGGGAGTTAGTTTTCACCTGGGAACCCAAAACTGCATTGAGGTACGGTTGGAAATATACTGAATAAATGAGTGATATTGGGTCTTGGCAAGTGGACAGTATAGCCACGGGGGCCATGTGGCATATTGACTTTCATTAGATCTCACTCGACGTGCAATTGAGTTTGTCAGTGAAATGCGATCAGACCCATCAGCTGTCTGCTGGAGATGTTCCCTGTCCCTGCCACTGACATGTTAGCGGACCCAGATACCTTTTCACAAAGCAACTCTTCATTTCGCTTCCTCTCTTACCCTCTCCCAGCTTGACAGACCCTTGAAATTTAGTAATTAATTGTGCCAGACAGGGTCATCTGAGGCTAGGATATGTGGATGATCTACATTTTATTACCTGCATGAAAATGCACTGTAATTGTACTATGGTATTTACATGGTCAGAAATTGCAGAAATTTGCTATAATGTGGTTATTTACATGGTACTACTTATACCATAATAATAATAATATAATAATAAAAAATATTATTATTATTATTATGTTTCTGGACTGTATTATAATTCTGTGCAATATTATAGAAAATGAACTTGATTATTTCTTGAAAATCAATTAAATTTTTGGTTGTACATTTTTGGATTTTGGATTCAGTCTTCACTACAAATGCACCGATGATGATAATTCTGGACCAAAAGCGCAAATTCTGAATGCACATGGCCAAAAACCGGAACCGAAAATGACTTTTTTTAAATAATTATTAATTTCTTATTTTAAATTAGTTTTTTGTATAATTGTATTAATATAAGACTTTAATTTAAATTCAATAATTTTATTGAATCTTAATTAAAAAAAAAATACAAGCCAATAAAATAACCACAATTTTATTTGAAGTAAAATGCCAAAATTGTACAGAAAATATGCTAAAATAATATTAAATATCAATATATGTTATTCTTCATTCAGTACTATGCAACAGAATCAGATTTAACCGATTTATTTTTTTGACCAATTATCAAAATAATGTATACCCCTACAAAGCTACTATTATGAGAGCATGTGAACTGAGTGTTGCTTGGAGTGGATCAGTGAATGAGAGGGTAGCGTCAATTCACCAGCGTTGCCCAGCACGGCTATACCACACCATGTTACAGTACAGTATAGGGCTATAGAGTGCCCCAGGGATGACGCGTTTTTGTAGGCCAACCCGGAAGTTAGCGGTGCACGGGTTCTCTCGACTGAAAGCCTATTAATTTTTCCCATAGACTTTTGGAAAATCGCAGAAAATAAGCTCTGTGTTTAACAAAGGGTTATGACACTTACACGTTTTTTCTATCAAGATAATCTTTACAAGTTAACACAACATTTATAGATTTTGAAGCCTAAATAAAGTCGTCAGATATAAAAAGCTAACAGTAGGCTATAAACGGACTACAGCACACCATGGTCGCGGATCAACGTCATCACCACCAAGCGTCCTCAAACTTTATTTAGAAAACAACTCTATTTAAAAACATGCTCGCTGATTATGATCTGCGCTGTGTATGAATACTTATCCACTCTTTCATGAGAAATGCGGTCCAAATGTCCTGTTTGTCATGATGATGTCTAAAGTCCCCGCCAAAGGAAGTAGTCCCTTTTAGCAATTTGTTAGCAACCACTGATTTTAAGACACAGTAAAAGTTTAAAAAAAATCACAAGTGGGTTATAACTGGTGTGTGTTATGTCATAGATCAAAACGTGAAAGTATTTAGAGGCTTTGTTAACCACAGACCTTATTTCAGGCGATTTAGCAAAAACCCATTAAAAAAACCCATAGACTTTACGGCGTTGGAACCGGAGTCCTAAAATGCTAACTCGCTTCCGGGTTTTGCCTACAAAAACGCGTCATCCCTGGGGCACTCTATTGCAAACAGAAACAAGTCTACTACAGAGATATTTAATGTCGGCACCTTATTTGAGCAGACTTTGCTTTTCCGGTGTGTAGTGCTGTCAAAAGTACTGACCGCGATACCAAGTCGGTACTGAAATTTTATGGATTAATAACGGATTAGTAAACACCTCTGATTGGCCTTTGTGCTCAACAGATATGTCTGTGATTGGCTACAATGAGCATGGCAGCTTTTGAAAGCACCCGGAAGTGTTTAAATTTGAAAGCGGGACCATTTGAAAGCTTTCAAATGCTCACGCTCCAGCTTTCAAAACACTTTTTTTTTTTTTAATCCGTGTAAGCGCTCGGTGAAGAGCGTCAGTGATGTCTATTTACAACATGTTTTTGAAGCATTGACCATTGTAGACAATCACAGACATATCTGATGAGCATGTGAACACAATTGCCAATCAGAGGTGTCTATGAATCCGCTCAACAGTGCTCAAAGCGTCACATTTTTAAAATTTCATTATCGACTTGGTGAGCATGAACAATAAATAAGTGGAGCATTCGCTCAGTCCATGAGCAACTGTGTGGAGCGCACATATGGAGTGGAACATTGAGCAGAGAAAACTGGGTTCTGGTACAGACTTACCTGCTCAGCCAGATGCTTCGAAGTTGTGCATCTCTGGAAACAGTGACGTTCACAAAGTTGCAAAAAAAAAATTCTGCGTGAGAGTGAAACCCGAGCACTGAACACTGAGGAGTGGGGCGGTATATATTTTTTCTCTTTAGGCCAAAAACCGAAAGTGCCATTTTCGAATGATAATTTTCGGCAGCCAAAATTTCAGTGCCTAGTCCCTAGTCTTCACTATTTTTCACATCTTGGTTTACACATGGAAGAGGACATTGTTGTCTGTTGCCCCGTTCTACTGTAGTGTATTTAAGATTGTATAAAACAATTAAAAACAGTTGATCTATTTAGTAATGTGTTGTGGGACCTGTTCCATTTTGACAAAACGTGCCTTGTGCTAATGCTCAAAGTAATGTGTCTGATCCAACACGGCCCGAATAGTCTTTAATCTTTCAGCCAACCCACTTACTAGTTGAATAAGAGAATATATACTTTTGCACAGCCTTAAGTGTTATTGACATGCTGTGCCCTCGGTGCAAAATCAACTGTTTTTTTTTTACTTATCAAATATATATATATAATGTACAGTGACAGCAATATGCCACCAAACATGAGACATTTTGAACTGGCCTACAAAAGCAGCCTCTGTCTCCCAGATGGTGTCCCTTCCTTTGGTCAGGGGGAAAATGAATACTCTCATTGAAGTACTTAATATGCAGGATTTGTCCTCAAAGATGAACAATTACTGTGGAGGCCTGAGAAGGGCCAAAAGCATGGTGGACAAATGAAGAGAATGGTGTTTGTGTTGGGTATTTTGTTAGGGTGACACCAGGAGTGACCCTTCAGAGTATTCAGTGTCAGTCTAATTGTGAAGATAAAACAGGGAGAGCAAACCAATGCAGTGGCCCTCTCAAACAGCCCAGAGCCATGAAAGAGCCTCTTTATTCCACAGGCCGCGCTCCGCTCATGAGAAACTACAGCCATGCCTGTGAACCTGGACTCACGGCGATCAAAGTATCTCATGCTGATGAGTCTCGATGTGGTTTCCAAATCAAATCATGTCGTTTAACATGCCCATGGACTTATGACCAGTGTGAAGTGTGAAGATTATATTATCCCAGTGGATGGTAATGTTTGACCACACACACCGTGGGAGTTGTGGGCGAGCTGTTAACCGTAGCTTTTCACCAGGAATGGTTTGGGTGTCCTTGCAAATCCTCCAGTCTCTTGTGGGATTAGGGACACTAAACCCCTTTCCCCCCTCTCCTCTTTTCGCAGGGCTGTGTCTCACTCTCTGTGGAATGCTACTTTACCGTGACCTTTCACCCACACGCTCAATGCTTTGGGGTGGTGGGGGAGGCATGTATGTGGGTGCATACTGGGAAGAAGGTGGTTCGTAATGGATGTGTGTTCAGGTGAATGTACAGTAAACTGATGGCATGTTCTGCTGATCTTTTGAGGATGTGGGAAGGGAATGGATGTCACCATAGTAACTGAAATTTTGGTGTCTGGTGCATGCTAAAAATTTGTCATCTTCTGCAAAGTAACACAATTTAATATTGTAGGACACTGTTAATTCCAGAATTCGAATTGTTACTTTAAAATGTAAAGTGTATTAGTTTAAATTTGATAGGGTTTTAACTAGTATGCTGCTTCTATTTTAAATAATTGAGTTCACACATTTCTAGGTTGAAAAGAGGATAGAGGTATTTGCAACATTCCTTTCTCGGATCCAAGTGACAGCAAACAAGTGAAGATCCTGCTCATTAAACAAATGTTTAGCCTAAAATAGTCTCAGCCTCAGACGGCACACCCACAGGCTTGTTGCATACAAAACTGGCAAGAGTTTGTTAAAAGTGCCAGTTCCTATCTGATTGGCTGGCGTTGCACACAACTTCCGGGTTTTTTTAATCAGTTAGCCTGGGAACGAAGTTGTTTAAACTAACCAAAATACCAGGATGATATTATGAGCGCTACTAAGGAAGAACTAATCTCTGGAAGTGTGGAGTTTGCCAGGTTAGTGGCATCAAATCTTTGAAAGATATTCTTTTTGAGTTTTGTTTCATGCACTTATTAGCAAGTAATTGAGATGTCCTTGAGCATTTGTGTGTGTTATATTTTTGGAATAATTGGTACTTTTTATGAAATTCTAATTAAAGGAGTAATCCACTGCTGGCAAGATTGGTTTTATACTGCATGGACAAGCAAGTTTTATTTAAAGGTGCCCTAGAACTTTTTTTTAAAAGATGTAATATAAGTCTAAGGTGTCCCCTGAATGTGTCTGAAGTTTCAGCTCAAAATACCCCATAGATTTTTTTTAATTCATTTTTTTAACTGCCTATTTTGGGGCATAATTAGAAATGAGCTGATTCAGGGTGTGTGGCCCTTAAAATCTGGTGCTCCACGCCCACGGAGCTCACGCTTAAACAACATAAAAGTTCAAACAGCTAATATAACCCACAAAATGGATCTTTACAAAGTGTTCGTCATGCATGCGGCATGCATGCATCGGATTATGTGAGCATTGTATTTATTTGGATGTTTACATATGATTCTGAATGAGTTTGAGGCTGTGCTCTGTGGCTAACGGCTAATGCTACACTGTTGGAGAGATTTATAAAGAATGAAGTTGTGTTTATGAATTATACAGACTGCAAGTGTTTAAAAATGAGAATAGCGATGGCTCTTGTCTCCGTGAATACAGTAAGAAACCACATTTAACAGTACATTAGCAACATGCTAACGAAACATTTAGAAAGACAATTTACAAATATCACAAAAAATATCATGTTATCATGGATCATGTCAGTTATTATTGCTCCATCTGCCATTTTTTGCTATTGTCCTTGCTTGCTTACCTAGTCTGATGATTCAGCTCTGCACAGATCCAGACGTTCTGCCCTTGTGTAATGCCTTTCATAATGTTGGGAACATGGGCTGGCATATGCAAATATTGGGGGCGTACACCCCGACTGTTACGTAACAGTCGGTGTTATGTTGAGATTCGCCTGTTCTTCGGAGGTCTTTTAAACAAATTTTATATAAGAAGGAGGAAACAATGGAGTTTGAGACTCACTGTATGTCATTTCCATGTACTGAACTCTTGTTATTCAACTATGCCAAGGTAAATTCAATTTTTGAATCTAGGGCACCTTTAAAGGTGCAAAAATTCTGAAAACTGAGCAACATGACTAGAGAAAGCAGAGGAAAAACAGCTGTGGCATTCCTTTTTTTACCTAAAACTTAAAAATGAAAACACTCATAATTCAGTTTTGATTTTTGGTGCTGCCCCTCTGTTGATTTAATTGTCCCTGGGTGGGAGCACAAAAATACCGAAGTTCGATTTGTAGTTTTAACAAAAAGAGCTGTCAAGTCTGCTGGATAGCGCAAAATGAAATTTTTCTATCATCTGGCAGACTTTAGCTGACAAATAAATGGAAATATTTGGGTACAGGTAACACATGGTTAATTTACATATACTACTTATGTTGTAACGACAAAGCTGGTTCAAAATAGGCAAAATTACCCTTTAAAGTCTACACCTATTTCCGCTATATTTTTTTTTCTGTATTTTCTGTACAGCTAGTTGTGGACTACTCTCAGTCTCAGACGTCACAATTAACGAAATTTGGCAACTAAAAAGTCATTTGGCTTCTAAATATTTCATTTTAGGAGTCAATGTCTCCTCAGTCATTTTTTTTATTTTTTGTTCTAGAGCTCTAAAAGTGGATCAGACTTTATGCTGTTCAGTCAAATGTTCAGCCATGTGAGGATAAAATGCATTATCTTGTCAAGTCTAGTGTATTGTCATCGGTCATTACTGCTTTTTCAAGGTTATTTCCTCTATCTGTCAGCTAACATTCATTCATTCTTTGGAAACATGATTATGAAATGTGATGAGCAGTTGGCCTGTGGGTCATCATTTGAAGGCACTTAAACTATGACTGTGCAGCTTTAGCATCGATCTGCTCTTACATTAATGCACTTTTGAGAAGTTGAGGTCATTGATTTTATCACTATGTGATACTTTTCCTTCAGATCATTGTTACCTGCATAGATGTATTTTGTGGAGGCAGATTTAAGCTCCGATTTGCTTAGCAGTTTCTCATCTTGTCCTGTATTCCAATGCACAGGTGCTTTTTTGGTTTTCTTTTTTGGGGTTAGATCGATATCGAGTGGAAAAACAGCTGCCTGGGAGCCAAGTGCTCACTGTCACAAAGCATCCATTGTTCAGTAACTTCAGGATTGAAACTAAGCAATCCTTTTTATTGGTTTAAGCTATTGTGCCCCAGTTTTGTCCATTCTTCCTGTTTGGGCTGAAGGAGTACTGCCAGTTTTTTTTTTTTTTTTTTTTTTTTTTTTTTAATACTATTTTGAAAGCATTGCTCTTAGGAATGTGTCTATCTGGATCTATCATAGATGACCAATTAAATGTGTCACCGAGTGAAGGCTTGGAAAGTAATGTATTGGAAATCCAATGCTATCCTTGTCAAGCTTTGCTGTTTGAGTAGTTCTAAATTAAGACCAGTTGGATTCACCTATTTTCTGTCTTGCCAAAATGACTAGTCATTCTGTCTTTATCAATGTTACATGCCAAGGAGCAGTGGTGGATTGCATAAACATTTATAGGACATTTTGTTTCTAGAACAGGTGTAGAACATTTAATCAATCTAAGTAGAAGACATTTTATCTCATAAAGCAAGACTGTTTATGAGAACATGGGGTCTTGCAAGTGTAATAATTTTGCAGCACTTGAATACAGTCCAAAAATTCAGGGGGAAAAAATGATTCAGACTATGTTAAAACATTGGAACGAAAGTAACTATCTACCTGCTATGTGATCAGATGCAACCCTTTAGAAAACGAGTCTAGAAATGGATTTCTTCAGACTAGATTCTGTAAACTACCATTTTTGATTGAAAAGAATCTCCGAACCTTCAGAAACTGATGTTCTTATTATTCTCTCACTAGAGTAGAGTGATCCCACAGGGGCAGTACATGAAAAAAAGATGGTGGCTTTAAATTGCTCCCTATGATACTTCTGCAATCACGTTGTGTTAATTACACAGTGCTTGGCTTGTGGTGAAGAACACATTCCATCAAGTCTGTGCGTTTGTTTTTTTTCACCCTGACATTTTGGTGCCTGAAGCACTTCCACAAACTGAAATAACCCAGAATCTCACAGACCTCGGATCATTTCCTTTTCTTAAAATGGCTGCCTGGCCCTTTCACGTTCTGCCTGTGGGGCTTTGTGGGTTTTGGTTAAATGACTTTCAAGAAATGTATATCCTTCAGTGCTTGTTTGTGTGAAACTTGTTAAATTAACCTCCGTTCTTCATATTTGAAGCAATTCAATTGCATTTCAGGGTATTTTTTTATCATATAATTCCTTGATCCGTATGATTAATGTTCCCTTCCGAATCAATTGTTTTGTAGGTATCACGGCAGTGTATATATTTTTTTTTATATTTATATGCATGTATGAATATAACAGTGCACTGAATGGTTTTTGTTAACATTATTAGCTTGTTTGAGCTCAAGGCACAGATTCCACTATTAACACAAGCCAACATCTTATTTTTCTACAAAAATCATTGATTTTATTGGGCTCATTTGTCTGTCATGGTCTTGGCAGTGATGACTTGTCTCAGAACATCTGCTTGAGTCATTTAAATGCAAAACCATTGAAGACCCAGGTGAAATGAGCCAGCAGCGGCCGAACGTATTATTACCCGCATTATTGCTAGAAAATTGAGGTAATTTCACACACAAAAGAAATGTAACGTTTCATTATATGCATTTCTTCCACCAATCATGTGGGTGTTTTCGAAAGGGGTTTGATGTGTAGTGCAAATGTGTCTTGTTCCATGAAGTGTTTGTATTTTAGGCAGCTATTTTATGGCTCACATGTTGTGCATACTGACAGACGACCAACCAGTTTCACTGCAGTTCTGCCTTTCTTGAAATATTTAGAGATGTTTGTGCTTGAGGAGCAACTGAATTTGTCAAGATGAGCTTCAAAATAAGCTTATCACACAGCTCAAGTTCTGAGCCGTGTAATGTCTTACTCTTGTTCCCAGCACTTGAATGAGAGCGCGCCACTCGAGAGGTCATGAATGGGGAGGCTGTGAATGTGTGGAGGGAACAGACTTTCAGGCTTACTGGCCTGCTATTGGCCCACCACTGTCCAGCCTGTGACACACATCAGGCCAGACGCACCTTGAAACGCCGTGGCCCACGGGCCCGCTAAATGGAGCTCTTTATTCTCGCAGTGGCAGGGGGGTATTTTTGTCTATGCGGTATCAGGGTCCGAGTTTCTTATCCCCCCCTGCTTTTGTCATCTCTCCCGAGGCTGCACTTACCAACACCACCCCCCATCCTTAAGTGCCGCTCGTTGGGAAGCGAACACAAAGGGGTGTTAGTATTCATTTTGTTTGTTTGCTCTGGACCTGTCAGCCTGTCACACAAAGCAGGCCAGATCAGAGAGGGCTGCTCCGCTCTCAATGGAACCCGAGGGGGTCCGCTGAGGAGAATGGGAGGGGGACATCTCTTCCCCAGCGTTGTTCCCACAGGGTAGGGTGGTCCTCTGCAGAAAAGGGGGGGGGTTAGCGGAGGGGGTATGAGGGCAGGGCAGGGGTTTACTGGGGCAGAAAGGAGGGTGTAGGGTTGTTTGAAAAAACCAAGGGAGCCATGTGAGGATCATATCAATCACTCGCCGTTTTTTGGAGGGAATAGTTATGAAAGAAAAGGGGAGTTTGGGGGGCTTCGTCTCCCTGTTCCTGTCGCTGATCTGTCCTTTCTCCTTAGTATATCTCCTTCTCCTCTCTCCCTCTCTCTGCCTCTTTGTGCCGAGGCCTTTCTGGACATCTGCCCAGACCTATACACAGGAAAAAATGAAACACTCAAGCCACCAGGCGTTTTGCCAAATAAAGGGCTGCAAAGAACTAGTCTCTCTCTGTGTGTGTGTGTGTGTGTGTGTGTGTGTGTGTGTGTGTGTGTGTGTGTGTGTGTGTGTGTGTGTGTGTGTGTGTGTGTGTGTGTGTGTGTGTGTGTGTGTGTGTGTGTGTGTGTGTGTGTGTGTGTGTGTGTGTGTGTGACAGTGTGTGTGTGTGTGTGACAGTGTGTGTTTGTGCATGGATGAGTGTGCGAGAGAGAGAGAGGCAAGAGATGTCAAGGGTGCTTTTATTCTCTAGAGTTGGTAGTTTATTATTATTTTTTGGAGGCATCTTGTTCTTTAGTGGAGCTTAGTCTGCTCAGTTTCTAAAATCACAAATGTCAGACGTAAATGCGACTTGTATAATGTTCTTTTATAAACGTTGTATTCATAGTTTTCATGTGACTTCACATCCTTATACAGGGCTCAATACTAAGTTTTTTTTTTTTTTTTTTTTTCTTCCAAAATTTTACTTGCCCTGCAACAATTTTCACTGGCCCCACCACTGAAAAAAGTAATAAATATATTAAATAAAATAGGCCTAGTTATTGTTTTTGACCCATGTAACCTTAATAAATAAGATTGACACCAAAACTACTTTCCTACCTCAAATAAATTTAAAATATTGTTAAAGACATGTAAATAGTCAGTAATAAAATACAAACAAATAATCAAAGTACAGGCAATAGCACAAATAAAAACAATTAAAAAAACATACAAATTAAATAAACAGTGCTTTTCAGGTTTTTCTGGTAGGTCTAATAGTAGTTTTCAGGTATAAAAATGTAATAAAGTTATCAAATGTAAAATAACTGCATAGTCTTCAATGTATGAATTAAAAATAGATTGATCCTTATTGAAGTTACAAAAGTTATTCAGTTAAGAGCAGTGAGTGATTTTTTTTTTCTTTGTCCTTTGTTGTTTGATTAACATTGAAAACAGACGGCAGCAGATTTATCAGGCTGCTGTCACTTTAAGACCAAATGCAAGGAGCCATTACACTGATACTGTTACACATGAATTTTTTTTTTTTTTTTCAACTGTTTACTTTCACTTAAGACATAACCAACTATGTGTAATAGGATACTCACCAAGACAGGCATTTTGACATCATTTTGTGTGAATTCGCCTGTTCAAGCACAAGATGACTCAATCACTCTCTGTTCAGAACTCAAATCAGCATTCTCGAGCTGTCTGAGACACGGCTTTCTGGTCACACTTTAGGGATGTATGCGCATACAAGCATGCAAATACCAAATTGAGTTCTCTTTCTCATCTTCTTGCACTTGAATATTTCAATTGGCAAGGCTTAAAAACATGTGCAAATGTAGGGCTGTGACGGTGGCAAATTTTTACTACCGCGGTGGTAAATCACCAACAACCGCCGGTGTTGCGGTGGTGGGGTCAAAAGGGGTGTGTGTGTGTGTGTGTGTGTGTGTGTGTGTGTATATTAGGGTTGTCACGATACCATAAAAATGTCTTACGATACTATACCAGCTGAAGTATCATGATACCAAGTAGTATTGCGATACCATGCAGTCTACAAAATGAACCAAACTTTCACAAAAACATGAAAACAGACCAGATTTTTCTCTGAATATTTCATTAATGAGAATGAATAACAGGCTTTTATTACCAATCAAATGAATCATTGTAAACAAAATTCATCTTAGTACTGCACAGAAGCTGTATGAACTGACATTACGATGTAGCATTTATGCATTTACACTTCAATACAATTGCATAAATAATGTTATGATATTAATGTTTCAAATCTAAAAATCTGAATATAGAAATAAAAATTTTGGCGGAAAAAAATGATAGAATAGACCTACTTTTAGATGGTAAAAAATGATAGAATAGGCATACTTTTAGATGGGAGACTAAAGTCGCCAGTAGGTGGCAGCAAGTGTTAATGATTAAGTCAATGAATCATTCAACCGATTCGTTCAAAACGGCTTATTCATTCAGGAATGAAGCAAGTGACTGTCTTAATGAATGGATTACTGAGTCAGTGACTGTCAGTGATTTGTTCAAAAACAGATTCATTTAGAAACGAAACAAAAACAGCGCTCTTGCTCGTGTCACGAACTATCAGGAGCATTTTTGCCAGCCTATCTTAAAATATCTAACCCTGACTGGAGAGCAGTATGTATATTAAAACATATAATACATTTATAATTATAAAATCACGATTGATATGATTGATAAGAATCGAGTGCAAACCCGCTATAGCTTATTGATGAATGGAATTGCATTTGTCTGAATCGTGTTCGCAAAGATGTTTCTAGAAACAAGCTATTTAATCTTTTCCAGAAGTGGCCAAATGAGCAACGGAAAAACTGTGAGAATTCATTCTTATATAAAGATTTTATGATGTTAATTGAGTGAATTTCAGACCCTTTCTCCAGATAAAATGCACTGTGAACAACAACGTGCAAGCGCAACTTTATCTCATTGCAAAATTAACTGAAGCATCAGGAAACAATAAGGTGCTAATTCTACAGAGCATTTACTACACAGGGCACAGCAGACAGTCAACGGCAGTCTCTTGTAATGTTTTTGCAGACACACGTTCAATTGAAGTGTACCTGCCACACATACAACATTCCTTACAGTACTGACGATACTACCGTTTAAAAAATACAATGGTATCGCCAGTATTTTGAAGCTTTAGTATCGCGATACTACCGTAGTACCGGTACACCGTGCAACCCTAGTGTATATATATATATATATATATATATATATATATATATATATATATATAAAAAAAATCAGAGGTTGTGTTAGACTTGCGTTTCACCGTCATTTTGATGGACAGGATTGTAAAAAAATCCATCATAATCAATAATTACCCGTAATTTGAATTTATATATTTTGGTAAGTCATTTAATAGCTTCTGATTTCGACAACATTTTCATTTTTATTCATGAACTTACAGGATAAGCAAATAGGCATAGGCTATGCATTTATTTATGCTATGAAAAGAAAGTTGATCAAATACTGCGTCACTTTTCAGTTATCTTGAACACTTGTCACGGATTGTGAGTGACTGCGAACACCATTTCCTCTTTACTACGGTACAGATCGAAATAAACATGAATGAAAATGAAAAAAATATGTTGAAAGATGTAAGTTAGCTTACCGAAATCTGTATCACATCAGTCATCAGTGTTCATCAAACAATTTCACTTAACAATATACCTCAGAAAAGCCATTCGTTGACCATAAACTTATAGTCATTAAGAAAAATAACAAAACTTAATCATGCAAGTAAACATAAGTAACTTTATTATTATAAAATTGACTTAAACTAGGGTGCTCGTCTGTTTTCATTTTATTCTGGAGACTGAACTCGCGCTCTGCTGCCACCCTGGAGCGCGATCACCACCTACGGACAGGGGTGGGAATTACAGTTACAAGCTACATAATCTGTCAAAATGACGGACGGGCTGCAGATTTTTTCCGTCACTACTAAAAAAAAATTCATCAATGACGGAAAAATTTCGGTTAACGCGACTTCTTATATATATTTTATACATATATATAAAATGTCACACTACCGCTGGTGACACTCCACGACCGCGGTGGCATCTTCACCACCGCGGTAGTGCGGTTGTCATGCCTACCGTCACAGCCCTATCCAAATGATAAACTTTCATGACGATGCAGCAATGGCCCGATCGGCCAAGTGTTGTTCATGCTGGCCCCGGGTCATAGGGCAGTCCCTATCGTCAAGCACTTTTATAGGAACTCCGACATGGAGGGCAAAACAAGGCTTCCTCCGCTGCCCATCAGTTATTTTTACTAGTTTTGTACTAATGTACTAAGATTGTGATGTTAAATGATCATACTCATTAAGTACCTTATGCATACTATATATAGTCTAGCAGCTGAGTTCAGAATATGAACACAGCGTGCTAAATTAAACATTAAGCATTTTCCCATAGAAAACCATTCCAAAGAAAATGCTTAATGTGGTTTAATGCATTAAAACAGTGATATCGGAGGACCAAATTCATTATAAACCTTATTAATAAAACATACTATGTACACGTAAGCACATTAACCCAGAATATGAATGCATCGTGCAAAAATTTCATGTTATGCATTTCCCATAAAGAAAACTCCTAATTGGCATTTGGTGCATTGCGGTCATATTCTGGACTCATCTTCTCGCCAGTATATAGTATGCATCATCAATAAGGTACTGAATTTTATCTTTTAATCACTGCCTTAATATAGTGATAGAGCCCAGAACCTGCCGTTTTTCCACATATGTGTTTTTCTTCTTCTGAGAGATGATCTAAATATTTGTGGCTTGAAACACATAGAAACTGGACAGGCCTGTGCTGTGGTTCTATAGATGTTTTGCCCTCCAGGTCTTTGCATCAGGCATGTGACTGAAAACTATGAATTGGTGAAGACATTGCATCACTGCAAACTACTGTTAGATGCATCGGTTGCCATAGAAATGGTCAGTGTCCTGAGATGTGCTTATGGGAATGCAAATGCCCATTGGCTTTACCAACTTGAAATGTACACTTTTTTATTTTTTATTTTGAGGATGGGTTGAGATGGGTTTTGCATGTCCATTGTCCAAAATAGCTGTCTTGCGGCATTGCAAATATTGCCACTGAGTGAACTGACTTTGCTTGAAAGGGTTTTCACAACATATCATTACCATATCAGTTATCAACTGATATTAGAGGGTTTTTTTCTTTTCTTTTCATTTATTGGTATCTGTCCATATCTGACATTTGATTGTGCTGCCCATTTTTTACATTTAGATTACATTTGCAATCGTCATCATCAATACTAAAAATTCCACTATTAAATGTAATTTTAAGTGAATCTCAAAATGAATATCCATTTTCATGTACATTTATAATTTTGAAATTCACTTCTAGCATTTAAAAGGAATGATTTAATTTGTAGTTTTACTTTTCGTGTATTTAGCTAAAATATTATACAATTTTAATATTAACCATATCATGAAAATTGGCTCATCAGTATTATATAGAAAGTAAATCTACGCATCCCGATTATTGGTAGATGCCTCCTGATGTTGTAATACATTTGGCACAATTCAATATATAGCAATGCTTATCATGTATAATGATATGCACGCATGAACAGAAACATATTGATTTAAAAAAATCTAAAGTACTGATGCAATATTGTGAGAATAAGATAATAGTAAAGTCATAGAATTTTTCTTTCATTTTTTTTTTCTACATGACTTTCTGCATGGCTAAAGTTGATTTACTATCTGTCTCACTAATGGTGTTTAGTCTGGCTATATCTGATCAGGCAGGTGAGCCAAGGTCATCCATTTATATACTAATCAAGAGCCTTTCACCTACCCAGATTAAAAGCTAACTCCAACCAGCAGAAAACATTTAGCTCAAATTAGCTTAAAACAGCCACTTACAGTAAACTTACAATTCATTGTAGATAATGGAAGTGAGCGAGGTATGGTTTTCATCAGGCCTTTGCCCCTCAGTCTCCCCCCAGACCTCTACCGCCGCACCACTCTCTCATTCCTGTGGTGCATTCCACAAACACTAGAAATGCCAAATGGAGGAATACTTCATCTGGATAAGGGGATTTAGTGAAGTGATCTATTGTAAACAGTCTGAGACAGATTGATTTTCTGAAAGCACTAGGTGACGACATAATGACCCCTGGCAATATGCCACAAAATGTGTCAACTACAAGATGCTGAAATACATCAAAATGTAAGGTCACAGTGCAGTTACTACAGCTTATACTTTGGTTTAGGTTTTCAAAACCCTTCACCTTAAGTATTAAACTTCAGAGCATAATTCGTCTTGCACTGTTTGTGCTCAGATCATGTGGTTGGTTTAGATGTGTGCTTTTTCAAAAGATTAGGACCAGTAAGATTTTTATTATTATTAAAAGATAAAATAAAATAAAATACTTTTTTCAAAAGTGACAAAAATTCTGTTCTTTTAATCAAAAAATCATCAGTTTTCACAAAAATATTAAGCAGCACAACAGTTTTAAACATTGATAGGAAACGTTTCTTGAGATCAGCATATGTGTATGCTTTCTGAAGGATCATGTGACAGAGTAATGTATAAAGACTTGTATATCAGCTTTGATTTTAAAATATATTAAAATAGAATTTAAAATTGTAATTATTTTTCACAATATTACTTATTTTTGATCAAATAAATGCAGCATTTGGTGATCATAAGAGACGTCTTTCATAAAAATGACAAAATCTTCCCGATCCCAAACTTTTGAATGGTAGTGTACTTTTGTAAGTCATAATGTTATTTTCACTTATCAGACAATAAAACAGGTAAAAGTCTCATACAATATCAGCAATGCTAACAACCACTCAGTACCACTTAGCAACACCCTAGCTGTAACGTTTAGTTTGCATTTCCTTGTTGTCCTGGGTTTAGAGCCAGTTTGTTTCCATAGTTACTGATTATGTTGTTCACCTGTGTCTCGTTGAGTTCCTCATTAATCTGTGTATTTAGTGCCCTTGGTTTGCTCAGTTCATTGTCCTATATTGTCTTGCCCATGTGTACATTGATTTTTGCCTTTTGTGGATTACTGTCTTTGTTTTTGTTTGTAATTAAAGTCTTTCCACTGCAAGATCTCCTCGTCTTTGCCTCGTCTGCATCATGACACTAGCATCATAATAGTGTTTTATACAGACAAGCACCACTCACAATTCTACTGAAAAGGTCAAAATCTTTGCAGATTTGCAGTAAATGCATCATGCTGATGTAAGTCTAAAAAGTTAGAATACTTATATTTATATTATATAAGTTAACGGTTTATATATACAAACCTTTGAGCGTTAAAGCTTACGTGAAATTAATTTGCCTTAGTATTGTGAAGCATATTTCTTTAACTTTAGCAGTAAACAAACATCATTTACGCCACATATGGAGGTTAGTCATAAACCCTGAAGAGTCGAGTTGCAGACTGAACGCAGCTGTGGAAAGACATTAGTCACGGAGCGGTATGATTCCTGCTAATGACCCCTGCTGACTGTTCTCATCAGTGCAGGTGGAGGATACTTCATTTTACTGACGTCCTGCTCGCCATGTTGCCTCATTTTTTTTAAAGAAGGGACTAAAAAACCTTTCTCTCTGTAAATATTTTGATTTCAATTAGCAGTTACTTTATAGCATTCATGCAGGACTAGTGACGTCTTGCAGGTGATTGAAGTTCTGGTTGCTCTATTGCTCGACATCTTCCGAGCTGGTGCTCTCCGCTACTTAATAAATCCATTGGTAAAAGTCTGTTTATTGTGAGTCTATTTGTCATTGTGACTCTGCTCCTCTCCACACAATGGCCATAAACCAGAAAAGCAGCACTCAATGGATTTCTTATTATCACTTGAGCTGCTGTTCATAGTGGATTGGCTTCGAAAGCAACCATTAAACGACACAGATGTTTCCCGAATCTGAGCTTCTTCAGTTGTTGGCGTCTGGCACATGGCAGGATGGCATCAGAATGCTGCTACGTCCTATTATCCTCTATTCAGCCTCTGAACTGCCACAAATGTTTCATTATCCATTCACGTATTCATGCAGCATCTCTGCTACAAACTGGGCGCTCTATTTAGTTTGTGCCAGATGCATTGTTAAAGCCACGGCTTAACGTATCTGTTGACGTTTTATAATGGGCCTTAGAATAAGCCCATCTTTTCCTGTCATTCTTCGTCTGCGAAGAGCCATCATCCAGATTGGTCTTCTTTGAAGATAGAGGAACTTGCTCATATTGTGACGAGTAAAAAAAATACCAGTCGTTGATATCGTGGCAACCGATAGACACGCTCGGTGAGGAAGGTGGTCGGGACTCGGGATACTTTCTTTTATCATCTCTCCGACGATGCTGGCAGTTTTATCTCTTATATGTTAGCGGCAAATTGAGCGCTCCGCCGTTGCTGCCTACGGTCTGTTAATCAGTCAGGGCGGATGAGTTCAGAGGGCCTGGTGGGACTGCTCATAATTAATTATTCCCCACACCAACAAACACACAGCGTGACTGGAACTTTAAAGCCAATTGCCATGATTACGGAGGCTAATAGTATTAAAAGCCAAATTAAGAGATGAGTGAGTACAGCAGTGTAGCCAATGAGAGAGAAGGGCTCGTTTGTGTTTGACCCTCTCCTCCAATCAATCTAATTCATCATTAAAAGCAGTCGACTGAGAGAGTGCGAAATTGAAATGGCTGCTAATTGTTTATTTTGTCAAATAGCTCATTTTCATGCTAATTCTGATGTATTAGCAAAGAGTGATGGTGGTGTAAACCAAAAGTTAAACGTAAACCATTCCCTAACGAGACATTCGTTGAGTGTCGCAATCTAAATTAAGGAAAGTAGATCAGCTGTAGATCCTTATGTTTTTTAAATATTATGTACAGTGAAATGTCTGTATTATAGATTTGACAGTATCTTATCTATACCGTATGACCCTGAAGTCAACATGAAATCACAATTGACACTAATTATTTTCTTAACTAATGTTCCTGGTCTTTTTGTGAATGATTCATGAAAAATGTTTATCTTCGTAAGTATTTTGAAATTATATATATACACATATCAAAAAAAAAAAATTCTCTTGACATCACAGATAGGCTACGTCCACACGAAGCCGGAGCTTACCCTAAACCGATCTTTTTTTTTTTCCTCATCTCAAAAAAATATGTGCGTCCATACGAAACCACTTAAACGACTCAAAATTATGTAGTATACATGCCAGACCATTATGTGGAGCTGTAATTTAGCCACAGAGATGCACATAAACCTTGCGCGCTGTATACAGACTATAGTAAAGCTTAGAAATAATGCTTTATTTTGGCTCAGTAGCTTCTGCAGCACGAACAAATGCATCTAGAGTCTGCTATTGTTGTTGTTGTTGCTGTTTTGTGCTGTTAGCGGTGTCTGACTAGGGTCGACACGTGGGGAGATGACATCATCGTTTCAGAAAATATACGGATAGGCTGTCCACATGAAAATGCAAAGACGGCGTTTTCAGATTTATCCACAGCGAAAACGCTGGATCCGTGTGGACGAAATGCCTATCCGATACAAAATTTGTGCATATTCACAAAAACGCGTCTCCGTGTGGACGGGGCCATAGTGTGGTCGACTGGTTAATGCCAATAGCCAAATAGCTGATTAGCCATTGTTTTACCAAACTCCTAAGCACTAAAATTTGCATGTTACTTGTATATCTTTAACATATTCGAGCCTAAGAAACAGCAAATTATACTTCACTTGGCAGCATTATGTGCCCATATGGAGACAATGAGTGGAAAAAAACACTAAAATAATAAAGGCTGCATTATGTCAAAATGATTTTTGATCTGTTGATATATCATGAGACTTAACTAAAATTGCTATTACAATTAAAGCTTTTATGAAGCACTTAAAACGCTCTTGATAACATAATTAAAGCTTTTAAATTTTTGACAAGCATGTGCTTTAGTCAAATACATGACATAATTTCAAAACCTAGGATCATCAGATGTTTCCATGCAGCATTTACTCTATATTAGACTTTTCTACTTTGCAATCCACTGTGTCAAACTAGTGGACATTTTGACTGTCTGAGGATGGATTTAAAGATGCTTCAAGTCCTGTAACTAGAGCTAGATTTTCCAGATCAGGTGATTGACACTCTATCCAGGTGTGTGTTGTCCTCAACCAGGTGTCACATTACCCATGGCCACCATGGCATGAGGGCTGTCTAACAGGTCAGCGCTGGCTTTCACTAACAAATTCAGAAAGTGTTACTGAGACTGTTACAAAGGCTGTAATTTGACCAATTAGCCCTGTGGCTAGCCCACTGCCATTTGATTAGAAAACAAAGCTGACCTGCTGTCATGTTAATCGAACTATAAAAGCTTTTGGGATTGCAGGGATGATGCGAATAAAAGAAATGACCCCTCACAATATTGCATTTGTGCTGTGCTGGTTGCAATTTGTGTAGCAGCTCTGCTTCTACAAGCTGTTTGAGTGTTATTGCATCGTTTGTCAAAGTTTGGATGTGTCTGAACTTCCAGAGTCACGCCAAGCTGTGTTGATCCAGCATCAGACTCGTGGACTGCTCATCTGTCAGTCTGAAAGGCAAACAGTGAGCTCTTGCACCAGGACAGGCA
Source organism: Chanodichthys erythropterus (assembly GCF_024489055.1). Classification (NCBI taxonomy): domain Eukaryota; kingdom Metazoa; phylum Chordata; class Actinopteri; order Cypriniformes; family Xenocyprididae; genus Chanodichthys; species Chanodichthys erythropterus. The sequence continues at coordinate 47,389,329 of NC_090233.1, forward strand.
GGATTTAGTGGAGGGTAGAGCAAGTTTGGCCGGGTATCAGTCGGGCAAAGTTGCATGTTTGGCTCGCTGCATTTCTGTCTATTTTCGGTGGCTCTGACTCACAGTATCCCATGGTTACCAAACACATAAGAGGCCAATGAGGTTTTGGCTGGCCAATTACCATGGCGGTGATGGAGGGGGGGAAAAATGAAGAGAACAACAAGAGCAAGCAAGAAATGGAATGGGGGAAAAGGGGGTATTGAGGGCTCCATGAGGATGCCAAACCTTGCTTATTATTATGCAAGGGACTCTGTAATCTCGGCTGCCTTCTCCCTGTCTGTTTATCTGGTCTGAGACTGACTCGTCTCCTGCAGTTCTGGGCTTTGAGTGCAATGGTGTCCGCCAGGATTTGGTGCCTACTGCGCCAGACTGCCCAGTGGCCCTGCCAGAACTGCTGCTCTGTTTACAACAGATAGGAAGTGCTCATTAGAGGGCTCATAAGTCATTTATGACTGCAGAGATTTTTATTATCTGGTGAGGGACTCGCTGTCAACACATTGACACAATATGCTGTGGTGTATTTACACTGAGCAATGGCATATTTGTAACATACGACTGCTGAACAGTCTTCAGTTACATTATTTTCTTTTTCTGATTTTAAATTACTTGAATTGTATGGGAATTGTAAGGGAACTTGTTTACGTGTCATATTCATGCCCGATTACAAACTGGAAGTTGTCTTATTCTGGTGAAAGAAATGGAATATGACTGGCAAACGATAAAGATGGATATTGAGTTTCCCAGTGAGTTTGTAGAATAGCTTTGACATCCTCAATGGCAAGGTTACGCCATATCCCTCAGATATGTTTGGGGGGGTGGGTTTGAATATAATGCCATTTAGGCAAATTAAAGGGCGGCCAGGAGACTTGGCATTCAACAGCGGAGACTGTATCCTGTGGGCCGGGGGAGACCGCAAATTCCTCAAAGGATTACAGGATTAGAAATCTGAAAGGTGATGCAGTTTCTCACAGATGGGGGAAATAAAAAGGACAAGGCTGGCAGAGGAGTGATCCCTCATTAATGTCTGCTTCCCTTTAATTAAAAACTACTGATTGAATGATATTGGAGAGGATTAGGCTGAGGGATGACTCCTGAAACACACGCACACATGCGAGTCTTCCCAAAGCATGCTGGGATATTTTAGGTGAGGGCTGTGCACGGCAGATAAAAGTCTTGCCTGCCTGGGCTCTTTCAGGAGCTGGTTAGGAGTTAAGTGATGCATTACTCTTGGCTGATTAGAGGAGGAACAAAGAGCTCTTCCAAATAGTGTGAGAGGTTGGCAGGTCACCATTATAATGTTTGCCAGTGGACTCCATAATTGTCTGTGGTCATTTAACCTGTCAAAGGCAGCTCCTGTGGTTCTCAAATTGGCTTTTAAGGAAATAAATTTAAAAGACAACCAAACTGCAGTTCACCTTCCACCAGATAGATCTTTACTTTAAAGGTTTGGGTTTTACTTTTGGTCATTTTTTGGAACAACTATTCATAAAACTGTGGTGAATGAGAAAATGAGGGGGTAAAGAGAGAGAAACTGGACTGGGAAATGGTACAAGCCAATGGTTTCAGCTCCCATCACCAGGCTCAATGGATTGGCACTAACTAACCTGGAGTAGTACATCAGGACACCATAAAAACTGCTTAGAAAATAACCCACAAAAGGGACAAAGATTTTACATCAAGTAAGAGATGCAGTTGTGAGCTTTTATAATGTGCTTTTTCATTGTGGTTTCTTCATTGTTCAGCTCAGTTCAGCTCACTTTCACTGTTGTTTAAAGACAGGCCTTTCATCACTCCAGAATGTCATCTTTCAAGGGCACTTACTTAAACTCTTCTAAATTTGTATTTCCTTGCATTTCTTTGGTTTATGTCAGAAATTCTTTAATTTGCTGTGCTGTGACCCAAACAAACCAGACTCCAGGAGACTAAATTATCTTCTACTGATGTAATCAGATATGTCAGTGCCAAAGTAACATAGCTTATTCCTACCACTTTCTTTAAAGCTCTTTAAGCTTTAAAAATTTAAAGACTCTTTGCACAATGATTCTCAGTTGATCTGTTTTCTTCTTCTGTTTTATGTAATAGCATAAACAGGGACAATTTGTATTTTCTAAAGGTACATTTTGCATTTTTTCTCTTTCCTGTTGTGAGCCTGTTGAAAACACTGGGACCCCAGATGTAAACTAATCTGAAACCGCAGCATAGACTGTCTTAGCCTCAGCTGCAGAGCTCTGAAATGGAAGTTGACCTGCTGAAAAACAAAACTGTGGTTAAACTTCATTACCGCCTGTAGCTGTTGGCTTTGAAAACAGGATGGCTTTACAGAACATATCCTAGTATCAAGTGCTGATCTTGCAATACGTTATTTCTAACAGACCAAACCACAAGTCTCAAAGGCTTGCACAATGGTGCACAGTATTATATGCTTTCAGTAGGTGTGGCCCACAAGCTGAGAACTTGGCAGCAAAACAGTAGTTGTTATCAGTAACAACATGTAGGTTCCTAGTTAGTTTTCCTATATATGTATATATGCGGTGTGAATGTTTCTCTGTCAATCTACCTAAGATAATGAAGAGCATTTGTAGGGTAAATATAGTACTTAAATATTTAAATGTCTTAATATTATCTAGACATAACGTTGTTCTATTTTCTAAATTCTTCCTTTTGTTTTTCATTTTCAGACCTATGAGAGGCCTTATAAACTTGTGAATAAAACTGACGTGATGATGGAGAGCACAAAACCAAAGCATGAGTCTAAAAGCAACGACATTCACCACCTTGACTGGACAAAGCCGTTGGACACTGTTGGAGATGTAGTGTTTCAAGAGCAACACAGGACTGAACCAGAATCAAAAAGAGAATCAGCATGCACCAACAAGAACCCAGAACCCAACACATCATTTTCGAAAACGCAAGTTAAAAAGGTCACAGACGGTTCGTCTGGAGGTCTCTTTGCATCTGCCGTGTCTTCCCCAAGCACTGACACACTAGCATCATCTCCTGTTGATACAGTAATGAGTCCCCCAGCTGACTCAAGTCTCTTCTCTTTTAGCAAAGACAGAGGCTTGCAGGAAGTCACTGAGCAAGTGTTTGGGAACATCAAACGTAAATATGGAAGGAAAGATGCAATGAAGGCCCCAACCGCGCAAAATTTAGGCCTTCACTGGGCCAAAAAGATGGAAAGAGATACTGAACACCAAGATAGTACTAAGGAAAGACAACCTTACAAAACTGATAAGAGTGAATTTGAGACAGAGGAGCCTGAAAAGTCAAGCAGTAGGACAGATAATGAGAGTAAGACAACATCAAGCTGTGGCACCCATCACACAGATGAATCTATAAGTAAAAAGCGAAGAAATAGAAAAGTAGTTGAAGATAACTTATCTGATTCACAAACCACACAGCAAGCTGAGAAGACTGATAAAACAGACCAAGGGTGCACAAAACCTAAAATGACAAAGAAAATAGATTTCATTGCACCAAAACAATTTGGTGTGAATTTACGAGAGAGTGAGGAAGACAGTGCTGGGACAATGACTGATGATGTTGAGATGTTTCAGAATAGACAGAGGAAAACAGCTGGGAGACCAAGATCAATGATTGATGCCGACAAGCAAACAGAGGGTAGACTATCAAAGGTCAAGGACAGGTGGTCTTATTTAAAGTCCCAGAACTCCTCTCCTCATAAAGACGTGAATCAGTCTCTGTCCATTGAAGAGCCACCTTCTGCTTTCCCTATTACCCCATCCAGCCCACTGTACACAAACACAAATAGTTTGACAGTTATTACTCCAGTGAAAAAGAAACGTGGACGGCCCAAAAAACAGCCGTTACTTACTGTGGAGACAATTCACGAAGGAACCGCAACAAGCCCAGTTAGCCCTATTACCCAAGATTCATCCAGCACTTCAAAAAGAAGGAAGAAGCATAGTATGTCAAAATTAGTGCAGTTGGCCTTCAACAAATCCCCCCCTGCACAGCAGTTAAAACTAAAGAAATCAGGTCAAGAAGGTGTCCTTAAAAAGAGGGCAACTAAGAAAATGAAACTGGTCAAGATGCAGAGCATTTTGAATGAACTTTTGTCCACTTCTAATCCTGGCAATCTTGCATTGAAGTCCAATGTTCCGGTTTCAAATGCCATGACAACCATGGCATCGACAATCGAGGCCCGTTTTGGCAAGCAAATCAATGTCAGCAAGCGTGGGACTATTTACATAGGCAAAAAACGGGGAAGGAAGCCCAGAATTGATCTTCAAGCCCAGCAAAATGAGCACAAAGCCAGTGATAAGCACTCGTTGCCTATTTCAAGTCCCTTCGAGAACCCTCTAGTGCCTTCTAATACACCATCCACAACCGGAATGCCTTCTCCCAGGGTCATGCAGTCCCTCTCTTCTCACTCTGCAGCAGGTGGGACAGCTCACCCTGCCACCACAGATACCAGCCAGCATGACCTGAAGACCATGCCAAATCTACAGCCTATCAGTGCATTGCCCACAAAAACGCATAAGGGCTTGCTCAGTAGTAACTGGAAGCTGTCTCCCCCAAGACTAATGGCTAACTCACCATCCCACCTGTCCGAAGTGGCTTCCATCAAAGAAGTCACCCTGTCTCCAGTTAGCGAGTCCCACAGTGAAGAGACAATCCCAAGTGATAGTGGAATTGGCACCGACAACAACAGCACATCTGACCAGACTGAGAAAGGCCCAGCATCCCGTCGGAGATACTCGTTTGATCTTTGCAGTTTTGATGGCACAGAGGCAGCTGTTATAGAGGCAAAGAGCAAAGCAGCGAGAGGGCACTACCAGAAGCGTGTCACTGCGGTCACTGTGGAAAATTTCTTCGCTCAAGAGAGCCTAAAGAAGCAGAAGCATCGGAGGAAACGCAAGGCCCTTCAGAGCCAGGATGACCTGCAGTTTATGGCTGACCTCGAGGAGCTGGTTAGCAAATTCCAGGTCTTCCGAATCTCTCATCGCAGCTACAAGTTCTACCATGAGAATTCCTATCCCAGCATCTTCCGTCTCAACTTTGACCACTATTATCCTATGCCATACTATCCCTATGACCCTGTGCACTATCTTCGCAGGAGCTCTGATAAGTCAAAGAGGAGGCGTGGTCGGCCAGCCAAGTCAAATGAGCCAATATCAAAGATGCCTTTTATTCAAGGGTTTGGCTGTCCAGTGCCTGGTGGCAATTACTATGCACCCTACGCGATGCCTTACACATCCATGCCTCTTGCCACAAGTATGATAAACATGGGCTATTATGGTCAGTACCCTTCTCCCTTGTACTTATCTCATGCACTTGGACCTTCACCCTCTCCTCTCATGAGGCCACCAGTCCCTCCACCAAAGTTCCACCCTGGTGCGTCCTCCAGTCTCACTGCTCCTAGCAGACATCGAGCGAAGAATATGCCACATGAGATGCCTTCATCTAGAATGAGCGACTCCCATCTCCCTTCGAGCAGCTGTTTGGGAAGTGTCTGTCTCCACAAACGCAAACACAAGCACAAGTACAAACATAAAGAGGATCAGTACATCCCACAGAGGGAGGACCTCGGCGGGCTCTTCAGTGGAACCCAAAGTCCTGCCTTTCTCAGCCTCTTAAATGAGAGACTGGAGAAGAACACTCTGTCCAAACTGAAGGACAAGCAAAGAGGCAAGCAAAGCACAGATGCTTCGCCAAAAGCTTCCAGGAACTACTTTGAAGTAGACACGCTCTCATCATTATCCTTATCTGACTCTCAGCATTGTAAACGCACTCGAGGAGAGACAATGAACAACTTCCTTAACATCTGCACTAGACAACCACACGAGCGCCTGCGAGCCAGCCAGGACCAGGTGCTGGACTCCTTTAAGGGGCAGCACTTAGGGGATGATGATTCTAGCATTCACATCAGGAAGCATAGCTTGGAGGACTTTGCAGCATACAGAGAAGGAAGCATGGTGTCTTTCCAAGGAGGTAGAGAAGAGAGAGCAGAGCAGATGTTTCAGTCCAACACAGTTGTAGCAGGTAAAAATATATCTGTCTCTATGAAATGCATTCAGACAAATGAAAGATCCTTAAAAGATATTGATTCACTTATTTTTTGTTATAAATGAACATTATTTTGATTTACCAAGCAGTGATTAGTTTGATACAACTGAAATCATGTTCTGCTATTAAGTGCAAAATCTAGAGGAACAAATGTGCTTTTTGAACACTTTGTATTCTGTTCTTAGTACATCTGGCAAGCAAAGTGTAATGCATGGATGGAGACAACTATAATTCACAAATTTCTCTTTCCTCCCTTTTCGCCCCTGCCTGCCAATGGTTTTTTCTTAGAGATATATTATTCACACGTTTTGATTTATATTCTACAGACATGCAATAAAAAACCTTGCCTCTTGTTAAAAGAGCTGGAGAGAAGCCAGAGGTTTAATGAATCCAGTCTACTCCACTGAAGGGGAATTGCAAGCCCAAGGCACAGTTAGATTACATTTTCACTCCCCTAGGGGAACTATGAGGATGACTCACGTTCTGCCTGCTACCACCCACCTCCATGAATTAACTCGATGCTTCAAAGAGCTAGTTTGTTATACTTAAACAGAGAAATATGACATACATCCCACCTAAGTGTACATCTGTGTTGATTTCAAAGCACAGATTTAGATAAGCATGTTTTGACAGAATTGCTTTTTTATGGCAGTCGCATTTTTTTGCCAGTGGCTTTATGGCTATCATGCAATAAATTGCAGCAAATTGAGGCTTTTATATGCTCAAATTTGCATTTAAGGTCATATCTCATTTACGATTAATTAGTTTTATTGGCTAGGAATCATGGCATGACGACAGCACCTTTTTTATAATAAGGCTATTAATCATTGTGATGGGAGTGTCTAGTTTGGAGCATGTTTTCCATATTTTAAACCTAAAAGCTGTCTGTCTTTCTGTCTGTCTATCAATCTATCCATCTATCCATCCTTCCATCCATCTTAATTAAAACATTTAATTGTGTGGGGACTCTCATAGGTACATTCCACAAAGAATAAGGTGATATAAAAGAAAAAGGCTAAATAAATGTATCCATTAGAAATGTCACCCTTTGACAGGTTCTTGAATGTAATTGATCATACATCAGTCAGCACATTTGGTATGGATTGAAATTCTGATGGAGCTCTCAATGTACAGATCTTTCAGCTCTCTAAACCCTCTTTAATGTAAAACTTAATGCCACTCATTTGCTAGCACAGGAATTACACAAAGGATTTCCCTTTGATCGTACTGGTATAGCGTTTCATCTTTTTTTACACTGCAAGCAAGAAAACCTATTAAGACCATTGCTTAATGCCAGTGCATGAGTTTTCAAGCAGGTCTGCACCTACATTTGCTTAACAAGGATTTTGTGTATTAAATGAGTAGCTTGCCTCGACAATCAACTAGAGAATTTGCAGGGGCAAAAATGTGATCTTACACAACTGTATTTTTTATTTTTTTTAAATCGTTTACCTTTGAACTGTGGAATTCGGTTGCCATGGCAACAGGAAGTAGGCCTCCACTACCGTGTAGAGCAGAGCTGTGGGGACAGCGGCGAGGCAAGTCCATAAATTGCTGCCTCTAATGAAAACATTGTGCACAGGATGCAGGTAGAGATTTCAGGGAATAAATGAGTTGTGACACTCCCTTTGAAAATGAATGTCTCTGTCCAATGATTTGTTGGCACTTGGGAAGACTCTGCAAGTTTCCCAGTGATAAACTGAGGCCAGAGAAGGAAGGGCTCATGTTTAGTCAGGCACACATTTTACTTTATTGAAACCAAATGGGCTGAAGGAGCCCATGCACAGCTGGTTAGTGACCCATGCGCATTTTTTTTTTTTTTTTTTCTTTTCTTTTCGGTTTTGTTTTGTTCTAACTCGCATCCAAAATAGCCCTGGTGATTGTTTTGAAAGTGTGGTTGCTATTTGTTTTAACATTGCATTTTAATGCTATAATGAGAGATTCGAATATGGATTAAGGATTAAGGAGGAGTCTATCCTGTTTTCGGGTTTGCACAGGTGCACTCTTAAAAGAGTCTTTAGAGAAATGCATAGGCATAGAGCGCAGACATCTTCCACAATTACAGCTCTTGTTTGTTTTCATGGAAACCTACCAGATGGAGTGGCAATCAACAAGAAAAGAGAAAAAGAGACCTCTCCAGAGATATGAAAAGAGTGCAGGAGAGATCTTAGATGTGGAACACACATTTTAGGCAGCTTTAGGCTGTCTGAACTCATTTCAAACAAGGCTGCCAGAAACCCAGCATTTCCTCTGGTCTGGGCTTCCTTCCAAAGCTCCAACGTGAAGTGTAGAGGCAGAAAATTAATCACAAATGTATCCGAGGCCTCATAGTTTATTACTCACATTTACAGACGCATCTATTCATTGTGAATGTGAACACTGACTATATTCACTGATTGACTGATAAGTGGGAGGTTCCTGATGTTTCTTTATTATGTGCACGGATGCAGTTATCCACATGTCAAGTGTTAAGTGAGCTGTTGCTTCAGAGTCCTCTCCTCTCATGGGGCATTTTTCACGTGTTTGCTTATTAACGCTTCGGTCTGTTAGACTGACAGCTGATAATGATAAACTGCATGACTCAACAAGCTTGGCTGTATCAATTGCTATCAGATCTGTATATACAGGAATATTTATACACAAGCTAATACAAATTAGAGTGTTGACACATTGGATTGTCACATCATTAAGCACAGAAGAAAGTTTATCTCTCTCAGTCTGGCTGCATATGTCATGACTCACTCAGGGGTCTTGAGTTTACTTTAGAAATATTGCTGCTTTAGCTAGTGAGATGATCTGCAATTCAATTATATTATAACAAATGACTGGCCAATTGTTTACCAGACTGGCCTAGCACATTTTTCACAATCAGTGTCTCATAGCTAGGGGTGGGAACCGTAAAGAATTGAATGATTCCAGTTCCTTAATAGTTCCATTATTGAATCTTTTTGTACTTTTAGGGACTAAATATTTAGATAAATATCATTTCAATATTAACTATTTTAAAGCCCCCCCTGGAGTCAATAATTGTATGCCTTAAAACTAATTTTTGATCACCAAAATGACATATTTAAAAAAAAAAATCCTTTGGGAAAAAAATTATCTTGCCTTAAAATAGCCTGAATGTACCTCTACACCCTTACTTCATTTAGTATACATGGATACATGAATATGCAAATTAGTTCCACCTCCACTCACTCACGTCAACTAAGGTAAACGCTATCGCTCTTTATGTCGGACACATAACGGTAATAAATATGATTAGCCTTTTGCTTTACTATGTTATCAAACAGCTAATAATGTGTTGCTAATGTAACACAAACCATGTTCCTGTTCGCCATCTCAGAGTCAGACCGCTACCTTATCCTTAGTAATGCTTTGAACAACTTAGAACGTCAGTGGAGAAAGACAGTTCATCACAACATCGTAATATTCATCATATACACAATTCACCCGCTATATTGCTAAATGTACACGACCTTTTAATATTAGCAGAAAAATATACCGAGATAACCTGGTTTCTCTTGAGACTCCCCGGCTTCAGAGCGGTCATAGTAAATGATATGCTAATGCCTGCCCACATGTTGACGGGATTGGCTACAAGGTAGTTTGTGACGCAAGAAACACCAGCGATTGCAAACCACGTTTTTGAGACTGTCTTTGGTTCACTGCAGTTTTAAACATAAAATACTCAGCAATGGTGTTGACTTATGAATTTGCACATGTTTTGTCTTGAAGCATATTAAAAACACCACATAAATATATATAAACAACATTAAAAACTTGACTTTCACCACATGGGGTCTTTAAAACAGGTTGTGCAAAAGGATTTTCAATTACCTTATTTTTATTTTTTATTTTTTAAAAGACAGGTGGTGTAAATGCAAATAATTGGCCTTAACTATATATTAAATAAAATACACAAAAAATGTGGTAGTATATTATTATTACTAATAATAATGGCAAAACAATGTGTATCTTCAACTATACACATTGTCAAATGAAAAACCAATTGGTACTACTCTAATAAAAATCATGCAAGTGTTTGATTCACTAAAAAGTCATTGATTAGAGTCATTTGTTTTGTTGTCAAACTGGTTGTGCTTTATATTATGTGTAGTTGATTCAGTAGCAGCGTTTCAGTAGCAGAGTAAGTAGTGCAGGAAACCTTTCGGTTACATATGTAACCCTCGTTCCCTGAAGGAGGGAACAGAGACGTACTGTACGTTGCTGAGCGCGAGCCACCTGCTCGTCTCCTCTGGGTGCGCTGCTCGGTCATAGTATTTTTAGTACTCATTCCAAAAGCGAGAACAGTTAACAAACATCATTCAATTCTGATTCATTTGTCATTCTGATTCAATTCTGATATTTTTGGAACTGTTGCTTGTCATTTTCATTGATTTGGTTTGTTTTTTGTCCTATCATCTCCAGACCACAGTTCCTACAAGAGGAGGTACAAGGGCAAAGAAGTGGAGGAGATCCAGTGCGACATGCGAAAAATGTGTGCCTTCTCCAAGATCCTCACCACCAAGAAAAACCTGGATCACGTCAACAAGATTCTAAAAGTCAAGAGACTTCAAAGGCAGGCCAAGACAGGGAATAACATGGTGAAGAGACGTCGAGGGAGGCCAAGGAAGCAGCCGCTTTCTCTCGAGGAGGGATTGCTGGGTCAGATGCCAGTTCTTGAAAAGTGTGTGGACCTTCCTGGGAAGAGAAACCTTCACACCGGTCTGGTGCCTGCTCCTCTTGAGTTCTCCAATCACGACTCCATCACAGACGCCATCGAGTCAGTGGTACACATGGCCAGATCCCAAACCAACCCGCAATCCATGCAGGGAGGCAAGCACTGGCACAAAGTTCAACCGGAGTTCCAAATGGAGCGTCCAAACCGCAGAGGAAGAGGGAACAGGAGAGAAGAAGCTACTCTCACCTCTCATTAGCGAGGTCATGACAGTGCACTGTGAGTTAGCCTTGTGCTTGGGTCTTTGTATCGTTTCTTCGGTTTGTTTTGATCTGAATTCTGCTGATACATTTTAATGGGCATTCGCTGAGAATTTGGATCATGGTTGTGGTCTAAAAAGCTCCGCTTTCAGATTGTACAATTCTATCACATACTTTCTTATTGGTCTCAAGGAGACAAACTGAACTTCTAATCTCCCAAAGCCCATAACCATGAGGATGTTGAAACTATGGCTTTAGCCATAACCTACCAGCACATGTAAATGAACTTAAATGACAGTACTGTGCACTTTTTCCTTTCTTGTTTTTTGTTTTCGCTCAAGCACAAAGCACAGATCTTCTGGCAGAGGTTGATTTCACCGCTAACACATGCTTACATACGCTTGCCTGCGCTCAGGTGTGTTTCAGGCATGAAGTAATGGCAATACTTTTGGATGAAACCGTTTTCAGTGATGTTTTGATGGCTGTCATTTCACTGTACATAGCAACATATTCTACTAACATTTCAAATTTCAAAAGTATTTTAGATCTACCTATACTGTCAGCATATCAAATCAAAAACCATATAAAGTTTGAAATGTTTTTGTTCCATTTTTAACCAAATAGAAGTAGAAAGCTTGTTCAAATGGAGAAACATATTTAGTCGTGTATTCTTAACGAAGTGGAATCACTGCAGATCGAAGGCTTGTTGACGACACAGGACATCAAAACACATCCCAGTAGTTCACAACAGGCTTGATGAAAAATGCTACGGTTGCATTTAAAACCAACAGAGCACTTATTTCTTTTCTTTCTTTTTTGTTGAACAAGTTTGAGTGGGCTGAAGTTTTACACAGTGTCGGTGTTGGTTTTTCGCTTTAGATAATTGTGAGCATCTGGGTGATATTTTCATGATCTGACTGGAAAACAAGTTCTTATTTGAATGGCCTTCTCCAGAGACTCTTTGAGAATGTTCCTGCTCTTGTTAACGAAACAATCGTATGTCTTATATACCTGTCAGTATTAGATATCCACATGACCAAATTTTCAGTGTAGTTGTGCATCATAGCATAGATCGGTTTCAGTTTAGCTGCTTGTGTGTATTACTCTGAATGGTGTGGTGGTGTGCTTATTTTTCGATTAGTCCGTCGTTCGAATTGGAAAAATACACTGAAGGCTATTTAGGTGATCGTCTTGAACATAGGACGTCACAAATTAATCAAATATATGTCCTACGCTGTTTTAGAAACAAGTTACACTGATATAAGCGACATTTGGAATCGGAATAGATTTGAATGTGGTCCTAATTTGAATAGCTTTCCATTTGTTAATGATTTCTTAGTTTTTCCATATATGTGCCTTATGTTTGTCTATAAATCCATGACGTTCAGGTACTGGGAACAATTAATGGCAAGATATTGGTCTAGAATGTACACAATAGAGTTTGCTGCCCTGGTTGTAATGTGTTCATCATTTCGATACATTTTCACAAGTCTTGCTACAGTATAATAGGCTTCATTCTGACTACATACATACGTTTCTATACAAATATACAGTTCAGTGACCAGGCAGCACATTTAATACACATAAAGACACTCAAAATATCTCTATAACCAAACCCACGCAGGGTTTTTGAAATGAATACACGCTTATTTACTATGCATCAGGTTATTGCTGTGAATCCACTGACACATAAGCTTTCTGTTAAATGAAGTGGTCTTACTGAAATTTGAAATCTGAACCGTTCAAATGAAAAGTGCTAAAACTGACTATCATTTCTTTTGCAATTCTAGACATTGTCTGGAGGAGGAAAATCAGCCTCTAAGCAGTGCAGCCTTAATCAAGTATTCAATTCAACAAATTGTCCCCTGTAAATAGTCTACCATCTGTAGGTTGCTGTATAGCTGCGTGAATCATGCCTAAGAATCATGTCAATATGTTGCACTCACAGTTGTCCAAAGCAGGACACATGTAGTGGCTTAACATGCCATGCGGTGTTATGAACCATTCTGTCCTCGTGATAACTTGCAGTGCATTAAAGCTCAAAGAAATAATATATGCCGGCAGCTATTTGCCTCAGCCAGTTGTACTGGACCTTTTGTAGGATGTGTCCATTTGCGCTGGTTCTGCTAAACACCTGCAAACATTGCCAAAAATGTTGACCTTTTATTAGTGCTTTAAGCACCGAAAGCTATGTTTTAAAACAAAAATGTACACCGTAGCAGTTTTCTGAAACATTATAGATGATTATAATAGGTTAATCAAAAGTGGCTTTGGTAACAAGGCCTGGCAGCTCAAATATGCTCGGCTTTGGTTTTAAAATGCCAGATATATTTTCTCCACCAGCTGATAATTGGTGCCTTGTGAAGTTAAGTGTATTTTTTTATGTTCCTGCTCCTAAACGTCAATAGCGACTTTGTGTCGAGTAAATGTTTCCGAGGTCACCGAGAGAATGTCATCCACTCAAATGTAGTATTGTATTTTAGTTTGTATTGCTATTAATGAAGTTATAATACAAGTGAATTGTTAATCGAAAGTAATATTCCTAACGAGGACACAACAGAAGCTCTTATCGCTCTCTAAATTTGAATTCATACATATGGTGTTATGACCATTTTGACCATTTGATTTCTGTACCTGCATGCTCTGTTTCATTGTATGCATAGAAATTTTGAAGAAGTCAAGAATTTCGATTTGAATAAGATCTTATACATTGTTTTTGTTTTGTTTGTTTTTTTGTAATGGATTTTAAATTCATAAAGCATTTTGTACATTGTATGGATATTAAAAACAGCAAATAATGAACGTATATAGAAAAGAATAAATACTGATATACACAAACATATGCATTGTACATAGAATGTATGTATACACATTCATGTTTTGTGTAACTGTGTATACAGACATGTTTATAAATACAAGTACTAGCGTGTATATATGTACATACATATAAGCTTGCATGTGTTTGGTCATGTTTGCCGTTCATGATCTTGTAGTTTTATTTTTTTATTTCTTCTTTTTCTTACTGTAAAGCTCATTTTGTGCAGCCATCTCCGGTGAACAGTATTGAGCACTTAAAATACAGTTGATCTTGTTCATGTCATTCATTGTGCAAAAAAAATAAATAAATGAATTTATCGAGAGCTCACTTCTGTTTCTTTGCTTCTGTTTCTTTTTTCTTTTTCTTTTTAAGTTGATCTTCTACCCATACCGAGCAAACAGTTTATATTTATTTAGGAATATTTTACACCTTGAAACAGAATGTACACTACCATAAAAGGTTCAAAATCATTCAAAAGTTTGGTTCATAACATTTCTTTTTTTTTTAAGAAATAATTTTATTCAACAAGGATGCAATAAATTGATCAAAAGTGACAATAAAGACTTTTACATTGTTACAAAAAAATATGTATATTTCAAACAAATGCTGTTCTTTTTAATTTTCTATCAAAGAATACAGAAAAAAAAATCAGTTTCCACAAAAAATATTAATCTGCCAACTGTTTTCAACTGATAAGAAATGTTTGAGCAGCAATCAGCATATTAGAATGATTTCTGAAGGATCATGTGACACTGAAGACTAAAAGACTGCTAAAAATTCAGTTTTACCATCACAGAAATAAATTACATTTCAAAATGTTATTTATGTGTTTCACAGTTTTCCTTTTTGTTTGTTTGTTTTTATTTATTTTTTGATAATTACATTTTTATTGGATTTCCTTATACATAACATAGCATACCAAAGACAAACAGAAGTTAACACAACAGGCACAATAAAAGGATAATGCACAACAAGATGAGTTCATTGGGAAGGCGATACAAACATGGCTCTATACAGTGCTCAGCGTAAATAAGTACACCCCCTTTGAAAAGTAACATTTTAAACAATATCTCAATGAACAAAAAAAATGTCCAAAATGTTGACATAACTAAGTTTTATATAACATCTGTTTAACTTATAACATGAAAGTTAGGTTAATAATATAACTTGGAGACAAAATTTTCAGTTTTACTCAAATTAGGGTGATGCAAAAATGAGTACACCCCACTGAAAGTCTCTGGAGCAAAGCTAAATTTTAGGCTACAAATGTTTAATTTAACAAGAATTCATCCACATGTGAGTTTAGTTATTCATAATGCTGCGTTCACACCGAACGCGTCTGGGGCGTCAAATTCGCGCCAGACGCGTCTAGTTGGACGCTTGAACATTTTGAAGTCAGACGCTTCAGACGCGCGTAAAATTCGCTCAATTCGCGCGTATAAACAAAGTGTGTTCAGACGCGAATTCGCGTCATGGGAGGGGCTTTCATCTCTTTCTGCACAGATCCTCTGAATAAACACATAATCTCGTCAGTTGGAAACCTGTAGCGGCAATTTAACTCGGTTATGCCGGCCGACTTTTGCTAGCTAGAAGGTGGGCTAGTATCAACGGCTAAAATCATGCAAAAAGTTTTACAACTAACCAGATTGTCCGATTTCTTCGCTTATTCTCTTCCAGGCAAGGTCCTTTTTATTCCTGTCTCGATAAAAATATAATGACACATCACAGAACTCAGGGTGGCTAACGTTACACACAGCGACATCTTTGTTCTGGTCTCCGGCATCACTGATCACATCATAAACACGTTACTACCAAAGCAGAGTCCCTGATTGGTTAACGCGCCGCGAATTTACGCCAAAGTTCAGATTTTTCAACTCGGGCGTTTGGGCGTCAGACGCTCAATTCGCGCGTCAGCCGCGTGAACGCTCAATTCGCGCCGCGCCATTCGCGCGTCAACGGCCGATTCGCGCCGCGCTAGACGCTTGATTCGCGCCGCAGGACCTCTAGACGCGCGTTTGCATTGACTTAACATGTAAGTCAGACGCCCCAGACGCGTTCGGTGTGAACGCAGCATTACACAGCTGTCCAGCAGACAGTTGACCATAAAAGGGTGTTAAAACCCCATTTCATGCTGTCAGCAATGGCACCACATGGAAGAGAAATATCACAAGGCCTGAGAAAGAAAATAATTTCTTTACACCAGAAAGGTGAAGGCTACAAGAAGATCAGCAAAGCTTTACTTATCAGTCAGAACACTGTAGCAAAAGTGGTACAAAAAATTAAAAAAGATCTCACAGAGACTTTCAGGCCATCCACAGAAGTTAACACTTCAACAGGAGTGTCTTCTGATGAGAAGGGTTGAAGAAAATCGGCATGCAAGTTCACTGCAGTTATCTAAAGAAGTAGAAAGCCAAACTGGGGTGACTATTTCCTGTGATAATATGTCGTACACTGCAGAGGAATGGCATGCATGGGTGCCGTCCACGAAAGAAGCCTCTCCTAAAGCCCAGGCACAAAAAAGTCCACCTAGAGTTTGCCAGGGCCCATGCTGGCAAAGATGAAGACTACTGGGACTCTATACTCTGGAGTGATGAGACCAAGATAAATGTTTTTGGAACTGATGGCTTCAAAACTGTATGGCGTCGCAAAGGTGAGGAATACAACGAAAAATACATGGTGCCTACAGTGAAACATGGTGGTGGCAGTGTCCTTATGAGTGAGGCTGCATGAGTGCTGTTGGTGTCGGGAGCTGCATTTCATTGATGGCATCATGAATTCACAGATGTACTGCTCTATACTGAAGGAGAAGATGCTACCATCACTCCGTGATCCTAAACACACATCTAAGGCCACTGTTGGATTTCTGAAGAAGAACTCCAAGATTTCTCCATGATTCAGTGGCCAAGTATGTCTCCTGATCTGAACCCAATCTAACACCTTTTGGGAATTCTGAAGAGACAAGTTGAGCATCACTCTCCATCCAGCATCCAGTCTCTAAAAGAGGTCATTCTTGAAAAATGGAAAAAGGTAGATGTTGCAAAATGTCACCAACTTGTTCATTCTATGCCTAGACTTGGTGTTGTCATTAAAAATCATGGAGGCCATACAAAGTACTAGATGTAGTAGTTTTTGTTGTGGGGTGTACTCATTTTTGCATCACCCTAATTTGAGTAAAACTGAAAATTTTGTTTTCCAAGTTATATTATTAACCTTTCAAGTTAAACAGATATTATATAAAACTTAGTCTTGTCAACATTTGTCTTTGTGTTCATTGAGATATTGTTTAAAATGTTACTTTACAAAGGGGGTGTACTCATTTACGCTGAGCACCGTACATGAAGTCTTTCGAACATTTTTCTTATGAAATACTCAGTCATTGATTCAAACCACATTCTAATTGTAGGAGATTAGATTCAAAGTATCCGTCATGCTGCTGAGACTTACAGTAACCTACAGTAACAAGGAAGTCATTGTTATTAATCTGAATAATCTTTTGTTTACTATAAAGACACACGCCCTTCCAGCATTTCTTATTCTTATCTTTAAATGTGTATATATATATATATATATATATATATATATATATATATATATATATATATATATATATATATATATATATATATATATATATATATTTAATAAGGTGCTTATATATATATATATATATATATATATATATATGTATATGTGTGTGTGTTTGTTGCTCCCTACAAAAACAGCTTGTTCCTATTGGTGGAGGTTCTGCTCTGGATTAGGTGGCAGCTTTTAGCTCTTCGTCTCCATACATGGCCAAAGCTTGGATCATTTTAAGCATGAATGTAAAATAAAGCTCAGATGTTTCGCAAGATGAATGTACTCGTCTTCTCCTTATTTTCTAGTGATCCTTTGCGATCGCAACACTCGTCTTGCACTGCTTTATGATGCGCCACACATTACGTAATCACGTTGCAAAGTCATGTGTGAGTACCGATCCAGTGTCTACAAAGCGAACATGCAAAGATTAAATAAATGGCCTTTACAACAAAAAAAAGTAAAACAATGATATCGGATGATTTTGAAGTTGTAGGAGAAAATTAGATTAAGTTTTTCGCCCTACCGCAGTACTTCCGCCTACGTCCTTTTAACGTAATGCATGGCGCATCCCCGAGCAGTGCAAGACGAGCATTTGTGGTTAAAAAGTATATATCGTTTCACTAGATAAGACCCTTATTCCTTGTCTGGGATCAGTGCTTTGAAGCTGCACTGAAACTGCAATTTGGACCTTCAACCCAGTGGACCCCAGTGAAGTCCACTATATGGAGAAAAATCCTGGAATTTTCTTTTCGACTGAAGAAAGAAAGACATGAACATCTTGGATGACATGGGGGTGAGTAAATTATCAGGACATTTTAATTCTGAAGTGAACTAATCCTTTAAGCGCAGCGTGAAAAGCCCTCAAGTATTTAGAATGACCCAGGATGAACTATTTCAAGTGTGAAAAAAACATCTAAATGACCCCAAACTTTTGAACTGTAATTCAACTGCATTGATTTCTAAATGTTTGGTTTGTTTGTTTGTTCACTCCACAGATCCTAGTTTTCCTCAATGTTTGTGCTTTTACTTTTAAAATCTATCAAAGCTGTCATCTCTACCTGTAATTGGTGTCAGTGTGCAGTTTAGGAGAGGGAATCCCCGCTCATCAAGCTCTACACCTCATACAGTCCTTCTCACTGCATTATTACAACTCTGCATAGTAGAGATAAACGGATTGGCCCAAATCCCAGCCGTTGGTTGGTGAAGGCAAAGTGAAAAGCATCTAACCATAGGCCTGTGCCTCTGTAAAAATTCCTGTTGCCATGGCAGCTGGGTGAACTGCCCAAATATTCCAGTGCTCCACTTGGCTTGAATAAAATGTCTCAAGTCAGGCTGGTGAATGCGCACGTCTGCAACGCCGCAACATTTCGTCAATATTATGCGTAGTGCGGAAATTTTGAGACTGTCATTTCTGTTGAAAAGTCATAATTGTGCTTTGAAATAGAAAACAGATGACAGGGGTCTAGCTATTAGAGGTAATGGGGTGCAGATGATAACGAGGGTTGTTTGTGTGAATCATGTTGGCGTGACTCATCTGTGGCACTATGCTATGCGTCGCTCACAGCGTAGCCATGTTACCCCTAATTATGTGAGTTAGGGCTTGACATACCTATAAAAAGAGAAAATAAACAAGCCAATGTCATCTGCCTTCCCCTCACTGTACTTTGCTGGATCTGTTTGCTGTCCACATTTTGACATTGACATGCTGCAAAATGTCAGCTAGCCTAAAATGTATGCTATTGGGAACCATCTCTGTTTATCTAGATACAACTTTGGGATTTGTTCCGACTGATCTTTTTGCATAACAACACATAGCAAGAAATTTTGAAAATAATTTAATCCCATATTGGAAAAATAAATATTTGTGCATGTATTTTCGCAAAAAATATTACTATTAGATCTTAATATATGTTCTATAAATTTGCATTTCCTCATATATATAATATATATATATATATATATAAAATTTTATTATATTGGAGATACATATATATATATATTACATTTTGCATTTACTTGAAATGTATTTTAAGTTTGAAAATGTATTTTGAAGTGCCTCTTGAAGAGTTTTGTAATATTATAATATTTTGGCATTTCAAGGTTTAAACAAAATTTCAATTTGCAAAATATATTTCCTTAAGATGTGCTGTTTACAACATGTATAGCATATATTTGAAACATATTTCTTTCTTTTTTTTAGTATGAAATAAACAGTATGAGTCAGGAAATATCTGTAAATAATGGAGTAATTAAAGTAAATTGTATTCAAACTCCCTCTTAGCTGTGGATGATCAAAGACTGATTTACTGTTAAAATAATTGTTTGTGACCCATAGCCGCTAGTTTGAAATGCTTGCATTTTAGATTTGAGAGTTTGGACAGAAACGGTCTTCCTGCATTCACATATTGCATCAAACCGGTTGAAAATCCCTGAAGAGAGAAGAAATATTCTATAGCAAATCACTTCCTCTCCATCTGCCTGTAATTACCTCAGCTTGAATGTAGCCACCCCTCCCTCTTGACTCCCTCCCATCTACTATTATTCCTCAAAGCACCACTTACTATTTGGGTTACGCTTCACAATGTGCATATATGTCGCAGGACGCAAAGGATGCTATTCTTTATGATTGGCAACTGGCAGGGTAGCAGCTGCAGTTGCTACGGTGACAGCCTGACTTGCAGCAATTTGGATAGCGAATGAAGCTGTTAGTGTTTTGAGGACTACGTGATGAGGGTTTTAAAACACACTCGCTCCAGAACCCGTCAGCAGCCCCCTCACTTAGGATTTTTGATTTACATGCCAGAGCAAAGTCAGAATATGATACTGTCTCTCTATCACCTGCATGGGAAATCTTGATTTATAGGAATGAATGCTTAAAATATCAATAAAGACTGTTTCATACCACAAGAAGAAATCAAAATGTGCATGTTCATGAAAGACAAGGTGTGTCTAACAGTGTAAAGCTTGTTGATTATCAGACTGATTATCACAATTAGACGAAAAACATAGTTTTATAAGGCCTGCCAAGCATTAATATTTTATACTTCAATCTAATATATTTTTTTAATAAAAATAATTTAATAATAATAAAAAACTGACCAACAGAATTTAATGTTATTCCTATAGTTTGGTAACTGTGTATTATTAGTAGTCTATATTAGAATTTTCAATATGTTTATTAATAACACAAAAAATAAAATATTAGTATATAGTAATAATATACCATTTGACACATTAAATAATTTATTATTAGGGGTTGAGGTTTCTTTTTTTTATTTGTTTGTTTGCTTCATCCCTTATTGTTTTCCTTATGCAATTTTTAAAGGAATATCCTGGGTTCAATACAAGTAAATGACAAAATTTTTGGTACCCCCAACTCATAATTTGCTTTCTTTAATAATAATAATAATAATAATAATAAGAAGAAGAAGAAGAAGAAGAAGAAGAAGAAGAAGAAGAAGAAGAAGAAGAAGAAGAAGAAGAAGAAGAAGAAGAAGAAGAAGAAGAAGAAGAAGAAGAATACAATTAAAGGAACACTCACTTTTTTTGAAAATAGGCTCATTTTCCAGCTCCCCTAGAGTTAAACAATTGAGTTTTACCGTTTTCGAATCCATTCAGCCGATCTCCGGTTCTGGCGGTACCACTTTTAGCATATCTTAGCATAGTTCATTGAATCTGATTAGACCGTTAGCATCGCGCTTAAAAATGACCAAAGAGTTTTGATATTTTTCCTATTTAAAACTTGACTCTTCTGTAGTTAAATCGTGAACTAAGACCGACGGAAAATAAAAAGTTGTGATTTTCTAGGCTGATATGGCTAGGAACTATACTCTCTTTCTGGCGTAATAATAAAGGAACTTTGCTGCCGTATCATGGTTGCAGCAGTGCAATGATATTACGCAGCGCCCGTGAGCCCCTGCTTGCACAGGGAACGTGCCTTGGAACCATGGAGACGTTTGTGAGAGACGCTGTGTAATATCATTGCGCCTGCTGCAGCCATGATACGGCAGCAAAGTTCCTTGATTATTACGCCTGAATGAGAGTATAGTTCCTAGCCATATCAGCCTAGAAAATCGCAACTTTTTATTTTCTGTCGGTCTTAGCTCATGATTTAACTACAGAAGAGTCAAGTTTTAAATAGGAAAAATATCAAAACTCTTTGGTCATTTTTAAGCGCGATGCTAACGGTCTAATCAGATTCAATGAACTATGCTAAGCTATGCTAAAAGTGGTACTGCCAGAACCAGAGATCGGCTGAATGGATTCGAAAACGGTAAAACTCAACTGTTTAACTCTAGGGGAGCTGGAAAATGAACCTATTTTCAAAAAAAGTGGAGTGTTCCTTTAAGGTGAATGGGGCCAGTATACACTCTAAAAACAACCCAGCGATTGGGTTGTTTTAACCCAACTGTTGGGTTAAATGTTTGCCCAACCTGCTGGGTAGTTTTATTTAACCCAACTATTGTTTGAAAATGACTATATGGCTGACTTAAAATGAATCTAAAATGAAATTAAAATGTTCATTTATTAAACATATTAATAAATGTTAATTTTCAAGATATTTTGGGTTCATTTTAAGTAAGCAATACTGTAATTTTTAAGCAATAGTTGAGTTAAGTAAAACTACCCAGCAGGTTGGACAAACATTTAACCCAACTGCTGGGTTAAAACAACCCAATCGCTGGGTTTGTCCATTTTCAACCCAACTTGAGTTGTTTTTAACCCAGCATTTTTAGAGTGTATATTTATTATCTTAATAATCAGTATATCTTTTAATATTATTATTTAAAAATATTTTGAGTGCACTACATGTATAACTGAATATTTTTAAAAATAATTTGTAAAAAAAAACATTTGTTACAAGTGTTCTGCTCTGGCCCCTGATGGAAAACTTAAGTGGCCCCAAGGTGATACAAGTTATAAATATAAAAATTTCAAATATTTTTTCAAATATTCCTCCTTCAAATTTGCAAAACTGTTCAGAAATCTCTCATCCCTTTTGCACTCTGCTTATGTAATGAACCATCAATCATACTTTCGTTTTTTTCCTTGTGCTATTTTTCCTGCAAGACATAGTGACTTGAACTTAGTGATTTACTTTCTTGTAACTTTTTTCCCCCTTGTTTCTCCAAGTCTTTGATTGCTCTTCCTGAGAGCTACTTACAGGAAAACTCTCCCAGCAGAGCACTCAGGTTACAGTTTAGTAAAAAGGCGCTTTTATTCGCAGTAATTAGTGAGGCTAACTCAAGGCTTGGAGCAAGCACGCAAGTCTCCTTCTCCGGCTCTCTCTTTCCAAACATGCAGAGAAGATCTGAAAGGTTAGGTCCTCAGATGCTGAGGTGAGACATTTTTCCTACGGCACAGCTCTTAAAACATCATAACTACACTGTTATGATAGTGTCGCATGTCTGTTTTGTTTTGGAAATACTTCACTCTCCCAGCTTTTCATACATTTGCATGGGACTATGCAGTGGCCACTCAATATGATGTCACATATCAAATGACAATAACAATGTGTAAGTATACAGGATTCAAGCACTAAAGATGTGGGATCGATGATGCTTGGAAGAAGTGATGCCACTGCAGAGCTGGTGAGAGTTCACTAGCACTGAGCAAGGCACTTAACACCCGATTGCTAGAGGCAAACTGACCCATAGTCGCTCTGGAGAATTAATTGAATCTGAAACGGTGGATGACTGTGACATTATGTAATGCCACTGAAGACAGAAATGGAAGAAGGTAATATGTTACTGTTTATGTTGCTTAGGTTCCATCACAGTGATGAGTGTTGATTTTATTTTATTCTCTTCACTTCAGCGCAGTGTGTTCTTCTTCTCTTTATTGTTTTGGATTCAAGAGCTCTTTGAGCCAATACATTATATAACCCTCTAGTGTTTTTTTTTCTTCCATGTACGTTTTTTTTTACTTGGTACCAAAAGCACTACTAAAGGAATATCCCATGATCATTACAAGTTAAGCTCAATAAACAGAATTTGTGGAATAATTTTGTAATATTACCACAAAAATGTCATTTGACTTTTCCAGTTTTATTTAAGAAAAAGAAAAATATGGGTTATAGTGAGGAACTTGTAGGCCAATATGGAAACAAACTGTAACTCGACGCTTCAATTATAGCCACAAATAATATACACGTTAACATTATTTGGTAACACTTTATTTCGATAGTCCACTTAGACTTTCTACTAAGTAATTTTGCAACTACATGTCAATGACCACGACCAGTCATTAGTACACTATCTGCTTAATATCTGCATACACTTTATTTTGTTGGTCCCCCAACAGACATTCTACTGACTATAAGTAACTTTGAAAAATGTCAACTTTCTTCTAACCCTTAACCCTAAACCTAACCTAACAGTCTACTAGTCATACTCTAGTAAAAGTTAAAGAATTAGTTCACTTTATAATGAAAATTTCCCCAAGCTTTACTCACCTTCAAATCAGGTGTATATGACTTTCTTCTTTCTGATGAACACAATCGGAGTTATATTAATAAATATCCAAGCTTTATAATGGCAGTGAACGGGACCAAGGAGTATGAAGCTGAATAAAGTGAGTCCATCCATTATAAAACGACTCCAGGGGGTTAATAAAGGCCTTCTGAAGCGAAGCGATGCGTTTGTGTAAGAAAAATACCCATTTTAACAAGTTATAAAGTAAAATATCTAGCTTCCACCAGACCACCTTCCGTATTCAACTTACGAAAAAAGCGTAACTGACCACTTGTAATTTGAATATGGAAGGCATATAGTAAGTGTTTTGAACTGCGAGAGGCGTTACACTTTCTTCGTAAGTTGAATACGGAAGGCAGACTGGCCTGATTAAAGCTTGCAACGTTATCTCACGACCAATTCATACGTATTTTACGAGGTGGCTAATTTGTATGAATTTATACTCATATAAATTTGTATGATTTGTCTAAAACTCAGTGATGGGTAGGTTTAGGGGCGGGGTTTGGGGTAGGTCGCTCGTATGAATTCATACGAATTCGTCAACTCATAAAATACGTATGATTTAGCAAAAAATGTATGAATTCGTACAAATTAGTCACCTTGTAAAATACGTACAAATTGCCGTGAGATCGGGTTGAAAGCTTGGGGTAATTTTCATTTTAAAGTGAACTAATCCTTTAACTGACATGTAGTTGCAAAGTTATTTCTTAGAATGTCTAAATTGGATTATCGAGTACTCCATGATTTTAATGAAAAAAAATCCTTATCAACCTTTGATGTGTACAGTTCTATCTAATTTTATAACTTGTTTTTTTAATACACCAAAAATTGTCCGCATTCACCTTGGTTTTTGCATATTGTTTTATAAAGTAATGCTTGGCATGAAAGTGCATAAGGAAAATAATGACTGAAACAAATAAAAACTGTAACCTGAAACCCTAAAGATCCTAAACTTGACACATTAATGAAAAGAGTCTTCTGTCTACCCGTCAGATTTTTTTTTTTTTTTTTTCCGTGCCCAAACTGTTCCTGACTATTCACAGCTGGTTTCATTTTCCCACTCCTTGAGAAACTGCACTCCTGTGCCCCAGCAATAGCACATTATTGTAAACATATAATTTCATAGTGAAAGCAGCTCAGGTTGTTGGCTTTTTGCCGCCATTTCATTTAGAGTAAAACTGGGGATGTTGCCAACATCTGGTCTGTGTCAATGTTAAGGGTTTTCAACCATTTGCCCCTCAAACTGCCAGTGTGAGGATACAACGCAGGTTTTTGTGATTAATCAGAGGTACAGCATTAATCGTCAAGTCCCCATGTTCAGTGCAAAGTAACATAGGCCAGATTAGAAGGTATACTGTAAGTGTTTATTAATTTCAGGTTTACATGTTACAGTGAGCCAAATGACTACATGAAATATGACAAAATATAACACATCTGGTTAGTCTTTATGCCTTGTGCCATTTTATTTGGCATTAATGTTCAAATTTAATAAAGCTACTTTTGTTAAATTTTCGGAATGTGAAGCAATTATTTTTATGTAATGCACTGCATAATCATTGTTGTTTAAAGGGATAGTTTACCCCAAAATTTAAATTCTGTCATCATTTTCTCACCCTCAAGTCGTTCCAAACCTAACACAAAAGAAGATGTTTGGACAGGTAGCCATTGACTTCCATAGTAGGAAAAAATATACTATGGAAGTCAATGGCTACCATCAACTGTCTGGTTACCAACATTCTTCAAAATATATTCTTTTGTGTTTAGCAGAAGAAAGAAACTTCTAATCAGGTTTAGAACCTGAGGGCGAGTAAATGATGACAGAATTTTAATTTTTGGGTGAACTATCCCTTTATATGGACATTTCCCCCCAAAAAAATCAAAAGTCGAAATTGAAATCTTTTACTCACCCTAAACTCTAAAAAATATAATGTTGTGTTCTTCACAAAGAAATGTTTTCAAAGACCTGAGGATGATTAAATGATACATTTTTATTTTTTGTGTACTATTTAACCAAGTGAAACATGTTCCTGTATCAACATATTTGTTGATCTTGGATCAACATTTCGATCAACCAATCAGATTTGAAGGACAGGTTTACATTTTAGATCAAGTTTAAGCTTACAACCATGGGGTTAGGTGCTTCTACATCAGTGTTATTCACCTATCATTTTCCTGTGATTTTAAGGGTAACTTACTGTATGGATAGGGGTATAGGGATATGGATAGGATTCAATTTTCGGGCAAGAATGTTGTTCCAGGATCAACAAAATATGTTAAACCAGGAACGCATCTAACACTGCAAAATCAGGAAAATCTGTTTGGTTACTGACATTCTTCCAAATATCTTCCTTTGTGTTCAAGAGAACAAAGAAATGCATGCAGGTTTGGAACTACTTGAGGGTGAGTAAATGATGACAGAATTTTCATTTTTGGGTGAACTATCCCTTTAAATCTGCCCGTTGCCATGTACAGTACTCTGTACAACTGTCAAGCCTTGTTGTTGTCTTTTGTATAATAGTTGTTGAAAAGAGAATTTTTGGCATTGTGACCGTTGGGAAATCTTAAACAAATAGTCACTTTAGTGACTTTGACAAGCAAACAGCAGATGTGTTTTTAGAGGCGTCATGCTAGATGCTTTTTAGAAACCATAAGAGAGAACATCCGTATGTGTTTTTTCCTAAACAACTTCAAATATGGACTAATAGTCAAAATATATGACATTAAAAATATTTGAATATAGCGTCTAGAGAAGATCTACTGTTCATTTCAGCGTTTACTTATATAAATGCCTGATTGCATGTTGAATGTCATATATTGTTAAATGTGATATATTTGTAAAAGAACAACCAGTAATATATATTTGCATATAAGCATTTCTGTAGCTTAAACAGTAGTAGAGCATGATGCCATAGCAATGCAAAGGTCACGTGTTCTCCAACTCCAAAGGAATTGATAAAATGCAATGTAAGTTGCCGTGCCAAATTCATGAGTGTAAAATAAAATGTAATTTACTGAAGGAGTAAAACAAATTTTTAGTGCTGTTCTAAAATGGGGAAGCAGTTGGATGGAAAAATGTTATTTGATATAGGTGTTGTTCTGGCCAGCACTATCAGCTCTTGTCTGAGCATCTCACCTGAGCTTTATAGCTGCAAAATAAATAGAAAATATTGCAATCACTATGTCATTTTTTCCCCACAAGATGGCAAAGTATGTTATTATTATTATTGTAAACCTTGCTGTGTGAGTTATGGCACAGAACATTCACTCCCTTTGGAGAATTCACTGGCTGTGTTCCATGGCAGCTGGAAGCCATCACAAACTCCAATTACTGTCTGTCTGTGTCAACATCTGGAAACCACTTCTGCTCCTTTGGCTGTCTGCATAGTGTGAGTAAGGTAGTTGGCCATATATAGCCAACCTATTGTATATGGAATGTGGGGACAGTGCTGTAGACAGGAGAGAGTAGATGTCGCTCCACTCGCGCTTGACATTGACTAATGACTTGACAGATCCTTCGATGATAGTATGAAGGACCATAACATGAATTACAAGGATTTGTGAACTGTCACCTGTGGTTTATGTAGTCTTCAGGACTTGACCCGAAAGAACTTCAGTCTCACTTTTAGGTATTTCCTTTCTCTAAATCTAGATGATTTAGCTTCCACCGTGGACTTTTGATAAAGGCGTTTTATAGTTCAGGAATCACTTTACATGAATCTTACGTTTTTACAAGGACAATTCGACCAGGTTCTTTTATAATAAAACAAAATGAGAACATCATGCTCCATCAGAATTTCTCCCTCAGGTCTGTTCCATTTTTATCTTCCCGTGAGTTCATACTCACCTGCACTGCACCGGTTGTGTTTTGTGTTCGTGACTTATTCCTTCAAGAAACTACTGTATCAAGATGGAAGTGTTGCCACTTGTAATTTCAGTGCGATGGCAGAAATTTGCCCATGCAAATAAAGCCAGTCAGGATTATTCATTCTCTGGTAGGCCTACTGGCAGCTCAAATACTACTTTTGGGCAATACGTAATTGTTTAGGCAGGTGGTCTGACTGTCTGCGAAGTAACGCGCTGGCACTCACACTAGAGGAATTCACATTTTGATTTGCAGCTCCATTTTGCAGACATGACAAAAAAGCTGCAGAATTTATAACCTCATTTCCTACTCAAAAATAATTACTGGTTATTTTAAGACAGTTGGCAAAATTTGCTTTAGTATTATAGACTATATTACTAGGAAGAAGCGCATGTTTTCCTCATTTCATGATACGTAAATTGCCTGTTAGAAATTAGGCAGAGCAGTTTACCCCACATGTGTTTTCAATTCAGTTAACTGTGATGGTTTTGAGCACACAAAAAAAGTCTGGATTTGGGCATTTTCTTCAATTAATTGATTTTCAGCAGACATGAGAAAGATTTGATTGGTTGAAGTCCAGTGCACGATAGTGCATGAAGTTAATTATGTATTAACCACAGTCTCACATTGTTTGCATAATTGTTTGGACAATATTGCATTTGCTGTTAAAGCTGGACTTCCATATGGAAATCTCATCACGTTGCCTGCCAAACTCTTTCTTAAAAAATGAAAACTTGCATTCCTGTTATTGAGTGTCATGATGTATCAAGTTCAATTGACTTGGATTAAAATAATACACAGATGGGGAAATAAATGGTCTTATAGTGCTGTTCTCCTGAGGTATCACTGGTCTGGGACTTCAGGTCAGTTCATATTTAACTCACTGAATAGATAGTTGTAATCAGGACAATCTGTTTTAATAATCTTTGGTTTAAATTTAAGAAATGCATTAACCATCAGTGAAGAAACCTTAAGCGAAGCGCAATCTTTCTAAATATCCTTCCACACAGTGTGGTAGTAAAATTGGTGTTTGTTTTTCTTATGTGTTCTTTAGATAACACAACATATTATGACAGCATTAAAAGTGGAACTCTTCTGCCCTCTGGAGTTCAATGGGTGCATTGATCATCATCTGTCCTACCTGGAGGTGGAGCTGTGCATCTTGTTTTAAATGAACGCAACCTTACCATTAATTCAACCAAATATTTGGCACTGAAAACTGGGAAAACCTAGTCAGTCTACAGTCTACTTTTTAAATAGGATACTGGCAATCCTCATTCCCACAGGTACAAGAATCAACAGTAATTGCAGTGGAGTTTTATTACAGTTATGATTCATCCCAGAAAGAAAGAACATTGCCAAGGGCACTTGAGGATCTCTCATTATGTGAGTAATTTGTTTGTGGCCATTTATTTTAATACCATTACCACTGTTCACTCTTAATAACAGGGAACATAGAGGATAAAAACAGAATATATATATATATATATATATATATATATATATATATATATATATATATATATATATATATATATATATATATATATACAGGTGCTGGTCATATAATTAGAATATCATGAAAAAGTTCATTTTTTATTGTAAATTATTTTTAAAAATGAAACTTTCATTTATTCTTGATTCCCTACATGTAAAGTAAAACATTTCAAACGTTTTTTTTTTTTTTTTAATTTGATGATTAGAGCGCACAGCTCATGAAAGTCCAAAATCCAGTATCTCAAAATATTAGAATATTTCCTAAGATCAATCAAAAAATGGATTTTCAAAACCGAAAAGTTCAAGTTCTTTAAAGTATGTTCATTTGTACACTCAATACTTGGTCGGCAGCACATATTACAGCAAATGACTTGCTCCTAGCACAAATTACAGCATCAGTGAAGTGTGGCATGGAAGTGATCAGCCTGTGGCACTGCTGAGGCACTATTGAGCCTTTAGATCATCTGTATATTGTTGGATCAACTGTTTCTCATCTTTCTCTTGAAAATAGCCCATAGATTCAGTGGTCAGGCATGTTGGCTGGCCAATAAAGCACAGTATTATCATGGTCAGCAAACCACTTGGAAGTGGTTTTTGCACTGTGGGCAGGTGCTAAAGTCCTGCTGAAAAAGGGAATCAGCATCTCCATAAAGCTTGTCAGCAGATGGAAGCATAAAGTGCTCCAAAATCTCCTGGAAGATGGCTGCATTGACTTTGCACTTGATAAAACACAATGGACCAACACCAGCAGACGTCACGGCCCCCCAAATCATTACTGACTTCAGAAACTTCACACTAGACTTCAAGCAGCTTGGATTCTGTGCCTCTCCAGTCTTCCTTCACACTCTGGGACCATGATTTCAACATGAAAGGCAAAATTTACTTTTATCTGAAAAGAGGACTTCCGACCACTGTTCACTGTCCAGTTTTTTTCTCCTTAGCCCAGGTAAGATGCTTCTGACGTTGTTTCTGTTTCAGAAGTGGCTTGGTAGTCCTTTTCCTGAAGATGTCTGAGTGTGGTGACTCTTGATGCGCTGACTCCGGCTTCATTTGACTCATTGTGAAGCTCTCCCAAGTGTCTGAATCGGCTTTACTTGACATTATTCTCAAGCTTGTGGTCATCCCTGTTGCTTGTGCACCTTTGCCTACCCAATTTCTTCCTTATAGTCAACTTTGCATTTAATATGCTTTGATACATCACTCTGTAAACAGCCACCCCATTCAGTAATGACCATCTGTGACTTAGTCTCTTTGTGGAGGGTGTCAATGATTGTCTCCTGGACCATTTCCAAGTCAGCAGTCTTCCCCATTAGTGTGGTTTCAAAGAACAAGAGATACCCAGAATTTATACTGTAGGGATGGTCATTTAATGAAGCTCAAATGTAAATATTCTAATATTTTGAGATACTGGATTTTTGACTTTAATTAGCTGTACGCTCTGATCAACAAATTAAAAAAAAAAAAAAAAAAAAAAAACATACAAGATTCCCTACTTTACATGTAGGGAATCTAGTATAAATGAAAGTTTAATTTTTTTAAATAATTTACAATAAAAAAAAAAAAAAATTCATGATATTCTAATTATATGACCAGCACCTGTATATATATTCTGGGCCTGTTTTCAACAGGTAAATGGGCATCCTCTTCTATTCTCTGTTCTTTTTTTGTGCTCTGATGAGTGTTTTTTTTTTTTCCAGCCACAACATTAAAAACTAATATCATGGCCACATTGTGTTGCCAAAACAGCTGTGTTGTGCTGAGGCATGGAGGCACTGAACGTGACCTGTGGTATCTGCCACAAAGACATTAGCAGCAGATCCTTTAAAGGGTTAGTTCACCCAAAAAATAAAATGAAAATTCTGTCATTAATTACTCACCCTCATGTCGTTCCAAACTTTCGTTCATCTTCGGAAGACAAATTAAGATATTTTTGATGAAATCCGAGAGTTTTTTTTTATCCCCCATATATCCAGAAAGGGGAAGACATTGTTGAAATAGTCGACGTGACTACAGTGGTTCAACATTAATTTTATGAAGTGACGAGAATGTTTTTTGTGCGCAAAAATAACTTTATTCAACAATATCTTCTCTTCTGTGTCATTCTCCTATCATGTCAATCTGATTCATTATTGCCTGTCTGCCCGGCTCCTGCGTCAGCATCACGCGCATGCGTCGTGCTGCTCACATGAAAAGCATCGGCCAATGACTGAGTCGGCGTTCTGACGCAGAACCGGGAAGTGCTGCAATGTAAACAGCACAATGACATTATTACACATAACCTAGTTTATGGACATCTATGGTTTGATTTCTTTGCATATGTGGATTGCATGGGTTATTACCAAAATTTCATGCCAATAGTACCTTTACAAATATATTTACTGAGAAAATTGGTGATGTGTTTTGCAATCGAATTAATTTGTTTTGTAATTAAAATGTTAATTTTGTAATAAAAATGTGTGCTAGTGTGTGTAGTTTATATGTTGTGTTTCATCTAAGGTTGTAGGTCTATGATAATACATAAATAAGGTCTTTTATAATACATTATATTACTCTAATTGATAGGCGTAGGGCATCACTTCGGACAAGATAAGAGCAAGGGCATGAGTGAAGTACAGCCTTATACTGATTGGTACTGCACTATGTTTTATACATGTCTTATTATTATGAGAAATGGTGGACATTCATATTTAAATTTGCATTATTTTCCTATGTTTTTACATCATGAAAATATAAAAAGCTTTAGTTGTATGTACAGTAGGCCATATATGACATATATTGAAAATACATCAATATTATGCAATTTGTATATGTGTTTTTTGCAGCATATATGTCCCTTAAATATTCTGTTGGGATATAAGAATCACAGATGTTTTTAACAAAACCTTTTCCATAGAACATATTCTGTGTGATTGGACCAGAAGGGCCAGCCTTCACTCCCCATGTGCATCAGTGACCCTGACTCCGGCTCACCTGCTGTCCTTCTTTGCACCACTTTTGGTAGGTACTAACCACTTCATACTGGGAACTCCCCACAAGACTTGCTGTTTTGGAGATGCTGTGACCGAGTCATCTAGCCATCACTATTTTGGGGACCACGGACCACGGATCTTCAAAGAACCAACTCACAACAACTCACCATTCACCTCTAAATGGAACAGTATACTCAAATGATGTTCCTTTGCACTAATGGCTATAACTATTCAGCATCTAAATGAAGAGGGAAATCTACTTCAACAAAAGATCCAAGAAAATGAACAACTTCTTGAAAATATAGCCACAAATGATGCAACTGTGCTTAAACAAATGGAAAGTATTGACATCAGAATTACAGAGTATGAGAAAGAAATTAAAGAACTCAAGAAAAAGAAGTTCTCAAGAGATGAAAAGGATTACCAGACTGGATACGTGTACCCATGGTCAAAAAAGGCCACCACTACCAATTTTAGACCAAGATCCACACCTCATTCCAATCCTTCTACTAACAACCAAGGGGAACATAAATCCAAATTTCAAAGAAAAAGACTTTTATCTAAACCAAACATACAAAAGAACAAAGACAACAGCTCTCCTTTTTTTTGGATTTGAATCCGTTCCACCGCAAGACCATCTTGGAATGCTGCAATTAACAAACTTCAAAAATCGAAAAACTTTAAGAAAAAACGGACACGCAGAGGGAAAAGAAGGAGACCTACCCTGTCATCCATGAACCAGATTACAACATCACCCAAGAGGTCACCTGTTATCAACCTAAGTAAAACTGAATTGACATCTGCCCAAGTATCTAGCCCAGATTTTATATTAACTTAAAAATATAACTACAATATACTTAAAATATTTAAGTTTGGTTGCTTTACTTATAAAATATGAGTATATTCTACTAATTTGTGGGTGTATTTGAATGTGTTAATAAATGTAAGTTAAATGCACTTAAATTATGAAGTTTTTCTCCTGGCCACGCCTCCTAAACACTGGTTTGTGGCAGGTAATGATGCCATTTTGTCCTGGTGTGTGTGAATTCAAGGAGCTTTTGATGAACAGTTGGAACATTTTTTTTTTCTGTTCTACAGACATTTTTTCCAAACATTTACCTTTTTATACTGTAGTTTTTCACCAAATGAGAAACTCTCAATTTTTAAGTTACCATCATTGAGATCAGGGTTTGTTTTAGTTGACCTCTTGACCCTTGACTTTTTAATATTAAATTTTGTTTGGGCAGTTTTAACTGCATTAAAACTAACCAGACAAGTGAAGTTATAAGATGATCCTGTGGTGTTGATTATGTTTTCACATAATCATTATTTGATCTGAATCACTGAACTCATTTAGAGCTCAATCTCTGATAAGCAACATATTCTGATAAACAGATCAACTCTAAACATTAGAAAACAAGCTACTAAAAAGTCACAGAAAAACAGCAAAACTTAAATAGTGAGAATAAAGAAAATTACTAAAACAATTCAGCTCATAATTTATTCATGCAGCAATGCATGATGGGAGGCATGGATGCATTTTGATTGGTGGCAAGTTAACTTGCTTAGTACATTGAACTTAAATATACTATGTATAATAACTACAAAGTAATTAATATTACAAAACATTTTAAGTTAAATGAACTCAAATTATTAAGTTAACATTACTTAAAAATGTTAAGGCAACGAGTTACCTCGGTTTTTTTAAGTAGATTCTACTTATCCGGGTTTACAGTACTGGAATTAGGTTTATCATACATTCCCAGCCCATCTGTTAGTACATTTGAACTTTATTTGGACTTAGAATGTTTTTTTTCTTTTTTATGAATTCCGACCATACTTCTGATTGTACTTTTAAGAGTTCCTTTCACATTAAGAGTACTTTTATTCCTCCTAAGAATAGAAACCATACTATTGAAACATATTGTAAACAATATAAAGCTCTTTCTGAACTTGAGAATAATACATCTCTAGTTATAAAACCTGCTGACAAGGGTGGGGCCATTGTAATAATGGATAAAATGGATTATAAATCTGAAGTTCATAGACAACTAAATAATAATTTAAGTTTTTACAAGAAATACTGTTCCATCATTAATGAATAACTACACAGGGACAAATGAGGAACACAATATTAACACTCTAGTAAATACTATTAATGAACAACAAACTATGATTAACAAATGAGTAAGTAATAGTGCTTATAGTTGAATGTGGCAGTTCACTATTAGATAATCAATAACTACAATTTTTTTCATGCCTCCCAGAGGACTACTAAGAACTACTATACAGGTTCATAATTAACATAATGCATAATGTACTGTATAATTAATTCTAAATTAAAGATCATGGTAACCCACTAGTACTGGCTGACTCAAGTATTCCTTCAGAAGGAATTACTAATTATAGTATTAGCATTAGTATTAGTATTCTAATGACTGAAATCATTGTAAGCTTTTGATGTTTTAGTTTTTGAGTGTTACTACATTCTTCAGAAGGAACTATTAATTACTTGGATCAGTATTCTAAAGTGATGACTGAAGTCAATGCTAAGCTTTTGATGTTTTTGTAAGGTTTTGGATAGTAATTCCTTCAATGGATTTTGTAACATTTGAGTCATTATAGTAGGTTACCATGATCTTCACTTTAGAATACTGATCCAAATAATTAGTGATTCCTTCTGAAGTATGTAGTAACACTCAAAACCTCAAAAGCTTACAATGATTTCAGTCATTACTATGGAGTTATCATGCTTTAGAATACTGATCCAAAATTCCTTCTGAACGATTTGGTAATACTTGGGTCATTACTAGTGGGTTACTACAATCTTTACTTTAGAATTAATCATGCATCATTCATGTTAATTACGAACCTTAGTATTTCTTAGTAGTCCTCTTGGAGGTATGAAAAAAATAGTAGTTTTTGATTAGCTAATAGTGAACTACCACATTTGACTATAAGCACTATTACTTACTAATTTGTTAATCACAGTTTCTTGTTAGCTAATAGTTGTTACTAGTTGAACAGCATTACAAAGCGTTATCATAATAGGAGTTTGACCCACTAGATTCTCATCTGACATCATGGAAAAAATAGAAAGTTGCATCACATGCTGGCTAATATTTGTTGCGCTAACTAACAGATTGATCTGTGACAAGGCTGCTGAAAGGAAATCAGGTAGATCCCTTTTTGTTGTGTTTACTATTACTGATTTGTCACATATTGTGTTTCATGCAGTGACTAGTTTGGTTGTTTAGCTAGATGTGTCTGCTTCAACTTTGACATTTGCTTACAAGCTTATACAATTCGGAAATTCCTTGTCCTGTTTTTCAGTGAGATTTCAAGAACGTTCTGAATGCATGTAAAAAAAAAAAAAAAAAAAAAGGGAAATGAATCTATCATTTGCAGTATAAATAGACCAGACTTTTACAATATAATATAATCACATTTAACCTGTGCTAAAATGTTTTATAGGATATATGATGTATGAAAAAGAAGAAGAAGAAGAAGAAGAAAAAAACCTCTTGCTTGTTGACCAATGCTTTGAAGATAACTGTTTAAAATCTAGTTGAATGGCAAATAATATGAGAGAATTGCTAGTAGGAAAGAAGATGTTTGTCATGAGAAAATTAAGCTATTTTAGCTATCTCTAATTTTAAGTAATAGCTGTGATTGATATTAAAGCTTTCAGGCCATTTCAAGAAGATTGTCTAATGTTTAACTTAATGTTTTAACATTCCACAGATGAGTATCAGAGAATATTCACCTGCCATCTATTGATCCAAAGAGCCAAGTATTAAAGGTAGGCAATTTCATAGAGGCTAGCAATTGCAAGCTAGCTTAGAAAGCATAACATTCAGAGCGTTCTCCAAAGCCACACTTCCTCCAAAACAAATGAATGCTGTAACAGTCACTTAGAGCATTTACGTAATTTGAGGTTGAATGACAACTGTGCGTGTGTATAAATGGTGTGTCAGTAAGAGATGTGAAAGGTGAGCAGGAGAAGAGAAAACCGCTCTACCGACTTTTGTACTGTCCTTTGCGTTTCATTGCACACAGCCTGCAGAGTCTGTAAATAATCATGAGAGATGACATTAAATTACCTCGTCTCAAAGCACATAACATTACAATAATAATCAATGTAAACAGCATACTTGTACCACCTGACTGCTGAAGATTCATTTTGGCATTGATAAGTATTGCCATAAAAATGCATGTCTGAGGACATGAACAGCTCCAAGTACGAACATCACAGGTTGCTTTCTTGTAATTACTCTAATTACGACATGGCGTAACGCAGCATAAGCTCGTTGTTTTGGATCAGGAGGAATTGTAAAAGCTGTTTATTTGTGGCACTCGGTGACTGTCTGTCTACAAGTCTACAAAAGCCTTACGGAATGTGCTGATCATTGCATTAGGACCGAATACAATAATTTGATGAACTTTTTTTTTGGTCCTGAGACTTACACAGAAGATATATGTACATTTTATATTTAGACAACTTCTATTATTAATTGCTATCAGGATGTGAAGGGAGTTTCAACCAAAAAGTGTTTGCCTACCCTACCTTTAAGCGATTACAGTTATTTTAAATCGTAAATATATTTTACAATTTTACTGTTTTTACTGTATTTTTAATCAGATATATGCAGCCTTGGTGAGAATTAGGGACTTCTTTCAAAAAATAAAAGATAAAAATCCTTACCAACCCCAAATTTTGAATGGTAGTGTACCTCAACATGACGAGAGATGGTCTGCAGGTCTCCTGTTTGACACAGTTATGTCTCACAAATGCACTTGAACAGCCAGAGAACAGAACAGCAGTGGCCTGAACAACAGGTGCTTTTGTTGTGTTTTTTTCTACTCAGCTGATTAACAAGCTGCAACTCTACTAAAGTATGAGTTAATCCATATTCATTCTATGTGATCTGCTAATTAAATACTGAGACAAATGTTTGTTTGTTTTAGTTCAGTAACTGCATAAGAAAAGTATCAACAATTTATATCGATCAATGCTTTTTTCATAAGCCATAAAGTGTTAATTTTATAGATTTTAGCAGCTAATCAGACTCAGAGTGAAAAAGCTAAATTCGGTGACATTGCTGAAGTAGTGATCCGTGCTTAAGTAACCTGCTCAAGGACTGCAGAGAGAATGCATAAGGAATGAGAGAAAGCTTTATCACTTCATCAGCGCTGCATGAATAGAGGTGGAGCAACACATGCAGCACTATAAAAGCATCAGAGCGGTGGCTTTGTGGACCTCTATGCTTCTATAACTGGTCACATATATGCCTGGAACACAACTAACTAAGGTAGATCTCTCTCTCTCTTTCTTTGAATCTTAGTATCAGTAAATTTCTGTCTAATTTAGTATGTTGTAATGAATAATGAAATGATAAATACATAAATAATATTTAATTCTTTATTTGAAGGCTGGCCCACATTTCTGCAGAACTTTCACTTCACAGTATTCCAGTGCTCAAAACACAAAGGTGAGATGTTTCCTGTTTTTGTCTTTTGTAAAGGAAAATCCGGTCATGCTTAAGCCTGAAAGTAAACAAACCCCAGCAAAGAATATAACTCATAAAATCCTGTTTTTCATCAGCATCATTATTATACCAATGAAATCTGTGAATATTTGCAGGAGTTACAACCACTCATGGCAAATCCAGTCCATGAAACTACAGAGCAGAAGAAACAGCAGCCACAGGGACCCGAGAAGCCAAATTCACATCAGAAGTTTAAAGCAAAGATCACCCAATGGCTCTCTTACATTACTGGAGACATGGCTGTGTTCGGTGAATGGATGAAAGGTACAAAAGTAAGCTAGTTTAGATCTCAATAAGGAGCCAAATTTAGAAAGAAGAAAAAAACAAGAGCATTTAATTCTGCAAGTGAACAGTTAGGAGATTGTTTGCACACAAGTAATTTAGAAAATGATCAATGAGTTAATCATAATCAACCAGGGAAAAGCCTTGCTCTAAGCCAACTAACTATTTCGGTTTCTTTCACCACAAAGATGAATGTACAACTGTCATATTGGAACACTTTGTGTAGTTACAAAACAGTTCTGGTACTTGTAAACCTGTGGGAATCTGTTTAATGTGCTCATCTAATTAATGTACTAACCACTTTTTTTAGTCTGCATACGGACAATTTGCCTTTAGGAAGTTGGATAATGAGCGATCCACACCCAACTGAAAACCAATGCAAACAGAGGCAAACAAACAACATGCGTGTTTCCATTATTTTTTAATGACCTTTAATACTTAACCACACACACACACACAAAAAAAATAAAGTCATTATTTTAATACATTATGAAAATGTAAGGATTAGGACAATGCAAGGATTACTTAAGGATAATGTAAATACAGTTTTGTACTCAAACTTCTATGGTGATTTTCTGTATACCCACTTTTACTCTCACATGTTTACACTGTGCAGGGCAATTTATTTTGCTCCAGATTTTGGACTGGGTGCTGCGTGGAGCAGCTCAGGTGATGTTTGTGAACAACCCTCTCAGTGGACTGATCATCTTTGCTGGACTGATCCTTCAGAACAGATGGTGGGCAATCAATGGTTTTGTTGGCACTTTGTTTGCTACGATTTCTGCACTCATCCTCTGTCAGAACAGGTATTTAAGTGATGACTTATAGACTTGTAGACTTTGAGTGTGGTTTTTAGTATAATAATCAATATTTTATATTTCCCTCAGAGGAGCTATCGCAGCCGGCCTGTATGGATATAACGGCATCTTGGTTGGCCTTCTAATGGCGGTTTTCTCAAATGCAGGAGATTGGTACTGGTGGCTGCTTCTTCCCAACATCTTCATGTCAATGGCATGGTGAGTTCATGTCTTGGTTCTTCAGATCATTTACGGCTAATTTGGGCTTGTATCAAAAAAGGAAATAACTAAAGGCTGGAAAACACTATTGCACAGTTTCCCTTGCAGTCTGAATGAGTTAATGTTAGTTGCCGAAAGTCAGATCAAGTCTGCAGAAATTTGGTCGGAGGAGTTGGTCGATTTGATAGAAAATCATGTATGATGGCTACAGATTTTTTAGCTTCTGACTAAGAATCCATCCAGTTGATGGATATCAAGCATGTTTGATATTTTGAGGTGATTTTAGAACACACTTTGTTTTTATTTGTAATGTATCACCTAGCAACACTGCTGTGTTCGGAACGACTTGAAATTGTGGTAGTTTGTGATCCTTAGTCGTTTAGTGTATGATGCCCAGTTTTTCTCTGTAACCATATTACAAATCGGCAAGTGTAGGATGCCTAGTATTTTAACCCTTAAATGCATGACTGTTTCACCGATCATTCTTACATATTCGGGTCTTTATCGCCCCGGATCAATATCTAACATTGAAGGATTCTACTTGTCACGATAATATAAAAAATATGATATAAGAATAACTATTACAGAAGAATAAAATAAATCATATTATGTTACCTTTTGGAGCTTGAAAGGGCTCGGTTTGGGCAGATATTTTATGCCATCATCACTGTCCTCGTCAGAGCTCATTTTCCAGTAAATTCAGCAAATAATAGGCTATTTTTATGTTTGAGGTCACAAATATGAGCACATTCGCGATCTCAAACATATTCTCAAAACTATATAATTTTCAGCATCTTCAAAATCAATATTTCGATCGCTAACATCTTCACCGGATCCATCCAGTGACAGTTAAAGCCATATTTGATTGCGTTCAGTACTTGCTCTGCAGTAAATCGCTGAGCCATTTCATGTTTTTCTTATTATTTCATTTTCTGTCTGAATGAGTCGTCACTTCAGCATTGTGTATCAGACAATAAAGATGAATTGCACTTATTCCGTCATCTAAGATTCAATTATTGTTGTGCAGAAAAAAAATACGTACACTCATACACACCTCGGGTCGTTAGCGACCCTATACAATTTTTACCAAAAATGAATACAAAAACAGGCATTCTTTTATAATTTTATGATTTTTTTCTTGTTATATTCTTTATAATAAATTGATTGAGGAACACCAAGAAGGTTGACGTCTAACTTTAAAAAATGAATGAGGAGGAGGGTAGGGAATGACGTCCCGGGTCACTTAAGACCCGAGGTATGCATTTAAAGGTTAAAATTTGTTCGGATTTTAAAAGTCATGTATTCTAGGAGACATTCCAGGAAGGACAAAAATGCAAGAAATTTAGCTTCTTCAAGGGCAGATAACTGTGACATACTCAAATGGAATGTTCCATCAGTCAAAGACTGTCATATGATTGATGTACTGAAGTTGTGTCACATGGTAACAGAATGTTCAAAAAGATTTTTTTTCTGCATAGGGTTATGTAAGGACAAAAGGACTTATCTGATTGTATTTGCATACATTTTAGTTATTCATGCTGGCATTTTTTTACTCTGCATAGTTTTCTTCATTTTTGAGGGCATGTCATGAGACACATGAATCTGATTGGACACATACACTTACACACCTCCAAGACACTGGAAGCATTTTCCTCCCTAAAAAGTGTATTGATTTTACAGACTATACACAATGCCTTTTATTATTTGAATTTAGCAGCTTTTGTTTTAGAAATTGTTTTTTTTTTTTTTTTACCCAGTGACTGATATTTGGGTCACAACCAAAAAGTTGAAAACCAGCAGTTTAGACTCTGAGCTGAATTCTAGAATCCTAGCTGTGTTGTTTTCTCCAGTCCCATAGTGTCCAGTGCCTTGGCTTCCATCAACAGTCGGTGGGACCTGCCAGTTTTCACCCTGCCTTTTAACATACTAGTGTGCCTTCATATGGTGGCTACAGGCCACTACAATCATCACTTCCCGCAGATTCTCATCCAGCCATACACATCCTTGCATAACATGACATGGTCCGAGCTGGATTATGCTAAGGTAAGAGCTATCAAGTGAAAATGAGGCCAAAATCAAAGAAGTGAAAGCTGTCCCAAAGTTGCATCTTGATAAAGAGCCACTTCCCCAGAATGAGAAAGGGTGATTATGCAACAGTGTATTGTGAACAGTTGAACAGGTGATTATGTATCAGGTCTGCTTTAGGAATCTTCTAGATGTTACATGACACTGAAGAGAGCAGGTTTATCACGTGAAACTGTAACTGACATTATGGAATTCAATCTAGCAGGAA
The DNA here is from genome assembly GCF_024489055.1 of Chanodichthys erythropterus. Lineage (NCBI taxonomy): Eukaryota > Metazoa > Chordata > Actinopteri > Cypriniformes > Xenocyprididae > Chanodichthys > Chanodichthys erythropterus. The sequence continues at coordinate 47,430,674 of NC_090233.1, forward strand.
ATTCCAGATTTTTTGCTCAAATTTAATTAACCTATTTAAAGTCCTATGGCAGGGTAATCTCCTAAAAGGCTAATCTTACCAAATACATAGTTTGGAATAATTAAGAATTTTGAAAGAAGTCTTTTATGCTTACAAAGGCTACATTAATTTAATGAAAAATACAATAAATATTTTCAGTTTGAAATTAGCTGTTTTCTATTTTAATATATTTTAAAATGTAATTTATTTCTGTGATTGAAAAGCTGAGTTTTCAGTAATTATTCTAATATGCACATTTGGTGCTCATTTATTATTGGTGCTTAATTATTGGTTCTTATTATTAATGTTGAAAATAATTGTTTCTGCCGTAAAATATTATAATATATTAAATATAATCTTTTTTTTTTTTTTTACAGCTTTTCCGCTCAATTCCTGTGGGTATTGGACAGGTGTATGGATGTGACAATGCTTGGACAGGAGGGATATTTATGATTGCCTTGTTCATCTCCTCACCCATAACATTTGCACATGCAACTATTGGATCAGCAGTTGGTATGGTGTCAGGTAAGAGATGTATTAGAATATTTAGTAATACATATCATCAGCATTAAACAAATTTTAAGATTGACAATTAAGGTAATGTAACTTTCAGGTCTTGCTCTTGCTGCACCATTCCAGAACATCTACTTTGGCCTGTGGGGTTATAACTGTGTTTTGGCCTGCATTGCCATTGGTGGGATGTTCTACGCTCTCACATGGCAGACACATCTTCTGGCTGTGGTCTGTGGTAGGTTCCTATCAGGCATTTCCTTTCCTTCTTGATTATGTAAAAACAATTTCCTATAGTTATGGGCAAATCACTGAAATTACAATCTTGTTTTCCTGTAGCATTCTTCTGTGCATATCTCGGCTCGGCAATTGCGAATGTGATGTCTACCGTACGTATTATACACCCAAAACATAAAATTTATACACAAATTTCTGTGATTTTAAATGGTTTTACATGGTATTTCAACAGTTTGGACTCCCAGCATGCACCTGGCCCTTCTGTCTTTCTGCCCTTACTTTCCTTTTGATCACTACGGAGACAAAAAACATTCATAAACTGCCTCTTGCTAAAGTCAATTACCCTGAGAAAAACCTGATATACTTCTGGAAGATGAAGAAAGAGGAGAGAATCGACAAACAAAGGGAAAATCAAGAGAAGATGCAAGTGAAAGATGTAGAATCACAGCTGAAAAAAGAAGAAATAATAGTTGCAATGGAAAAGAAAGATCAAGAGCATCTGAATGTTTTCACCGTGGAAGTTCAGCAAGAGGAAACCACAGAGAGTAGAAAAAATAAGAATTCAGAGGCAACTGAACTTCATTTAACTCAATTATAAATTTCCCTTAAATGGTTCACATGATGTTTATTTGCAGAAAGAAAATGCCACACAGAAATAACTAAGGGACACTTCTATTTTTAAACATCACACTCAATACTTTTTTTACTTTTTTTTTTTTACTTTTAAACACCCTTTTCCTTTTTTAAAAACATTTGTCTGTTTAAAAAAAAGACAAATACATTTCCCTCAGCAGAAGCATCTATTATTAATTATATATATATATATATATATATATATATATATATATATATATATATATATATATATATATATATATATAAAAACAAGACATTATCTAGTTTGTAGAAATGTCATTTTGAAATGTCAGTTATTTTTCTTTTGGTGTGCTAGTCACGTTTTAGCTTCCAGGCAGGGAGGCAGATATACAAGTATGAACATGTGAATGATGAACAGATGAATGAGAACGTATTATGAGATAGCCTGCACTATTTCAGTATTTTCATAATCTTTAAAACAGCTTTGTGCCTTATTTTTAAAATGACTTTTATAAATTTCAATAAAAATATATTTTTTACATGAAAGTTCTCAGTCTGTCTTGTTTGGAGAATAAGCGTTTACCCATCTTTATTATAGATTTATTTAAATAAAAATGTTGGAACTCTTCATAATAACTTTAATAAAATATTATTACATCTTGTTTAACAGATATTTAGGTCATGTATATTCAATGTCAGGAAACAGATTCATATATTTTCATTCATACTTGAAATGTACAGTATATGAATAAGTGACCTGTTAAACTTTGGAAAATAATAAAATTCTAAACCTGTCAGTGTTAACAAATTGGTTTATTATGCAGTTATGTGTATATAAAATACAATAGAAATGAAATGTTTTAATTAAAAATAGGGGCAGGATTCACAATCATTTTCAAATAATTTTATACTGATCATCATAATTTCTGATGTACTTAATGTTCCCCTAACAAGCATGTCCGACTGTGTTGTAAGTAGATCTTTAGTGTAATGTTATAGTATCTTTACACAGAAAAAGCGGTACAGAAACCAACTCTGAAGCGGCATAATACCACAAAAATGTGCATTTACACAGAACGTTTAATGCTGTTCTGAAGCGGCTTACACAGGAATTAAAATCGCGGGAAACAATGCTTTGAACATAAGTATTTCAAAACTAATTTAATTTAAAAGTAATTAAATAATAAACAATGAAATATAACTCGAAATAAAATAAAAAAACGAACATTTAAAGTAACAAGTTAGTAAACTGCGTGCTAGGCCTATATCTCACGCTTTGATGTTTGTCATAATAAAAATTGAACGATGCAACAAAAAAATTATTCATTATTACACCGGGTAGTTCACAACAGGATTAAAAGAGGTCGAACTTTTTTTTTTTTTTTCAAAGAGACAGAAATAACAAATGATGCTAGCATTTGCGTGTATCAGGCAGCAGCAGATCACCAGACCGTCGTGTGTACGTGGGAGAAATATCGTCCTCAAGGAGATGATTTTTGGAATATAATATAACAGTACACAATCAAAGTGACGCCGATTGTGTTAAGCATTTAACGTTACCTTATCTGAGAGAAATGTAGCAGCGCATTGATCTGACAGTCTCTTCATGGGAAGATTACAAACGGCGAAAGCCAATTAATGACACACGACGATTCTCTGCTGTTATTTTGGTGGTTTGCTTCACGATGTGAGTGCAGGACTCTTTTACTTCAATGCCCCTTGTTGGAAGACATTATTTTTATTATTTGCCCTAAGTTATATGTTTCGTCTCCTGCTTCTTGAATCTCGCGCCGCCTGAGCTGACTGGAATGCTTTTGGTTGTCATGACAATGACGTAGTTTAGAGCGGCTATATTTCGCGTTCATTTACACTGAACCAGAACAGTATCAGACTCGCCTTTGATACTAGGGGCTGAGGTGGGTCAGACCCGGCGTATTTTAGGTCTTCTTTAACACGGCATTGCGTCTTTACACTGAATTCTGAGCAGGTACAGACCCGCTTCAGAACAGCCATAAATCGGCTGTGTAAAGATGCCTTTAGAGAAGCTGATTGCATTACTGCAGAAGATAAAAAGGGCATACTGTATATTCAATTCAAGTAGCCTTTCTAGTGTTTTTTTTTTCTTTTTAGTCTTTTATTATAGTGTCCTTCAAATTCTCAATCACAATCACTGTATCACATAGCTCATGCCCTGATACTGACCTCCCAGCCTGCAGACAGCACTAACAATCTATCATATGATGTTGTGACGCCAACAGCAGCAGAATCACCATTCCAGAATACCAGTACCCGTCTGAAGATTAAAATCTCCAGCATGAGGTACCAAAGATCTCAGATATGAAGCTCTTATACAACATACACTTATTTGACCCTACATAAATAAGGCATTGCATGGAACAGTGTTCTAAAACCTCTCTTTTGCATGATAACAAAAATAAAATGGCAGTGTATATTATATTGTGTATTAGTGTAGGCAATTAGTATTTCTATATGTAATGATAACCTACTTTTTAAAAGCACAGTACCTTTACTTGAGGAAATGTGGCTGTTCTTGACATTATCTCTTATGCTTGACTTGAAAGTTCTCACTTTTGATGAGATAATGGCCAATGAAACAATATGTTCTGCATTCCATCAGATTAAGATACAACCTAGAAATTTCTGTGATCACGTTTGCTTTTTCATAAACAGTAATGATAACGATATAAATATGGTTTGTCATTGTAAATTTTGTAAACCATGCCATTTCTGCAAAATTTTTCAGTTGTTCCTTTTTACACAAATTATGATTACAGAGGCAGATTACAGATTAATACATTAGGTGCTTCCCGCAGAATAATACAAGATTCATAGAAAACTGGAAAAGTTTGGGGCAGACCTGACTTGCTAAAAAGATATGGTCTCAATCCCTCCTGGGACAGACTGGCTAAACCAACTATCAGCAAGCCGTCGCAGAATAAATCCCAACACATAGAGGCTCTTTCACCTAGATATCATCATATAGAGACTGTGTCTGTTCCCTGAACTAGTAAATACAAAAAACTCCCAAACCCATTTAAGGGTAAAAATTTAATTGATGTTCAACAAATAAAAAACAGATATAATACAGGTGAACAAATGAGCTTGGTTTGCTGAATATTTGATCCTTTTCTACAAAAGCGCTTACTGTAAATATGATCACAGATCAGGTTCCTGCTTCAAATTTTTTATTTTGTTACATTTTTTTCTGTTGAAAGACCAACATAAATAGTGATGAAAGCCAAGATATTAAAATTTCACAGATGCATATTTACTGAGTAATCTACTATTTGGTAGAGGGGGGTCAAAATGACTATTTTCACCTGAGATTTGAAGCCGATTTACAGGGGTGTAAAAATTACTTTAGAAAGATGACAGAATCATTTTATTTTTACACAGAGATTGGTAGGTGTATTAGTAATATCTGTTGACTTTTATCAATCTTTGTTTCATTATATGCCAACAACAACAGTTCAAAAATGAAAAAAAAAAAAAAAAAAAACCTTTTGGCCTCATGTTTGCATGCCTGTAACTCAAGAAGTATTAAAGATATCTTAATATCCTTTTAGATTCTGGTTCTTAACAAACTTTTCTTTTGGTATCTTCATTTTAAATGCCCTCGATGGTTCATCCCCAGAGATATGAAGATCTCAATGCAGCTCCATGAGTAAATTGGTAAATTGTACACATTTTCAGTGTTCAAAAATCAAATGTGGGTCACTTTGCATTCAGCTGATACTTTTCTGTTTTAAAGAGGAATATCTGAAATCTGAAGAACAAATAATGTTGAAACTAGAAATGTATCTTGTGTTTTTCTGTCATCTCAGTACTGTACCTGAGTGCCATAAATATTCCTTTTCTAAAGCTATCATGCCTGTTACTCTAAAAGTATTCAAAATATCTTAATATTCTTCTAGATTCTCATTCTTAATAAACTTTCCTTTTGATATCTTCATTTTCAAGGCCCTATATATTTCAGTCTGTTTAAAATGTTACCTACATTTGGTTTATAACCATTGAAAATGGGTAAAATTCAACAATTTGAAGATGGAGTCACATTGGGGTCCCAATATCTATGGGGCCTTAAAAATAAAGATTCCAAAAGAAAAGTTTATGAATGAGAATCTAGAAGGATATTAAGATATCTTGAATACTTTTAGAGTAACAGGCATGACAACTTTAGAAAAGGAATATTTATGGCACTCAGGTATGTTCTATGCATTTCAGGTGATAGAAAAAAATATGATACATTTCTAGTTTAGTTATTACTAGGAATTTGTTCTTCAGATATTCCTCTTTAAAAGAGAAAAGTATCAGCTGTATGCAAAGTGACCCACGTTTGGTTTTTGACTACTGAAAATGTGTACAATTTACTCATGGAGCCGCATTAAGATCTTCATATCTCTGGGATTGAACCATTGAGGGCCTTTAAAATGAAGACACCAAAAGGAAAGTTTGCCAGAATCTAAAAGAAAATTAAGATATCTTTCACATTTCTCGAGTTACAGGCATGCAAACTTGAGGCAAAAAAGTGTTTATTTTTTTTATTTTTTTTTACCATATTTGAACTGTCACCATTGGCATATAACAAAACAAAGATGGTTAAGGTCAACAGATTTTACTAATAGACCTACCGATCTATATGTAAAATTAAAATAATGATGCTGCCATCCAAATCTCAGGTGAAAATTTTAATTTTGACCCCCCTCCACAAAATAGTGGATTACTCAGTAAATATACAGTGGTGTGAAAAAGTGCTTGCCCCCTTCCTGATTTTTAAATTTTTTTTGCATTTTTGTCACACTTTAATGTTTCAGATCATCAAACAAATTTAAATATGAATCTAAGATAACACAAGTAAACACACCATGCAGTTTTTAAATGAAGGTTTTTATTATGAAGGGAAAACAAAACCTGAGTTCAGTTTCTCTAGCCGATTACTGCCACACCTGTTCGCAATCAACAAATAACTTAGGACCTGCCTGACAAAGGCAAGGCAAGGCAATTTTATTTGTATAGCACATTTCATACACAATGGTAATTCAAAGTGCTTTACATAAAAAAGAATAATAAAAATAGAACATAAGGAATAGAAATAACAGTAAAAACAGAGAATTTTGCTATCTGGATGGAAGAGCTAGGAAGTCTCAGGGAGTTTGTTTTAACTTTAGACACATCCAATTTTTAATTTCATCAATGCACTGGCACAGGGAGTCAATGGGGCTGTAGTCGTTAGGTGATAGGGCTAGGTAATCTGGGTGTCATCTGCATAGCTGTGATATGCAATTTGTTTCTTTCTCATTATTTGGCTCAGTGGCAGCATATATAGGTTGAACAGGAGGGGTGCAAGTATTGAACCTTGAGGGACTCCGCATATCATGGATGTCCACTCAGTCACCGATACTCACATAATAACCTCTCCCTTCTAAGTATGACCTGAACCATTTTAGGACCATCCCAGAAAGCCCAACCCAGTTTTCCAGCCTGTCAAGAAGAATGTTGTGATCGACAGTGTCAAACGCAGCACTGAGGTCGAGTAGAACCAGCACTGATAATTTACCTGAATCTGTGTTAAGGCGAATATCATTTATTATCTTTATGAGTGCTGTCTCTGTGCTGTGATGCGGTTGGAAACCAGATTGAAAGTTGTCAAAGTATCCATTCAAGCTTAAGAACTTGTTTAGCTGATTGAAAACAACTTTTTCAATGATCTTGCCTATGAAAGGAAGATTTGAAATTGGCCTGTATTTGCTTAATATGGTGTTATCCAGATTGCTCTTTTTCAGGAGGGGCTTGACAACTGCAGTTTTCAGGGATTTTGGAAAAGTCCCAGAGAGAAGTGAGGCATTTACCACTTCTAGGAGATCGGCTTCTAAACAGTTAAACACACTTTTGAAAAAAGTGGGAAGTGTGTCAAGGGCGCAGGTTGATGTTTTAAGGTGCTGTACTGTTTCTTCCAAAATTTTACCATCAATTGCTTCGAAAACAGACATAATAGCTGCTTTCTGATGTTGTGATCTGCTCTGTTTTACCCCAGTGCAGCTCAAGGATGTGCTAATCGCCTTTCTGATATTATTAATTTTCTCAGAGAAGAAGGAAACAAACTCACAGCATTTGCTGTCTGAGAGCATTTCACTGGGAATCTGACTTGGGGGGTTTGTTAGTCTCTCTACTGTAGCAAAAAGAGTGCGGGTGTTGTTTAAGTTTTTGTTTATAATATTTGAGAAGAAGGTCTGTCTAGCTTTGCCTAATTCCACATTGAAAGCATGAAGAATATCTTAGATGTTATAGATGTTATAATGGATTTCAAGTTTTGTCTTTCGCCACATGCGCTCAGCTTTTCTGCATTGTCTTTTCATATTTTGCACTGCTGTTGAGTCCATGGTGATTTTTGTTTGCCACTTTTCTTCCTGACTTTCACAGGAGCAATGTTATCAATAACATTCTGTACTTTTGAGTTAAAAGAATCAAGGAGAAAATCAACAGAGTCTGCAGATATGCTTGGTGTTAAAGATATAGCCTTCATGAACAGTGCACTATTATTCTCTTTTAAGCATCGCTTTTTGACCGAGACAGATCTAGCTTCAACAGTTGGAGAGATCAATAAATCAAAGAAAATACAGAAATGATCAGATAGCGCTAAATCCTTAATGATAATGGATGAAATGTTTAGACCCTTACTAATAATTAAATCTAGAGTGTGTCCACGATTGTGTGTAGGCCCATGTACATGTTGAGACAAAGTGAAATAGACCAAAAGATCCTCAAAAGCTACACATCATGTTGAGATCCAAAGAAATTCAGGCACAAATGAGAAAGAAAGTAACTGAGATCTATCAGTCTGGAAAAGGTTATAAAGCCATTTCTAAAGCTTTGGGACTCCAGCGAACCACAGTGAGAGCCATTATCCACAAATGGCGAAAACATGGAACAGTGGTGAACCTTCCCAGGAGTGGCCGTCTGACCAAAATGACCCCAAAGGCGCAGCAACGACTCATCCAAGAGGTCACAAAAGACCCCACAACATCATCGAAAGAACTGCAGGCCTCACTTGCCTCAGTTAGGGTCAGTGTTCATGACTCCACCATAAGAAAAAAGCTGGGCCAAGATGAAAACCGCTGCTGAGCAAAAAGAACATAAAGGCTCGTCTCAGTTTTGCCAGAAAACATCTTGATGATCCCCAAGACTTTTGGAAAAATACTCTGTGGACTGACGAGACAAAGTTGAACTTTTTGGAAGGTGAGTGTCCCATTACGTCTAGCGTAAAAGTAACACAATATTTCAGAAAAAGAACATCATCCCAACAGTAAAATATGGTGGTGGTAGGATGTGATGGTCTGGGGCTGTTTTGCTGCTTCAGGAACTGGAAGACTTGCTGTGATAAATGGAACCATGAATTCTGCTGTCTACCAAAAAATCCTGAAGGACAATGTCCGGCCATCGTTTGTGACCTCAAGCTGAAGTGAACTTGGGTTCTACAGCAGGACAATGATCCAAGTCCACCTCTGAATGGCTGAAGAAAAACAAAATGAAGACTTTGGAGTGGCCTAGTCAAAGTCCTGACCTCAATCCTATTGAGATGCTGTGGCATGACCTTAAAAAGGCGGTTCACGCTCAAAGCCTCCAATGTGGCTGAATTGCAACAATTCTGCAAAGATGAGTGGGGCAAAATTCCTCCACAGCGCTGTAACAGACTCATTGCAAGTTATCGCAAACGCTTGATTGCAGTTGTTGCTGCTAAGGGTGCTCCAACCAGTTATTAGGTTTAGGGGGCAAGCACTTTTTCAAACAGGGCCATGTGGGCTTTGGATTTTGTTTTCCCTTCATAATAAAAACCTTCATTTAAAAACTGCATGTTGTGTTTACTTGTGTTATCTTTGATTCATATTTAAATTTGTTTGATGATCTAAAACATTAAAGTGTGAAACACATGGAAAATCAGGAAAGGGGGCAAGCACTTTTCACACCATTGTACATCTGACATTTAATATTTTGGCTTTCATCACTATTTATGTTTGTCTTTCAACAGAAAAAATATTAACAAAATAAAAAAATTGAGCCGAGGACCTCTGGTTGATTTGTCACAGAATGACCCAGATGTGCTGTGTTTGTTGTGGCAAATTCAATGTCCCTTCATTTCTGGTCTCAAAGAAAACAATTAACACTACCCAGAGGCAAGAAGCCTCCAAGTGACATTTATTTCACACATCTTAATAATGGTCTTATTCAGTTCACAGCCACCTGTTGTCTACTAGAAAAATCCCAGACTGAGCAAAATATGCTTAGTGGCCAAGCTAACTACTCAGATACATTTGACCCTTGTAATCACAATCACGTAGGCCATGAGGCCTTAAAACACTTCTGGCTTTTATAGTACGCAAACTAATTCTACAATTGTTTTCTATAGGATAAATAAAATAATCCATCATGTTTGACAGAAACCTGGCTAAAACAAGATGATTACATTACATTAAATGAGTCTACCCCCAAGATTAGTCTACTGTTATGAACATGAGCATCATCTGAAAGGCAAAAGGGGAGGTGTTGCTGTAATTTATAGTAATATTTTCAGTATTAATCAGAGGTCTAGTTGTATAATTCTTTTGCGATTTTAATATCCATGTAGATAATAAAGACGATGCATTGGAATTGCCATTCATAGACATTCTAAACTCTACTGGAGTTAGACAACACGTGTCTGGACCCACTTATTGTCTTAACTATACTTTAGATGTAATATTGTCATATAGAATCTACAACCCGAATTCCGGAAATGTTGGGACATTTGTTAAATTTGAATAAAATGAAAACAAAGACTTTCAAATCACATGAGACAATATTTTATTCACAGTAGAACATAGATAACAAATGTTTAAACTGAGAAATTTTACAATTTTTTGGACAAAATGAGCTCATTTCAAATTTGATGCCTGTTACAGGTCTCAAAATAGTTGGGACGGGGGCATGTTTACCATAGTGTGGCATCTCCTGTTCTTTTCAAAACAGTTTGAAGACATCTGGGCATCAATGTTATGAGTTTCTGGAGTTTTAAATTTGGTCCCATTCTTGCCTGATATAGGTTTCCAGCAGCTGAAGAGTTTGTGGTGGTCTTTGATGTATTTTTCTCTACAGGTAAAAGATCTGTACTCCAGGCAGGCCAATTCAGCTCCTGGACTCTTCTACGACAAAGCCATGCTGTTGTAATAGCTGCAGTATGTGGTTTTGCATTGTCCTGCTGAAATACACAAGGCCTTCTCTGAAATAGACATCATCCGGAGGGGAGCATATGTTGCTCTAAAACCTTTATATACCTTTCAGCATTCATAGTGCCTTCCAAAACATGCAAGCTGCCCACACTGTATGCACTTATGCACCCCCATAGCATCAGAGATGCTGGCTTTTGAACTGAACACTGATAACACGCTGGAAGGCCTCCCTCCTCTTTAGCCCGGAGGACACGGTGTCCGTGATTTCCAACAAGAATGTCAAATTTGGACTCATCTGACCATAAAACACTTTTCCACTTTGAAACAGTCCATTTAAAATGAGTCTTGGCCCACAGGACACAACGGCGCTTCTGGGCCATGTTCACATATGGCTTCCTTTTTGCATGATAGAGCTTTAGTTGGCATCTGCAGATGGCACGGTGGATTGTGTTTACCGACAGTGGTTTCTGGAAGTGTCTCTGGGCCCATTTAGTAATGTACTGTAATGAGTGATGCAGTGTCGTCTGAGAACGCCAAAAGGCCATTTGAGGCCTGGAGTGTACTGTAAGTCACTTGTGGTTTGCTAGTGGATGTTTAAATCACCAAAAACCACAATTGGAGTGTCATCGTCAGGGGAAAAAGTAAGTCTGGCTATTAAATTAAGTTACCCAGTTGACCTTGTGACCAAGATATATAACAAAAAGTGAAATTTAGCAGGATCAGTATCAGTAATTATAGCCTGGTCAGGCAAGCATTGTGGGAGAATGTGAAATTAGAGAAGAGGGCTGCAGGAATTATTGTTTTCTGTATATACCCAAGTTTCAGAGCCAGTACATAGACTAACTAGCAAAGGATAGAACTAAAACAAGGAATTAAATGAATTTTTAACCGCTAAGAAAGAGAGTTCAGCACAGAGAATTTACTGTACCCAGGGTTCATAGGGTACACTGTACCTCTGTAAAATAGGGTTTGCTCCTATGGAGATATATCAGAGAACTTGAAGGCTCAGTGTTCCTGCTCAATGAACTTGCGCAGGTAGACTTGCAGGTCTTAATTTACATTTATGCATTTAGCAAGTCTTCACACACATGCTATAATTAATATAAATATCTAGTGAATGATAGCTTTACAACTGAACCCAACTACTAACAAGCACCTGGGTTTCACACAAGCCCAAAGTAAGCTACTAGCCTTACCAAAAAAAGCCCCAATACACAATTGTATTTTGGAAATAAGGCCTCCAAAACTGCATATTTATAAGCAACTTTATTAAAAGCAAACCCAAATGCAATCTAAATAAGCAAGTATTGCTTCTTGTGTTCTCAGATGATGATTTATTTCCTGTAAATAATAGGTCACTTGATTATGGCATGCCAAACATTTAAGATACTCATCTGACCAAATAATTTATGCTTCATGATGACTACGCTACTTGTGCTCTACTTTAAATCTTAAAACAACACTTGCAAAACTCTTCCTGCAAACACCAAAATAAAACCAAATTCTGAAAGCTCTTTTATTCATCCAGTTGCTATTGCTTTAAACAGCAGCTCCAACAAAAATCATATCATTATAATATACATATTTATAAATACAAATATTATATGGAGCATATGCATTTATATTTTTTTATTATTTTTTTTATTAATATATTAATTTATTAATATTTCACATATTGTTTTCCTTGATCCTTGCACCTTGTAAATGTTTAGAAAAAAAGAACGAGAACAAGAGAGAGAACAGTGCCATCTACTGCATATCTAGAAAGAAAACGTGTGGAATTTGTGCACAAAATGTTTTTTTTTTATTTTTCGTCTTTTATAAAGATGGGTCAGTGGTTTTTCATGAAGCAACATCTTAAAAACTTAGAATCCAAACCCAGTGTAAAGCTGTTTAACAACAGAAAATAAGACAATTTCCCCTGCAACCTGTTCAAGCAAATAAATCTAGTTTTTCTTCAGGCATGATAAGCTTTTCAAGCCATTTAACACAGCAAATGTTTCACAAGCAAAAACATATTTCTCCTTTAAACTATTTGTCAAGTTTAACAGTTTAACATCTGGAATTTTGCCAAAACAGCTAGCATTTCCATAAAGCAGCCTGTCACAGGCACAAGGAAACATTTCAGGGGGAAAATTATTACATATATACTTATTTTGTGAATGGCAGCCAATAACACAAAACACCTCATTATGGACAATACAAAAATCAAAAGGTTCATATGAATCCTAAATTAAGAAATGGTGACATCTAAATAATTTGAGAAAACTGATTCAACAGATAGATACACTGTATTTTTAACACTTCATTTTGTTTAATTAACCATATTGTAAATCCAGATGAATTCAGACACATGGGAATTACAATCATAATGTTTGTGTTTAAACAGATTCATAGTAACAAACATGAATACATTCGATCGATAACTGTAACGCTCCAACCTGACATTAGAAGTGTCCATTACAGTGTAACAATGTTGCTATTGGCCTTCCTTCAAAGACTTATCATTCACTTCTATCACAAATATATGAATAAAGCTGATGAACAAAAGTAAAATTACAACTGCTGCATACAAAATAATAACAATGTACCAGCTGTATTACTATGTACCAGTCATATTTGACATTTTATGAGGTCAAAGCACTGAGCTATAAACAAAAACCTGGTATTACGTGAGCTTTAGACAGAGTGAGCACAGATTTTCACACTCATACATGGAAAGAACCTAACATCTACTGTATGTATGGAGTTAAATCAATATTAAAAATGCCTGCATAAAAATGCACAAATATTCACACATATCATCTCATGATAATATCCCAGTAGATTCTGTTCATTAAATGTATTTGTGGTCTTTACAAAAAGGTGGATAAATGTGCATCTTGACCCATGCATTTGTGGTAGGATGTGATACTGTTTTGACTCCATATTTTTTGACAAACTAAAAGCATTTGAAATATACTGCAAAAAAATAGCTGGAAAATCAGTGAGGAAAATATGTGAAGAAAACACATCACACACACACACACACAAAAAAACTTTCAATCCTTGAGGAGTACAAATCAGTAGTAACCAGTGAAGATCAGCAAGGATTGAAAACGTAACAACTCTCCATCAGTGATGTGACTTTAGACGCCTTTTTTTTGTCTTGTAGCAATTTGAAAATACCAAATTATCCTTAATTAAAGCTCTGTACACAAAGACTTGCTAACAAACATATTTCTCTGAGGCAAAACATATAGGTAAAACCACAGAGTTTACAAACAAAAAAATTAAAATATTTCAGCGTCATCAGAATGTGCATAGCAAAATCCAAAATAAAATCCACACTTATGTTTTAGAAAAGCTAACTTAATCTTTCCAATGACAACAAACAAGCAAACTCTCTTTAACTATATCCAAGCCTGCACAAATAAAACATAAAATACACACTCAACTCTAAATTAAATTTCAAAATACGTCTTGTGCAAAGGATGAAATTTGGAACATTTCTCAGGCAGTAACATTTACACAGTGCTGGATTACAAGCATTGCAGACTATGCAAATGATTAAAAACATCACGGCCACATACATAAATAAAACGTTTGTACTTAGAAGAATGGGGCTTGTCTTGATATTTCTCCTATAGCATAATTTCAATATTTCACTAGGCAGCTATTTTTTTGGCAATGCGTGGTAAGGGCATATTTAAGAGATACTGATGGGAGGTTTTGGTCTGTAGCCACCGACATTAAGTAAAAGGGATTAAATGCATCATGATATTTCAACAAGAACCAGATTTGCCCTGAGCAAGCTGAATTTTTGAATAGTGCAAATAGTGCTTGAGGCCAGAGCCATACACATACCGAGTTGGGGCCCCCCAAGTGAACCGCAAGAAGAAAACACATCAACCTTTCCCAAGCAGCAACACTGGACACAGGAATGACACAGGAAATCATATGCTGCTGACTTTACGCTTTCATTTCACTCAACTTGAAGGGAGAAAGAACATATATCTGCTTTACGCTTAATATCCAGACTTGTTCATTTACATAGCTAGTATTGAAGGCTAAATGTTCTCAGGCAGATATCTAGTAAGCTTCTTGCTAGGTTACAGCTCACTGGAGTACTCAGGAAAATTCCCTATTAGACACCTTGAAAAGAAATGTTTTTAAACGGCCCTTTAGATCCAAGTAAATCTGCCCTTCGGTCTTGAGTTTGACCTAACGTTTGTACATTTATGGCTCTGGCTGTTGTCATGGTAATATCACTCACACCTGCATGTGCCCGGTGACATCACCTGAGGGAGTGAGAGGCACAAGAGAGGAGCTGTCATGTCTCCTCCTCGCACTACAACCAGTGCTGGAGCGTGTCCAAGTTCTTCTCCATCCATCGCATGTTCTGCTTAATGGTCTCAGTGACTTCCTGCACGATCCTCATCTGAGAACCTTTCGTCCCCAGAGAACTGAAGAAGTTCTGGGCCTGGATGAGAAGGGTGGAAAATAATCATTTAGTATAAAAACATTAATTAAAATGCGATTTTTTCATTTTATTAAAGTTATGAGGCTCTTTTTTTGGATGACCAGACCTCCATGAGATGCGTTTTTGTGGAAAATTGACTGGTTGCGGACATGATGATGTTCTGAATGGCAAAGGATCCGATAGAAAACCTTACATGAAGAAAATGGAAAAGAAAAAACATTAAATTATACATTGAATGCTTTGACATACAATTAACCAACTGATACTTTTGCAAAACCAGCTCATTGTAAAAAACACATTTAAAAGGTTTAACATGCATTTTCTTTCATGTGGTTTATTGATTAGCATTTACATATTTATCAAGGTTTTTCATACAGTCCTGGCATCAAAATTATGCTGTATTATGATCACCAAGACTGATTGCTTTCTATTTTAATATAAATTGAAAATGTAATAAAAATGTAATGAAAGCAGCCATTACTCCAGTCTTCAGTTTCACATGATACTTCAGAAATCATTCATTCTAATTTGCTGATTTAGTAGTATATACAGTTGTGGTCAGAATTATTGGCACCCCTGATAAATATGATCAAAGATGACTGTAAAAATTAATCTGCATTGTTTATCTAACCTTTCATTGAAGGAAATTAATTCCAGTGCTGGAGATTGTTTCTGGATGAGAGCAGAGGATTTTTCTTAAAACCCTCCCAAACAACTTGATGGGATGTAGGTGCTGTTTGATCTTTTTTTTTTTTTAGGCTTTCTGAGACTCAACTAATCTCTGCAATTCTCCAGCTGTGATCCTTGGAGAGTCTTTGTCCACTCAAACTTTCCTCCACACTGCGCATTAGGATGATTTAGACACAGATCCTCTTCCAGACAGATTTGTAACATCTTTAGTTGATTGGAAATTCTTAATTATTGCCCTGATAGTGGAAATGGGGATTTTCAATGGTTTAGCTATTTTCTTACAGCCACTTTCTATTTTGTGAAGCTTAACAATCTTTTGCTGCACATCAGAACTATATTCTTTGCAGGGCTCTACGGTAACATTTTTCTTTAAGAGCACCTGTGCTCCTAATAATAAAAAAATAAAAAAATTAGGAGCACTTTCTGATCAATAACAGACACTAACTTTCCTATTACCGGGCAATATTTGCCCCTTTAAATTAATTTCCACAGGCATTTTTACCATTATAAGAGCAATTTTTTTTTATATAATCTTATTAAATGTATGCATCATATTTCATCAATTTCTTAAATTAAAATGAAAAATAGTTTTTGAATGTTAAATAATAAACCCAGTCAGGCTGTTAGCAATCAAAATAAATCATCTAAAATTATTGCACTGCAGAGGTGGCACAGAAGCTCAATCTGAAGTGGTTTTTAGACACAGTTACATAGACTGCTTAATGCAGCTCATTGGTAAATAATGTACAAATGTTTTTAAATATAATTATTTTGAATTTAGAAATATGTAAAAAAAATTAATTTAAAAGTGTGATATTTTAAGTAAAAATAGCCTATGCAAATTGTAAATATGAAAATAAATGTATTACATTTACTGCCAGTAGGTAGCGGTAAATCTCAATGTGCGAGTTATTCATTCAGTTGTTCAAAACGCAATCACTGTTGCTTGGAGACGCGCAACAGCTCTGGTGTGGCATTGTTTGAAACGGTTAAATTTTTAATCATGCCAATACTCGGAGAAACAGGAGTATACTCGTGTGATAGTAAATTATTAGGCTTGCGGAGATCGATGGTGTTACCGGTGTTCAGCTGTTTATATCACTTGCCCACTGTGACCGTGGTGGTACTTTTGCCCTCAAGCCCTTGTTAATTTCCAACATTGCTTATGATAATCTACATGTAGTATTTCCAGTTAATTTGGCTGAAACATCAGCAGCATGAGACGGTCTCGTTTCACCTTGTAAACAATATTTGGAGTGTAGTCCATCACGTACTTGCACTTGCTCTGCTGACTGAAGCAGCGTCTTTGAATGAAAGCATGAAAAGCAGCCGATTGCTGTGCGAAACTCTTGTTCAGTGTAGATGCATTTTAGGAGGTATACTTTTTGTTCCAATTGTATTATATTGCTATTCATGAGAATCGATCGGGTCACTCACACCAGTGCGCCTAAATATTTTTTCACACTCGCACGCAGTTATTTTCCGGCGAAAAAGCGAGCGAAATGCTCGCACTGTAGAGCCCTGACTATATTTTTTGGTTTTTATTGTTGTGATGAATGATTACAGAAATGAGGCCTTTGTGTTTCCTCATGTTTATACTCCTGTGGAACAGGAAGTCATGGCTGGACAATTTCATGTTCATGATCACCCTGGTGTGCTAAAAAAAAATGTTAATATGAATGGGAATATACTTTAGAGATATTTTGCTCATAAAAAAATTTCTAGGGCTGCCAATAATTGTGGCCAGCATGTTTTGGAGAAAAACATTTATTTCTTTCAATTATTTTCCTTCAATGAAAGGTTAGATTTTTGCAAATTTTATGAATTAAAGATCAAAAGGATAAACAATGCAGATTTATTTTTATAGTCATCTTTGATCATATTTACCAATAATTCTGACCACAACTATATCTATAGTGTTTATATTTTTTCACTAAAAGAACACTGTTTAAAGGGATAGTTCACCCAAAAAATGATCCCATGATTTATTCACCCTCAAGCCATCCTAGGTGTATATGACTATCTTCTTTCAGACAAACACAATCGGAGATATATTTAAAAATATCCTTAGTCCTCCAAGGTTTATAATGGTTGTGAATGGGGGGGCCGCATTTTACCTAGTCGACTTGCGGTGGAAGAGTATCCTTTGACCCGACGCACAACGTAATGATGAACGCGGAGGCACAGAGGGTAGAGCAAAACAAATCACTGGTCACATAAAACTAAAATGATCATTTCTAAAGAGACATTTCAGAGGATTTCAATATAAGAGAAGAGGAGCTTAAATTTGCGTCATACATCGCATCAGAGGATTATTCATTTGGTATAAGTCGACCTGCGCATTCTGCGTACAGTCATCCGCCAGAAGCCAGTTATTTAAATTTATAACGTTTTAAATGTGGATATTTTTCGTACAAAAATGCATCGCTTCACTTCAGAAGGACTTTATTAACCCCCTAGAGTCATATGGATTGCTTTTTTTTAATGAATGGATGCATTACTTTTGACTTCAAAACGCGGCACCCCCCATTCACAACCATTATAAACCTTGGAGGACTAAGGATATTTTTAAATATATCTCCGATTGTGTTCGTCTGAAAGCAGATTGGAGGTGAATAAATCATGGGACAATTTTCATTTTTGGGTGAACTATCTTCATGACCTTTTTGTCTGTTATTATTATGTCATTACTGTATGTTATTGTTATTAATGCATTATCAGTGTATGCAACATGATGCATGTAAAGACCAAATGGTGTAATGATATTCACGTTAAATACGTGTGGATTCAAAATGTTGCTAAAAACTTCCAGGGGTTCTTTGATTCTTTAAATATGAAAAGTTCACCACTCACTTTTGAGTGATTTTCCCCCAATTCTCCTTCACAAAATCCCAAGCATAGAGGTAGCCAGCAAAGTTCTTGCAAATTGTGTGGATCACGAAAGGAAATTCCTGAGTTTGAATCTCACTTCCATCAAGACTTTTCTGTAGAATCCTAAAATGGAACACCAAATGAAATTCAGTATTGCATGTGCTGACAGCTTGAAAGAATTTTCCCTCCAACAGAACATGTCGCCCAGCCTTACCAAATGATTTTCCGTACATCCTGAGTGCTGGCCAATGCTTCCAGTGTCTTGCGCTTCTCTGCGTCACAGATGGAGTGTTTATATGTGCTTAGAAGCACATCCCATCCATCTTCTGTTTGGGCACCAACTTTGAAGACTGTTGTCATGAGATCACTAGGAATCCTAAAACAACAGCATATTACAACATTTTCCTCTGTTCTCGAGAAAAACTGCAGTGAGGAGTACAAGAGTCAAGGGCTTTAGACAATGGCTCTTTCCTTCTCTTTGCAGATTATCAACAAATACTTTTTTGCAAATCACATAAGTTATTAGCTAATAAAGAGCAAATAATTCAGCCAAGGGTAACAGGTATATCGCTACTCAAACTTACTGAAAAGTCTTGTTGGAATTGACCCACTGATCAAACAGACGTTTGGCCTGTGTTGTGCAGTTGAGTCTGTTGAGGGAACATGCCATCTCCAGCAGGGCAGACCGAAGCGTCATATTCGACACAGAAGATTCCAGTTCCCATGACTGACTCTCCATCAAACTTCCAAAATGATCGTCAATGTAACTCTGCAAAGATTGAATTCAAACAAGTTTTAGAACTATAAATACATTTTCCTAATATGAAATAAAGAGAGACTTTTGAATACAACAGCAACATAAAACAAATGATGTACCTACCTTCATTCTAGAGGCCAAGTTTAACTCTGATCTTTTGTCCAGCAATCTGTAAATCTGACCAAGCTGGAAGAGAGCTTCAGTCAGAGGAGCCGTCTCTGTCTCGTTTTTGATGTAGTTCATTAGGTTTAAGACCTGCCTGAAGGACACCTTGCCCAATCTGGAGGAAATATGAAGCATAATTAAGCATCCCAAACATCTAACTAACAATATTCTTTATTTACATGACTTCTCAAAAGTTTGAGGTTTGTACATTTTTTTTTTTTTTTTTTTAAGAAATTAATACTTTTATTCAGCAAGTCGTTCTTTGAACTTTTTTATACATCAAAGACTAATGGAAAAACTTTATAAAAACATTAAGCAGCACGTCTTTTTTTAACATTGATAAGAAATGTTTCTGGAGCACCAAATCAGCATATTAAAATGATTTCTGGAGGATCATGTGACACCGAAGACTGGAGTAATGATGCTGAAATTTTAGCTTTGCTATCAAAGGAATAAATTACATTTTAAAATAAATAATATATTACAACAGAATATTACTGTAATTTTGATCAAATGAATGCAGCCGGGGTGAGCATAAGAGACCTTACCAACCTCAAACTTTTAAATGGTAGTGTATTTCAAAAAAAAAAAAAAAAAAAAAAAAAAAAATTAAAACAGACAAATCAATTAGTATTAGACTGCAGAAAATATTCTTGAGTATAATAAAAAATGTGCATGATGGAATATTTTATCTATTAAAAATATTTTATAGCTGAATCACAACAAGAAAAACTAATGATAATTAAAAATAAATGAATGATTCCCTGATAATTTCAGGTTTTCATGAAATTGTGGTGATCCTGTAGCATTAAAGTCTTATCTAATAACTTTATCCCTTCATTTAAAATCAGATCTACCTGGAAAGAGCAAAGATGTTATTGATGAGAGCTGCTCTGTCTTCACAGGGGAGGACAGTCACATTCTGCAAAGCCTCAATCAAGTCCTTCCATCCCTCCACATCATAATGCACTATGTAGAAGCCTTCACTCCTGAAGTTGAACTTCAACCACTTCACCTTAGCTGGAAGCTTTAATATGGCTGAAGAAGATTTAAAGCAATATATTATCATTTCCAGTAGTTGGAATCATCCATCTATGTCAGTACACTCAGTCCTAAGGACAATACTCACCTGTTTTGTCCTTGAGATGGAACACTTGTTTGCAGGAGCTGAGAACACTACAGCTTTCGTTCACATATGTCAGGGGAATATGCCACAAGCTGCTGCAGGCAACACAGAATTCGATCAATTATCATTCAACATTAAGACAGGCGGACTTCACATAAAGCTTGCTGTTTAAATGGATCAGTATAACAGAGCTTGTTTAAACCTCTGGCATCTTAAAACTTAAAAAAAAAAAGCTCAGTGGTTAGAGCATGGCACTAACAATGCCAAGGTCATGGGTTCAATCCCAGGGATTGCACATACTCAGATACAAATGTATAGTATAATGCAATGTAAGTCGCTTTGGATAAAAGCGTCTGCCAAATGCATAAATGTAAATGTAAGACTACTCTATCCCACCACATACACTAGTACAGATTAGAAGTTTGAGGTCAGTAAGATATTTTTTTAATGTTTTTGGAAGAAGCAAATAAATGCTGCTCAAATAAAGGCAGCATTTATTTTGATAATTTTTTTTTTTAATGTAAAATATTATTATAATTTAAAATGACTGTTTTCTATTTTAATGTTTTAAAATGTAATTCCTGTGATGTCAAAGCTGAATTTTCAACAGCCATTACATCGATGGCCAAAAGTATTGGCAGCGACATAAATTTTGTGTTTCACACAGTTTTTCTGCTTCAGTATTTGTAGGTTATATTTTCACCTTTCTATAGTATACTGGAAAATAATGATAATACTCATTCAGTTTTCCCATGTGCTAATGATATGATTACTGAAATTATATTAGCTGGTCATTTTGTGCATTTTGAAGCTTGGTGCAAATGCATCTGACCATTCTGCACAATACTCTAGAAACAATGTGAATCACCACGACAATTAAAGCAGAAAACTTTGCAAAACAAAATTTATGTCACTGCCAATACTTTGGCCACAGAAGTACTTCAGTCTTCAGTGTCACATGATCATTCACAAATCATTCTAATATGCTGACTTACTGCTTAAGAAACATTTCTTATTATCTATGTTAAAACAGCTGTGCTGCTTAATATTTGTGTAGAAATCAGGATACATTTTCTTTAAGATTTTTTGGTGAATAAAAAGTTCAAAAGAACAGCATTTATTTGAAATAGAATTTTTTTTTATCAATTTTTGATCAATTTAATATGTCCTTGCAGAATAAATGTATTAGTTATAAATAATCTTACTGAGCCCAAACTTCTGAATGGATACAAACATTTTAAAAACTAACGTTCGCAGGGGAATATTTCCATTTTTTTATCATCTGAAACATGCTGAGACTTATATTTCAAAGTCAAAGTATATTTGTTTATAGTGTTTATAATGTTTGTAAACGTTCCGTTATATTTACTGGTATTATACATTATTTCTGAAAGTAATAATAAAAAAAATGACCTATACATTGATGCAATCTTTGTTTTTTCTTTTAGCAACACAGTTGTGACCTGGTGTAACTGATAGTGATGTGCAACTTATTTTCCGGAAAATACGATATCTAAAGTAGCAAAAAAAGGTTACTAACCAATAGGATACCGACTTCAGTACCAAGTACTGTAGGTACTGAAATTTTAAAAAGTGTGATGATACCTGCATTTCCCCTAGCATTTTGTGCTGTTGAGCAGATTCTTAAACACCTCTGATTGGCCACTGTGTTC
This sequence comes from Chanodichthys erythropterus, assembly GCF_024489055.1. Lineage (NCBI taxonomy): Eukaryota > Metazoa > Chordata > Actinopteri > Cypriniformes > Xenocyprididae > Chanodichthys > Chanodichthys erythropterus. Next base: position 47,453,004 of record NC_090233.1, read on the forward strand.
ACACGCTCAACAGGTTTGTCTGTGATTGGCTACAATGATCAACGTTTAAAAAATATTTTTTGAGAGCAGGAGTCTATCAACAGATATATTAGGGATCTGTAGATAGATGCCTGCTTTCAAATGCTCCCATGTGTATCTGTGTAGGCGCTCAGTGAAGAGCGCTAAAGAGGTCTATTTACAACATGTTTTTGAAGTGTTGATCATTGCAGCCTATCACAGACATATCTGTTAAGCATGTGAACACAACGTCCAATCATACCCCTTTTCCACCAAGGTAGTTTGAGTGCTGGTCCAGAACCAGAGCCTAGTTTCAGGGGCTGGATTTAATGTGACCAACAAGAAACTTGTGACCGCTATTTTTGAAATAGCAGCTAATAGCAGCATAATAGCAGCTCAATGGACCCTTCGCTAAGCCCTGCCCTCCTTAGTTACTGTTGCTACGCCTGTCAAGCTTTCGCGCCTGGCAAGTCATTTACAGTATGTATGCACCGGTGTCAGACATTTTCAAGGAGATAATTAGTCATTTTTGGCAAACAGGTGAAATATCTGAGAGATCGAGACAAAAGGGACTGCAGTATACATAAGAGGGATATATCCACGACATAATATGCAACCAATTAGAAAATAATTTGATCAAAATTGAAGCTATAGGTCCCAGCGCAAGCAGCAGCCGCTTCATATGCGGACACACACGAATTGAGGAACAGCTTTGTTCATCCACAGTAGGTTAAGTGAAATTTGTGAAAATAACCTAATAATTATAAATCAAACAGCTTATCTATAAGTCTTGTGGAATAAACACATTAGATATTAGCCTGACCACTTTGCATTGCAACGATAACATTTTCCAATTCCAGGCTACTCCGTCTTGCCTTTAATTATATTATTTTACGTTCAAATATATGCATTATGAACAAAGAACCGTCATTATTTCCACGCAATGATATGCTGAGTTAGCTAGCTAGCTAACCTACCCATCAGATTGTCCTCCTGGGCTTACTGCATGTACGCACATCAATATTACATTATTGTTGTCATGATAAATAACACAAAATTACTGTATTTGCATCATTGTAAGGGTAGGTTTAGTGTTGGGGTAGGTGTAGACATTAAAGGTGCCCTAGATTGTTTTTTACAAGATGTAATATAAGTCCTAGGTGTCCCCTGAATGTGTCTGTGAAGTTTCAGCTCAAAATACCTCATAGATTTTTTTTAATTAATTTTTTTAACTGCCTATTTTGGGGCATCATTAATTATGATTTTTTCAGCACGGCCCCTTTAAGAGATGCACTTCCTCTGCCACACGAGCTATCAACTATATATACATTGCATAAACACAGTTCACACAGCTAATATAACCCTCAAATGGATCTTTACAAGATGTTCGTCATGCATGCTGTATGCATGCTTCGAATTATGTGAGTAAAGTATTTATTTAGATGGTTACGTTTGATTCTGTGTTAGTTTGAGGCTATGCTCTGTGGCTAACGGGCTAAAGCTAACATGCTCACTGTTGGATTTATAAAGAATGAAGTTGTGTTTATGAATTATACTGACTGCACATGTTTAAAAATGAAAATAGCGACGGCTCTCGTCTCCGTGAATACAGTAAGAAACGATGGTAACTTTAACCTCATTTAACAGTATATTAGCAACATGCTAATGAAACATTAAGAAAGACAATTTACAAATATCACTAAAAATATCATGATATCATGGATCATGTCAGTTATTATTGCTCCATCTGCCATTTTTCGCTGTTGTTCTTGCTTGCTTACCTTGTCTGTGCACAGATCCAAACGTTAATACTGCCTTTCCTTGTCTAATGCGTCGAATGGGCTGGCATTATGCAAATATTGGGGTCATACATATTAATGATCCCAACTGTTACGTAACAGTCGGTGTTATGTTGAGATCCGTGTGTTTTCCGGAAGTCTTTTAAACAAATGAGATTTACATAAGGAGGAGGAAACAATGGGGTTTGAAACTCAATGTATGTCTTTTCCATGTACTGAACTCTTGTTATTCAACTATGCCGAGGAAAATTCAAATTCTGATTCTAGGGCACCTTTAATAAAGCACAATCTGAGAAGTAGCATTTTTCACTATGGAGTTATACTTGTTCTAACGATTAATGCCATATCATATTGTGCTACCACTACTGTACTTGCATTATTATAATGGTAGGTTTAGGATTGGGGTAGGTGAAGATGTTAATAAAGCCATAAAACATGTTAATATCACAACGGAAGCACAATCTGATAGGTAACATTAGCATTTTTCATTGTCAGATTTTGCTAACGTTACCTACTGTAAATCTGACAGGGTAGCACAAATTGTCAGAACACCGGCATTTCTCCCCTTGGGTTTTAGGTTTCGGGAAGGGAAAAAATTCGACCACCCCGTCCAAACTTTTAGGATACCGGGTATCAGATTTACACAATCCATACACACAATGCTTCGGCATGTTTCCCTCACTCAAAAGCTTGACAGACCTCCCGGCACGTCCTGATATTGCTGAGTTAGATGCGTTCCTGGGTCAACAAAAAAAAAAAAAAATACACGGTCTATATGGTATAAGCGGAATAATTGACTCCGCTTCGAGTCGTGACCGAATCACCACCTCAGGTGTGCATTATTTTTCTAATGATTCAACGGCCCCTTACTTGAATCACAGCTTAAATAGTGTTTTGACATCGCCAACCCAAGTGCATTTTACCTCAAACTTGCGTCTAGTTAACTAGCAATCGCTTCTCGGGTCGACATTAACACACTGACAAAATTATATTCAGAATTAAAAATATTTTTATACCACTTTTTAATGTGTGATTGTGTAAAGGTTTTCACGAGATACCAACCTTTCGCGAACTTGCTTCCAACACTCGTTCTCATGGAGGCGCGGTGTGCACGGAGGGGTGGGGCTGTGCGCGCGCGAGTATGTGAGAGAGACGCGTGAGTGAGAGACGCAGGGAAATGAAATGCAGCTGAACGTTTGCTCTATGAAAGACATTGACAAAGATGAAAACTAAGGACATTTAATCTATAATTTTATTTTATTTTAGTTAGTTTTGCCAAACACACATTACAGTTTTGGTTAGTTATCGTTTTTTTGTAATGCCTCGTTTTTATTTTTATTTCAGTTAACGACGATGTTTTTTCCCACCTAGTTTTCGTTCGTTTTCGTTAACGATTATAACCTTACTCACCTTTCCGACAATGTTAAGTCGTCTCACCCGACAACCGCGACAATCTCCTTCTAGTGCCGCTCATGCAGGCTCAGCTCAGGTGAGTCGAGAAGGGCATATGGGCAGTTGCCCAGGCAACCTGAGCAACCCCCCTGTGCACGTCCCTGCTACCCCTAAACCTAACCCTACCCATAAGTTATCCCAAAAATCAGAGGGAAATGATAGATGAATAACTGATTTAGAAGCACCAATTCATGATTTTAAGCCTAAACTTGAAATAATCTGTAAACTTGTCCCTGAAATCAGATTGGTTGATTTGAATGTTGTTCCAGGATCAACAAAAATGTTGACCCACGAATATCAGGTTATGCGACCTCCCACGCCTAGTTACGGTTGCTAAACCACGATTGGCCGGCGGCGGTTTTCGGGTGTGGCTTAGCGAAGGGTCAACTGTAATCTCCATCTATACAAATTACGGAGAGCTGCATGAACGCATTGGATTTTCGGATGCCGATGTAGGTTCGCAAAGCCATGAGCATCAATAGTAGCGAAATGTCCATCACTGTTAATGAAAGGCTGATTCGAGATGCATCAGAGCTGCGCGGACTGACTGGCACGCCGCGGGAGCATATGTAGAGCTTATGACTCCTTGTGCTTTTGGATCGCTCTCATGGTGCTTTGATGTCATGCACCGATCGGTCTGTGAGAAGCAAAGGCAAACCGGTTCTTAGAAGGCTCGTCAATTGAACCAACTCCGAACTGGCAATAGCTCTGAACTAGCACCCAGTTATGCTAGGGGGAAATGCTGGTTATCGTCACATTTTTAAAATGTCGGTACTTTTTAGATCAATGTTCACAGTGGCAGTTCAAATGTTCTACCTGTCGTCCGTGCCGTTTTCAGCATTCAGAAGGAAATGTTCTTGCGACAATGTCACCTGAGTGCCATTCCTCTTCACTGTGACCAGAGGAAAGCCCTTACGAACAGTCCAGGTGTGCATCATCTCAGATACATTTACATTTTGTTTGCTGACCTATGGAGAACATGGATGTCAGCGCATGCTAATAAAAACAGGGTTCAGATGAAAACAACTGTTTGCTTTGTTATCGTAAATGTTGAAAGGAATTGGACATTTTAAATTCAATCTAGTAAAAAAGGTCTGACCTGGGAAAGGCTGTTCCATAAATCTTCACTTTCTGTGTTTGATCGGTTATACTTTTGTAAGTACTCAATCACTCCTTTTCGAAATTCCCCATCTCTGAGTGTTGCATTGAGCATCAGCAGTATTGAAGCACCCTTGAATGAAAGGCAGATCAAGAAACAAATCAATAACAATCAATGACAAATGATTACATTGTGCCAGTTTTCAAAAAGAGGGTTACTTAAAGCCACTCCATAAGCAACAGGTAATGTATGATATACCTTCTCATAAGACACAGAGTCAAACATCTCTTCCACCTGCTCTGGGGTGCTCACGACAGTAGACACTGGGTGGGACGAGTTCAAAGCATCTTTGGCTAGCGCTTTAAATCGAACATTTAAGAATTCAGTTTTCTGGAAATGAAAGACACAAGATCAAAAATAGAGATTTAACATGACACACATTCAAACAACAACAAGAGTAACGTACTAAAAGAAACAAAGGGTATTTTAATTAATTTAGTCTAAAACTTACTATGTCAAGGTGTGGGAACACATTTGAAATAGACATGTACTGCATGTAGGTTGCAAATCCTTCATTCAGCCAAAGATCATTCCACCATCTCATAGTGACCAGATTTCCAAACCACTAAAGAGAAAAGCAATATAATGAACATAGCATGTCTGACTCACCTTTTCTTTTTATTAGAATTAAAAGACTTCATTTCAAATTTATAATTTATATTTTATATTACTATTGTCATTTGCTGCTTAGTAAACCTGAAATAGATCCACAATATAATCAAAGGTGGATGTAAACAATACTGCCTACTGTAGTAAGCCAGTCACCAACTCAGACATTTCTGTCTTGTGTAAAGTGAACCATTTGAACGTGACTATTATTACCATGAGAATGGTGCTTAATTTATAATGTTAATTACCTGGTGGGCAAGTTCATGAGCAATGACAGAAGTCACCAGTTGCTTGTCTATAGGGGAGGAATTATTCCCCACCAGCAAAGTTGTCTCACGGAATGTGATTAGTCCCCAGTTCTCCATGGCTCCGGCCAGGAAGTCAGGAATGGCCACTAAATCTATTGATTTTAGAAAGAAAACTTAATCATGTAAGATGACAGAATTAATCACTTTTAAGTTTTTTATTCATCCAGCTATTGTAGGAATCCAATAATCCCTGTTTTGAAGAGTTTTTGCAAGGAAAGGCGTCTCACCTAACTTTCTTAACGGGTAGTCGATCTCGAAGAACGTATTGTAGAACGCCAACAGTTTTGCAGCTGTGTCCAGAGCATAATGCACTTGTCCCTTTTTGTCTGGAATGGCATACACAGACACCTGCACAACATTTGAAAAAAACAAACTTTACCATAATGCAATATATTTCCAGAATATTTTCAAAACAAGACAATGATTTTGAGAAGAATACATACCGTAGTATTAGAGACATTCTTGCTGTAACTAATAAATTCAGCCACAATAAATGCGACAAGATAAGTGCTCATTGTATCACTTTCCTTAAACTCATCTTCTTGAAGCCCATTTTTTAAATCTGTGGTTTTGACCTAAAAAATAAAAACATTTTATGGATAATACAATTACAAATCTATAAAATTATCAAAAGAAAAATAAAGGGGGAAAAAAATCTGACCATTTTTTATAAAACAAATATAGGCTGTAATACGGTTTGGGGTCCGAAAGATTTTTTTATGTTTTTGAAAGAAGACTCTTATTCTCACCAAGACTGCATGGATTTGAACAAAAATACAATAAAAACAGTAATACTGTGAAATATTATTACAATTTGAAATAAAGATATTCTATTGTAATATATTTTAAAATTTAATTTATTCCTGCAATATCAAAGCTAAATTTTTAGCATCATTATTCCAGTCTTCAGTGTCACATGATCCTTCAGAAATCATTCTTACATGCTGATTTGCTGCTTAATATTTTTGTAGAAAGCGTGATGCATTTTTTTTTACTATTGTTTTACTTTACTGTCACTTCTGACCAATGTAATGCATCCTTGCTGAATAAAAGTTAATTTCTCTCTCTCTCTCTCTCTCTCTCTCTCTCTCTCTCTCTCTCTCTCTCTCTCTCTCTCTCAAAAAAAAAAAAAAATATATATATATATGTATCGACCCCAAACTTTTGAACAGTAGTAGTAGTAGTACACACACACACACAAACAAACATATACATACATTATATACATTATATATATATATATATATATATATATATATATATATATATATATATATATATATATATATATGACAAAAAAATAGATACAATAGAATACAATATAATACAATAGAACAAAATATGTTATTAAAAAAAAACATGATCTAACAAAAACTTTAATGTATTAAAAACTTAATTTAAACGGGGAAAAAAAAAGTAAATAAATAAATAAAACTACCTTGGGCATGTTTGAAAGACTGATATAGTTGGGTTCTCTGGTAATCTTAATTAGAAAAGTTGATTTAAAAGCTGGCTCGTCAAAACAAGGGAAAGCCTTGCGGGCTGCCAAGGGCTCAAACTGAGTAGCAGCCAAAACTCTAGAAGAAAGATGGAGTGAATTAAAAGAAGTGTTAGAGAGACAAAGATATAACTAAGTAACTGTCAATCAGAACACTGAAGCTATAGTTATTTCAAATTTATTCTATAAATTCAGACGGTTACACAAAGGTTAATTGGACTACAAATACCTTTTTGTACCATTTGTATCAACATAGGAGCTGTTGTAGAAGCCATCATAGCTGTTGGAGAAGTTTGCTGTGTAGTGAATGTTCAAACTATATGTCCCCTTCTTAAGATCTTCAGGAAATTTGATGGCAATCTGCAGCCAAGGTTTGTACTCCAGGACATTGACCACTTTACCTTCAAAAGTGGCCTCGATTATGTTCAAGTCAGAACTGTGTAGGACAATAATCTTTGTTTCATGCAACACTTCCACTTTGATTGACACACTGCCTTGAAAGCTCATGTTCTTCAGGTCAGGTTGGAGTGAAATTTCGTAACGCACAGGATGCACACTGGACGGTAACCTCAACTCGTTCCATGGGAAAAGTTCTCCGCTTGTGGAATTAGGATAGACGTTGTTCATGGTGGAATTGGTCTTTGGGCAGCCATTTCTGGTGAAAGTGCAGCCTGGAACGAAGTAAATGACCATGAAAATGGAGACCACCACTACCAGGATGAGAACACCTACCACCGTGGTCTTAGCTGAAGGCATCGAGCACGATCCAGAAGGCTGCTGGCGGGTGTAGGATGAGGAAGCGCTGCGCTGGTTGGAACTACGGTTCATGAAGGACATGCCAAGAAGACGGGCAGAGGATTCGTAATCTTCCTCGTCTTCATCCAGATCGTTTTCTCCAAGGCCTCGGACTAACAGTCGTGAACTGCGGGGTTCATAGACTACATCGTCTGAGTCGATGGGGTAGGATGGGGACTCCTTCGCCAAATCCACCACATCTGGCTCTTCCTCAAACATGCTGTTCTCAATCATGTTCCTGGGCAGTGGAGCTCTTTCTGTAGGTTAGCATAGCAACAGAAAATCATGAGTGAATACAAAAGCACCGTTGTTTGAAGTGACTTCCTGTTGACAAGCATGATACCATCTAAAATAACTTTTCCAAAAAGTTGAGCGATTTTCTAGTCTGCCTACACAAGTGGTTTAGGTCAGAGTGTTAAAGAAAGCAAACAAATGAAAGTGAAACTAACTGTGCATACAAACGGTAAGATCTGGTTCAGTAAATACTTCTACCCATGACCACAGGCTGCCACCAATGTACAGCATAACCCATTTCATACTACTAAATTCAATGTTGCTACTATTGTCTGCATAAGATTTGTCAATACCCTGACAGAAAATAAAGTGACTGGCCGCAGTGCTCCACTTTTACTTCTTCAGCAGAGAATTAGACTAAATTAACTCAATAACAAATCAAGGCACTGAGTTTTCAGTGATCAAATTACTGTTTAACACATTGCTTGAAAGGACTAATGTATGTGTCCTATCTGCTGACATGAGGTGAAACTCAGGTCTGCTGCACAAATACTCTTGTTCTTTAAGTGTCCTGAATTTCAACTTCTTTTTAACAATAACATGCCTGATTTACTGTTTAGCACCATTCAGAGTTTGTGAATTATTCAGTCATAACTTAAGCAAACATACATATATACATACACACATACATATATACATACACACAAATATATATATATATATATATATATATATATATAATATACACACACGCATATATAAGCAAACACTTGTTACAGCTCCTTTAACAAATCTCACAAAAGCAAATCAAGTCATATCAAATCATATTTTGCATATTTTTTCAAGACTGCTTTAAGATGCTATAATTATGTCAGTTGAAGTCATATGGAACGTAAGTTGATATTGTCTTTTCTTCCTTGCTGTGATGTATCTCTGAATGAAATGACTTCTCGAATGAAAAAAAAAAAAAAAAAGGACAAGACTTGCTTTTGATGACTATTTAACATGATTAAGAGCTGTTGATATGACCAAACCTCCGGAGCAGGTTATGTTCCAGGGTTTGTTTGCTTAAGAGGTTGCATGTTATATAATTAAGTACATTTGCTTGGTTATATTATATTATATATATATACACCACTATTACAAAGCGGTGGTAATGTTTAAATGTTTATTCAATTCTAATATATGTATTCATTTTGTCATCTCACACATGGATCTGCTTTTTTCCTTTTTATAACAGGATGTTTTCTATGCTATAATTTCTATAATAAAATACATAGGCTATGTGATATCTTATTAAATAATTAGCATCAAACTACATAATTCTTATTCTCAGTGAATAAAGATAAAGTGTTTACATCCGAACGCGTCTCAGTATTGGCCGGCTCATGCGTCAGCATCACAAACATGTCGTGCTGCTCACGGAAACAGCGTCGGGCGATACTGAGTCGGCGTTCTGACGTAGAACCTGAAAGCGCTGCAATGTAAATAGCATAGGAGAATGATGGGGAGAGATGAATTTGTTGAATAAAGTTATTTTTTGTTTTGTTTTTGCACAAAAAAAAGCATTCTCATCACTTCATAAAATTAAGGTTGAACCACTGTAGTCACGTTGACTAATTTAATTATGTTTTTACTACTTTTTCTGGACCGTGAATGTGGTCATTTCATTGCTTTCAATTGAGGATTAAAAAAAACATCTCTTGGACTTCATCAAAAATATCTTAATTTGTGTTCAGAAGATGAACGAAGGACTTACGGGTGTGGATTGAAACAACATGAGGGTGAGTAATTAATGACAGAAATTTCATTTTTGGGTGAACTAACGCTTTAAAGTCACCATGAAAACAAAATAGACAGGTGTTGAATAGGTGTAGGTGTTGTTGTTTTATGGAATAGTGCAGTGATGCTTATTATGAATTATTTATCTATGCACATTAATTAATTAATTAATAATTATTTTTTTTTCATGTGACCTCACAATTTTTTAATAATAATAATAATAATAATAATAACAAAAAACTCCCTCTTCTCTAAAACAACATCTCTTCTCTAATGATATGTTTACTGGCATGAGGGTGAGACAACCTGTCACTCACATGACATCAAAGCAATAAACACACAACAAATCATAGATATATTTTGTGCAATATTCCATAAAAAAATAAGGATATTTGATTTCATGGTAACTAAGCACATTTCACACTTAAATTCTCATTACCACAAAAATGCACATCCCAATTATTCACAGTGGTGATTCTCATTACTGTACGTTTTTGATAGTAAGAGGTTTTGTTTTGTTTATTTGTTGCATTATGCTAATTAGAACTGGGAGGAATGTGCTTAATTGTAATCTATGAAAAAAAATCGTGATGACTGCACTAAAAAAAAAAAGAAGAGGTGTTAAAAAAGGGTCAAATATGTTCTTGACAGGTTTTGTGAGCGAAACTTGGCTGCTAAGAAAGTTTTCATTCAGGAAGTCAACAAGAACAAGCAACAAGGTTTTTTTGTTGTTATTGTTTTGTGTTTTTAAGCTTTTGGTTCTGAAATTGAAAGAAAAGACAGTCTGTATTCAGTGACCATTAAATGGCTGAAACTCTGTTAAGCTAACTAAGCAAGCAAAGACGGTGCTAAAAAAGTGACTGACAGCTGGCCTGCGTGTCACACTTGCGCAAGGCCATAAAAACACAAATCAGCAAATGTCACCTTGCAAAGACTATGACAAGATTTTGGGCAAAACATAAACCCTGGGACTCTGGAGATTCGAGTCTGATGCACGCAGACTGACAGATCAGATGTGGTTATGATGACTAAAGGGAAAATAAAGATGTCAAATGAGGATGCTGACAGCAGAGCATTGTGAGACATCACGTGAATGACAGTAAACAAAACAAATTACTGATCTAATTTAATGATTATATTCCCTTCCCCTCATAAACACTGATACATTTCCATTTAATCAGAGGTCCTGTCATGACCTGTTGAAGCACACTATGAACTTTGTGAAGCTGATGGCAATTTAAATACATATATCTGTTAGCCAGCTTGTACTTTGCATACGTTATCTTTGCTTACTTAACCAAACCAACTCCAAAACTAACTAGATCATTTACACAAATCATGATAAAAACAAGTTATCACAATACAACAGCAGTACTTGAGGAAAATAAATTGCATTATACATAAAAAGCGACGCGGCTAGCAGTAGCATGTTAGCCGATAACTTTTTTGAGGTGCACGACCTCGCGTTTAAATGAAGAGCCCACATTAGCTGCAGCCTTACCGCTTTCAAACGAATCCATGATTAAATGTTTAAATGTACGTCTGAAGTAAAAACAAATCCTGTTTCAGCTGAAAGTGCGGATGTTTAATCCTGGGAAAGGTGAAGAGTTACACATTCACTCAACGCAGGAAGGCATCAGATCAACTGGTGCTAGCTTAGCATTGTTATCCTGATCTACAGCTCTGTCACTTCACAGCATTAAAATCATCGATCAGTGGTTTATTGAGCCATCGCTGCACGCGGTTTTCGATATAACAGTGAACACGAGCTGAAAGTGGTAATCACTGCTGCGAAACAAGCAACATGAGTTTTACTTCCCCCTTCAGCTGCCCCGTTTAAAGTGACAGTTCACCCAAAAATGGACATTCTGTCATGCTGTTCCGAACCCGAATGACTTTAATGATAAATATGGGAGAAATATTTATCACCTGTCTTATTTTATCATTTTATTATCTGTGTCGTCTTGTTGTTTTTTTATTTATTTATTTATTTGTTTTTTTCTTTGAATGGGATTGCGATTGATAAGCTTCACCAAGACTTGGCAATAAATCTAATTCTTATTGTTCTGATTCTGATTATCTAACATGCTGCCTAACATCTATTTTAGTGCTCCGCAGAAGAAAGAAAGTCATATGGTTTTGGAACGACATGAGTAAATGATGACGGAACTTTCATTTTGGGTGGACTATCCCTTTAAGACGGCACTGCTACTGCTGCTGCACCCCTAAAGAAATACAGCCACTGAACTGACTGGCTGACATATTGACCATTTTATCCTCATTAATGACAGCTTCGCATATACAGGCACACAACTTTGAATTAAAAATGACAAATGTTTGATTAAAAATAATACAATCTAAATATATATATAAAAAAACAAGATTTCATAAAAAGATTAATTCATACCAATAGCTCCATATTCCTGTTGATTTAAATGGTTTGCAGGTTCCATGAGCTAAGGCAGACAGCCATGCTCAACAAGAACAACTGTAATAGCGTCACTGTTCAGCACTTTGGACAATCACATGCAAACAATTTCACTCTGTGAAAACACACTACAATAGGCTGGTGTTTTCTCAAGAGCTTGCAGTGTGCAGCACATTTGTGCCCCAGTGGAACTGTTATAAATAGTTGGGTCATTGTATTCTAAGAACAGCAGACTATGTACTTTGAAAAACAGTTACAATCCCAGACTGATAAACCAACATATCACCAGATTAAGAAATAGGTATAACAATAATTAGGCCTACATGTGGTTTGTAATTCTGTGGTTTTATTTGTTATTAAGCTATTGTTTACAAATTACAATAGTACCAACTTTATGCAGTTGGTATTGTACAGGCTTTTTTGATTGAGGTACTCTGGGAATGGAAGGGAAAATATAATTAGATTAAAAATCCTTAAATACTTTGTGTTTAAATGACTAATAAGACACTGTTGTCAGCCATTATGACTGGCTTGAGAGTATTGTAAACTGAAATAAAGCAATACTGCCTCCTAGCGACAGTTAAAAGAGTTCTCACTTACACGTTTACTTGGCTATCGATGGGGAAATTCCATAGACTTCTACTGTTTATAAAGCTATATTAATCTGAACCCACAACCCTAACAGAAACGTTCTTCATGTTTACAATTAACAAACTTTACAAAGTACAAATTTACAAATCTTACTTGATCTTTTGACATATAAGAGGTCATTGTAACCTACTATAAAAAATATCCTGTAAGATTCAGAACTCAAAACATTAGTCCAAAAACAACTTTTATTGCAGCTGAAATAGCATTTCAGCTGCAATAAAAATAGCATAGAGGCGTTTCGAATAAGGGAATGTCATGTCATGTACAACTTCAATTCCAGAAAAGTTGTAAAATCCAGTGATGATAATTCTCTTGAACCTTTATTTAACTGACAAATGTACAAAGAAAAAATTCTAATATTTTTACTGGCCAAATTAAAGGTGTAATATGTAAGATTTTTGCAGTAAAATATCCAAAAACCATGCCTGTTATATATTTTGTTCACTTGAGTACTCACAATATCCCAAATGTTTCCAACTATTTGTAAATCGTGAGAAAATTCCAATTTCAACCAAGGCTCCGGGACGTGTGAGGAGTCGCCTGTTAATTGCGTCATACCCGCATTACCCTCGGTTTCCACACATGGTAACATTATAACATTTTCAACACACTCAAATGTATCTAATATGATAAACAGAGCTGCGTTACCTCATACAGCCAGCGACTGTGTCATAATAAAAGTTCCGCTGCTCGTTCAGTTCCCACAACACTCCTGCTCTGCTTCATACTACAGTAACGTTAATAATCGCATCCATGAACATGATTTCTTCCCGAGTCCTATCCCAATTCTTTTGCACCGGCTGTGAAGTGAAGACCACATCTCCCAAGATTCCGCGCTCAAACTTGGCATCATCAAGCTAGGCCTTTGTTTTGAATAGACCTTTAGCGGACAGAAATCTTACATTTGATTTTAATGGCTGCAACACACTCCAAAAAGTGCAAAAAAGCAAAATAAAAGAGAAAAGATTACAGAATATCCAAGTTAAACCATTTTGAAACAGTCCACAGTTAGCAGGTGAATTTGGTAATTGGTGATGAGGGTAGAAAAGAGGTGTTTGGGTAGAAAAGAAGCATCCACCAAAAGCTCAGTCTAAGCAGTTTATTCAACCAGCCACAAATCTGTCTCCTGTTTGGCCCACCATGTAAAAGAGAATCAGAGACAACGACGACCAAACTGTTGAGCAGCTGTCTTGTACAAGGCAAGATTGGGCAAAAATTTCATTATTGTAAATACGAGTTTCCTAGTGAAAAATTGCACATTAACGCTCTCCCATTTCTAAACTTGAATGTGATGAGCTTGTAATCACGACTTCAGAAGTGGGAATTATCACATTTCCGATAGCACGTGAAGGCAGCATTAGTAATGTTTTTACCATGTGTCACTATTTTGATCTTATTCTTGCTGATACATCACTTTGCAGTGAATAGTGGTGATTGTGATAATAACAAACAAGCTTAGTGGAGGTCAAGTGATAAATGTCCTAAATGCGATATCAGTAGGCAATTAAAATAAAAACAATGTCATTTTAACAAATGTTCATGTTTATACTTAATTTGAATTCATTTCCTGTCATTGTAATGTTTCATAAGAACACATTTTTGTTTTTAGGTTAGACTCAGTTGCAACATGCTTTATATAAACCATTTTTATTTTTTTATTCCAAACCTTATTCAGTTCATTAATTTTCAGCATCTTCAAGTATGAGTTTGTGTACCACTAATTAATAGGCAGTCTCTTATTAAAATTAGTTACAAAATGTGGCACAGCAGTCAAGAGACAAATCAAAAGCAAAGAAAAACACAAAGGCAAAACCATTAGAGCTTTAAAACTGCATAGCTGTTTTTAAACCTTATAAACGTAAACCAGAAAAAGCAAACACATCATGCATTATACGAGACATTACTCAATATAATTAAAACACAATCTAAAAACCATTGCAAATGCAAAATAATAGAAAACTTGGAAAGTCATGTGGAGTTTCTGAGCTGATCCAGACACTGATTAATAAACCGAAACCATTATACTAGAAAAAAGTAGTATAATACTAGTCTGAAATGTTAGTTTTAATTGAGTCTTTGCTGCAACCAAGTCCTCATGGTCTCTAGATTCCTTCTGAGCCACACAATGTTCTTCTCCACATTTTCTATGGCCACGTGTGTGACACGCAGCTGAGATACCTGCTCTGTGATGGACTTGAAGAAAGCCTCAACCTTAATACAGAAAAGAATGAACAGAAACACTGTAAATGAACCATCAAAACTAGCTGACCATTCCCTCTAAACCGCAAATAAACAACCCACCTCTCTCAGCTCCTCTGTGGATGAGAACTGAGTTACAGTGCCAACAATTATGTTTCTGATTCCAAAAGATCCCAGCGGAAACCTTTGATAATGAGACATGAGTATCTTATATTCATAGTAATGAACAAATCCAGTGCTATATAACAGCTTTATAACCCAAATAAGAAGCATTGCACCTACTTTTCTACTAGTTCATTCCAGTGTTTCTTCACAAAATCCCATGCTAGAAAATGACCCACTGGATTTCTGGCCACCATGTATATGAGACTGGGTAAATTCTGTGTTTTTATTACAGTTCCTTCCATTCCAAGCTGTAATAATCTACAGGAAAATGGGGACATATACAAGGCATTGCATGACGTTAAACCTCATTTAGATTTAAATACACGTTTGTGTGTCCAATAACACATAAAATCAGCTTCACATGTATCAGATTTTGTATTTCATTTTTCTTGTTTATTTCATCAGCAACATTTTGTAATAAACTTTCTTGTGCTCACCAAGGCTGCATTTATTTGATCAAAAATATTATTACAATTTGTAAAATGTACTGTAAAAATACTGTTATATATAAAAAAACTGTTGTATTACATTATTATATTGTTATACTATAAATACAGTGTATATATATATATTGAGGTAGAGGGGGCAAGATTTTTTTTTTTTTTTTTGTACCTGCATCAGCAAATTATTCACAGAAATTTTAAGCAAACAAGTTTAAGTTTGCTTGTTGTTTATTTAGGCATTTATTTAATAATTTATTTTATTTTATTATCACAGGAAATGACGTGGATGATATGTGAATCAGTGTCCATCATTTTGCGAGAAACTGGTGATAAAGAAAAATGCCACTTCGCAATATTGAAAATATTTCAATTTTAAACCATGAAGGCGAGTTAATGGATATCACACAAACAATGTGCAAACTTTGCGTGAGGGTTATGCGTGTGAAAAAGTCTCAAACGCCAGTCAATTATTCACTACAGAAACTGAAAGTAAAAACTGACTGAGCTTTTGGCATCTGATGCTGCATTAACGGCATAAATTCTCTTAGAGACAATGAGAGCTTTGACTCTCTGAACAGTGGCCGCGCAGCCGAATTTGCATGGACAGCTTTTGTATGCACCAGGAATGTGCCGAACGCGTCTTTCTGCGCTCATGGGCAAAGGGGTATCTTTGAAAGGCTCGCACGTCTGGAGGTAAAGAAGTATCTTTGAAAGGCTCGCGCGCTCTGGAGGCAAATGAGTATCTTTGAAAGGCTCGCGCGATCAGGGGGCAAAGGAGTATCTTTGAAAGGCTTGCGCACTCAGGGGGCAAAGGAGTATCTTTGAAAGGCTCACGTGCTCTGTGGGCAAAGGAGTATCTTTGAAAGGCTCATGCGCTCTGTGGGCGAAGGAGTATCTTTGAAAGGCTTGCGCGCTCTGTGGGCAAAGGAGTATCTTTGAAAGGCTTGCACGCTCTGTGGGCAAAGGAGTATCTTTGAAAGGCTCATGCGCTCTGTGGGCAAAGGAGTATCTTTGAAAGTCTCGCATGCTCTGTGGGCAAAGGAGTATCTTTGAAAGGCTCGCATGCTCTGGGTGCAAAGGAGTATCTTTGAAAGGCTTGCACGCTCTGTGGGCAAAGGAGTATCTTTGAAAGGCTCATGCGCTCTGGGGGCAAAGGAGTATCTTTGAAAGGCTTGCGCGCTCTGTGGGCAAAGGAGTATCTTTGAAAGGCTCATGCGCTCTGTGGGCAAAGGAGTATCTTTGAAAGGCTCATGCGCTCTGGGGGCAAAGGAGTATCTTTGAAAGTCTCGCATGCTCTGTGGGCAAAGGAGTATCTTTGAAAGGCTTGCGCTCTCTGTGGGCAAAGGAGTATCTTTGAAAGGCTCACGAGCTCTGTGGGCAAAGGAGTACCTTTGAAAGGCTCACGTGCTCTGTGGGCAAAGGAGTATCTTTGAAAGGCTCATGCGCTCTGTGGGCGAAGGAGTATCTTTGAAAGGCTTGCGCGCTCTGTGGGCAAAGGAGTATCTTTGAAAGGCTTGCGCGCTCTGTGGGCAAAGGAGTATCTTTGAAAGGCTTGCACGCTCTGTGGGCAAAGGAGTATCTTTGAAAGGCTCACGAGCTCAGGGGGCAAAGGAGTATCTTTGAAAGGCTCACGCGCTCAGGGGGCAAAGGAGTATCTTTGAAAGGCTCACGCGCTCAGGGGGCAAAGGAGTATCTTTGAAAGGCTCACGCGCTTAGGGGGCAAAGGAGTATCTTTGAAAGGCTCACGCGCTCAGGGGGCAAAGGAGTATCTTTGAAAGGCTCATGCGCTCTGGGGGCAAAGGAGTATCTTTGAAAGTCTCGCATGCTCTGGGGGCAAAGGAGTATCTTTGAAAGGCTTGCACGATCAGGGGGCAAAGGAGTATCTTTGAAAGGCTCGCATGCTCAGGGGGCAAAGGAGTATCTTTGAAAGGCTCGCGCGCTCTGGGGGCAAAGGAGTATCTTTGAAAGGCTCGCATGCTCAGGGGGCAAAGGAGTATCTTTGAAAGGCTCACGTGCTCTGGGTGCAAAGGAGTATCTTTGAAAGGCTCGCACGATCAGGGGGCAAAGGAGTATCTTTGAAAGGCTCATGCGCTCTGGGGGCAAAGGAGTATCTTTGAAAGGCTCGCATGCTCAGGGGGCAAAGGAGTATCTTTGAAAGGCTCGCGCGCTCTGGGTGCAAAGGAGTATCTTTGAAAGGCTAGCACGATCAGAGGGCAAAGGAGTATCTTTGAAAGGCTCGCGTGCTCTGGGGAAAAGGAGTATCTTTGAAAGGCTTGCGCACTCAGGGGCAAAGGAGTATCTTTGAAAGGCTCGCGTGCTCTGGGGGAAAAGGAGTATCTTTGAAAGGCTTGCGCACTCAGGGGCAAAGGAGTATCTTTGAAAGGCTCACGCACTCTGGGGGCAAAGGAGTATCTTTGAAAGGCTCACGCGCTCTGGGGGCAAAGGAGTATCTTTGAAAGGCTTGCACGCTTTGTGGGCAAAGGAGTATCTTTGAAAGGCTCGTGCATTCTGGGGGCAAAGGAGTATCTTTGAAAGGCTCATGCACTCTGGGGGCAAAGGAGTATCTTTGAAAGGCTCATGCACTCTGGGTGCAAAGGAGTATCTTTGAAAGGCTTGCGCGATCAGGGGGCAAAGGAGTATCTTTGAAAGGCTTGCGCGATCAGGGGGCAAAGGAGTATCTTTGAAAGGCTCGCACGATCAGGGGGCAAAGGAGTATCTTTGAAAGGCTCGCGTGCTCTGGGGGAAAAGGAGTATCTTTGAAAGGCTTGCGCACTCAGGGGCAAAGGAGTATCTTTGAAAGGCTCGCGTGCTCTGGGGGAAAAGGAGTATCTTTGAAAGGCTTGCGCACTCTGGGGGCAAAGGAGTATCTTTGAAAGGCTCACGCACTCTGGGGGCAAAGGAGTATCTTTGAAAGGCTCACGCGCTCTGGGGGCAAAGGAGTATCTTTGAAAGGCTTGCACGCTTTGTGGGCAAAGGAGTATCTTTGAAAGGCTTGTGCATTCTGGGGGCAAAGGAGTATCTTTGAAAGGCTCATGCACTCTGGGGGCAAAGGAGTATCTTTGAAAGGCTCATGCACTCTGGGTGCAAAGGAGTATCTTTGAAAGGCTTGCGCGATCAGGGGGCAAAGGAGTATCTTTGAAAGGCTTGCGCGATCAGGGGGCAAAGGAGTATCTTTGAAAGGCTTGCGCGATCAGGGGGCAAAGGAGTATCTTTGAAAGGCTTGCGTGCTCTGGGGGCAAAGGAGTATCTTTGAAAGGCTCGTGCGCTCTGGGGGCAAAGGAGTATCTTTGAAAGGCTTGCGCGATCAGGGGGCAAAGGAGTATCTTTGAAAGGCTTGCGCGATCAGGGGGCAAAGGAGTATCTTTGAAAGGCTTGCGTGATAAGGGGACAAAGGAGTATCTTTGAAAGGTTTGCGCGCTCTGGGGGCAAAGGAGTATCTTTGAAGGGCTCGCGCGCTCTGGGGGCAAAGGAGTATCTTTGAAAGGCTAGCGCGCTCTGGGGGCAAAGGAGTATCTTTGAAAGGCCTGCGCACTCAACTGTGCGTGAGACAGAGGGAAATGTGGAAAATGAAGTATACCCGGGCCTTAACCGCTCCAAATTAGTGGACTGGAGCTGACGGATCACATTGGGAAAAATATGGGGTGGTGTAAATGTTTTTTCACAATCAATTTAATGCATTCTTGTTGAATAAACATTCATAATTTTACTGACCCCATGCACACTTTTGAATGATAGTATAATAATACATACATATGATTTTTAATGTGTTGATAACAATGTACCTCAATAGTTTTTCAGTGTCTTTGCTGCTTGCTAATGCTGAAAGAAACTTGCTTTTCTCTGTCTCACACATAGAAACACCATACTTTTCCAGAAGGTAGGCCCAGCCGCTGTCATCCTGGGCTCCAATCATGTAAACCGTCTCAGACACATCAGTTGGTAAGCTGTATGTAAAACATTAGTCAGGTGTTAAGAAATCTGCTATATTGGATTGGATATATTGGATAGTATCATTGCAGAAACAAATACTGTTGCCAAGTCACCTGATTGTACCATTGGATTCCACCCAGCTATCATAGAGCTGTTTAGCCTTTTCCAAACAAGGCGGATAACCAAAATCACATGCAAGGGAAAGAACCTCTTCACGCAGTCTCCGGTCTGAGACGGTCCCATCATCACTCCACGACTGCTTGTCAATCACATCTCTGAAATACTGCAAGATGTACATCTGCAGGGCAAAAACCAAACATAAAGTGGCTATATGCACATACAAAACTAAATAAACTCAGACAAGAAATCTCAGAGGATCTCATTTGAACTCAGGGTGGGTCTGCAAGCTGCCTTACAGAAATGAAAGACTCTTTGACCGATATGTGGAGGAATGAGGACAGTAAATTAGATTAGATGCAGGAAATGTTTGTGTCATACCTTCAGATTATGAGTAACGTCTGCTATGTTTCTCTTTTCTATCAGCTTGTAGAATGATTGTAGATAGCCAATCCCTTGAAGGAGAGGAACATTGTGGTTCTCAGACTTCAGGTAACTGATCAGATCTAAAGCTCTCTCTAGTGACAGTCGTCCTGCACTACAAATGATGAAACACAGGAAATAAATAACATTACAAATGTGCTTATGGGATAATACAATTATGCTCCTTATGCTAGTTATTATAGAATGTCCTGTTTTTCCTGTGATATGAAAGCAGTGGACTGAACAGTAACTCACGTGACCAGCTGGAAGGCGTTATGAATGAGACTGGCTCTGTCCTTAAAGCTCAGAGCAGTGTGATTTACTCTTAGAAGCTCCGTCAGGGCATTCCAGCCCTCTTCATCATAATGAACAATGTAATATCCATTCATGTCAGTGTTGAGCTTCACCCAGTCTACTTCCTCATCCAGCGTCAACACATCTGGGTTTGAGAGATTGGTATATATAACATGTATTGACTGAACGTGATTTCAAGTACAACATGTTTCTGAATCAACATCTTTGTTGATCCTGGAACAACTTTCCAATTTAGCCAATCAGATTTGAGGGACAAGTTTTCAGTTTATGTGAAATTTAGGCTTACCATTAGGTGTTAGGTGTTACTACATAAGTGTTATTCACCTATTTAATTTTAGGGATAGGTTATGGGTAGGGTTAGGTTTAGGGGACAGAAATTTTGTTCCAGGATCAACAAAATATGATGATCTTGGAGACGTTCCAAAATATGGAACAGTTTTTATTTGGCAAAATTATGGTGAACGTACAGTATGTTTGTTGGGGAGAATGGGGCTAGTTGTCACTTCTTACACCAGTGAATATTCGAGCCCGATCACACGAAAATGCGTATCAATAGTACGAGTTTGTAATCTCGTAGAATATATACGCCAAAATGAGTTTTGGCGTGCTTATGGTACGTAGTTTTTCGCGTGCATATGATACGCACTTTATGGCGTATTATACGTACAAACACCCCACTCCCCCACCCCCATCTTAACCAAGAGCGTATCATATGCACGCCATAAAGTGCGTATCATATGCACGCGAAAAACTGCGTATCATAAGCACGCCAAAACTCATTTTGGCGTATATATTCTACGAGATTACAAACTCGTACTATTGATACACATTCTCATGTGATCGTGTTGAATATTCCCAGTAAGAAAGATACATTCAATTTTTACACTATATTGGGTAATCAGGGGTATTACTAAATCTCATAAAAATTACAACGGCACATAACAAAATGACTAAAACTAAACTAAAAACTGAAAAATAAACTAAACTGAAAATATAAACTGCTGTAGAAAAAAAAAACATTTTATATAATTAGACTTTTTTTTACTCAAAATCTTATAGTTGATGAAAAATGCTCTTGCATCTTCGACGACTTCTTCATGTGGCAACTAGAGCCAGTTTCTTCTATATATACAGTATATAGTATGTAGATTTCTGAATGATTTTTCACCAAATCTTACCTGATTTTGTATGTAATATGTGCTTCATCTCATAGTTAGAATGGCTTGATTTATATGTCAAAGGGATGTGCCACAGATAGCTATGGAGAAGAAATCTTTTCTGTTATGAAGAGTCATATTAGTAACATTTTTACTTAAACTTATGGCATATAACTATAAAGCATAAAAGACAGCAAGAACTGTGTACAAACAATGTACACATGTGATTCTGTAGTGTTGTTACCCATCTTGAAGTGAATGCCATGAGGGATCATCAGGCAGGACTATCTTTAAGAAGCGCTCTTGTCCAATATAAAGTTTCCTTTCTTTCCGCTTCACTGTGACCAGTGGTATGCCCTTTTGTAGAGTCCATGTATACATCATTTTCTTCAGGTCTACATGCTCCCCAGCAAAACGATACTGCAATGTAAACACACAAAGAGTTATTCAAACTATTAAGGATCACCTTGTGGAAGAAAACATTCGGAAGCATGTCTTTCATGGTCTGTATTCTCTGTTTATGGAATGCTGTGAATGTTAAATATCATAAACCTAATATTTTATTTATGATGGGACACTTTACCGCATTTTTAGTAGCTTGCGCACTGCTGTAACAGTGTTCTCCTGCTGTAAATTCCTCTTCAGAACATGTCTGTACAGAAGGTGAAAATGGCATAAGTTTTGATGCTGAATTATAAATGTATGACAGAAAAAGGCAGGATGAAGAAGTGACGTACTTTAATAAGGCTGTCCCATAGATCTTCATTTCTGGCATTACTGTACCTAAACCTCCGGAGATACCGAATTATGCCACTCTGGAAGCCTTCGTCTGTCAAGAAATGCCTCAGCATATGGAGAATACATGCTCCCTTAAAATTTCAGTAATAAAGTAGATTAAAAAAATTAGTTGGCACTCATCTTCATCTGCAATAGTGATAATCTTTTAACATTGCTGAAGTGTTTTCCAACCTTGTCATATGACACAGTATCAAACATTTCCTTGATCTGAGTAGGGTTCTCGGCTAAACTGGAAATAGGCCTGGAAGAATTTAGAGAATCCCGTCCAATAGCTCCAAAGCAGGTGTCCAGGAAGTGGTCCTCCTATATGTAAAAGAAAACATGTGAGAGCCTATTCAAAACAAGCTAGTATTAGTGTTGATATTTATTTATTACTCTGCTCTCTAGAATACTTGATTCACTTTCATTCTAAAAAAAAATAACGGTTCTAAAAAGGGGCTTTCACAGCGATGCCATAGGAAAACCATTTTCCCCAAAGAACCTTTCAGTGAACAGTTCTTCAAAGAACCATATTTTTCTTAGTGTGAAGAACATTTTAATGATCTAAAGCACCTTTTTCCACTATATAGAACCTTTTGTGCAATGAAAAGATTTCATGAATGTTAAAGGACCTTCATGGTTCCATCAATGCCAATAGAGAACCCTTATTTTTAAGAGTGTTGGTCAATTGCGATTCACTTTGGTCAAAGTATGATTGTTTTGTACATTCCCAGCTAACAATATGTTCTAAGAACATTTTGCTAATGTTCATATTAAGTTATAAGAATGTTTTTATAAAGTTATGAAAAGGTTGGTTATGCAAACGTTAAGGAAACGTTCCATTTTATCATTTTGCAAACATTATGGGAACATTATTTTGCGTGAACCTTTCAGGAAAAAAACCTTCCATGAATGATGTATAATACTGTTTTTGTGCTAACGTTTTGAGAACATTATTAAAGATAACACTGAACGAACATTGGTTCAGAACTTTGAGAGAACATTGCCAGAACCAAAGTTCTAAGAACGTTCCCAGTTAGCTGAACGTTGGCAGAAGCTTTAAGATGATGTATAGTTAAAATGTTAAAGTAATTGCAACTTATTTTGATATTTTATATCTGCGTATTTATTCACTCAGTGAGTAGCTGTGTAATAAGATGGATAATACAGTTACCGGGTCATTATTGCAAAATTAGCCACCTACAATCTTGATTACTCCTTGTGGTTTATTTTGCAATAATAACTGCCTGACTTAATGTTACTCTTTACATAATAAAGAGAGAGATATTAGAAAATTTGACATACAACTTTAAGCTCTGGATATACTGCCCCAACTGAGACAAATTCCATATATCGTGCAAAGCCTTCATTCAGCCATATGTCATTCCACCACTCCATAGTCACCAGGTTTCCAAACCACTAGAAAAAAAGCAAAGTGGCTTACATGTATGGTTTAGCTCAAGAAAGATAACAAATAAGGTTAAGAATATATTTCATATCTAACCTGATGGGCAAGCTCATGTCCTATCACTATGGTAACCCAGAGCTTATCGGAGGCTGATGAGATGTCAGGGTCATACAGAAGAGAGGTCTCCCTATAAGTAGTCAAACCCCAGTTCTCCATAGCGCCTGACTGGAAGTCTGGAATAGCTATCAGATCTGGTACACATCATAAAATAAACAACAATGTAAATATCCAAAGGCACATCATATAAAATATGCACTGAAATGTTAGAAGGAAAGGTAAGGAAAATGTAAGATGCACTCACCCAGTTTTGGCAGGGGATAGAGTATGTTGAAATATTGTTCATAAAACTCCAAAAGCCTCAAAGCAGCCTCAAGAGCATAGTGTGTCTGATGCCATTTCTCTGGAACTGCATAGATAGAGACCTTTGGGAGTAGACAAAACAGCTCATTCAACATCACTTGAGAGTCTGTGATGAAGACTTCTTACAAAGCAGAAAACGTTGTTGTTGTTGTTGTTGTTGTTTTCACTTCATATCTTTTAACCTTCGTTCTAGTTACTTACATTAATTCCAGTTGCAGTTAACCCACTAACAGATTTGAAGTCGCAGACAATGAAGGCCAACAGATAGGAACTCATCTTCACACTCGCTTCAAACTGGTCTTCAAATAGACCGTTGCCAATTTCCACAGTTTGTTCCTGTAAAATAAAAATAAGGATATTTTCAAAAATTCAAAATGATAAACTGTGTTTTATGTTTTATGTTTTTGTTAAATTATTTTTCAAAATGGTTTCATATCAAAACAATTTGTTACACTTCATTTTAATGTGTCCTTGTTACAGTGTAATTACACATTAAGTACTGAGTATTAATTGTATGTATTTACTACATTATTAGGGTTAGAGTTTGGTTTAGGTCTAGTTGCTTGTAATTATGCATAATTTACTGTTATTATACTGGAGTAAGTACATGTAAAATCTGTAACAGGGACACTGTTACCAAACAATCATATACCATTATCATTTACAGTATTAATATTAATATTTTGAAGTAAATTTGATTCTACAAATGGGGCTATACATTGATAAAGTCATATTTTCAAACTGTTTTCCCACCTTTTATGTATTTTTCAATATATTTTTCCAAAATGTTTGCTATAATAATAATAATAATAATAATTTTGATTCTAAATTAACTGGCTTTATTCAATCACTGTATCAACATAAATACATTAATTTATACCAAACAAAAACAAATTCTTATTGATTAACTCTTTACAATAACAATTGCAAGTTCTCACTTTTTACAGTGCACATTGGTAAAGTAGATTGATAGTATGAAATGAGCTTACTAATGGCATGTTCGACAAAGCTATATGTGACGGACCTCTCCTTATTCTGACAGTGTAATTAGCTTTGAAAGTGGGTTCATCAAAACATGGCAATGCCATTCGGGCAGATGTGGGCTCAAAGTGGGTGGATGCCAGGACCCTTTAGGGAAGAAAATGTTTAGTAATTATTTGAAATATGTGCATGTATGTAATGTTACATTTCAGAAATATGAACTATACCTTGTCTCTCCTGCTTTTGTCCTATATGTACTCTTATAAAATCCATAGAACCCATCACTTAATGGTGCACCAAATTCCAAATACAGGAAGTATTTTTCCCCTGAGGTCAGAATCTTTGGGGAGAAGATGGCAATCTGTTCATGTGGAGGATATTCCAGCACAGAGAGCACTTTGTCTGACAGATGGGCCTCATGCTCATCCAGAACAGTGGCTGTGAAGATCTTAAGGCTCTTGCTGTGTAGCACCACCCAGTTTGTGTTGTTTTTTACATCAATTTCAATCTTCACAGAGCCATTGAACCTCAATGTGGTGAGATTGGGATGAATAAGCAGATGATAATGTACAGGCACTATGTAGTTTGGCAGGCGCATTTTACTCCATGGGAAAGGTAGGCCATTTGTGGCCATGTTATCGCCAGCAGGACTATTGCTGTCAGAAGACTGGACACAACATTGGGACTCCAGAAAGAGCAGGATTAAAAACAAGAGATGCATATTGAAATATAACTTGTGGTTATTGCTTTTGGTATTATTGAATTTGATGGCGATCACTTTTTTGAATGGTTAGATATTGGCAGTCACTGTACCCTGTGGAGAGAAGAGTGAAATTGAGGCTCACATGATGAGTAAATAATTGAAGTTTAATTACCCTAATAAAGTAATAATTGAATTCGGTTACCCATATTCTTCAAAATATCTTCTTTTGTATTCAGTAGAAGAAAGAAATTCGGTCACACTTTAGATTAGGGTCCAATTCTCACTTTTAACTAACTATAAACTGAATTTTAATGAACTTAATTACTGCTTATTAATAGTTAGTAAGGTAGTTGTTAAGTTTAGGTATTGGGTAGGCTTAAGGGATGTAGAATATGGTCATTCAGAATAAGGCTTTAATATGTGCTTTATAAGTAGGCTACTAAACAGCCAATATATGCATGCTAATAAGCAATTTGTTAATACTGAGAACTGGACCCTAAACTAAAGTGTTACCAGAAATTCATACAGGTTTGGAACAACTTGAGGGTGAGTAAATGATGACAGAATGTTCATTTTTGGGTGAACTATCCCTTTAATACCAGTAAATCACAGTATATGGGTCATTCTTCATTTGCGGTGACAAGTGGTGTCCCTTTACTTTGCAACAGTTGAAATACGATCATAAAAAAATTCAATACAATCATAAAAAATCATGAAATGTTTGCATATTTGTATTTTCTATAAGGTAAGACCATGTTATGCACTGTTAAAAGATACATTTTTGTTTTAAAATAGATATTTAATTAACAAAATCTTCATGTTCTCACTTTAAACAAAGAGCTATCCAGGGATGTTATTACAACAATACTGTATAACATTTTTAAAATAGTGGTTATATAGTGAACATAGATTTTAAGATGTACTCTTAAATCAATTCGTTTTAAAAATACATCATTTATTATATTTTAAGAAAATGTTTTGTCACTCAACTTCAAGTCTATGCTGTTACAAAAAATGGATGCATCAATTTTGTTGATCTGAAGAGTGAATGGTGAGTTTCTCATTCATTTTCATAAATTTCTGACAATTTCATGTGTCCCACTTTATTAGAGACTTCCATTTTACTGAATATAGCATATTAAACATATATATTTGTAAATTCTGCCTCTCGTTTGGCACTTTAATTGGAGAATGACCCATATGAACATTTCATCATTACTTTAAAATTTCACACGAGCATGTGTTATTGAGAAAGCACTGTAGACATTCTAGCACGTTAGTATGATCAAAATGCTAATTAAAATAAAAGACAACAATCATGTGCTCTTAAAATAGCACACATGGCAACACAGAGCACTCAGCGTGTTCTCTGTTAACCTCACTCTGTAATGTGATAGCCACGTTAATACATTGACATCTGCTGTTATACAGTACACGGTCTCTAGCTCTATTCTGGCATGCTTTTGTGACACTATAATGTGGTCTCTGTAAAATAGGACAAGCATCTAGTAACAGCATTGTTGAAGAACACACTCATCTTAACTATTAAGTGTTTTGTCTTTACCTGAATTTCAGCTGTATCATTGTGTCGGCTGCTTTCATTTTCTCTTTCATTTGTCCTGCCCACAATTTCCTGGTTTGCAGTAGCAGCAGCTGCCGAGTATGTGCTGTCTGGCTGTGTATCTGTATGCAAATGACAACACAGTGGGGCTCGAGCCACCGAACAGAGGAATGACCTAGAGCCATCAACACGTACAAACAGCCAGGTCATGTCTGTGACAGCGAGTCATTGCAGCAAGGTAAAATAAAATGCTGGATTTAGTCGCAGCAGTAATTAGATTTATATATATATATATATATATATATATATATATATATATATATATATATATATATATATATATATATATATATATATATATATATATATATATATATATATATATATATAAAAACCTCAAAATGTAGCCAATCACCGTATCTCCAAAAACATGAAAGGAAAAACAACATAGTAAGAAGAGAACAGACCAAGACTGAATCAAAACCAAGGCTATGAATACACAGGCAAACTAATCAATGAAAAAAGCACATAATCAAATCAATGAAAAACCATAGAAACAAACTCAAACACAGGAACTAAAAACAGAACTAAACATGTGCAAAATCCACCCAAAACAAACACAAGACCAAATAACCTGTAACCTTTCCCCCACCTCAAAAAGGCGTCGCTATGCACCTTATTACATCAGTATACAAAGTCCAAAAGAGGACGGCGGAAAGGGGCTTAGGAGGTGGACGCAGGGCTGAAACACAGGACAACCACAGGAGCCAGGCGGAGACAACAGCTGGAGTAGGAAGGAGACAAAGGAGGCCAAAGCCAGGGAGGAGATAAAGGTAGGAGTAGCCAGGGCGGAATCCCCAGCAGGAATCATAGGATGCAGGCCCACAGTGGAGTCTAGGGAGGGAAGAGCCATGGTGTAGACTTGGCAGGCTGAACCAGGGGGACGACAGACTGAGGCAGAGCTGATGCCGGTGGAGACCCAGGCAGAGCCGAGGAGCCAAAGAAGGCAACACAGAAGGTCTTGGAGACCAGGGTTGAGCTGTGAGGACGAGTGGTCGAGGTGAAGCCAGGGTGCCGGGGGACTGAGGTGGAGCCAGTGTGCCCAAGAACTGAGGTGGAGCAGGAGGGAAGGCAGAGGCCGACGGAGCCAAAAGGGTGGAGGGATGAGTCGAGACTAAGGCCTGTCAAGTCCATGGCGACGACAGAGCAATGACTGACTCAGGTGAAGCCAGAGGGACAAGGAAGCTCGGTGGAGCTGTGGGGAAGACAGTCCCAGGTGAAGCCAAGGGGGCGAGGAGCCAAAGTGCAGCTGACTGGTCAACGGGCCGGGGAGGAGTGATGGGCTTGGAGGGTCTGAGCGGAGTTTTATGGGGACAACACTCCTAGGCTTAGCTGGCAAACTATAAGCCCAAGGTGGATCCACGATGCATCAAGCAGGCAGTGTAGGTGGAGACAAAGGGCTGATGTGAGACAGTGAAGACAGGCTTAGTGCTACCAGCTGCGCTCTCCTGCAAAGTTATAAGGGGTGCTGAGTTTAGTGCACTTACATCCATCTTTGTAGAAGGGAAAGGGGCTCCACTTCATTCTCTCATATTCCATCAGTGCTTCCAAGGGGAGGGATGATGTTGCCGGCTCACACACCTGGTCAGAATTTGGGCTCGGGGACGATATTTGGCTCAGGCATCAGCTCTGGCGCTGACATTGTGGTTCCTTGTCTGCTCTGGCTTAACATTCGCTGGGAAAGTGGCTGTGTATGCAGCGGGTGCTGTGTGCATGGCTGGTGGGCTGAACTCCTCTCTCTTGCATATGGCAAAGGGGGAACCACTGTGAAGAAGCACCCAGTCAACAAATTCCACAAGTGTCCATCTTCTCCGGGCAGGTGCGCTCTTGCCTCCATGTTGAGTAAAACACACACAGGCTGTAGTCATCAAAGTGGACTAGATGGCACAAATCCAAGAAGTCCTGTGTGTGTGCCTTGCAGGAGTTTTACTGTTATTATCATTATTATGGTAACACTTTACAATAAGTTCTCATTTGTTAACATTAAATAATGAACAATTTACTATTTACTAATACATTATTAAGATGAAAAGTTGTATCTGTTAACATTAGTTAATGCACATTTTTATTACCTAATATGTTGTAAAAATTGCTCATTGTTATTTAATGTTAAAGTATGAACTAATGTCAACAATTTAGACCTTATTGTAAAGTGTTACTATTATTATTATTATTGTCATCACTGTTGTTATTGAACATAGCTATCGTATCACCAACAAGTATCCGCAATATTTGTACTCAAATCTAAGATTATGACTTGGACATTTCTGTTCTTTTTGGTCTTGCATTATGTTCAGTGATGAAGTATCAAATGTGTGAGGGAAAAAAAAACTTTGATATAATTTGAAATTATTAGAAACAAAACTGTATTACATTCAACACAATAAGAAATACAAATTTTAAAATAAATAATAAAAAGTCTGAAAGACTGTATAATATTGCATAATTGTAATATTGTATCTTCTCATTGGAGGACTTGACTCAAGCCTTTCTATTAATACTTAAGACTTGAATCTGACTTGCAAAAAATGGCCGATTAATACTGCTATTTTGTTTCATGACAAATACTTTTAGAAGAGATCAAGCACCGTTGGCATATACCTGATCAAAAAATTCTTTGAAAGTGCAGTTTTATTTCATCCAGATGTACAAAGCAGCAGGTACAGCCGTTGGTGTTGATATTATCTCTCTCTCACCACAGAAGAAACCAACATAAAACAGGTGTGAATCTTTGGAAACACACTCTACATCACATTCTCGCAAGTAATACAACATATCACACCAGATAGAACATTTTGTATGTCTATTTCATTACATTCATTATTTCAAGTACATAATTTGTCCAACAAATGTTCTGAAATTCAAATGCTGATGGAACTCGGAAGGAGACAGTGAGGTGAATGAACATACTTTACTCTTTTTAAATGTTGTGTTGCAAGTGAGTTATTCTACCCCATGAATGAAACCTGACGCCAAAATAAGTGTATCAGCGTGTTTAGCGGCACAGGCCTTTGTGTTCTCATTTTAGCGCAGCCATACAGTATTTTGGCACAGCAACACACCGATGGAAAGATTCCATGGCGGGTGTGAAATCACATGACTGAAACTTGATAATCCTTTTCACTGCCTGGCTGAACTCATAGAGCTAAACAACATCATCATGCTTCCCACCCTCCTCACCACCATGCTTTTTACAAGTAAGTTGTAGAGTTTACTAACATTTTTAACAAATACAAAGCTCAAGTAAGCTCAAGTCATTAAATAATAGAATTAAAAATACTGTATTTCTGCTAAAACTTGGCTGTTTTTGTCCTGTTTTTAAATTACTGTTCAAATGTTTGGGATCAGTGAGATTTTTTAATGTTTTTGAAAGTATTCGCATAAGGCTGCATAATTATATTTGATCAAAAAAAAAAAACAGTAAAAACTAATAGAGTGAAATATTAAAATAACTGTTTTCTATTTTAATATACTTTAAAATGTAATTTATTTCTCTAATGGCAAAGCAGATTTTTCAACAGCCCAGTTCTCCAGTCTTCAGTTTCACATGATCCTTCACAAATCATTTTAATATGCTGATTTGGATTTCTATGCATACTAACACGAACGTTTCTAACCTCTTCATGAATCTCTAAAGTGGGATCAGATGCTGTCCCTTATGCCATCTTATCTCCACCATTTCATCTGAACACTGATCACAGCGGCTTGACCATCCTGGTGTGTGTGGTCCATGACATTCATCAAGGAGACATGGAGGTGGCCTGGATTTCTAGTGGCACCAGAGGAACTAATCCAGCAGTCTCTAACTTACTCCAAGGACACAATGGCATTCAGAGTGCAATGTCTGTTATCTCTGTGGCTTCGAATGAATGGACGTCCTACACTTGCTTTGTGAGTCATAGAGGCTCCGATCAACACATGCACAGACACTATGCTGGATTCCCAAAGGAGACAACCGGTAAATTCTGTAATTATTATCTGGGTCCTTCACTCTTAAAAATAAAGGTTCTAACATAAATGGAACCTTTTAGTTGTACAAAAAGTTCTTTATAGTTCTTTAGAATATTGAAATGTTCTTCACACTAAGAAAAAAAAGGTTCTTTTAGGAACTGATGACTGAAAGGTTCTTTGAGGAATCAAAAATGGTTCTTCAATGGCATCGTCATGAAAACATGTGGTAGCACTTTATTTTACAATCCTGTTCCTCATGTGCATACTATAGCATGTGCTTATTATAGTAATTGTAATAACTGGGTAATAACTAGGCACTAACCCATGTAGTTACACTGTAAAAAAAAAATCCCAGTAAAATTTACGGTAAAAAAACGGTAGCTGTGGTTACCAGAACTTTACCGTAAAAAAATACAGTAGCAACGTTAAAAAAAAATCCGTTAAATTTACGGTAAAATAACATATTTCATTAACTGATATAATGTTAATTTACCAACCTAATGAAGTACTAATATCTGTTTTGTATCTTTATAATACACTGACAGTCACCAAACACAGTGGTGATAAGAGTCACATGATGAATCAAAGTTCATCACAAGCAGCTTTTCCACAAGCTGAGGAGGACAACACTAATATATAGAAGGTGCACACAGTGTCATTCACACACACACTAAACACCATCATGGTAACATGCATGAAATTTTAAAAATGCAATAAACATTAATTTAACAACATTAGATGTAACATAAAACCCTAATGTACATAACTGATTAGAAAAAAAATGAGAAAAACTAAGAAGAAACAGTTATTTTAACGAAAATATATCAAATGTGAAGTGTCACGCAGGGAATTGTGGGAATGTCAATTTACGTTTTTTCACTGTAAATTTTACAATGAATTGTTATTTTTCTCTTCCCAAAACTGTGAGTTTAACGGTATTTTACCGTAAAATTACGTTAAATGTACCGTTAGATCTATTACAGTTATTCACCGTAAATGGTACTGAAACTTTCTGTAAACCAATTGACAGTTTTTCACCGCAGCATTTTTACAGTTTTTTACTGTTAAAATCACGGTCATTTTTTACAGTGTACCTTATATTCCCCCAGTACAATGAAAATACTTCTGTAGCATTTATTAATCTTAGTTAAATTTAATTTCAACATTTATTGCTCATTATTAGTTAATACAAACGTATTGCTCAATGTTAATGCTGTTATGCATTATAACATTAACTAAAGGGACCTTATTGTAAAGTGTTACTGTGAAATGCATTAGTAAGGTGGTGTTCATTTCAGAAAGTGCTGATGATGAAGAAACCTCTGATATTTGTTTGGACCATCAAAGCAGTTTATTGGAAGGTACAGTAAGATGCAATTTGTTAATCCTAGGAATTCAATTTAGTGTTTGTGCTGTAATCATTTTCTCTACTGTTGCAGAAGTCCGGGCAAACAAAGATCTATTACTTATTCAAGCTCTCAGAATTCTCCTGCTGAAAATCACCATTTTCAACATTTTGATGACAGCGCAAGCCGTCATAAAGTGGTGAGCGCTCATTACTGCTTATGCAAACTGAACAGTAGTGCAACACTTTAATTTTTCACAATTAAAATGAAACCTGTCGTATTTCTCTTCTGCAGAATTGCAGAATTTCAAAAACAACTGTCACGGTTGTCAGAGTTAATTGGACGTGCTGCTGAAGGAACTCAGGTTGATGTAAATGAGAACCTGAATGTTGATGAGCGTCTCGATGAGCTGCAGACCAACATCACGCCACAAGACAGGTGCTTCGATATGGGCAGATCAGTGTGATAGCTGCTCAAAACCACATCATATGCACAATACAACAAATGAACTGCACTACAAGGTTGTTTTTGTAGGCCATGGCTTTGTAAAGTCGCCTTTGTATAGTAACCTTTGATGAAACGAGATCAGTGTGCATAACACTCTATCAAAGACTGAGACAAAGTTTGTTTATATTGAGGAGGTTTGTTTGAATGTGACTTAACAGCTTTATCAAGCCTTTTTTTGCATTTATTTGTTTGTAACATTTGTTTATTTGTTGTTACACTGCCGTTCAAAAACTTGTGGCTGGTAAGATTTTTTAATGTTTTTGAAAGTAACCTGCATTTATTTGATCAGAAATACTGTAAAAACAGCAATCATGTGAAATATTACAACTTAAATGAGTTTTCTATTTTAATTTTAAAATACAATTTTCTTCAGTGTCACGTGATCCTTCCGAAATCATTCTAATATGCTGATTTGCTGCTCAAGAAACATTTCTTCCTATTATCAAGTTTGAAAACTGTTTAATATTTTCGTGGAAACATTTTTTTCAGGATTCTTTGATCAATAGAAAGTTCAAAAGAACATCATAGATTTGAAATGGAAATATTTTTAAAATGATAAATGTCTTTACTGACAATTTAATGCATCCAGGTTGAATAAAATAGCTTCTAAATAAATAAATAATAATAATAATAAAAAAAAATCTTACCAACCCAAACATTTTGAAAGGTATTGTATATTACAGAAAAAAATAGAAATATGATATTAAGAAACACTTGACTAACATTGGTTGCATGTTTACATCTCTGCTACAGTGTTACACTATGGTACTTTTGGTTTGGTAGTGCTACTTGTACTGTGCTGTTCTCGCTTTGGACAATAGCATATGCTAAATTAATACATGTAAATGTACATAACAAAAAAAACAAAAACAAATTAAAGCCAGGGGAATTTATGTATTTATTGTTTTAAATAACACATTTTTCCTTTTTCTTTTTTTTTTTCTTTTTTTTTTTAAACAGCATCCGTACAATACTAAAACACTGATGTAACAATGGTGACCCACTAGGTGGCAGTACAATCACATCTCAAACGTTTTTCAACAGCAAGAGTATTGAGCTTAACTTCTCTAACAAGACACTATATTTCATAAATAATTTAAGTATAAACATTGAGCAGTCACTCTTCACAAAAACAATGTTCACAACAAATATAAGAGATCACAAGATCAAATGCGAAATGCAAAAACACAGGATGAAGGCTTTCCTTTGCAGCTACTTAATTGCACTCTGATGCCTTGTTCTGGTTTTTAAGGGTGTGGGGGGAAAAAAAATCCCACTGTACACTGATTTAGGCCATTCGGCCAATCAAATGATCCAGTTTCGGATCCGGCCAATCACTGCTAGCGAAACTCCCAGTGTTCCAAATACAATCGATTACACTTGTCACAGTATTGTAGCAGCTCTTCAGCACTGGCAGTAGTTAAACAATGACGTCTCTACAGTAGCAAGTCTTGGTATGGAAACGTGCATATCAGGAGTGTTGGCATGGCTTCTGTAGCAGGTGGACAGTAAGACCCAGAAGGTGTACAATTCAATTTCATCAAATGAATTATGTGTCCATCAGGCCAAATGCCACATTTATAGCAAATAGAGACATAAGTGTTTCTGCACATCCTTCATTTGCTTTGAAGCTCTCAATGAAATCACTGCTGAGGTGCATTCAGTAAAAGAACCACGGCTCAAGTTGCACTTTTGGCAGACAAAATAACTGTTAAAATGCTCGTGGGGCCAAATAACAATTCAATTGAACATATTTCTGCTTTTTAAAGCCAAGTCAGGTGAGTTGATTTATGGCACTAGCTTGCTAAACGTATGACAATACCAATCTTTTTTAGGAAAAGCAAAACTTATAGGGAAGCCCACAGTCTCATGTCTAGCAAAATGTGTTGGTTCTGCGTCATATCTTTGGTCAAGGATAAAACAAGGACAAGAGGAACTTAACACTTTGAACAGACAGTCAATATTTGTTTGGCAAAGGGACAAAGCTAATAAATGTAATCTTGTGAGGAGCCATTCTGGAAGTCCGTTTGAGTGACCAGGAATGAGACATGGCCCACTTTAGCACTTATGCAACATCCATTTTCCAGTTCACTCAATGAGAGCCACTCACTCTGAAATTAGTCTGGTAGAGGATGAAACTTTCAGCATAAATATTTTGGTGTCTCTAAAATGCACTCTTCAGGATTGATGTTTAGTGTTCGTACATTAGGTAGATTTTGTACCAAACGAAAGAAATTCTGATTGTCATTTATAAGAATGGACCGAACTTCCAATAGATCCATTCCAAAGGTCAACGAATTTCTGAATTAAGTGCACTTCAACCTACGTCTGCTGCGTTCGCCTGAATTCTTCACTTTGTTTTTTGCTGATCAATGTTACTCAACAGTGCCGAGTACTAGAACTAAAAATACAGATAAGGTGAATGTCTAGTCAACATGATCCTTCTTTAAACGTCTATGACAGTTACTATGCCAACCACATTGTGAAACTTGTTTAACACAGTTCTACACAGAAAAATGGTGAAGTAAGTACCATTTGTTTAGAGACCTACAGAAATGTATAAAAAGAAAAAAAAGCGCTGAGCGTACCAAGAAAGATTATTGAGCACTTGTTCCGTGGAACACTGTTTTCTAGCTGCAAAAACCAAAAAAATAAAATAAAAATAAAGTGCTTCCATTAAGATTTCCTCTCCTGAGGACAAAAACATGAAATTTCAAAAAATTCACTCACAAAAATCTACAATATTCAGCTCTGTTGAAAACATCATTTACACAAAATGTACAGTCTAATGAAGGTTCGTATTCTAACATTCATTCTCCACACAGACAGTATATACAAAGTACCCTTTACCCAGAGTACCGACTTTTTACAGTCTCGTTTTCCATCGTTTTTCTTCTTCGAAACAGTTATCAAAACACTGTACACATTATAAAAGCACAGTGAGGAGGAAGCCGGTTAGCAGTGCATTGAGGAGTAATGAAAACGGCCTCAGCCCAGCGGTCGAGTTAGGAAAAATATGCCAGCGCTCCTTCTTGGGGTGCAGAGTCTCCATGTCCTTCAGGGCATTGTAGGCGGCAGTGGTGAAATTCGCATCTCCTGTGGTGAGCAGGTCAAACACGCAGGAGTGGAAATAGATGTCCTTAACCTCCAGTTGCTCCTTGCACTTCCTGGAGGCGCTTTCGAGGGTGAAGACGCCTCTCTGGGCCTCGACCCTCGCCTGCGGCTGAAAGCCGGCCTGCTGGAGGCCCAGCATGGGCAGCTGAAGATGTCCCTCTTGGTCGATGCGCTCTGACGTGGGGCAACCGTTCATGCAAAGCTGCAGGTCCTGCGTTTCGTCGAAGGCCATGGCAAGCTCCTCTGGCATCCGCACGGCTAGCGTCAGGTAACGGCCCTGCTGGCGTACGATGATGGTGACACCGATGTACGCGGCGTGGATTTCTACGTGCCGACCGGGCGACTTCTCCAGGATCCAGATGCTGCGGGTTTCGCTATCGCCCCCGCTGATGGTGCCGTCCACAAAGGCGGCTGGAAGGTCGTCTGTTACGGCCTGGTAGACCTTCTGGTCCGTGCATTCTTGGTATGGTTTGAAGATTATCGTAATCTTAAAAGAAGAACAGAGAGAATAGTTGAAATCAATCATGAACTCATGATTGGCATGAAATTAAAATTCACCCTATTTCTATTTTCTAAATGCATGTAATTGATTTTATTGTGAAGGATTCATCCATTCATATCTTTCTTTTTTTTTTTTTTTTACTGCAGTCAAAATGTCCTAACTATCCACTAGTAGCACAACAGACTTCTCTCTAATGCTATATGCCGGACTTCTCGAATTAATTTAGAGCTCTTAAATCCCAGCCCTCCACAATCAAAAGAATTTTCACTCTCTCTTAAAATCCAGTCAGCAACGGATATGCAAAATAAAGTCCCCACCCTACTTTTTTAAAGAATCTGCATCACTCACAATACTGAATAAAACAGTGCTAGCTTCCATTTTATCACAGTTAATGGTGAATAATACATATTAGGGGTGTAACGATACCCTCATGCCACGATTCGATATATATCACAATGAACTCAAGATACGATATTATTGTGATACTCCAAGACATATGGTAAAAGGATAATAAAAAATTAACTGGTAATTGGTATTACATTGGGGGTGGAAATGAATAGGCTTGGACTTGGTAACCCAATGCACAGGACAACGTTGATACCAGAATAACATATTCATGATTCTGACACTGAAAATACAGAATTATTTTAGATGAATATGTTTTCACTATGTCACTGACTAGATATATTTAAAATAATGTAGGCCACTTTTTACTGGTAACACAAGACATTTGGCATTATCAGGACCGACAAATATTCCCCCATTGCATTATTATACATTATATTCAACATTATATATAGTAGATTAAATGTAGTACTACTGACATTAAAAACTCTGTAACCTTGGAATTGTTTTTCTCATACATTAATTTTCATTTTGGGTGAACTATACACAATACATATTGTCACTATGCACCATACATATTGTATTGCGATATACTGTGACAATATATTGTTACATCCCTAATGCATATAGTAATGGTGAAGTGCGTATAATCTCTATCACTAGATTGCTTTATGAGCAATATCAATCATTTAATTATTGTTTTATTTCTGCTTTTTGATACATTAATAACATATATGATCATTAACAATAACAAATCTGCATTATTATTATTACTGAAGGAAGGAACTGTTTTGTCACTATGCGATGTGCTAAAAATGAAGTCGACTTTGAAAATTGTTTTGCAATGTAAATGATCAGAAATGTATTTTATCTTTCTTTTTTTAGCAAAGCTAATTGTTATTGAATGGCTGTTATTTAAAAACTTGAATAATTATTCACCAAAAAATACATTAAATAAATTACTTTATTTAAAAACTTATGTAAATATCTTGCAGAGACCCACCAAAAGGTGCCATTTATCTGTAGACCCAATTAAAATAAATCAATTACCTCTACTACAAAAAAAAAAAAAAAACGGGAATTTCAAAAACAATGACTGTTTTCAAACTGGTTTCCTGAACATTTTTTGCCATTGGTTGGACAAATAGATAGTCTCGTCACAAATTCACACCATTGATTGGTCCAGTCAGGATGCACAAACAAACAGCAATGTTTTAACTAACACCACAGTGTTAGTTTTTGGAGCAATCAACCTACAAATGGCCTATTTACAGTCTTTGCATATTGCACTGGGATTAGAGAATGTTTACTAACACTGAAATAATAACGCATTCACATTTACAAAAGTGGTTTTATGCCTAGCACAGAAAACAAGAATTACTTCATCCCAGTAAAACAAGAAGATCTGGATTTGTGCAGTTCTTTAGAATATTACACGCATTTACAGATCCGCAAACCCTTTTGCCATGTTAGCGTTAACCATAAAATGCACCCAGTATACAGTCCTTAGACTGTGAAACTCTAAGACTTGTGGGAAGCAAAAGCACTGGCTAACAAGAAGTGTGGCGTTACATTAGCGGTGGATGAATAGCAGCTTTGTACACAGGACAAGGATGAAAAATGATGACCAGTTGGCCATAAGGTGAGGCAGCTGAAAAGGCCTCAGTTAAACGGTGTATGCTAATAATTACTTGCAAATGTTTAATAATGGCTCCCCACCTTCAAGGTCAAGGGGTCAAATGAGAGGTAATTAGCATGGGCGGCCAAACTTAGCATTTGAAGCCACATCTGTCCAACGATAAGCTGAACTGTTTTAACTCGAGGACAAAATCGACGAGTATCTGACAAACGCAGACTGTTCAGGCTGTAATATTCCTAAGCTTCCAGATGTTTCACATTACAAAAATCTGTAAACATGCTGCTAGCAGTCAATATTCTGCATCAGCACATTTGAAATGGGTCTGTGTGTAAGCGGGTGTGTTTGACTATAAGCCCCACACGGAAAACTGAAGACAGAGGCTTCTTTCAAAGTCACCTTATTATGGGTCACGCCACAGCGCAGGCTACATCCAGTCATTAATGATATTAGAATTTCACAGACATGTTGGTCACAAGTGTTAGTCATGAGACTGGAGCTGTTTGCTTTGTTTAGCTTGCACCTGTGAATACTTGGTCAAAGTTGAAAGTTATAGGTCTTATCTACTGTCTGCAGCTCTTTCTGATAATCTTATCCATATAGTCATATATAGAGACATCATGCACTTCAAACAAAGATAATAACAATGCAGCATGTTGTGATTTAAACATAAAAAAGCTAAACTTATTTATGAAACAAAACAAACTACCATATGCCTGTTCAATCAAATGTGGCTATTCAGTCTCCTCATGATCAAGATAAATTGATTTTTAAATTTTATAATGCAACACTGTATAAC
The DNA here is from genome assembly GCF_024489055.1 of Chanodichthys erythropterus. Classification (NCBI taxonomy): domain Eukaryota; kingdom Metazoa; phylum Chordata; class Actinopteri; order Cypriniformes; family Xenocyprididae; genus Chanodichthys; species Chanodichthys erythropterus. Next base: position 47,492,575 of record NC_090233.1, read on the forward strand.
ATGTAAACATTTTCAATTTTTCTTCAAAGTAAATACAATTTCATACGATCAAATTCATCTGAAAGTTTTAAGCTCTGAAATAACTAAGAACAAAGCCTGTTCCAGATTTATTCATCTTGTTTAATATTAATTTCTAATTATAATAAAATATTTTTAACATTTAAATTTGTTTAAATTAACATATTTTGAAAAAAAAAATCTATCAATTAATATGGACCTAGATTAATAAATTTGGTAAAAAAAAAAAAAATTTTTGTTAGTTAAAAAAGTTAACCAGTGTTATTTTAGTTCTACACATAAAAAATAATTATAAAAACAACTCACCTTATTGGTTGCTGTGGCACTGGATCCATATACCACTGGAACATTTGTGACCTGCACTGACAGGTAATTGTTGTCAATGAGGGGCCATGCCCCTTCAACCTTACATGTCTGAAAATGGTCTTTGAAAGTCCTAAGATGAGGGTCCCCAAACAGGCCACAGAACAGATAGGTCGGTCGTGGGTGTTCTGGAGCCCCTGTCCCTGTCCCAGGCCGCAATACTTGGTGATGGCGGCTGTGGTAGTTGCACGGCTCAATGGTGATGACGGGATGGGTAGACGATGTGGGCCCATCCTTGGAGCAGTTTCTCTGGCTCATGAGGTCACTGATGCCCAGCATGGCAGAGTGGAAGACCAGGTTGCCTCTGCAGCTCTTGGATGTCCGCTGGGTGCAGGCGGAGTAGGCCCGCAGCGCCTTGCAAAACTCAGTATCAAAGCCATCCAGTGAAGGGTTAAGATGGGAAGTGAGAGAGACAAAGTCGGTGGTGCACTTTTGGATGCGGCACTGTGGAGTTTGAACCTGGCTCTCACCTAAGAAAGAAAGGATAAAATGTTTTTTAACAATCTTCATTAAAAAAAAAAAAAAAAAAAAATATTTTGAATAAATATTAATTTATTCAAAAATGCAACTCATACATAAAATGAACAAATTGAATACACCTTTTCAATGATGAGCATGTTTTTCCATTTGTGTATTAAATTTCAGTTTAATTTGTTTTTAAATGTCAGCATAATACAGAGAAAAAAACTCATTCAATGAATTAAATTCTTAAAATAAACAAACAAAAATTTATTAAAAAGTTTTGCACAGTATTTTAATTAATAATTTTAATTATTTATAAAAAAAAAAACAGAGAACCAGTTTTTATAATATCATAATATTATTATTATTTGAAAAGTCATGTGGCGCAACCAACAAAGTCATGTGGTGTAAGCAATGTACAAAAAAAACTAAACAGGAAATGATATCAAAGAAAGATACCTGCAGATGCTCATGAAGTCTATTAAAATATCAAATAATGTTCAGATTGTAAATGTTAAATAAAAATGCATATTTATTATACATTTTCATGAATTCCTGATATTCGTAAAATCATACTCTTTGCCTTGATTTAAAAAAAAAAAAAAAAAACTTTCTGATGATGATAAAGATTTGTACAAACTGTAAAAAAAAATATTTTTTTAAAAGTTGAGAATAAAACGTGGATAACTGGAATGTCTTATGTCACTATTTCAGTTTTTCTACTTCAAAATTTCAATGCGTTACTTTTTTTTTTCTGTGTAATTGTGAATTTTACCAGCAATTTCTGAGTGAAAATTGTTTTGTACTCATATGCATCCATGATGTTGTAAGGAAAACGTCACATGTTATTACTTTTTAGTTGATAGTTACACTACATGACATTCTTAAACTCGCATTCAACAGTTTAAGTCATTAAACTGAAATTGTTCTTTAAAATGGTAAAAAAGTCTTTCAAAACCATATGAAACAACATGATTTCAAAGAGTATACATTTCTAAGAACTTGGCACATGTGTTTTAAACTAGACATTTAATAGAATACTGACTTAACCAATTAAACACATTAACTATGAACAAAGGAGCACAAATATAAGATAGAATCTTATCAAACAGCTATTGTTGTGGCTCCTGTCATAAACCAGTTTAAACTGCTTAACCATAATAAGGTGTGCTAGTGGACTGTGCTTTTCCTCACAACATGACTCCATGTGTGTTTTACATTATGGTCTAGAAACATTAACAGTCGGCTCAACGAGTGTGTGAAACCTCCTGTTATCTACAAAGGAGAATGCTTATGGCCGCAATAAAATCAAATAAAACGGCACTTCAAATGAGAAAAACACTTTTCTGGCCCCGCTGCTATCCACACATAACCAGCACATGTGCTTGTAAGCACATAAGAGTCATGGCATGCAAACTACATGCAACTGTTTACCTCCTAAAAGTGTCTTTGGGTGTGGTCAAAGGGTAACAATTAAAAGTGTTTTCTTTGAATACTACATACTTGCTTCACTTGACGTCAATTCAATAACATTTTTATGGTTTTAGTAGTTTGATTCGGTTTCTATTGACAAACTTGTGATTCAATTCAATTCCAGTCTCCCTTCAATTTGATTTGATTCATTTGGATACATATCAGGAACAGTACGTACATTTTTCTCAATTGAAAAAACCTCTCTCAACTAATGCTGTAAACTATAGTCTACAGGAGGAAACCCTGTTAGTTGGTAGTAGGTATGCACTGATATCAAAATTTTGGTATTTCGATATTTCTACCGATAATTCTTTATATTTGAGAGCTGATAACCGATACATTGGCCCATAAATCTAAATCTAAATGCAATTTTTAATATAATTTTTGCGAGCCTGATCAACACAGTTCTCACCGTTAAAAGCCATGTCCTAAGCACTTTAACATAAATCAAACATATACAGAACAGTTTGAACCCCTGTAGGTTTCAAAATTAATTTTACACTCCTATGGCCAACTTTGTTTATCAAAAAAAAAAAAAAAAAGGCCTTACAAATAATAAAAAAAAAGTCCTTATATAATGCAAACAAGTCACTGGACAACATTGCATATAAAGAATCAAAATGCATGTGCCATGGATAAATAAATTGGAATAGCCTCCGCACAGACAATAGCCTAATGAAATGATTTTAATTAAACCATACTGTTGATGAAAATAATACGAGAAAAATAAAAGTGCTAGTTATTATTAATAATGTATCGTTTTTGAAAAACAAACATCTCAAATTAATATTACTGTTTGAATTGCATGAGAAGAGCTGAATAAACACCAGGAAACTGAAGCGCTTTGTTAATTAGCTCAACCAAACCCATCCTATATGAGATTAACCATATAATTATGCAACGTAAACAAAATATTACAACTTATATCTGCAAAAAATGACGCAAATGAACTTATTGTGTGCTGCAGAATGTGTAACTCCTGTTGTGGATGTGCTCTTCCCATAACAAGCATTGAAACATGGCAAGTCAGCAACTAAACTCAAATAATTCTAACATTTTATTACAATAGTGTTCTCTTTATAATGTTAACAGTCCCAGTCATAGTTATTAATGTTGTGCATTGCTGTCTCAGCTGCTTGGGCGTACAAAGAATTCACAGCATTCTTTTACATTAGTGTTCTCATCATAATTTTACCTAGCCTATATGACAGACTTGCGCTACACATGTTGCACTTAACGTTTTTTTAACGTTGTTTACTTTTTTGAAGTGATTGCAATCATTTTTCAAGCAATTCAAAACCATCATGGTGAACAGTGTGCAACTGAAGTGTCTCAGCTGAAGGAAATTATCCATTATTTATCAGCTTTGATGGATCAGCCAAATTTTCTTATCTGGCCATTAAAAAAAATATAATATACAGTACAGTCCAAAAGTTTGGAACCACTAAGATTTTTAATGTTTTTAAAAGAAGTTTCGTCTGCTCACCAAGGCTACATTTATTTAATTCAAAATACAGTAAAAACAGTAATATTGTGAAATATTATTACAATTTAAAATAACTGTGTACTATTTAAATATATTTCACAAAGTAATTTATTCCTGTGATGCAAAGCTGAATTTTCAGCATCGTTACTCCAGTCTTCATTCTAATATGCTGATCTGCTGCTCAAGAAACATTTAATGTGTACAAATGTACAAAATATTTGTGTACAATATTTTTTTTTCAGGATTATTTGATGAATAGAAAGTTCAAAAGAACAGTGTTTATCTGAAATCTAATCTTTTGTAACATTATAAATGTCTTAACTGCCACTTTTGATTGATTTAATGCATCCTTGCTGAATAAAAGTATTCATTTCTTTAATTTCTTTTCAAAAAAATAAAAATAAAAATTCTTACTGACCCCAAACTTTTGAACGGTAGTGTATAATGCTACAGAAGCTTTGTATTTCAGATAAATGCTGTTCTTTTGAACTTTCTATTCTATTTCTATAAAAAAAAAAAGTACACAACTGTTTTCAACATTGAAAATAATCATAAATGTTTATTGAGCAGCAAATCAGCATATTAGAATGATTTCTGAAGGATCATGTGACACTGAAGACTGGAGTAACGATGCTGAAAATTCAGCTTTGCATCACAGGAATAAATTACTTTATCAAATATATTTAAATAGTAGACAGTTATTTTAAATTGTAATAATATTTCACAATATTACTGTTTTTTACTGTATTTTTAATTAAATAAATGTAGCCTTGGTGAGCAGACGAAACTTCTTTTAAAAACATTAAAAATCTTAGTGGTTCCAAACTTTTGGACTGTACTGTATATCAGCCAATACCGATATGGTTGACATTTGATGTTCATTCATGTTTATTTCATGCTATAACTACTAGTAAAGAGGTGATCGGTTCATGTACTAATTACTATTGTAATATTTCACGCTACAATAAAACAGCATTTACTGATAGAATTTCGTGATAAAACCACTTTCAACCACTTCTGTCTTGATTTCTTCGAGGGGTCGGTCTACGAGCGGGTAAATGTACAAAATAAGCTTGTGCAATTTACATATGAATACGACAGGAGATGACAGAAAAACTTTCGAAGAGCACCAGCTTTCGTTTCCGCTCCGATAGCCACAAGACGGGTGAGTACGTGTTAGAAATCAGGAATGGTGAGAGAACATTGTGCTTAGTACATTTTTCGTCTTCAAACCAAACTTGGGTCTTCAGCTGACAAAGTTTAAATCCTGTCTGGCTAGCACGCTTCCCATTATGTTTATGCATTAAGTAAGCAGGCAGAGAGTAGGCTTTTTTTTTTTTGTGGCTGTTCAAACGCATTCAACCACATGAGCGTTTACACTACAGAAGCAATCCAGACTAATGCATGCTCTGGAAGTGGTCAAAAGTGGACAAGTTCAAAACTTTTACACCGGTATTCAGCAATGCCCACTTGTGAGCCAATCGACCAAAACACATCTTAATACCAGGTGGAAACAGGGCCTAACATATGCATTCTTGGGAGTTAAAAATCCATACCGGTTCATAAAAATGAGAACGGACTGAAATTTTCAACCCAGCCCTATTTTATACACACTTGTTGTCGAAAATACACCCAAGATCTGGTCATCGTGTCATGCGCCGCCCCCAATTAGTCATCAATGACATGGCACAACCAGAAAAACATCTCCCAGAAAAGGACAACAGCCTCCACACTGCATCACTTAGAGTCTTAATGCCTCACTTTTGAGTGCGGCCCAATTGCATTAGCTCAGAGAGAGGCCGTCCTAATCTGATATCAGCTGCAGCCTCTCCATTAACACGCTTGTGATGACTCTATCTTACACAGTCAGGGCCACCCATTTCTGCCTGCCACGCCAATAACTCCGACCGCAGCGGAATCAAATGCATCTGATTTGATTATCAGATGACGCGCTGCTGCGCAGAGTGCTGTAACGGATCGGCCGATCCGCGTTGCACTGGAGGAGAAGGAGGCATGACAAAGCACAGGCTGGATTGTGTTTCAGAAACATGCTGTAAGACAATACGGTAGCCTGGCCGAAGCCATGTTGATGTTGTGCTAGAAAGACATTGGCTGGAAGGGAGAGGAAAGAGGCAGTCCCCGCTCCCATCCACCTCCCGCTGTGTTTTATCAGGCAAGGCTCCAGTGACATCTGTACCAGAACAAAAAAACTCAAATACTTGGCAAGGCATGCAAGACAAAGCCATCTCCGGCACATTCCCATTTATAGTCCGAGCGGATGCTCAAAGCAGATGCGCACCAAGTAATACTGAAGAGTGAACAAACAGCGGTTCGCTCGAAAATAAAGAATCGTGACCCGGGTAAATGGGCAAGGGTATGAAACGACAAAGGCTGTGCTGCAAATGTAACCGTATTAGCTAGGTATGTCCTACATATCATGGAAAACAGAGAGGCTTTTCATGGAGTCCCACTGGCCATATGTGACCTCGCCGCCCATCAAACGCATGTGCCTCCATTGTTTTTCTCAGCAGCATGGTGTGAGGTGCTAGGGGAGGGTGTCTGTTTTATAATCTTTGATATTTTCTGAGGAACTTGAATGTAGACTAATGTAAAAGGGCACAGCACATGTGTGTATGCCATGAACTAAAACTGCCACCCAACCGTAATCCAATTCACAACAATCCTGGAGATGAGTTGTTTTTGCTGGTTGCTTGTTGAAATGCAATTAGCTTGTCACCAGACAATCCCCTTAAAAGCTGGTGTAAGCGACCCAATGCAACTGAAGTTACGGCCATAGCCTCAAAAAGAGCAGAGGAAGAAATTGCTAGTATACTTCACAACTAATTACACAGAAATACTCCAATAATCTTTGTTATATTTACAACTTCTAATCCTGCTGACTACAGTCTCTGTGCAAAACACTTCTGAGGAATGTCTTGGGGACCCCCAGTTGGGGGCAGCAGATCCTAAGCTAGTACTGGCAGACGAGGGGGGGGGGGGGATTCAGACTATCACACTTTGTGTTAGAATGTCTCAGTGTCCTGACAAATGTTAAACCTAAACCCTGAAACGTCTCACTAAGCGGGTCTATAAGCTAATGTGGTTGAATAAACAAATGCCAGAAACTGACAGTAATAATCATCCATGTTTAAAATATCCACAAATCATTTTTTATTCAGAATATATCTTTAATATTACATTTAATGAAATCACTTAAATGATTAGACAGCTATTGGAGTGCTTATTATTCCTGTCAAGATCATAAAACCAAACGAACAGTAAAACACCGGACCGAGAAAACAATGTTTGTTTCACTGCCTCAGTTCATTTCTGCGATCCTGCTGTTGGGGTGATCCGTCTCATTTCGAGCACAGTGCACACCCTTGTTGCTATTAAGTCGTTGGAAATATTTTCTCAGGGTGGCCAGCCGTTTGAGCAGCCATTCTCAGCTGTAGAGGGGCCCAAAGAGTGTGTGCGGAGTGAAATTTCAAGATGTGGAATTTGGCCAGGGCAGAGAGGTCAACAGGCCCACGCCTTCTCCAGGAGTCAACGTGAAGATCTGGAGAAAGCGGGGGGGGGGGGGGGGTTACAAGACTCAATGTCTAAATGACATCTCCAGCCTTAAATTCAGAGCTCAGACTGAATCGCACTGAACTTTCTAATCTGGTTTAATATGCTAGTTTATCAGCCTTTCATTTTTGTTCTTATTTGCAACTTAAAGCATTTCATAACCTTACTACAGCATGAGACAAATAAAGAACATCACGATTCTGGTCATTTCAGTAAGTATTATAGTAAGATTTATCACAGTTAACCACAAAAGCAGTTTTAAAAGGCATCTTTTTACAGGTAGTCTGTAAAATCTTACAAACCCTAAACAATAAAGCACTCTTCCAGACATGAGAAAGAAAGAGAAATAAAAAACGAACAGCTGCAACTGTCTCTTGCTTCTGCCAAGATTATAATCCAATCAAATACCACCAAGGGGTAGATGTATATTTGGGACTAAACCAATTGAGAGACGATACAGCCAGATCTAATATCCAAAAATGAAATCATAGAACAGCAAGCATGCAGTTGTTTAAAAGAAAATACTCAGTTCTTGCCAAATGAAAGATTGAATATAAAACTACTGTTTGAAAAATATAACAGATATTTTTATATTAAATTATATCTTTATTATATTGCAGCTGAAAGGGAGAGGAGTCCTATCAAGCGTTATATACATATAAAAGCAAGAAAGGGACAATGACACTTGAAATTTCATATTCAATAAAAATACTAATACTTTTATGGATAACTTTGTTTTTTTCTGAAATTATGTTGAAAACTAACACATATTTAGGTTGAGTTATTTCATATTTTTTTTGCTTCATTGAAAAATAGTGAAGTGCATAATGCCTGTCTGCCCGGGGTCCATGTTAAATTAATTATGAAGGTGTGACTGCTCAATGGACACCCAGCAGCATTCCATATCCTCTTAATTCACAATGGCATTAACACAGTCTACGGCCAGGACACCCAAAGTGGAGCACTTGACAAGGTGCCAAGAGAAAACAGGGCACCAAATGTGTAGTATTCACAGTCTCCTGCTCAGAAGCCAACCCATTTTCAACTTGTCCAAAGCGGTCAAAGGCACCAAATTAACTGAATTTAGGGTAAGTAAGTAATTAAATAAATAAATAATTCTTGATTACGCTAACTTTTTAAAACATTTATCAATAACGCAAAATAAATAAATAAATAAAAAATACCGATCAAAATCTAGATATATGAGAACAAATATTAATGACTTCCCTATCTTATTGCATCTGACAGCATGCTGCCTGCTATCGCAATAACAAAAGCGAACAACAAATAAAACCGAATCAAACAATCACTCATGAATATAATGTGAAATTAATTAATATTATGATCACTCATAAATATTTAATATCCTTTAAAAAGCAGCCAATCCAGTGAAGTGCAAGAGGGACGCGTAGATCGATGCACTACATGAATTGGGAATAAAGATAGCCTAGTGTGCAAGAAGAAGACAAGGATGAAGGACACATAAACAACTATTCACTTTTCCCGTGACTAAATATTAACCAGCACTGTCATAATATCGCACGTAAATCATATTTAATATTTATACAAGCGACAATTAAACAGCCCTTAAATACAAAAGCTACTTTTAAAAAGGTATTTTCTAACTTGTTTACGTCCAACGAATCGTAAAAGTGGTAAGACCATGTTTACCTATGTGAGTGAGAGAGGAGAGGGTGCACAGCACTAGTAGATGTAGTACCGGAGAGATGAGGCGCTCAGCCCCGGGGTAGTAAGATCCTGCTCTCCCCATACCCATCCATCCATCCAGAGAGACTCAAGAGTACTCCACGGGTCAAGAGATCGGGCCTCGCTTCTCCCAACTTCACGTAACGTAGGGATGCGTAACTCTGTTAAGACGCGGCTACTTTTTTAGGTAACACACACACACACACCGTCCATAAGAGAAACAAAGTAGCGATTTTGGCAAGTCCGATCCAAAACACTTCTTCCTGGAGCACGGGAGGGGGGAAAAACTATTTAATTTGTATTCGTTTATCTAATCGGCGAAGATAATCAGTCTGAAAGAAATCTGTAAACGTGCTAAAATTAATCTGCGCCCCGCGATCGCCCGATTCATGTTGCCTACACATCAGATTTCTCCGCCACAAGGAAATCTAGCCCCGTCTTTCCCCAATGATCGATAGTGAATCAACCTAACCCAGAGTTTAGCGGAAACCCCGCCCACTCCGACACACAAACTCCGCCCCCTAAACCATACACCCCAGCCGCAGATTGACAGCAGAGCTCTCACTTTCAGCGAGGAGAAAATAGATGCAGTTTATTGTTTCCTTTATATTTTTAAGAATAAAAGCGAGCAGAGTTGACTATCAGGGCAAAATATTATCATAATAACACCACAGAACAGTGATAATTTATTAAGGAGATTTAGGTAATTTATTGTTTTTTATATATATATATATATATATATATATATATATATATATATATATATATATATATATATATATATATATATATATATATATACACACACACACACACACACATATATATATATATATATACACACACACACATATATATATATATATATATATATATATATATATATATATATATATATATATATATATATATATATATATATATATATATATATAATCTTCTTAAAGGATTAGTTCACTTTCAAATAAAATGTTCCTGTTAATTTACTCACCCCCATGTCATCCAAGATGCCTTTCTTTCTTCAGTCGAAAAAAAAATTAAGGTTTTTTGATGAAACTTCTTTTCGACTGAACAAAGAAAGACATGAACATCTTGGATGACATAGGGGTGAGTAAATTATCAGGAAAATTTTATTCAAAAGTGAACTAATCCTTTAATAAATAATAAAGCTAACAAAATTGATAAGTAAAAAGCTAACTAAATTGAAAGGGCACAGTAAAAATATGGATTATTATGGTACAAATGTTATTGCTAGAAAAAGACAACTGAATGAATGTTTCTTGGACAATAAAGTAATGGACTAACCTGCAGGTTGGTTATGATATAAACAGTTCTAAGGGTGTAATCTAAAGCTGCATACTTTATATGAAAATTCAAATTGAGAATCAAACTTGAGCCAATTATAGGATGATATCATCAGCTTCTTAGCAAGAACATGCTAAGACCACAAGACATTAATACAGACCTACTTCCTGTGCTGGACAGTTACAGTGAAAATGGTATTTATAGGGCCAACAAGCTCCCTCTCTCTGTAGAGAAAGCAGCACTACTGCTGTCCAGCAGGGGAGCAGCAGTGTTAGAAATCCAAGACGAGTCCACACTGTCAATACAATACAAAATCAATTTAAAGAGAATGCAGGAGACCAAACATAAACCCATTTTCATATAAATACGCAAAATTGGGTTATGCTGCGCAATACAGTACGTCTCGCAGGGATGTTTCAAATGATAACACTGGAAATTCTTCTGTGTTTTGTTGCTTTTGTGGTAGAGGGCAAAGCAGTATGTTTGTAAGTTGATTAGAGTATTGGAACAGCAGTTTAATGGGATAGCAGCATGTAAAGTGTGGCGGTTTAAGTTTTATTGCCTTTAACCTAATTCATTTTCCCCCACTGCTTAAGTGGTGAGTCAAAAATCTGACGAGGTGTTGGAAGTACTTTGCCAGCCTTAGGATTAGAGGGATTTGGGATTTCTTTTGGTTATAACAGTGACCTGGTTCTCACTTTAGTGTGGCGCTGCTTGGGAACTGGATTATAGAATTATTATCAAAAAGCCTAAAAAAATTTTAGGTGAGGAAAACAAGTTGGCTGAAATCAATTGCATGAGCATGATATTGAAGTCCTATTGCTGGTGTCTCATAAGCCTAAACGATACACAGAGTGTATATTGTCTTAGAGTGCAGTGATAATGGCTTATTGATTGGTCATGGAGAGCATGCATTCAGATGTGTCAGGGCCCCAGCTCGGTCCCCTCTGGCACATCTGAATATAGGTCAATGGCAGTCACTATTATAACCTCTAAGTGCCCCTACAAACCACAAAGTAATTCTGTGAGGCATCAAGTTGACATTATTGTCATTAGCTAATTTGATGGATGGTATGTGCAAGATTTCATTAACACTTTTCTTAAATATCATTGTGATCTCTAAAGAAATATCAAAATGAATTTTAAAGGGTTAGTTCACCCAAAAATGTTAATTAGCCCGTATCACCCTCAAGCCATCCTAGGTGTATATGATTTTCTTCTTTCAGTCAAACACAATCAGAGTTATATTAAAAAATATTCCGGTTCTTCCAAGCTTCATAATGGGAGTGAATATTAACTGAGATTTGAAAGCCCAAAAAAGCACATCCATCCATAATAAAAGTAATCCATACGACTCCAGGGGGTTAATAAAGGCCTTCTGAAGTGAAGCGATGCATTTTTGTAAGACAAATATCCATATTTTTAACTTTATAGATTATAACCACTATATATTTTTTAAATCACTCTGATAGAAAAGTCACATACACCTAGAATGGCTTCAGGGTGAGTAAATTATGGGATCATTTTCATTTTTTGTTGAATAATTAATACAGAAATTATGCTCATCATAAAACAGGTGCTTTCAAATCACAGAATTAGCAAATTGCATTTTTATTGTATTTTTGAATCAATTAAAAGATTAAAAAAAAAATGAACTCCATGATTACAATCACACTTAAATGATCGCTGAGGTAATTCAATGAAATCTGTATTTTTTATTCAATTTTAAAATGTACACATCAACTTTGTTATATGCAACATACATACATATGTGCATAATTATGCAAATAATACCCAAAAAAAATTTTTTTTTCTGCAAAATCTTACAGGCGAAATCCACGGAATTCACACTATTGGGTGAAAAGTTCCCCATGCAGATTTTGCTCATTTTCAAGTTGGTCACGTGAATTCGCCGTGCTGACCAACAGAAACCTGCTTGGCTTTAAATTGACTTCTGTGTTAACTGTGCTTTATACATCACTACGCTATATTGGCAATAGACAATGGACATTTTTTGCCCACGAAATTCGCTGGAAATGTTTGTCCCAAAACTCTATGGCAGTGACCTGTTCTTTATGGTTCACAGATAACAATCTCTCTATAAGGGCAAAATGAAATCGGCATTTTTAATTCTATGCATTCGTTTCAACAAAATATACATCAGATTTTGTTTATCAGTCCCGTAGGGCATTGGGCTGCAGGCCAGTCTTATTTACTGTGCTTTGTCTGTCCAGCTGGCTTCTCCTAATACGTCAATAGACGAGCTTGAGAGCATACCAGCTCCGGACAACAACCCTCCACACAGCTGCAAGAGGAAGGGCCGGGGCCTGAACCCAACTCCCACAAAGCTCTGACCCTAACATTTCAACTCAGTGACAACATCAATGCAACATGGCTGAACTTGCCTGAGACTTTCATGTCAGTCAGAGAAAAAGGCGAACCCTGTACCATTCCCCTTCATGGTAAGAGGACAACGGGGTAGTCTTACAGCCCCTCAGTGTCCCAGCAGTCACCCTTGCTCTGCAGCTGTACATGTTTAATGTATAATACGTCTTACTGTCAGAATGACTCTTGAGGTTGACCTACAAAATCTTGCTTTAGTTGTTACTACTTCAGAAATTGGATATTTTGATCTAACAAAACATCAGGCTCACCGACTTGACGCTAATTTGACATGTACAAGGATAAATGATGTATAATCACCTACGGTGTTCATTTTACCTTTAGTAATTACTGCATCTCATTTTGTAAAGGCTCTTGCTGTGTTTAATGTACAGCATGGAAAGAAAATGAAGCACGCTAAATTAACCATTCTAATGAGTTTCCATTACTGTGATCGACAGGCATTGAAAACACTATCATGAAAGGATCAGGAGAGCGTTTGATTAGCTGGAAAACACGTAAGAGGGTCTGCATGCATTGTGGCGACCATAATCACACCGATGGGACCACCCGAAGGTCATGTTACCACTAGTTATCAAACCTCCATGTAGATACATGTCATTGAACCAACGGTGTAGCGCTTATCGTTCCAACACAGGTTATCTTTGATTGGGCTTGTTCCGAACAGTCAACACAGTGGTTCCTTTCATTCAGCGGCCAGACACAAAGCCTCTCTTTTATCTTTACTTCCCCCCTTAAGCACCTTTGGGGGGAAAACAACGAAGCTCCTATTCCAAAGCATCCATTTTAATTAAAAAGTGAGGCAAACATCAGATGATGCTCAATCGTATCGAATGTAGTGAGGAGAAAAGAGCGGAGAGAGTGTGTTCGGTGTTCTTTGACCTTGTTTCTCCATTCCCAGCCATCTGTTTTGGCCACTGTCAAAAGCCTCTTTGGTGGCTCCCTGGCATGGCCTCACCCCTCGTCAGACTTCCTCTATGCTTAGGGGACATTTAATATGGTGTCTAATACATACTGTTCTGTGACACCTCAAAACAAGGGTCTCTTTGTGCTGCGGCAGGGTTCCTCTAGAAGGTACTGTGGGGCTAGTCGCACTGCAGTCACACACAGGCAGGCACATGGCGGACGCACACTCGCTAATACAAAAACACGAGCACGCACCCGTGTACTTGGACAGCGCATACGCCTCCTCCTGGAGGGCTTCGCCGAATACACAAGCTCTCTCTTTCTCTCTTAAGCGCACACATAGAAATCCGGAAAAAAATGTAGCTGAAGAAAAAGCTAATGAGGCACATCTCTTGCATTCCTGCTCAGATTTTGGCAGTAAAGACATTTACCACATTCACACAAGAGGGCCTTACACAACTCCACAGGTGTTGGCTTTGCAACAGCACCTGGCAAAAATGAAATCCTTCTGAGCTGTGGACAGTAGCATTCAGTGAGCACCACTTCAGCCAAAGCAATTACTGAAAATATGCAATGCATCCAGTGCTGTTATATTCAGCACGGACATGTGATTTTCCAAATTGAATGTTCTTTGGCAAGTTTACAAAATGGTCACTGCATGCTGATAAAAATGCCATACAACAATTATTTTCGATACAACAGTTAAATGAGGCAGCGGTCCAAGAGTGCTTATGTTTAGTATTCACTGCTTTAAACTGTTTTTATGGCTCCGTTTGTTGGTGTTCTCAAGTTTCCAGAACAGAGCTGAAGCAGAGTGATTTTAGAGCGAGTTTTTTGAAAGTGTGTTCTTTCGCTCCGTCATCGCTTGTATGTAATGTTGTTTCTCTCACCTGTGAGCATGAAACCCTAATTGGAGCAGGCTCCATTCTGGAAGGCCATGCTTACTTTTCACCACCCAATCAATAGAGTGCTGCATTATTGATACTTTTTTGTTGTTTTTCTGTTTGTTTTTGGTTTATTTTTTTGTTACCATCACACTGGTACCCTCGACAAAAATCCTCTCTCTGTTGCCAAAAGCTCTATGACCAACAAAGATGGTCATGATTGTTTATGATTGTTACTTTTTTTCATCTAGATAATCTTCACAAATGAACATAACTTTTATGTACAAACCTGATTCCAAAAAAGTTGGGACACTGTACAAATTGTGAATAAAAAAGGAATGCAATAATTTACAAATCTCATAAACTTATATTTTATTTACAATAGAATATAGATAACATATCAAATGTTGAAAGTGAGACATTTTGAAATGTCATGGCAAATATTGGCTCATTTTGGATTTCATGAGAGCTACACATTCCAAAAAAGTTGGGACAGGTAGCAATAAGAGGCCAGAAAAGTTAAATGTACATATAAGGAACAGCTGGAGGACCAATTTGCAACTTATTAGGTCAATTGGCAACATGATTGGGTATAAAAAGAGCCTCTCAGGGTGGCGGTGTCTCTCAGAAGTCAAGATGGGCAGAGGATGCTGTGGCGAAAAATAGTGGAGCAATATCAGAAAGGAGTTTCTCAGAGAACAATTGCAAAGAGTTTGAAGTTATCATCATCTACAGTGCATAATATCATCCAAAGATTCAGAGAATCTGGAACAATCTCTGTGCATAAGGGTCAAGGCCGAAAAGCCATACTGGATGCCCTTGATCTTCGGGCCTTTAGACGGCACTGCATCACATACAGGAATGCTACTGTAATGGAAATCACAACATGGGCTCAGGAATACTTCCAGAAAACATTGTCGGTGAACAATCCTCTGTACCATTCGCCATTGCCGGCTAAAACTCTATAGGTCAAAAAAGAAGCCATATCTAAACATGATCCAGAAGCGCAGGCGTTTTCTCTGGGCCAAGGCTCATTTAAAATGGACTGTGGCAAAGTAGAAAACTGTTCTGTGGTCAGACGAATCAAAATTTGAAGTTCTTTTTGGAAAACTGGGACGCCATGTCATCCGGACTAAAGAGGACAAGGACAACCCAAGTTGTTATCAGCGCTCAGTTCAGAAGCTTGCATCTCTGATGGTATGGGGTTGCATGAGTGCGTGTGGCATGGGCAGCTTACACATCTGGAAAGGCACCATCAATGCTGAAAGGTATATCCAAGTTCTAGAACAACATATGCTCCCATCCAGACATCGTCTCTTTCAGGGAAGACCTTGCATTTTCCAACATGACAATGCCAGACCACATACTGCATCAATCACAACATCATGGCTGCGTAGAAGAAGGATCCGGGTACTGAAATGGCCAGTCTGCAGTCCAGATCTTTCACCCTTAGAAAACATTTGGTGCATCATAAAGAGGAAGATGCGACAAAGAAGACCTAAGACAGTTGAGCAACTAGAAGCCTGTATTAGACAAGAATGGGACAACATTCATATTCCTAAACTTGAGCAACTTGTCTCCTGATGTTTGCACACTGTTATAAAAAGAAGAGGGGATGCCACACAGGCCTGGTCCCAACTTTTTTGAGATGTGTTAATGCCATGAAATTTAAAATCAACTTATTTTTTCCTTAAAATGATACATTTTCTCAGTTTAAACCTTTTTATATGTCATCTATGTTGTACTCTGAATAAAATATTGAAATCTGAAACTTCCACATCATTGCATTCTGTTTTTATTCACAATTTGCACAGTGTCCCAACTTTTTTGGAATCGGGTTTGTATTCTGAAGCCTAAATACAATTGCCAGAAGTAAAAATATAGGCTGTAAACGAACTACACCACAGTTGCATGACTTCAACATGCTTTTCACAACTCTTTCAGTCTTTTCCCTGAATGTTTGTCTTAAACCAGTTGCAAGAGTGTGATTATAAACACAATGAGGCCGTAAACAGACTGGTGAGTAGTTGGGTTGTCCTGTTCTGTGTGATGAAGTTTTATGTCTTTGACAAACTTTTACGTCCCATTTAGCCACTTGCTAGCAGCTGCCTTTTTCAAGAACAGTAAACAATTTGTAAAAAAAAACACATGAGTTATTACTGATGTGTTTTACGTCTTAAAATAAAATATGAAAATATCTTGAGCTTGTGTTCAACACTGACCTTATTTAAGGTATTTAACTGAAAAAACTTTTGTTTTTTTTAAAAACCCATTGACTTCAGGGTGATGGAATCAAAAATACATTCTCCCATGCAGCACTCTGTTGCTACTGGATAAAATCAAGCTCAGCTTTAATTAGTTTTACTCAGAAATACATCACTTTGTAAGGGGTTGCAAACTGCAATTCATGCTGACTTTAAAGCCCAAAGTATACTTCAGTTTTGCGAACGCCAGCGTATGCATACAGCTGAATGCATAACCTTTGAAAATATACTCCATTTGACAGCATGTGTGAACACAGGTGCTTGACATATGTGTACTACGAAGTTTCATCCTTGTCCAGTGTCTGAACTATTTATCTCATTTATCTTCCACTATATATCACATCCATTTCTTTTTCGAATGTTAGAAAAATATGGCTGCACACAGTATGACAGTATGTGCAAATTAGTATGCTGATTATGAAATTTGTTAAACGCACTGTACCCTAATACAGTGCACAGCATAAATGAGTACACCCCCTCTGAACAAATACAAAAGATGTATTTTCTTTATGATCACTAATGCAATTCATGGAAAGATGGCAAAACTAAAATTTATTAAACATATAGAAAATAAAAACTGAGAAATATATGTCACTAATAGCCATAAAATAATTAGCCAATTTAGTTTAAATTAAGTATTGCAGAAATGAGTACACCCTAGATTTAATTCAACAAATGTATAATATTCAAGCACTTAGTATGCCCTCCATAATTTTGAATATACTGCTCTGACCCTTCTTGGCATGGAGTGTACAAGTTCATGACAAATTGTCACATCTGTCCTGTTTAACTCCTGGATGATGAGCTCCTCAAATGCCCTGATCTTTAATGAGGAGTGTTGCTCAACTCGTCTCTACAGAATTCCCCACAGCTGCTCAAGAGTGTTAAGATTGAGTGCAATACATGTCCACAGAAGGTTTTTCAGCTTGGGAGAATGCATATCCTCATTGTCATGTTGAAAAAATACCCAACAATGCAGGGAATGAGGAAAGGGTAACATCTTCTGTTTCAAGTTTGTGTATTAAATTACACAGTGGTGTGGGAATTCATGACAGCACTGATAAAGCACAACTCCCTCATACCTTCAGCACTCATACATCCCTATATAAGAGCTTTACTACCACTGAACTTTACTGTGGGAACCAGGCACTTCTCACTGTACTCCTCCTCTAGCAACACCATAACATTTTGGATGCTGTTAGATCCAAAATGATTTATTTGGTCTCATGAGACCAGAGTATTGATTCCCAGAATCTATATTTTGTAAATATGGGCTTTGGAAATGGCTAACTGACTTTATTGTGCTTTGGCTACAGTAGGTAGCTCCAGGGAGAACAACAACCATGCATGTCATTTCTGCAGGCTGCATCTTACTCTGTGAGATAAACAGTCTCTCTTTTCATAGCTTTTGCTGGCTCTGAGATTCTCGCTTGGTATTTCTCCTGCTCTTTGTCTAGCAAAAAAATCCCTCATCACTAAATGAAAGCTTAAAATGAAGGATTATTTCTGGGGCCTTGTCACAAGTCCATTGTTTTTGAATTTCTGTGTTACTTTTGCTGTATTTTCACACTTAAAAACAATGATTTGGTAATCCTCCTGTACCACTGTCCTCTTTTGTGCTAAGAAATAAGTCTCCTGACAGTTCTCTCCCAAGTGCTTCCATTGTTGTCAGCATTAAGTCTGAGAATGATTCAGTGGGCTATATAACAATTTTAATGGTCAAGAAATGACTTGTCTTTAAATGTTTTGGTTCAACATACTTACCTGTTGATCAAACATTGCCTTAAACTTACACCAGAAAATTTTTATTTCATTTTATTTAGTAACTTTTAGGAGGGTGTACTCATTTTATCACCTTGATAAGAAAATCTTATTTTCCTGAATAATTTTGACATGCTTCTTTGATAATTGATTAAGCAGACTTGCTGGAACATTATATCTCTAAAGAACCCTAACGTGTCTTCTAAGTAATTGAGTAATTGTTGTCTTTCAGGAGTTTCTGAGGGGGTGTACTCATTTATGCTGTTCACTGTATATGTATATATATATATATATATATATATATATATATATAT
Organism: Chanodichthys erythropterus; assembly: GCF_024489055.1. Lineage (NCBI taxonomy): Eukaryota > Metazoa > Chordata > Actinopteri > Cypriniformes > Xenocyprididae > Chanodichthys > Chanodichthys erythropterus. The sequence goes on from NC_090233.1 coordinate 47,511,491, forward strand.
ATATATATATATATATATATATATATATATATATTTTTTAGACAGAAAAAAAAAACTAATTTTATTTGAAATATAAATTACTAACTTTTAAATTATTAACTTCTTGCTCACTGAACTGCATAAAAGCAACATCACAATCACATGCTGTTATACTGAATATCATGTGATTACATGTGGTCAAATCATTTGTGTGGCTCACATAATATAGCAAAACAATCTCACAGCAATTTGTACGTATTTTACGGGGTGGCTAATTAATTTTGCTATATGTATTTTATGAGTTGCCCAATTCGTACGAATTCGTAAGAAAGACCTACACCTAACCCTGCCCCTAAACCTACCCATCACCTACCCATGAGGTTGTATGAATTTGTACGAATTAGCTACCTCATAAAATACGTACGAATTAGTTGTGAGATAGTGTTGGACATTGACTTGAGATAGTTCACCCACAAAGTAAAAAAGTATTTTTGGCTGTTTTTATCCATATAATGAAGGTAATTTTGTTTGTTCATTAAATATCTTCTGAAGAAAGAAAGTTTTTGAAAGAAATGACAAGAAAATGATGACAGAATATTCATTTTTGGATGAAATTATCCCTTTATAGTGTTGGCTGTAACTTCCATCGATGACAATTAAAAGGTACTCACAACATCAAACCTGTTATGATTTTCAGGGAGTAAACGTTAGCAAGATAAATTTCATCACAGCATTTTGGCCAAATACCTGGTTTTATCACCAACTAACCTCTTTCTTTTTCTGTTCTCCTTTCACTCCATGATATACAGAAGCTTATCCAACACTCATGTATAACACATAACCAGTGCATTGTGACCAAACAGGGTTATCTGCAAGTGATTTCAGGCCATGTCCCACAGCACAAATTCGTCTGTATTTGTTTGTGTCGGTGCTCAGTTGAGTAAAATCACAGTCTGAATAAAAACAAACCCCTGACTCTGTAGATATGCAAATATAGCACAACTGACAACTTCAATCCTTGTTTTTTTTCCTCCAGTGCATCAATAGAAACCCCCTCATGCACCCCCAGCCTCAGCGTACCATCCACCGCTGCCTCCTGGGAGAGCCGTCTCCACAACCCAACATATGGGTTTCATGTTTAATGCATAAGTTCAGTACTATGAGCCAAGCATCTATTCTTAAAGCACTGTATGGAGGTTTGGTCTCTGTCGTAATTATAATATTAAATACCTCTTTTAGAAGCAACATTGGATCGCTTTCATTTGGGGTGCAGGCACCAAATGTGTGTGCATTATACCATCGCCTGGGTAATGACAGCAGCATAAAGACAGCTGTCTATCTGGATCAGGATAGGGCTGAGATCACTGTTTTTCCATTAATGGAGCAGAACACTTGAGAAATTGCAGAATGTGAATTTCAAGGTTGACTTTTCAAGATGTAGCATGCAAGATGTGTACAGTAGATTATATTTCAGCAGTGGTGTATCAGATACTACTAATACTCACTGTTTGACCATGACAACAATCATGCCGATGGTGATGCTTGAATTCCAGTTTGTGATATGCAGCCATAAGAAGATCACCCCACTTTATGGGCCTCTAGCAATAACGCCTCACACTCTCATCGCTATCTCCCAGAGAGCTGTGGCATTCACAAACATATTCATCATGCATTACTCTTCAGTGAATTTCAGCTTACTTCCATTAGTAGAAACTCACTCTCACAATTCAATAGATTCCATTATAGAATGGCATTATTCATAGAATGGCATTAGACAGATATTGTGTGAAAGACAATTTATTGCTTAGAGTTTTATGTCGTTGATTAATTCCAAAAAACTGCTGACATATTCATTATTATTCTGACAAATTCAATATACCTTCAGGGTTGTTAAGTCTGCGGTTTTCCGGCAGAACTGGGCTACTTTACTGTTGCTGAGGGTAGATTATATTTGACAGAAATGCTTGTGTTGAAATATTTTACTCTACCAATTTATATGTACTAATGATAAAACTATGCTGAGATTTTTGTGATGGAGCTAGGGGCTCTGGTAGGGAGCCTATGTGTTTTTTAATGGATTGATAGGTCTCTCAAACTGTAAAATGCAAATAGTTTATTTTCAAATAGTTCAAAAATAAAAGTAAGTAAAAGTAAAGTATAGTAAAATCACTACTATACAGTGATTTTCAAGTTGAAATTTTGTGTAATGCATACCAGTGACTGTAAAATCTGTATTGTAGGTATGGGAGCATGATATTGCTTCATTTTGTTACCAGTTCAATTAAAAAGAAGTAAATAGTTGTGTAATTTGCATTTTACACACAATATTTCTATCAGATGTGTTACTTTGTCTATTTTTTCTCTGCCACTGATAGTAGCTCCAAAAGGATTCAAAGTAAAATCAACAGTAGAGGTGTTTTGTTCCTGAGTGAATCAGATTTTGAATAAATGGGGTGAGTAAATGATTCAATGACTCACTCATAAAGACAGTCACTTGTCAGAACCTACTAGCGTAACTTCACTAAAACAGTCACTAAAGCTTTGCAAAATCATTCATTACCTTTTTGAAAACAAACTTGATTACTACCATGTTTCATGCTCCTTCTAACATCAAAACACGGCAACTCACATATCTTCTACAATTCCATTTTTCCCACTTGTAAATATGGCTTCACTTGATTATTCATGTGTTTTAAGCTCATAAATCTGATTTTGACTCCACTTGAAGACTGAAATACAAACAGTGAAATGCTGAAGTTGCACTGTATAGCAGCACTCTAGGAACTCCAATCAAAATCAATGGCTGAAACTAACTGTTGTTAATGTATTTTATCAGTAAAGATTTATACGCTAACTTTATTTATTGTGATGGGTAGATTACACTATGATCCAATAAACATAACCACAATCCATAATGTACCACAATACCCAAGCCTTAAAGCACAGACATCAAATGATCTTATTTTCTGTACTAGCTAGTTGAAAGTGCCAATAGCCTGGGAGCCATTTGCATTTAGTTCTTGTCTATTGGGATTGTAATTTCTTTTCCAGAACTCCAATCACCAAATACCCCCATTACTGTAAAACACAGGAAATGTGGGATTTGTTGTTCAGGAGTTCTCCACACATCTGTGCTCCCATGTGTGCCGGGGCAGATGTCAAAATTCCTCTGACCCTTTGGGAATAGTTTGCACTCTGATGAAAATAACCAGTCTGCACCGGTTTACTCTGCTCTGATTTCAAAAGCAAACCAACTGAGCAAATTTACTGTCAAGACTCATAGTTTACACAATATCAGTCTGTAAAGCTTTTGAGGTAGGTGTTTATAATGTATCTTGATATTCATCAGACAAGTTTTTGGAATATGCGTGGAGTCACCAGAGACAGGAGGTGTGTATATCCTTGTGTGTGTGTCTGTCAGGTCCAGGGGGCTGGTGTTGAGACAAGTGTGCTTCCCAAAGGACTGCTGAGCAGAGCAATGCCTGCCCACTTCCTCAACACATGCCACATTGTCACTGGGCTCCATGAAGGGAGATGAGCCAACAAATGACTCGAGCAGAACTCCTCACAGCTGGCACTAGAGAGCTCTTAGCCAAAACACTTCAGCAGTATGTTGCAGTTTTATAGGCACCTTTTGTTTCTGGTTTTTGGTTGTGATAAATTCAGTAAAATACAGATTAATCTTGTCATTCCAACAACTGATAAGAAAACATATTCCTCAGAAACATATATTTTTTTAAATATTTACAAATAAGAAGTTTTATATATTCAGAAATTAAAACTTGTTTAGATCCCCTTTGTTGACTGCAGAAAATCACACTTTAAAACATTTAAAGGTGCCCTAGAACCAGTTTTTACAAGATGTAATATAAGTCTAAGGTGTTCCCTGAATGTGTCTGTGAAGTTTCAGCTTAAATTAATTAAATTAATTTTGGGGCATCATTAACTATGCACCGATTCAGGCTGCGGCCCCTTTAAATCCCGCGCTCCCTGCCCCCATGAGCTCTCGACTATAATACAGTGCATTTATAAAGTTCACACAGCTAATATACCCCTCAAATGGATCTTTATAAGATGTTTGTCATGCATACTGCATGAATGCGTCGGATCATGTGAGTATAGTATTTATTTGGATGTTTACATTTGATTCTGAATGAGTTTGAGGCTATGCTCCATTACACACTGTTGGAGAGATTTATAAAGAATGAAGTTGTGTTTATGAATTATACAGACTGCAAGTGTTTAATAATGAAAATAGCGACGGCTCTCTTGTCTCCGTGAATACAGTAAGAAACGATGGTAACTTTAACCACATTTAACAGTACATTAGCAACAAGGTTACGAAACATTTATAAAGACAATTTACAATTATCACTAAAAATATCATGTTAGCATGGATCATGTCAGTTATTATTGCTCCAGCTGTCATTTTTTTGCTATTGTTCTTGTTTGCTTACCTAGCCCTGATTAATACTGGCTGCCCTTGTCTAATGCCTTGAACATGGGCTGGCATATGCAAATATTGGGGTCGTACATATTAATGATCCCGACTGTTACGTAACAGTCGGTGTTATGTTGAGATTTGCCTGTTCTTCAGAGGTCTTTTAAACAAATGAGATTTATATAAGGAGGAGGAAACAGTGGAGTTTGAGACTCACTGTATGTCTTTTCCATGTACTGAACTCTTGTTATTCAACTATGCCAAGATAAATTCAAATTTTGATTCTAGGGAACCTTTAAGGAATAGGGGCAATTTGTCATTCTTTTATAATATTCTTTTAGAGGGATCAAAAGAGATATTGTTATCTTATTTATCAGCATGGAAGAATGATCTTCAGGAAGACAATTCTAAAAAGAATAGATGGAATATTTTTTATTTGTCCAAAACATGCAGCGTCATTACTAGATGCAAATTGCTGCAATATAAATGTCTCTTGCGGACCTTCATTACCCCAGTCAAACTGCATACGTTTAATCCAAATATTCCAGACAGGTGTGTAAAATGCAAACAAGAAATTGGAACCCTTCATCAATGCAAATGGGAGTGAAATGAGATTCAAGGATTTTGGAAGTAGATTGTTCTTATGATTGATAAATTGACTAAAGAAAATATCTCTCTTGCTCCCAAATTTTGTGTGTTTCATATCGAGTAAATTTGGAGCTGAATGCAAGAAAGCCCAAACTAATTGATTTTAGTTTGTTTCAGGTCAATCACGCTATTGCTTTAAAATGGAAGGACCCAGTGAAAATGAGAAATGTTTCCTAAAATAATTCCTTATATATTTTATTTCAGTTACCATGAAATCAAAACCTTTTTTTTAATTATAAATGATGTATCTTTTTTAAATTCATGTGCCATCATAATCTTTTAATCAAAATTCCCCTCCCACCCTCTCAACGACATGTCTTTTCTGATGACATGTTTTCAGCACGAGGGTGGGACAACCTGTCACTCACATGAGATCGCAGCCATCAATTCCCGATGGACAATCAAGTCCTGCCCTACATTTTTTCTTTTCTGAGAAGCTGTTTCAATACGATATACTGCACAATATACAGAAGAAAAGATGCCCACAACTTCCGTTACATGCCGACTTTCAAGTTTATTTTATTTCAATACAAAAATTGTATTATAGTTTTAGTAATCCTGATGTAGATAATATGTGTGGTTTTGTCACACATATTGATGAAGATGTATATATAATTATTTTATAAGGTTGTTTAATTGGCTTAATTTTGTGCCTGTTTAGAAATCATTCTCATCTCTGTTGTCTATAGGCTTCATTTGGGAGTTTTCCCTTATGGTGTCTGCGTCTGCTGTTCTGTCCTCTGGGGCTCCGTCTATGAAACCTGCGAACGAATTAAAGCGAGACATTTTATTTGGTGTTTCTGTTCATAGCAAAAAATGTTCATTTTTTGAACATGATGAATGAGTATATTCAGAAAATCTCCTAAGATTTAGTTTATTTATAATTCATTTCTGAAAATCAGATTTGTGTAAATTCACATGGACACATACAGACATACAGAGAGTTTAGTTTAAAGCAGGGAAATTTGCTTGACTTTGCTGATTATGACAAGCTGACATCGTCTCATAAGATTCTCTAGGAACTGATAGCTGAAATAACATCTTAAATAATTAATACATGTGAATTTTTAATCAGTCTGTCAATTCAAATCAATGATTCTGGAACAATAAGTGAAACTGAAGACATTATCTCTTTGAGTCAGCGTTACAGTAGTTTTAGCTTTGCAGAAGATGTGAAAATAAATAAATAAATACATAAATAAATAAATGCAAAAAAGGCTCTCCCAGAGAACTAAAAGTTCATTCTGGAAACAATACCTATAGCATTTTATCCTGAATTCACTTTAAGACAGGGATTGTTTGTTTAATCACTTTAAACTCTGATTTAAAAGCAAAACTCCTGAACTTTCTCTCACTCTGAGTCTCTTTTTACACATGTGTATATCATTTGTTTCTGGCGCAACAGCTCAAATCCAAATGCACAGCAGCTATTACAGTTACTCAGCGTCTGTGACTCTCAAAAGTGCACAGTATCACTTTCAAAACACCAAAGTACTCCTGCTTTATGGCTCTCAGCAAATGATAATTTATGCAAATGTTTGAGACTAAGGTAAATCGAAAGGCTATCGAGTTCAGTAGCATCTTATGAGTTACATGAAAAAGCGGGAATGACAGGTAGTGTGGAAGATCCTGACTGGCAGAAGAAGAGAGGCTGGAAAGCTGGTGAGAGTTTCAAAATGAAAGGCAGGTTGATTTATAACGCTTTTCGTTTGACCCGAGGCCTGTGAAATGCGCGCTGGCAGGAGTGACTACAGACTCTGCAACCAGTCTCTTTGTTGTTTTGCTAGGCTGTGGAGGTCTTCCAGAAGCGTTTGAACTCCCGTACACCTTGTGCTCTCATGGGGACAAGCAAAGCTAAACAAACATGCATCAGTGTTAATGATGTACTGAGGTGATCATAACAGACTATGCTAATTTCAGAGACGAACTCCTGATATTTGGCAGTGAAGCTGACTGCTTCAGAGACTGCCATTTTAAGTTTTAAAGCAGGTCACCCATCTGATCTTCAGACAGTGTCAGTGAGATGTCAAAACAAGCGGTGGAGCACCGGGGGCTGGGGCTGGAATTCGCACTGCTCCACCCTTTGGGCCTGCCTGAAGCTATGCAGTGTAAGTTGAGCTTGACACAAACTTCAGCCTGTGTTTTATGAGCCTCTGTAACCAAACAAAGGCTTATGACTGTTGATGAAGCACTGGTCATTTCAGGGAACTGAGTTGTTAGCATTGCATGTGCTTGAAACCTTCACAGCAGAAGATAGACTCACACATTCCCATTAAACATATGTTTTAACAAATTATTATTTATTTTTAAATAAATAACTATTAATTTAACGATTTTTTTAATATAATGTTTCATTACATACTTTAATTGGGTATATTTAATACCATAATATGTTTTAACAAATTTATTTTAAATGTATTTAACTTTTAATGTAAAACAAATTATTTTATATGTAGCCTAGCTTTCATTACATACAATTACTGTTTATATAATTAATGTTTTAACTAATTATTATTTATGTATTAATTAAATAATAGAGTATTTGAAAAAAAAATGTTTATTTAATTAATATAGTTTACAGTAAATACATTAATTAGGTATTTAATATGAAACATAATATTATTAATTATTATTTTATTAATTAACTATTAAATTAAATAATTTTAATATAATTTTCATTATATACTTTAATTAGGGATATTTAATATTTAGTAACGTAATATGTTTTGAATTTATTTTATAATTTTTTTTAATATAAACTTTTGTAATATATTACATTCACTTTAATTAATGCTTTAACTAATTGTTATTTATGTATTAATTAAATAATTTATTATTTAATAAATAATAAATAAATGTTTATTTAATTAATACAGTTTTCATTGCATACATTAATTAGGCATTTAATATGAACTATAATTAACATGTTAACTATTTTGTATATGAATTAATACACAATTATCTATTCAATATAATTTTCATTACATACATTAATTAGGTAGCCTACTTAAATAGGAGGCATAGTTATGTTTTAACAATTTTTTTTAACCTTCCAATTAACAAATTATTATTTAATTCATATAGTCAAATAATATTTAATATTATGTGAACCATATGTTCTGAATTTATTAATGTACAAATAATATGCATCCTAAATTCAGTTAAACCAATAATTGCAGCATGTAAGAACATTTGAGCTTATTTTAAACCAGTGAAACCATAGATAATTATGCATGTGATATCACTGCAAAATCTGCTATTTATGCTACTAAGAATTGGCACATATTAATGCATATTTGACAATTTAACCACACATAATGGTTTCTTGTTCTTCACTGGGTGAATGATGGCCCATTTACATTAATACTCCCTGGTGAATTGCAAATTAGCGAAGACCCCTTTCCTCTACCTCTTACTAAATGGAGAGATCGTGGGTGTCTGATTAAACCATAATTGCAGCCATTTGGCTTAAGATTCTCTTGTCTGGCTGGGACAGAAGTAATTAATGTGGGTATGAATGCAGTGATTTGCCAGAGCCGTCTGAGACTCATGCTCCGATCACAATCCAGCGTCTGGATTGGAGAATCAGTCTACTCCTTAGAGACTGTGTAGACAGCGTAAAAATGCCATTTTGTAGTGAGTAAGCCAGAATGAACTTGCTTGAAATCCCCCTTTTAAAGATAAATTGGCTATAAAGAGATGGTCTAAGCTGAATCCAGCGCAGGAGAGCGCCAGCATTTAGTCCTGGTTTGGTGATGCAGAGCAGGACCTTGGAGGCTTCACTCAGCACTCAATTAATAATCCTGCACCTGCGTGCTAAAGGATCAAGACTCGCATCAAACACATCACTGAAATATAAACTGAGAAATCTAGTTTGATTGGCCTTTTAAATTCTGGACAAATACATTTGGTCCATAAGTATCATACTAAAGGACGCAATTAATAAATCAATCAATAAATAAATAAATATGGATGGATGCATGGATGGATGGATGGACGGACAGAAAGATAGTAGACAGACAGATGGATGGATGGATAGTAGGAGGATGGACGGAAAGATAGCGGGACGGACAGACAGAAAGATAGTAAACAGACGGATGGATGGATGGATGGATGGATGGATGGATGGATGGACGGACAGACAGACAGAAAGATAGTAGACAGATGGATGGATGGATGGATGGATGGATGGATGGATGGACGGACAGAAAGATAGTAAACAGATGGATGGATGGATGGATGGATGGATGGATGGACGGACAGACAGACAGAAAGATAGTAGACAGATGGATGGATGGATGGATGGATGGACGGACAGAAAGATAGTAGAAAGACGGATGGATGGATGGATGGATGGATGGATGGATCGATAGTGGATGGATGGACGGAAGGATGGCGGGACGGACAGACAGAAAGATAGTAAACAGACGGATGGATGGATGGATAGTAGATGGATGGACGGAAAGATAGCAGGACGGACAGACAGAAAGATAGTAAACAGACGGATGGATGGATGGATGGATGGATGGATGGATGGATGGATGGATGGATGGACGGACAGACAGACAGAAAGATAGTAGACAGATGGATGGATGGATGGATGGTAGATGGATAGTGGATGGATGGACGGAAGGATGGCGGGACGGACAGAAAGAAAGATAGCAAACAGACGGATGGATGGATGGATAGATGGATGGACGGACAGAAAGATAGTAGACGGATGGATGGATGGATGGATGGATGGATAGTGGATGGATGGACGGAAGGATGGCGGGACGGACAGAAAGAAAGATAGCAAACAGACGGATGGATGGATGGATGGATGGATGGACGGACAGAAAGATAGTAGATGGACGGATGGATGGATGGATGGATAGTGGATGGATGGACGGAAGGATGGCGGGATGGACAGAAAGAAAGATAGCAAACAGACGGATGGATGGATGGATGGACGGACAGAAAGATAGTAGACAGACAGATGGATAGTGAATGGATGGATGGATAGATGGATGGATAGTGGATGGATGGAAGGATGGCGGGACGGACAGACAGAAAGACAGCAAACAGATGGATGGATGGATGGATGGATGGATGGATGGATGGACAGAAAAATAGTAGATAGATGGATGGATGAATGGACAGAAAGATAGTAGATGAATGAATGGATGGATGGGTGGATGGATGGACAGAGGGATGGACATACAGAAAGATAGTAGACAGATGGATGGATGGATGGATGGATGGATGGATGGATGGATGGATGGATGGATGGATGGATGGTTGGATGGATGGACGGACAGAAAGATAGTAGAAAGACGGATGGATGGATGGATGGATGGATGGATGGATGGATGGATAGTGGATGGATGGACGGAAGGATGGCGGGACGGACAGACAGAAAGATAGTAAACAGACGGATGGATGGATGGATAGTAGATGGATGGACGGAAAGATAGCAGGACGGACAGACAGAAAGATAGTAAACAGACGGATGGATGAATGGATGGACGGACAGACAGACAGAAAGATAGTAGACAGATGGATGGATGGATGGATGATGGATGGATGGATGGACAGAAAGATAGTAGATGGACGGATGGATGGATGGATGGATAGTGGATGGATGGACGGAAGGATGGCGGGACGGACAGAAAGTAAGATAGCAAACAGACGGATGGATGGATGGATGGATGGATGGATGGATGGATGGATGGATGGACGGACAGAAAGATAGAAGACAGACAGATGGATAGTGAATGGATGGATGGATAGATGGATGGATAGTGGATGGACGGAAGGATGGCGGGACGGACAGAAAGTAAGATAGCAAACAGACGGATGGATGGATGGATGGACGGACAGAAAGATAGAAGACAGACAGATGGATAGTGAATGGATGGATGGATAGATGGATGGATAGTGGATGGACGGAAGGATGGCGGGACGGACAGACAGAAAGACAGCAAACAGATGGATGGATGGATGGATGGATGGATGGATGGATGGACAGAAAAATAGTAGATAGATGGATGGATGGATGGATGGATGGATGGATGGATGGATGGATGGATGGATGGACAGAAAGATAGTAGATAGATGGATGGATGAATGGACAGAAAAATAGTAGATAGATGGATGGATGGATGGATGGATGGATGGATGAATGGACAGAAAGATAGTAGACGAATGAATGGATGGATGGGTGGATGGACAGAGGGATGGACAGAGGGATGGACATACAGAAAGATAGTAGACAGATGAATGGATGGATGGATGGATGGATGGATGGATGGATGGATGGATGGATGGATGGATGGATGGACAGAAAGATAGTAGACGAATGAATGGATGGGTGGATGGATGGATGGATGGATGGATGGACAGAGGGATGGACATACAGAAAGATAGTAGACGAATGAATGGATGGGTGGATGGATGGATGGATGGATGGATGGACAGAGGGATGGACATACAGAAAGATAGTAGACGAATGAATGGATGGATGGGTGGATGGACAGAGGGATGGACAGAGGGATGGACATACAGAAAGATAGTAGACAGATGAATGGATGGATGGATGGATGGATGGATGGATGGATGGATGGATGGACAGAAAAATAGTAGATAGATGGATGGATGGATGGATGGATGGATGGATGGATGAATGGACAGAAAGATAGTAGACGAATGAATGGATGGGTGGATGGATGGATGGATGGATGGATGGACAGAGGGATGGACATACAGAAAGATAGTAGACAGATGAATGGATGGATGGATGGATGGATGGATGGATGGATGGACAGAAAAATAGTAGATGGATGGATGGATGGATGGATGGATGGATGGATGGACAGAAAAATAGTAGATAGATGGATGGATGGATGGATGGATGAATGTACAGAAAGATAGTAGATGAATGAATGGATGGATGGGTGGATGGATGGATGGATGGATGGACAAAGGGATGGACATACAGAAAGATAGTAGACAGATGGATGGATGGATGGATGGATGGATGGATGGATGGATGGATGGATGGATGGACAGAAAGATAGTAGATGGACGGATGGATGGATGGATGGACAGACTGCAATTTGAACCTTCAACCCATTGAACCCCAGTGAAGTCCACTATATGGAGAAAAATCCTGGAATGTCTTCCTCAAAAACCTTAATTTCTTTTTGACTGAAGAAAGAAAGACATGAACATCTTGAATGACATGGGGGTGAGTAAATTATCAGGAAATTTTTATTCTGAAGTGAACTAATCCTTGATGAAAATGAATTTGTACACAAAAAGTGGGATAAGAAACTTGATTTTGGTATTTTTTTAAATGTTTGATATAGCAAGTGCACTTTGTAATGTATATGATCTAAAAACGATGGTTCTTTACTAGCTTCTTTAGGACGTTGTTTACAGTACTTGTCAAGATTTATTGTGCTATACCAGTTTTAAAATCCCATTCTTGAAGTGTTGGGCTTACCCAAATATTTATTTTGCCTTGACCGAGCTGAACATCGCAGTGTTTCTCACTTCCTTTGCCAAACACTCTGAGGGTCCCTTGTGTTTCAAAGGTTAGGCCCTCTCATTCAGTTTATAATGCCTTGGACAGCCATTGCGACCCAACCGTGACTATGAATAAATCTCGATGGTCTATATGAATCATGCGTTAATCAAATAATTGATCGACTGGACGAGATTCCAGTAAGCATGTGACCACAAGGAATAGGATTAATGTTTTTTTTCTGCTGTAAACAACAATATCTTGTGGTCAAAACACAGCTTTTATAACAGTCCACAGTAAGCCGTATGGCTTTGAACAAGTAATATATCCCTGAGACAATAATATGAGTTTGTTACGCAACAGCATTTCTAAAGCGCATTATAAATCAGTTCTAAGAAATTGCCTGGCATTCATTACACAACACTCTTTAGTATGATTCCAAACCATATATTAAAACATTTATGGCACTACTTTTCTTGTGTTAAGATTTTATAGATTATCTCTCATGCAACAACGCAATATGACAAAGCACTTTAATTAAAAATAATAATAATAAAAACAAGCATGTGTTAGATGAGTTAGATGTTGTTTTTCCACCATCCCCCTGATGTCTAAGAGTGGAGCTCAAGCTGGGATTCCTCAGGCTGCTGTCAGTGCTGTATTTTAGATTGTGTCCTGAGGCTGTGCACCTGGGTGCTGCTGACACTACCAGCAGCCATGCTGAAAATATTTATGGTCACTTCAGGGTGACCACAGATGTTTGAACATCTTCTGCGTTTGTCTAGGACACTTCGGGGCATTTGTCTTCCCGGGCTTCCTGAGTATAGGACTCAAAGAACTGTATGGTTTTCCCTAACACACATTCTCTCACACTCACATTAACCCAACCTTATTACACAGCAAATGATAGTGTTAAACTGTCTACCAAAGGCCATGAATCATATATGTAGTTCCTCTGACAGACATGAATCCCACAGTCCTGCGTTTACATAAAGAGTAAAATGAATACAAGTACTAGTACTGTACCTTCATTCTCTCACCTCATCTTTTTTGTTTTCTTCATAATAAAGCATAATTTCAGACCTTCAGTAAATGATCATGATTGTCAAACTGGTTTAATCTGTTTGCCTGAATCAGAGCATTTCACTTTAGTTAGTCTGTTGGTTACATTTAGTATGCAGTATGTTAAGCAGTTACCCGATATCATCTAAAATCTTTGGACTGAATCACAGTCTTTAGTATTTTGAAAACGTTGTTTATTGTATTGATACGCTTTCTAAGTGCGCTAATGTTCTTCTCAAGGTGACTCTTAGCAGTAGGTTTTGTATGGCCTTGTTGTAAACAGTAAGAGTGAAGACCTTGGGACTTACAATATGCATTTCACTTGTAGGTTTTAAGAATGTGAGATGAGGGCAGAAAAAAAATGCCTTTTAAATTATTGAGAGACTGTAAAATGTTGCTGAGGTTCACATGTACCTTAGCACTGGGTGTGGAGGAGGAAGGTTTTCCTGTTCCTGTCCAAATGAAGCCATGTCTGTGTGATTGAGGTTTATAGTGGGAGGTCAGCAGTGGCAGCCTCCGGGCTCAAGAGCCCTCTGGGCACCATAAATCAAGACAGGGCAGTAAACACAGACAGCAGAATTTCTCAGTATATAGACAGGTGCCTTTTGCCCCGCCTGGACCATTCCAGCATGAGGTTCAAGGTCAAGGGGAGTCCTAATATCTTTGAGGGAAAATACCTTCTGCAATACCTTAAAGGGTTAGTTCACCCAAAAATGAAAATAATGTCATTTATTACTCACCCTCATGCCGTTCCACACCCGTAAGACCTTTGTTAATCTTCGGAACACAAATTAAGATATTTTTGATGAAATCCGATGGCTCATTGAGGCCTGCATTGCCAGCAATGACATTTCCTCTCTCAAGATCCATTAATGTACTAAAACATATTTAAATCAGTTCATGTGAGTACAGTGGTTCAATATTAATATTATAAAGCCACGAGATGAGAGATTGTGCGCCAAAAAAAAAAAAAAAAAAAACCCAGACTTACATAGTGATGGCCGATTTCAAAACTCCTCTCTGTTCGGAGCGTCAAAGTCACATGATTGACACGCGATCCAAATCATGATTCGACACGCTGATTCATTATGCTCCGAAGCTTCCTGAAGCAGTGTTTTGGAATCAGCCATCACTATACAAGTCGTTATTTTGTTTTGTTTTTCTCACTGAGCCATCGGATTTCATCAAAAATATCTTAATTTTTGTTCCGAAGATTAACGAATAGTCTTGCGGATGTGGAACAGCATGAGGGTGAGTAATAAATGACGTTATTTTCATTTTTGGGTGAACTAACCCTTTAAATGATATATAATGATACTGTTAGATTTGATCTGTTTCTCTTTCTTTAAGAACAGTTCTCACTATTTATAAGAACATTTATTCCTGATATTTTAAACATAACAAATAATTGCATTTCTTTGTAGCTTCTCACATCATTCACATGCCAATGTTCATTTACCTCAGGAAGCGAGAGAAATGCTTGTTTTCCTCCATTTTTTTATGCCAGGTGAGGTCAACTTCCAAAAGTATGATAGCAATGATAGCAACAAACAAACACACAAAGAAAGTGATTTATATCTAAGCTTGTTTTGCTTGAATAGAAAAAAAAAAAGTTACAAATTCTTACCAGTGGAAAGTTTAAAGACTTTTCTGCACCTTTATCTCATTTCTTATTTTTTAAGTTTTTTTCTAGTGAGAACCCTGAAATAATTTACGAAATAATTTAGATTTTAAATTTTCTCCACTCTCATTTTCAGATGGCATAAATTAAGTGGCACTGTGAATTTAACATGTTAATTTAGTGTGATTAATTATTTAATCATGATGCAAGAAAATATTCATGTAATTAATCATGTCCTCAAGCCATATGTAAATTCCGTAATAAGTAATTTTCCAACCATCAGAGCCATTCGTGCTTGTGAACCACCATCATGTCATTGCAGCCTACATGCTACTAATGTAGTCATTCCACCATCTATATGTATTTTATGTGAGTGCGAAAGATTTCCCTATGCAGATTTTGCAATGAGTTCAAGTTAGTGTAAAACAACGAAAAGCGGTTTGGTACATTGCTACACAGATAATGGATGATTTCCAACAGATTTTTTTACGAAAATACACCCGCACATTTAGAAAGTTTGTCAAACTCAACTGTAAAATGTTGTGTTGTGTTCATGCGTGAATTGTAATGTGCCTACTATTCTATAAAGTGTTGTGTAATGATGTTATGTGTGTGAGAACGGAGGTAAAGCGTAAACAAAATTGATTTTATTGATTATTGCTTGCTAACTCCTGACAGACACCACAAACTGTTTCAGGCTTAAAGGGTTAGTTCACCCAAAAATGAAAATGGTCATCATATACTCACCCTCATGTAATTCCAAACCCCTAAGACTTTTGTTCATCTTTGGAAAACAAATGAAGATATTTTTAATGAAATCTAAGAGATTTTCTGTTTCTCCATTGACAGTCCATGCACCTACTAGTTTGAGGCTTCAAAATAAAAAGATTGTAAAACTAATCTATATGAACTGAGTGGTTTAGCTTAGGCTTTTTTAGGCTTTTATTCACATATAAACATCGATCAGCAAACATAAACAGAAGCTTAACTGTACTTGCTTTGACACACGAGAACAAACCTCATAGACCTCATAAAGTCTTATGGTTTTGGAATGACATGCACTGAAAAAAAAAATCCCAGTAAAATTTACAGTAAAAAACCGGCAGCTGTGGTTGCCAGAACTTTACCGTAAAAAATACAATAGCAACGTAAAAAAAAAATATGTTAAATTTACGGTAAAATAACATATTTAATTAACTGATATAATGTTAATTTACCAACCTAATGAAGAACTAATATCTGTTTTATACCTTTATAATACACTGACAGTCGCCAAACACAGTGGTGATAAGAGTCACATGATGAATCAAAGTTCATCACAAGCAGCTTTTCCACAAGCTGAGAAGGACAATACTAATATATAGAAGGTGCACACAGTGTCATTCACACACACACTAAACACCATGCATGAAATTTTAAAAATGCAATAAACATTAATTTAACAACATTAGATGTAACATAAAACCCTAATGTACATAACTGATTAGAAAAAAATTATATTTCAACGAAAATATATCAAATGTGAAGTGTCACGCAGGGAATTGTGGGAATGTAAATTTACGGTTTTTCACTGTAAATTTTACAATGAATTGTTATTTTTCACTTCCAAAAACTTTTTTAAATTTAACGGTATTTTACCGTAAAATTACATTAAATGTACCGTTAGATCTATTACAGTTATTCACCGTATATAGTACGGAAACTTTCTGTAAACCAATTGACAGTTTTTCACCGCAGCATTTTTACAGTCTTTTACTGTTAAAATCACAGTCATTTTTTACAGTGTGAGGGTGAGTAATTATTGACAGAATTTTCATTTTTGGGTGAACTAACCCTTTAAGTTAAATCATATGGAAATAAAACAAACCATATAGACTTCTAAATCCATTTTGTCCAAATCCACTTGTCTGGCTATCACCAGACCAAGCTCAATTTAAAATTGCACATTGGTCTGGGGAGTCTGTATGTATTTTCTACTGCACAAGATCAACGAGCATTATTCACGCAATTGGATAGTCCTTCAACCAATCAGATCAACGATCCGGGTGACGTACTTTTGCAGAGCGATGCGAAAATTCCAGACAGGTTTAGTTTGTATTGGTTTGTAGCATTGATCAGCGGTTTGGCATCGATTGATTTTTGCAGGTTGTGCAAAAAAAAAAAAAAAACATGAAAGTGAGTGGTATTTACACCCAGTCGAGCGATTTGTTTGCTAAACTAAAGAAGTCATTCAGCATCGTCGAGAGGTTAAAAGGAATTGGATTGACTGTCGTGCTTGCCGTCGCTTCTCTATCGTCATCGTGTTATACCCGCCAATAGCGAGCAAGCCAGTCTGTGATTAGTTCCTGCAAAAGTGTAACAGAAGCAGTAGAAATGAATGTACGGGTTTCCGGGCGAAATCAAATCGCCGGCAGTTCAGGCTGGGTTTACCCTGTCTACAAATCCACTGTAATGTCTCTAAATGATCTTCGCTTGGGGGCTTTTCGCAGCGAATCCTGATATGCAATTAATTGTGGTTAAATAGATTGATTAATTAATTAGCATATTGTGTAATTCATTTGATTCATTATTTTCATTGATTGACATCCCTAAAATTAATATAAATGCAAAATGCCATGAAATTCGCCTTTAACCCCAATGTAAGGATGCAGGAGTGACCCACATTCAGTCTTTAATGTCTGTCCACACAAATCAAGCCCACTCATGTGCTAGTCCCCCTTCTCTGGCCTTTGTCCTCGAATTCACCCAGACAAAATGGCGAGGAAATTCAATTCATGTCACAAATGTTGCATTTTTTTTTCATTGAAAAAGCCCTCTGCGACAGGCCATCCTGGAGAGCACTGCTTCATTATTCACTATGAACTCTACAGGAACTCACACATACTCCCTGTGTGTGTGTGTGTGTGTGTGTGTCTGTGAGTGTGTACCGTATGTCCTGCAGTAAGTGGCTGAATTATTCACTGCGGTGTGATGATGAAGCAGTTAGACTATAGACCATGTGAGTGCTTCTCAGCTCAGAGTGCTTCACCGTACACTCTCTCACAGCCTGAGTACTGCCGCATTCATTTATTCAGCAGTAAGGAAGAAGCCTGCAGCGATTTAACTATGTAAGTGGAGAAATTGTTAAATATCTCCAACCTATTCATGACAAAGTTCTTGTCGAGCTACTTCTCTTTTTTTGACATTATCTCGAGAGCATACGCTTTCTGCTAAGCCTATTTACAAAGAGATTAACATATATTTTAGGCGGCAAAAAAGACAGCTTGTCATGAATACAGCGGATTTAAGCCTTTTTTTTAAATTCCATATATTCCATTCAGGATATTTTGTTAGGCAAACATTACCACATGACCACAGCAATTAATAAGCTGAATACATCTGCATTCATTTCAAGAAGCCAGAAGGTCTCTTCCAGAAGAAGGGATTAAATTCAGGATCAGCACTGGAGCAGGACCATAATTCCATATTATCCCTTCTGAGCTTTGGAGTTGAGTTCTCCTTCACTTGTTTTTGCTGCATTAGTGATGTTCCAATGATGCAAAGCTACCTAAATTGCATCTGTGAATGGTCAACACCTGGGTAGCACCTCCCCCATCAGTAGTAATTGGTCCGTAGAGTATAACTTAAGCCGTCTGACGCCCCTTGAGGTTAACGGCCAATCAGAACGCAGCTTCTCTGGGCTGTACGGGGGCAAAGACAGAACGTTATCTCTTCCTTTCCTTCTCTCTGCAACATTGGCACCAATTACCTGAACATGGGATCATGTTGAATTAGCAGGGTCTGAATTTAGAAGGCATCAGCTTTGTTTGCTGAAGAGGAGACATTGAGGTGGTGGATGGTGGTCTGAAGATGTGTAGGCTAATCAATAATGATATAAAAACAGCATCAAATAATTTAGATTTTGTGTGTGTGTGTGTGTGTGTGTGTGTGTGTGTGTGTGTGTGTGTGTGTGTGTGTGTGTGTGTGTGTGTGTGTGTGTGTGTGTGTGTGTGTGTGTGTGTGTGTGTGTGTGTGTAAATTAATTTTACACACCTGACAAAAATAAATGCCCGAAAATGAAGCTGAATATGAAAAGTTGAAGTCAAGCGATAAAAATGTGACCATTATAAAAGAGAAGGCTGCACAAGTAGAATCTTCCTCTCAGTATGTATCATTGCCCCTAAAGGGATATAATTCAGTGTCCTCTGAAATTGTATTATTAACATTCTCTCATAAACAGAATAATCTAGTTAAACAAGTTGAACTGAAAGAAAAAAATATGGATTAATTACTTCACTCGAATGGAAACAAAAGGGATAATGCGTTCTTTGGTGTAGCAGAACGGAATCAGTTCTTACATTTGAATGCATATTAAACAAAAGCCTAAGTAAATCTCCCCAAATCCATTCTCAAAACTATGCCAAATGGCTCCGTAAGAATTGCTCAACCAAAATATTTACTGAGGCAGCTCAACTAGAAAGTCAGATCAGCACATTTTGGCTAAACTCAGATATGGGAACACAAGGGGGGGTTGAAAGGATTGCGGCAGTCAGTGAAGGTCCATCTGTGGCTCCAGATAACAGACCTCAAGGATCCAGACATGAAATGAAGACTAATTCAAATCAAACTTAACAGGAATACACTTCTATAGCATTTTACTTTTATTACAGATGGTATTTACACCTGGTTACCATACGCTCCAGTGGGTACCATGTGTAGTGATGATAGTTTTAGTTCTTTTTTTTTTTTTTTCAGTGACAGGAAACCTATTATATTAAATAGTTTTTAAACCCCAATGCTCAAAATAATTAATTGGTTTGAATAGGACAAACATAAATGAAACAACTTTTATGAGTATTTAGCACTTTCTTTTTCTTTCAAGTTCATAGAACTGATATATTTTAAGTAAGCTGAACTGTTTCATTGTTTTAAGTTTTATGAACTTATTTGTTTTAATTTAGACGAACTTAAGTTGAACTGAAACTGGGCTTGGATTTCTATTTTCCAGCATGCTTTGGCCATGGCACTCCAAAGGGACAGTAAATGCTAAAATTAAGCGTTATATAATGTTGTTGTTTTGTTTTTTTTTGTGCAAGATTAATGTTAAATGGGGGATTTAGTAGTGATTATTGTTTTGTTATACTAATTTAGAAGAGTTTCAGTTAATGTTGGTTTTTGGAGAGTTACCATCATGGTGGAAAGCGGAGTATGCGGCTTGGTTTGTAACAAGTATGTTAAAAGTTTTATATTGCTGTACTCATTCAGCAAGTGCTATGTTATTATTAACATGCTAGCAAGCTAGCATTTTCTGAATTAGCTTGTTATAGCTAGCTAGTTTTACACTAATAAAAATGTTTATATTGGGTTACATGATCATTTTAAGTAAAAAATCTGAGTGAAGTCAAACATTTCAAGTTAACAATTAAAATGTAGGAGTAGTATAAAATAAAACTCTGCCAGTTCTGCTAACTTAAATTTAGAATTTTTTAAATTAAACATTTTGAGGCAACTGATTGAATTTTGCCAACTTATTCTGGTTTACAGTGCATGCAACATTCATATATTGTTTTACATATTAATATAAGATTATAAAATAAGTTATATGACAAGCCCTGCTGATTGTAGTCTTTCATAGTACCCTCCATGTCTGAGCTTATACATGCTCTGTTAGCCCAGACTAAACAAAACTGCACAGTGTTTCTGAATCACCGCTAAATATATATATACTCAATATACATTATGGTACACTTTTCACAGTACATAAAGCACAATTTTCCACATGACAATATTATCAAATCCCAATAATGCACCTTTGTTGCATAGATAATTAGTTTCCTGTCTCACTGTCTGGTGAGCATTTAAAATGAAGCACAAATGTGAAATTGCCTATGGAAAACATAAACATATTAGGTTCATTAGGCATCACAAATACATTAAATTAACATTTTAAATAATGCAAATGCCTTTTGTTTCATCCATCTCTCCCCAACGAGGTACCGCCATATTAGTAATTAAAAAAAGCCGTAGCTTCAGTTTCATCCGAGATAATTAAATGACACAAACCGCTCGGTTAAGCGCCTCCTCATCTGGAGGGGAAAACCCCTGCAGTCTCTCCCTTTTGTTTTTGTCCTTGATAGTGGAGAGAGCCCAGATTAGCATAGCTCAATCATTACAGGATGGGATAGAGGCTTTTTCAGCTTGATGATATCTTTGATGAGTTACTGCGCAGCGAGCAGAAATCCGCTTTGCATATTAACAAAGGTTTCGGGCCCAGCTGAGCCGCTCTCATGTTAATTCTCACAGCAAAGGCCGATATGCAAACAGAGTCTTTCCATTCGTGGTGCATATATGTACCTTATACTGAGGAAATGCATTAGCAATCAACCTATTTTCCTCTCAGTGAGTAAAGAGTGGAGGTCATTTCGCTCTGTTTGTGAACACTGATGAGGTAATGATGGTGATACTGTGTCCACTTCAATATCTGTTTTTTTTTTCTTTTCTGATTTGCTTTTTTTCTCGTCTGGAAAGCATTTAACATCCACACATAATTTTGTGGATGAAGGATTTCTCATGAAAAAAAACAAAAAAAAAAACAACCTACAGTATCAATACTTTCCATTAAAACAGAATCCCTGTTGTTTTTGTGCTCAGCGGGGGGGAAAAATCAAAAGTAGCAACTTCATATTTAAATGAATCTGAATCTCAACACCATTGTAAACTGGACCAGCTGTCCACTTCAGACTCCTGTCAGGTCTTTTTACATGATGAACAAGAACACCAGCACTTCACATGATAAGGACTGAAGCAGGGCACTGCATATTAATTCTCAACTTAGGATTTAAATATGGGGTACTTTACTCAGATGTCACCTTCAATTCATTATGTATGCTAATAAAGTCATGGCTAGAAATTGTATGTAATTAAATGAAAGAAGGACTAACAAAGGATAATTCTTTTGAAAATTGCTGCCATATTCAGCATTTAAATGTCAATTATGCATTACACAAAAGAGCCTGTCCATGTCGACACTTAAATGTTACCCAACAAACTGATGGGAGGAATTAGCATGAAATGTTTTAAAGTCATTTTAAAAACTCTGAGGAGAAAGAGAGGGAAACATAAGACAAGTATGTGTTAAACATTGTTAACTAAAAATAAAATAAATTGTTCATATTAGATGAAAATGTAAAATGTTGCCTTGCGCTATACGTTTAAATTGAAGTACTAAAATTGCTAACAGAAATAAAACAAAATAAAAAATAAATAAATTAAATGATAAAACAAATGTTTTCAAGAAGGCCTGCTGCACACTCCCCTCACCTGCCATTGGTTTGATTAACAAGTAGTCCCGCCTTAAACTCACACCATTGTTTCAGCCAGTGGTCAGGGTTTTGAAAAGCACCTTCTTAAACACTTTTAGAGAGAATTAACCTACAGATGACCTACTTTTAGTTGTCTCAACATTTTAGGCTGGGAAATGAGAGAGTTTCATAATTCAAAAAATTAGACATTTCACTTTTAATATTCCTTTGTTTATAGCCATCATTTTGACATGACCCCAGATGATTTGCGTTATTGTACCTGAGTGGAAAATATGCTCACTTAAATCTCACAAGAGGCTACTTTAATATCCAGTGTCAGAATCAATTTTCAGTGCATGAATTTGAACAAGAACACAGAGTTTGAGTGTTGCCAAAGCTAACACATATTCAATATCCCAAAAAAGGACATAACTCATAGTTGACCGGACCTATTGACTAGATGGAGGTCAGAAAAACACCTCAGCGTTCTTAAATAACTGCATGTGGCTGAGTGCATATTCTGGAATATAAGTGATGACAGGTTAATCCAAGCCCCACTAAGGATTAAAGTCCTGGTATGACAGTAGTTCACGCTCTGTAGCCCAACAACAGGATGCAACTAAGTCTGCTTTTTCTCTGAGCGCTCAGTTTATCTCTGCTAACGCTCTGGAATGTCCCACCACAGACACTATGATGTGTTGAATAAAACGGTGCTCCATACTGACTCACGACACTGGGACCAGACCGAGGCTTCCATACTATGTGCTCATAAAGAAGAATTATTAAATCCAGAACTGTGTGGTATCTGAATGGTTAACAACAATCTTTGTTGGAAGGGTGGTGGATGAGACATGTCACATGAGTCACGACTGAAAAATGCTTGGATGTTAATCTAAAAAAAAAAAAAAAAGAAAAGAGAAAGAAAGAAAAAGCTTTTGTTTGAATAGGGTATTGAGAATATAAAGACAGACTGAGAAGAATGAGTCTTGAATCTACTATTAATTAAATAATCAATTAAATATTTGGCTGTCACAAGTGTAATGGTCAATGGCAAATAAAATGAGTGTCCATGATAAAGAAAAGGAAAAATCTTGTGCAAAGTCCTTGGAAATGTACACATATGGTTTTGAAAAGCTTTCATACCATTTTCAAGAAAAGAACTGATCGAATCTCATGTCGTGTAACCATCAGGTAAAAATTAAAAACACATCTTAAAGGGTTAGTTCACCCAAAAATGAAAATAATGTAATTTATTACTCACCCTCATGTCGCTCCACACCCGTAAGGCCTTCATTCATCTTCAGAACACAAATTAAGATATTTTCGATGAAATTCGATGGCTCAGTGAGGCCTCAAGATCCATAAAGGTACTAAAAACATATTTAAAACAGTTCATGTGAGTTCAGTGGTTCTATCTTAATATTATAAAGCAACGAGAATATTTTTGTGTGCAAAAAAAAAAAACTAAATAATGACTTTTCAACAATATAGTGATGGGCCGATTTCAAAACACTGCTTCGGAGCTTTGTGAATCGAATTAGTGACTCGGAGCGCCAAAGTCACGTGATTTCAGCAGTTTAGCCATTTGATAGGAGATCTGAATCACTGATTCGATCCGAAGCAGTGTTTTCAAATCGGCCCATCACTTTATTGTTGAAAAGTTGTTATTTTGTTTTTTTTGGTGCAGAAAAATATTGCTTTATAATATTAACGTAGAACTACTGAACTCGCATGAACTGTTTTAAATATGTTTTTAGTACCTTTATGGATCTTGAGAGAGGAAGTACCATTGCTTTAAATGCAGGTCCCACTGAGCCATCGGATTTAATCCAAAATATCTTAATTTGTGTTCTGAAGATGAACGAAGGTCTTACGGGTGTGGAACGACATGAGGTTGAGTAATTAATGACATTATTATCATTTTTGGGTGAACTAACCCTTTAAAGGGGTCCTATTATGCCCTTTTATGAAGGTTTGATTTTGGGGTGTACTAGAATATGTTTTCATGCTTGATTGTTCAAAAACTGCATTATTTTTCACATTTTATGTTAATACAGCTCCTCTCTCCCCAGTCTGGCTAGGGCTGCATTCGAGTTCATTTTTTTTTTTTTTTTATGCCCTTCCCTCGCTAACTTCCCTCAGTCTCGTTGACTGGGATGTACGTCATTGCTTACGTTGCACGAGTGCCCACTACTGGCAGAACCTTTGCAATGGGCTGAATTGGAACATCATAAGCCCTTGTTCACTTAGAATCCCCCATTGAGTTAATTTATTATTTAATTTAGCCCCTTATGAAATTGTTCAATGCTGCATTCTATAGTTGTGTTTGGGGTGTTTTAAATATTCAAAAAAATAATTAATATATCATAGAGTGGGGTAAATTACACGCGATATGCGGTGACGTCACAATCGTGTTGCATTGTGGTATATGGAGCTGCCTGAAGTGTACATATGAAGTAGACTTGCTCCCTCAGTCAAAATCGAGGGAGCGAGGGTCTGTCCATATAAACTTCCCTCGTCCACTTCACGAAGTGGAATGCACTTCAAAATGGCAGCAGGGATTGTGCTTAGGGAAGTTCGCGAGTGCATGTCTGAAATTGGAGTGGAACGCAGCATACAACGCGCTGTTTAGTTCCTGCTTTGATGAAGCCCTTCCTTATGAAATACAAAATGTGCTGTGATTGGTTAGCTGGCCCAGTGTGTTGTGATTGGCACCACTTAGTGAGTGTTCAGGAAATGTCCAAAATGCTAAACATTAAAATTAAAGCAGAACAAACATGAACCCCAACTTTCTTTCTTTATACATTATATGTGACCCTGAAATAATCCAAAAGTAATCTGATTACATTACTTTTATATTGTGATACTTGCATTGCGTTACTGTTACGATACTTTTTTTAATGAAGTAATTTGTAACTGTAGCGGAATACATTTTTAAAGTAACCCTCCAACGTCCTCTACAGCTATGATCAGCTGTTCGTCCATCTCGACTGAGCGTTAGATGTTGTTACAGAAAGGCTGAAGATGATCGGTTGGTTCTTGTCACATGACCTGCGGTGCGTTAGCAGCATTCTCAAAAAAAAAGAGATACAATTTTTGATCTCATTGCTCCTGGA
Source organism: Chanodichthys erythropterus (assembly GCF_024489055.1). Taxonomy (NCBI): domain Eukaryota; kingdom Metazoa; phylum Chordata; class Actinopteri; order Cypriniformes; family Xenocyprididae; genus Chanodichthys; species Chanodichthys erythropterus. Next base: position 47,537,145 of record NC_090233.1, read on the forward strand.
AAAATCGACCACGTCGCTTCTATTATGAGTGTGCTTTCTGCAACTTGAGTATGCAAAAGACACGACATGTAAATGGCCCCTTATAAGTATTTTCCACAATGGTCTGTAGGGGTCCTCTATGATGTCATTTCCCTTTTTTATGGTTTTATTTTTCCCCTGCATGTTATGATATCGGGACAGTTGAATCACCTTGACATTTTTTACTTTATGCCACCAAGGAAATATCAAAATAAATTTTAATAAAAAATTCAAAACATGTCCATCATAGAAGAGATATTCAAGTCTTTGTATGTGTGTACTGCATTTTTAATGTAGTATAAAGTGTAGAGTAAGTATAAAGGGCGTTGTCACTTGTTTCTAGACAACAATAAAGAATTTAACAATTATTACTGCTGCATAAAAGAGAAATCAATCTACAATGTGACATATGTGGTCCATGTGAGCCGCCATGCTAGCATGTCATTGTAGGGTCAAAGGAGTCATTTAAACGGGTTAAGAATGATTCAAACGACCTAATTATGTGATAGCTGCTGCTACATGACGGGCGACCTTCCAATGAAATTAAAGAACATGAGACTGTGTCTTTCTCACTTAAATTTGAAGGATGTCCCTTGGCAGTATTGGAGAGTTTCCATGACCTTACAGTCTGTATTCATCTTAGACAGGCAGAAGATGCTCAATTGCACTGTATGTGTAAGTCATCCCAAATGCAGACGCTCTTGCCAGTCAATGGGATGATATCCGGAATAGTCTTAGGAAATATGATGAGACCAGGGTGTGTCAGAGGAGCCCTCATGCACGCATTATAAATCCTGACAGGTTCACCGCAGCATATCTGCAGATATAATACTCCCATAATGACATCCTCACCTTGAATCATTCCTTATTCCTGGCACTGTAGAGGTTTCCATGGAACTGAAGTACATCCAGCTGAATGAAATGAAACTAATGACATACAGAATTTGTCAAGTGGAGAGACAGATGATAAGGCTGTGTACAAATGCCTCCGCATTTCGCACATACAAATAGACTATATGTGATTTAGACTTTCCACGGGTCTTGGTTGTTGTCATAGATGAACTATGAAATGCTGGTTGTGTACATCACTTGCAATAAATCTTGTGAAAACAAAATGATTTCACAATATATTGCAGAATTAAATGTGTGATTCATTATTACTGCAATAGCAACTCCCAAACATCAAGAGCTTATTGTTAAGGTTGGTTTCATTGTCAAGAAAGTTTTAAATGTAATGACTTTAAAATGTCATGTTGTGTAACCATCAGGTATAAAGTGTGTGTGTGTGTGTGTGTGTGTGTGTGTGTGTGTGTGCGTGCGTGCGTGCATGTGTGTGTGTGTTTGTGTGTGCGTTTTTGTGATTTATGAGGACACAAATTTGTATAATGACATGGTTATTACACTGGTATTACAACATAATCATGAAATATTTCATGAGTCCTCATATTTAAAATAGCTTTAAAAACATACTAAACAATGTTTTATTAAAAATGTAAAAATGCAGAATGTTTTCTGTGATGGTATAGGTTTCAAATTATCAGAAAATTTGAAAATTTTATGGTTACATTTTTATGACATTTATGGTTAGTTTAGGTTGGATAAGTAAAAAATAAACATTTTGTTAATTTATTTTGCCATTTTTCTTCACACACCAAAAAAAAATTAACACATTCAAAAAAGGAATGTGAAAAAGTAGAAAAAGGTCATCAATGTTTCATATTCAGTGTGTGAGAGATTAGAATTCAAGATTCAAGATTTTTCTCTAGGTATCCCTAACCAAAAAATCACAGCTGCACACTAATATGAAACTCTATAGTTCAATGAGATACAGTGCAAACAATGCATGAAGGGGCTTGTTTGATAGACGTGAGCTAAACTTGAAAGGTGCACAAACAAAAGGTTGCTCTTCACCGTGCCCTTTGACCAACACGAATAAATTGCCCAGGGCTTTCTGACCTCTCCATACCACTATGGGTTTTTTGACTGAACCAAAGCCAATTTCATCATGTGATGTAGATCAATATATCTCCACTACAATAAAAATGGTAGAAGGATGGTCAGATAGGTCAAAAATCATTCTGTCCTGTGGAAATGAGGGAAATCCGCTCAGCGAATAATGGGTGTTACGCTGCACTGCTTTCTTTGTTCTGAGCTTAGGAATTCCCTTTTTTTCTGTATAATTGCTGTAGCCATCAACAACCTTATTTATCTTTACGATTTAAAAAGCAGTGCGAGAACGGGCACAAGAGATAAAGCTTTCTGGAAAAATTGTAATTTACCCAAGAATGATGTGCTAAAAAGGTTTGGCTGATTCAAGGTTCAGAGGTATGACTGTGAATCAGAGACAACAAAGAAATCAATTCTGAAGAGGACCAGAGGCAGCCATGAACCTCAATCAGAGATGTCACCATTATTGTGTCTTTAGAAACACTGACAGCACAGGTGGGGGAGAGATGCAGAAGGGCACAATATGACAGAGAGAGTCAAAATGAAAAACTGCAAGAGCTGCCTATTGCTCATCTAAAGGTCATTGCACCAAGGTCAAACTGGGAAATAAATGACCCTGACGGACGCTCTTAAAATCTGGTGGTGCCATCATTTAATTCAAACCTGGATTTTAATTGAACCCCTGCACTGACAGCATGACAGATCCGCTGTGTGGCTGATGCCTCTAGTTGGCAGTATGACAAGCAGGAGGGGGCTGCTACACATCTGAGGGAAGACAGAAACAAAAGAGAGAGAACGCGCAGTGAGCCGATCATCAGCACTTGCTTTAATTCAAAATTCATCCCTCGCTCATTAAGACAACCTTCCCCTTTGTCTGATTTACACTTCACTGCATAGACCGAAAAGCAAGTGTCAGAAACTGGATCTCTATATATATATATATATACATGTGTGCGTGTGTGTGTGTGTGTGTGTGTGTGTGTGTGTTTACATGAATCTTATTAAACTGTACAATCACTAAATAAATCTTTTCTGTATTAAAATGCACAAAGACACATTTAAACTGTATTATATATATATATATATATATATATATATATATATATATATATATATATATATATATATATATATATATATATATATATATATATAAATACTGTAATATATAAATATTAAGAACAACAATATTATTGCATAATATATGAGCAATAGACTATCACACAAGTAGCCACACACATGCGATATGGCTGTTTTTCATGGCTGTGATTCGGCTGTGATTCGGCTGTAGGTAATCACAGCGTGCTGATATAGAGCCATATCGCACAGCTACGAGTGTGATACTGCGTTTATACAACAGTTCAATGGCATGATTGTGTAAATAAAAAAGAAATAACAATGGAGTGTCCTTAAAAAACCTCGTTTGTGCAGAACTACTTCCTTTCGCCACAGATTCCAATCTCAAGTTGATAGTTTGACCAAGGCTCTGATAAGAACTGGTAATGAAGGAATGTTGAATCCCTTCATTGAAACTCATTGTATTTTGTACAGTATTATTGAAAGAGAGAGATCGCCTGAGCGAGCATTACCTGTGTCAGATATAACATTAGATGTTCATAATACTATATCCATTATAAAAATCCATTTGAATGTCCGTTGAGGAAAGGGATTGTGACAAGCAGGGTGGGACAAGAGCCGTAAGGGAACGGCGCGAGATAACAAGTGTGATAACAGGCGTCAGCTGCGCATTGCACCGGTCTCGTATCTCTTTACAGAAGAGCTCCGGAAGCATAAAAGGAGGAGCGATGACAGTTAAGAACGAGAGAGGACCAGGCCTGGACCATTTTTGTGTGGCCGGCAGTTGGCCGTGAGGGACTGCCGACATTTTACTTTCATTTTGTTGTTTGTTTATTTTATATATTAAAAGTGTTTAAATGTTCGCTGGTTCCCACCTCCTTCTTCCCGTATATACGAACTGTGTTACAGCGATCTTTGTCCTTTTTACAGTTGAGGGAATTTTCCATAACAGCGCTAAAACAGTCTCTTGTGACTGACTCATTCACTCGTAAAGTTTGCCGCCATCTAATGGCGTATTAATGTAACTCATTCAATCCATATTATACACTAATGGATCCTTTCTCAATACCAAATACAACATATTATTTATATAAAATAATGTTTATTGACTAACAATATTTAAATTAACAACAATGGCCTTTATAAATGACAATAGGAAATAAGCACAATTGTACAATTCACTCAAACGTACAAAAGCAGTGCTCCACAGAATATAAGTTAAATGTATAGCCTTAAATATTAAATTATTAAATTTAACATAGCCCAATTCGATTTGCTCAGGAACAAGTAATAAATTAATAAGACCAAAGATTGCCCATTTTATGTACCCAAAATGAATTATATCTCATGTTTAACCACTGTAAGAGACAGCGGCAAATCCCCGAAGCACTGGCCGAGATGAAGCTGTTCTCGGCGGGTACATGAGCACTGAACAGCCGCTGATGGCCTGGGGCTCTCATCTCCAAAAACGTCTAAAAAAAGTATAAAAATAGGCGCTATGATTAAATATGAGTCACATATTTCAGGTCTAAACAACTACATTCTCAGCTAAAAAACTCTTAAAACTACAGTTCGTGGTACAACAAGCGCAGTATTTGTAAAAAAAACTCTGTGGATTTGCTCGGCTGCCATGACAGTCATGTTAAGTGGAGTGATACAATTGGTGAAAAGGTAGGAGTGCTGTTATCACCATATCACACAGCTCTCAGCCAATCAGTTTCGAAAACCAAAAAGAACTGTTGTATAATATAATATAATATAATATAATATAATATAATATAATATAATATAATATAATATAATATAATATAATATAATATAATATAATATAATATAATATAATATAATATAATATAATATAATATATGCAGTGTTGTGTGTTTGTGTGTAGAACTCAGGTCTTCATTATGTATTGAATAGTTAACTACTGAAGAGCTACACGAGGAGACGGTTGGTCTGTACGTATACTGGGACCTTGATTAATGACCTACAGCCATAGAGAAACCAAATTGTGGGTTTTTGAATAATCTGGAAGATAATTGGTAAGGATGGTGAGGGAGGATGATCAATAGTGTGTCTATAAAGTGCTGGGGGACATTGATTTTCTTTGACTTTAATTTGGGAGAGCGGACTGGAAAACTGAGGGGAGGGTCAAAACATAAAGTAACAAAGGGAGGCTTAATATGTGATTAAGAATCATTATAAAATGTTTACAGAAATGAGTTACATAAAATTTCAATAATAAATACTCTTGAACATTACTTGTACTGTAAAAATTGTTTAAAAAAGTAAAAAAGTGGTACATTAAAGGTTAAATGAAAATTCTGTCATTATTTACTGACCTCATGTCATTCCACACATTCAACCTACTCCATAGATGCTATATTTGATTCGAGAGCTGCAGCAGAAGTAAATATTTCAGTGATAAATGGCCTAAATTTTGGTCTGTTCATCATGCAAAGTTATCTTATATCTTCAGAAGATCTGACATATAGCACACAAGTCATTTGCTTTTAAAGTGAGTTTTTTTGTTAGGCCTCAGCAAACGTCCAAGGAGACCTTAAGATTATTTAAAATTATAGTAAATAAGCCAAAGCAAGCATTAAAATAAGCTTTAAAATAATAATAATAAATAAAATAAAAAAAACATAATATTTTAAGCCTAATTTTAAAATTGCAATTTCTATACCTGATAAAAAAATATTGAATACTCACAATTCTCACCCAAAAAAATAAAGAGCTTTGCATAACTACAAAACAAACAAACAAACAAAACATATAAAAATATAAAAAATTATATTTTTATATGTTTTGTTTGTTTGTTTGTTTTGTAGTTATGCAAAGCTCTTTATTTTTTGGGGTGAGAAGTGTGAGTATTCAATATTTTTAAAGTCACCATGATATCAAAATTGATGATTCCTGTTTTTTATGGAATTTTGCAGTATTTATTATAGCCTAAATAATTAATCTGTGCACATCATTATTTTTTTACATTCATGTGCCCTCAGTCTTTAATGAAAATATCTTCCCCTCCCTCTAGCAATGACAACTCTTCTCTGATGACGTGTTTACTGGCACGAGGGAAGGACAACCTGTCACTCACATGAGATCACATAGCAAACCACAACAATCCAATCAATTCCCGATGGACAAAATCAGGTCCTGCCCTACATTTTGTCTTTTCCATTTTACTCGGATATATGTCACAATAAGGAAGAAAAGATGTTTGCAACTTCCGTTTCTTGCTGACTTGCAAAAATCCTAATCTTTAATTCTTATCCAGTAAATCACAAACAACTAGAAAAGTCATGGGGCCTTCAAAGGCCATGGAGTTAAAAAGGTTCTGTTTTGATTAGTTTCTGTGTTCCCGTTTTCCTCAGTTCCTTATACGGTAGGTGTCCACTGGCATGGAGCGGGCAGAGCAGAGCGAGCGTTTTCAATTCATTCCTATGGAAGTTGAGCTTCACAATCCCACAATGTACCTCACGAGCGTGAAGCTCAACTTCAGTAGGAATGAATTAAAAACGCTCGCTCTGCTCCGCCCGCTCAGCGCCAGTGAACACCTACAGTGGGTACGGAAAGTATTCAGACCCCCTTAATTTTTTCACTCTTTGTTATATTGCAGCCATTTGCTAAAATCATTTAAGTTCATTTTTTTTTCCTCATTAATGTACACACAGCACCACATATTGGCAGAAAAACACAGAATTGTTGACATTTTTGCAGATTTATTAAAAAAGAAAAATTGAAATATCACATGGTCCTAAGTATTCAGACCCTTTGCTGTGACACTCATATATTTAACTCAGGTGCTGTCCATTTCTTCTGATAATCCTTGAGATGGTTCTACACCTTCATTTGAGTCCAGCTGTGTTTGATTATACTGATTCGAACTTGATTAGGAAAGCCACACACCTGTCTATATAGCACCTTACAGCTCACAGTGCATGTCAGAGCAAATGAGAATCATGAGGTCAAATGAACTGCCTGAAGAGCTCAGAGACAGAATTGTGGCAAGGCACAGATCTGGCCATTGTTACAAAAAAAATTCTGCTGCACTTAAGGATCCTAAGAGCACAGTGGCCTCCATAATCCTTAAATGGAAGATGTTTGGGACAACCAGAACCCTTCCTATAGCTGGCCGTCTGGCCAAACTGAGCTATCAGGGGAGAAGTGCCTTGGTGAGAGAGGTAAAGAAGAACCCAAAGATCACTGTGGCTGAGCTCCAGAGATGCAGTTGGGAGATGGGAGAAAGTTGTAGAAAGTCAACAATCACTGCAGCCCTCCACCAGTTGGGGCTTTATGGCAGAGTGGCCTGATGGAAGCTTCTCCTCAGTGCAAGACACATGAAAGCCTGCATGGAGGACTCCAAGATGGTGAGAAATAAGATTCTCTGGTCTGATGAGACCAAGATAGAACTTTTTGGCCTTAATTCTAAGCGGTATGTGTGGAGAAAACCAGGCACTGCTCATCACCTGTCCAATACAGTCCCAACAGTGAAGCATGGTGGTGGCAGCATCATGCTGTGGGGGTGTTTTTCAGCTGCAGGGACAGGACAACTGGTTGCAATCAAGGGAAAGATGAATGCGGCCAAGTCAGGGATATCCTGGATGAAAGCCTTCTCCAGATTGCTCAGGATCTCAGACTGGGCTGAAGGTTTACCTTCCAACAAGACAATGACCCTAAGCACACAGTTAAAATAACGAAGAGAGTGGCTTCACAACAACTCTGTGACTGTTCTTGAATGGCCCAGCCATAGCCCTGACTTAAACCCAATTGAGCATCTCTGGAGAGACCTAAAAATGGCTGTCCACCAACGTTTACCATCCAACCTGACAGAACTGGAGAGGATCTGCAAGGAGGAATGGCAGAGGATCCCCAAATCCAGGTGTGAAAAACTTTGTGCATCTTTCCCAAAAAGACTCATGGCTGTATTAGATCAAAAGGGTGCTTCTACTAAATACTGAGCAAAGGGTCTGAATACTTAGGACCATGTGATATTTCAGTTTTTCTTTTATAATAAATCTGCAAAAATGTCAACAATTATGTGTTTTTCTGTCAATATGGGGTGCTGTGTGTACATGAATGAGGAAAAAAATGAATTTATGATTTTAGCAAATGGCTGCAATACAGCCATATGCACTTCTCTACAGCCATACTGTGACAATTAAATAGTATTTTTAACTACAGTAAAACCAGTTAATTTACTTGTACCACATGAGGCATAGGTTACCTGACAAAACATTTTCTTACAGGGAAATGTATTATCTGCCTTCATTATCTGCTCTGAGCTCCTGTGTCACACAATCGGCCAATACTTATACATACTTGGAAGCAGGCACAGGTACTAGTTTAACAGCAACACATCCCTAATCAAACATGCCATGGCACCAGGGGAATGAACCCAAACCTGCTCTAAAACCTTGAAACATTGACTCATGCTATACTCATTTAAACAAATTTCCAGACAGTCTTATTCTGAATTCTGGATTATTAGATAAAAAGGCAAAATTAAAAATTCAGAGCAAATGTGATGAATCGGGAATCAGTTTACTTTCTAATGAGAGTATCATCTTTAATTTTAGTAATACTTTTCAGTAAGGTTTACACATGCATGTACCATGAATTAACAAAACAAAATTGAGCTAACCACAGTTTTATGGCTTTATTATAATGTTTTTATAGTAATGTCATGTGATACGAAGACGATAGAATAGTATAAAACACAGAAACTTGTTTTAGGAGCAAACTGTTTTACAGCTTCTTTCCATCACATATATTCAAGGAAATCCCCTGGAGGATGTTCTTACTTCAGCTTGTGCTAACGGCTATTGGCGCGCACACACATACACACACTCGTGCTCATAAGCTGGCTGCAGCTGTGGAAGATTGGGCCCTGCCAGATGAAGCATTTTCCCAGAAGAATATGGGTCTGGAGAAACCAGGTCAGGCTCAGTCCATTAGGCTGAGCAGGACTGGACCAGCAGGGCATCACTCAGAGCACAGCAGTCATTAATGGCTGCAGCTGAAACATGGGCGTTGGCAGAGCTTGTTCATTTATACGGACTTGGGGCCAGTTTTGTAGTTTCCTGTATATGGTTGGAACAGGATGAACTATTCTGAGATCAGTTTGTATCAGTTTATATTGTGTACATGAACACTGCACTGCTGAATCAAGCGTAATTCTTCTTTTTTTACATTGGTCTCTGCAGAATTAGTTTTAAGCTGTAAAAAAATAAGACACCCATCTGCAAATGCTGTATGAAACCTGTATGCTTTCAAAATTTATTTTTGCTTCTTTTCAAATGCCTTTTATGTACAGATTCAATTGTTTTACCAGACTTTGTCTTGAACTATAAGAAAGCCAAAAATAAGAAATATAACAAATATGTATCAGCACGTTTACACCTATGATTATTTAAAGAAATATTACAATAATTCTAAAAACTTGTTTAAAAATACTTTATATACATTTTTTCAAAAATTATTACTGTCCCACAGAAACAGAGTCCTAAAATATCAGCATAAACACCACTGTTAACCAATTTTAAAACTATTAAAAAGCATTTTCAGTCATTAAAGTAAATATTATAGTGTGATAATATACTATAATACTGTCATGCCAAATTGTGCTTACATAATTTTTGGTCACGTTGTCATACAAAGAAATTATGAACACAAAAACAAAACAATGCAAAAACAAGAGAGAACCAACAAAATATTAATGTAGTAAACTGATTATGCTGTAGTCAGTGTATGCTTTTTCCTGTGAGCTTTTTGTTTTTTCTATGCAATTTCTTGCATAGTAAAATTAAACCTGTAGCTGTAATTTGCCTTTTTTGCCAAATAATTTTGTCAAATACCTTCCTTAACCAGGTTTAGTGTTTTGTGCTTCCCTCATGTTTAAAAAACATGAAATATTTTCTCATATTTTGTTTTAATTGAATGTAGGGTCATTAAATACATAATATTTTTGAAAATCCACAGGGCCAAGAGTGCCATAATAATAGCATAAAAACAACCAAAATGCAGAAAGAGAGAGACACAGCTGATGATGTTTGTAGCAGGTCATTGTTTCCTCTGAGTAACATCTGGAATAACACTTACAACATGTTGAGTCTCTTTGCTCATTTTTCAATTTATCATCGAGACTAACATGATCTGACAGCAGAACTTCTGTACTGTACACTTTCTACAGAAACATTAGCAGGAATGACTGTGTTGAAACGCTTCATCTAGCAACCTCCCAAACAATCCCACGGCTGTTTGTATGGTACTGTTTTTTGAAACTCTGAAGAACTTCATCTGACCGGTCTAATATCCGTGAGGTCATTAGCTCAACCAAAGCGCCAAACACTAATAAAACAGGGGGGATTAAGAAAGCGCCACACATGTGTAACACCAGAAATTTTTTGAGAGGTTCCCCAGACGTGGCTAAGAATAGTCCAGACAGACTCCAAACCAAACAAACCATTAAACATTTCTATCTCACTCAAGGGACGCATTGGGTTTAAACACCTGCAAGGTGTTGAAAGTTCAATATTTTATTTGTGTGCCCCATAATGTAAGATACAACCCACTATTCCAATAGAAATACCCAGCCATTCCCAAAATGTTCGTTATTTATTTATTATACTGCGGGGCTGTTGAATACTTGATTCTGAATGGTTGATGAACATTCTAAGGTGTGCAGTTATTTTCCAGTAAACGAACAGCTAAAGCAGTTTCAGGCAGGTCTTGACCAAATTAAAGTTCTCTTCAACAAATGAAGCAAAAGATCCAAAATCCACAAAGACAATAAATGAGTTTGGTCAAAAGTAATCAAAAGTAATCAAAAAGTAGACAGATTATACACTGCCCGGCCAAAAAAGTCGCTATTTGGATTTTAATATGCAAATGCTTAAGAGTTGCCACCTGGATGGATCATTATTACAGTGCTTATTATTTTTTCTAGCATGTTACATGTTTGGCAATGGTTCTTTTAACCCTAAAAGATGGAGTGGTAGCTTTTCATTTCTTAAACAACCATGTATTAAGATGTATCATGGCCATATTCCAGGATGACAATGTTAAGATTCATCAGGCTCAAATTGTGAAAGAATTGTTGGGAGGGAGCATGAAGAATCATTTTCACACATGAATTGGCACTGACCTTAACCTCAGTGTAAGTTTTTGGGATGTGCTGGGGGAGACTTTACAGAGTGCTCACCTCTTGCATTGTCAATACAAGATCTTGACCAATAAATGAAGCACCTCTTGATGGAAATAAATCTTGTGATGTTATTTCCATCGAGAGGTTCATAATTTTTTGGTCAACATCTTATATTGACAATGCAAGATGTGAGCACTCTGTAAAGTCTATTCCAGCACATCCCAAAGACTTTCAATGAAATTAAAGGATTCATTTTCTTTGAAATTAAAATTAGCCTAACCTTTACTCACCCTCAAGCCATCCTAGATGTATATGACTTCCTTGTTTCTGACGAAGACAATCATATACCTATTAGGTAACACTTTATAATAACATTCAGATATGTCACTTATAAATTATTAGTTAATTATGAACGAATCATTTACGAGACATGACTATACATTCATAAATGATTAATAAGTGATATACTAATATTTTATGAATGTTTTATTATTCAGTTATAAGTAATTTATAAGTTATTAGTTAATGATAAACAAATCATTTACAAAACATGACAATATATGCTCATAAATGATTAATATATAAGTGGTATGCTAACAATTTACAAATGTGTTGTAAGTTATCAAAAAAAGTTTAAATCATAAAATAAATCAAACAGATCATTAGTAGATGGTTTATAAGTTATTAGTTGATACATTATTTATCACTGATAAATCAATGAAGTATTTATGACAAAATTGTTTTAGTATCATTATCTCAATAAAAATTTTTTAATCATAAACAAATGATGAACAAACCATTAGTAAATGATCAGTATATGACTTAGTGATGAAGTTGTAAGCTGGTCTGTGTTCGAAAGCACAAACATGCAGGTATGTTAAAGCACCATTTTTAAGAAGAGTAATTTACTTTTGAAGTGGATAAATATTTATAAATGCCTCTCAGTTAGGGGATTCCAATGGGTTATGTTAAATCCTTTCACTCATCAGCACAGACTTGTGTTCTGTGTGGAGTGTGTGGATCTAGTGATAAATTCAACCTCTGAACCAGTTTTACCTTCCACTGAAGCTCACATCAGATCCACAGAGTTAAAGACAGAGTGTCAGTGTGTCAGAGAAGACAGCTGTCTATACCCTCACCAGTCAGCACTCACACTGCAGTACATGCTACAAAGTGTTCAACACCTGGAACGTATATTGTCATGTTTTGTAAATGATTTGTTCATCATTAACTAATAATTTATAAATGACTTATAACCTAATTAATAAAAAAATCATAAAATGTTAGTATATCACTTATTAATCATTAATGAATGTAGTCATGTTTTTTAAATGATTTGATCATCATTAACTAAATTTATAAGTGACAACTGAACGTTATTATAAAGTGGTACCGCGTTTGTGTAAAAAAAATCCATATTTAAACAAGTTATGAAGTCGAATATCGAGCTTCCGCCAGACTGCCTTTTTATATACAAGTTACGAAAAAAGTAAACTGTAAACTGGCAGTAGACCTGGCCAGATCCAGGTGAGATCGAGGACCTGCGCCTAGACACGATGACAACGCAGAGATTGTGTCAACTAGATCATCCACTGTGAATGCCTCATTCACACGACAGCCAGTGGCACAGATCCTCAACAAACCGTCCCATTCCAGCTTGATGAATACAGTCCTCAACTAGATGGAACTGGAATAAATATTTTGACTGTTGTGATCCCAATCGGACTTCAGCTGCCTGAATCATAATCATGCACTGTTCGCTACTGGAGGAGAACTGGCCCCCCGACTGAGCCTGGTTTCTCCCAAGGTTTTTTCCTCCATTTTAACACCTGTTTGCCACTTGATGTCACCTGTTGGAGTTTGGGTTTCTTGCCGCCGTTGCCTTTGGCTTACTTAGTTGGGGACACCTGACATTTGATATTCAACAGTGTTTTGATGTGCCTGCATCGACACCCTTGTATGCAACTGAACTGAGCTGGATGATGACATCACTGTTTACTCCAGTGCTGATATAGATAAAATAACTAAATTAATAACTATCGATTCGTACAATGGAATGAATCAATACTGAATTTACTTAAGCTGGACAATGCAGCCAAAATTATATACCAGTTATCACTGTAAAGCAGCTTTGACACAATCTACATTGTAAAAAGCACTATATAAATAAAGGTGACTTGACTTGATGGTTGTTTAAGTAATGAAAAGCTACACACTCCATCTTTTAGGGTTAAAAGAACCGTTGCCGAACATATAACTTGCTAGAAACATAATAATCACTGTAATAATGACCCATTCATAGATTATTAAGTATTTGCCTATTAAAATCCAAACAGAGATGTTTTTGGGGGCCGGGCAGTGTATTACCTTAATGTAATGGATTACATTACTAACTACAATTTTTGTCATGTAATTTGGAATCAATAAGTGAATACAATTTGTAAGTAATACCCAGCAGTGATAGAATACAAGCTCTCTTTTTCCTGCTCTCTCTCCATACAAACGCACACACATACAGTACAAACACATACGGAACTTACACATGCACTTCAATCAATCGATCAATTGACCAATCGACCAACCGACCAACCAACCAACCAATCTTTCACTTATAACTGCATATCAGTGGCTCAAGACTCGCGTTGCATCCACATTACCACCTCGGGTGTGCATTATTTTCTAATAATTCAACTGCCCATTGTCTATTATTGCTTATCTAAATTACCAACCGGCTCACAGGGTAGTACATGAAGTTTACTTTCAATATCCTATAGAGAAAAGTGCATTTAAAAAGACAGGAAGCTAAAATGTGTTAATATTTGTTCAATTAAAGACTGTCTGGTATATCCATCCTTGAATCTACTAACGAATGATGAATCTACTCAGTGTAATCTACTTCCATTAGAGAGACGAAGTGAGCAAACATGATGTCACACATGATCTCCAAGACAACATTTTGCGTTTCACATTTACAGCCTTGTGTCTTTCACTCTTATCCATTTGTCTCTCAGCTGCTCCATGTTCTACTTGTCTTGTTTTGGCACCATGAACTGAACTGGAATGAACCCAAAACTTCCAATGCCCATATGAATAGATTCAAATCTCAGCGGTCCCAGTGAACAGGAAATGGTTCACTTAGTGCAACTCAAATTACAAGTGATGAAACAGCTGGATTTGGACTCAGAATGCAAACTGTTCAGGGAGCAGCTGGGAGCACATGTACACACACACAAAGTTGGCTTTCCATGTTTTATGGGGACTTTCCATGAACATAATGATTTTTATACTGTACAATCTGTATATTATATCCCCTAACCCTAAACCTACCCATCACAGAAAACTTTCTGCATTTTTACATTTTCAAAAACAAAAACAAATAAATGTCCCCACAGTCACCGTCTGTCTTGCCTTCACTAAACTCCATTTCCCATAATCCTTCATTCTACTCACCTGCTCACCCTCAGCAATCAACTGCACCTGATCGTCATCACCTCATCACACAAGCTGCACTTAAGCACACTCCTCACCTCACTCCAGTGTCCAATCTCATTTACACGTAATGGATTTCTCCCACTATTGTCTCCAAAGTTTCCTGATACTTACCCGTCTCCATATTTCAGGCTGTGCGCCGGCATCTGTGTGTGACTACTTACCTCTGTTGAGTGTGTCTGCTGTCATCCGTCATCAATCCATCCACGAGATCATCACCTGTAAGACAAAGACTGCTTTCAGTAACAAGCTATCATCCAACAAGTCTACAAATCCTGCTTATCTCCTCTGTTCTCTGTCCGTAACAACCACAAGGTCAAATGACTGGTAATACTGTAGGGTTTACCAGGAAACACATACACCTTCTTTTATCAATATTTTAATATGCCACTGCCTCATGATTTGTGATTATACAATAGACTGATATATAAATATAATGTAGCAGACCAAATGATTTCAGTAAATAGACTAATCTGGGATGTTTCCCATACAATGAGGTGACTCGCTGCTTGACTGCCATAGTACGATGCGTCGTTGAACAACTCAACTAGCTAGTCACGATTGTTTCCCGAAACCGTATTGTCGCAAACCTGTTGTTTAGCCATGTTGGTGAATATCACAAATCTTTAAATGAATCTGTTTGAGATCGAATTAATGCTAGATTTTTTTTTTTTTTTGTTATAAATTATGAACATGGCATCTGTCTCCTGGACTCCATTTCCCAAGATCCACCTGTCTCCACACCTGCACTCACTTCCCTCGTCATCTCCCCATCATCACTCATCACCTGTACCGGGGCTGCGTTTCAGTTCGGTTTTAGACACGCACTCGCGAACTTCCCTAAACACTTCCCCTTGGGGGAATCCCTGCCGCCATTTTGAAGTGCGTTCCACTTCGTGAAGTGGACGAGGGAAGTTTATATGGACAGACCCTCGCTCCCTCGATTTTGACCGAGGGAGCGAGTCTACTTCATATGTACACTTCAGGCAGCTCCATAACCCACAATACAACACGATTGTGACGTCGCCGCATATCGCGTTTACTTTACCCCACCACAAACAACTCTATGATATATTGATTATTTTTTAAACATTTAAAACACACATATATACATATAGAATGCTGTATTAAACAATTTTGTAAGGGGAAAAAATAAATAATAAATACCCTGTTTGTGGATATCCAATTACGTCTCGTCTCTATAGCACCAGCACACATAACAATCTGAGGACTAATTCTCATTTTTCTGTTATTTTCCTTTATTTCCAGATTTAATCATAAGGCTCATTCTTATGTTCTAGAACATGTGCACTCTTCAAAAACGGTGCTTTGAATTTCTGTACAAACTAAAATATGTAAGTGACATTTGTATATATTTGAAATAAGAGATGCATTGTACTTAACGTCAGCTTGCTTATTATGTTCAGGATAACCATTTATTAAGTCCACTTGTCATAAAAACAAGAAACTATGCTTCTAACCACAGCTCGAGAGCTGTCGTTCCAAACACACAAGTTGCAGTGTGCGAATGTTCGTTTGAACTGTGGTTTTGGGAAGCACCAAATTGTTGAACTATGTTAGTTGGCTGATGCTTTTGGGAAATGCACCCCTGAATAATTAAAGGGTTAGTTCACCCAAAAATGAAAATTCTGTCATTACTTATCATCATAACAATCATCAGACCACCATCAGATATTTTAGTTGAAATCCGATGGCTCTATGAGGCCTGCATAGGGAGCAATGACATTTTCTCTATCAATATCCATAAAGGTTCTAAAAACACATCTAAATCAGTTCATGTGAGTACAGTGGTACAATATTAATATTATAAAGCGACGAGAATATTTTGGTGCATAATGAATCAGCGTGTCGAATCAGCTGTTCGGAGCGCCAAAGTCACGTGATTTCAGCAGTTTGACACACGATGCGAATCATGATTCGCTATGATTCATAATGCTCTGAAGCTTTCTGAAGCAGTGTTTTGAAATCAGCCAAAAAAAAGTTAAAATGTCATTCAAAACACATGTTCCAAGTTCTTAGAAATGTCCTCATATGTTTTTGAAAAACTTTTATACCATTTTTAAGAAAGGTTTAAACGTATTGACACCTTGAATAGTATGTGACTGCACATATCTTAATTATTATTTTCCAAAAATGTTATTTTCATTGTATGTATGAACTGCATTCTGAATGTGTGTTTGTTTTTTTTGTTTTTTTAAACCTGTTAGCATTCCACTGTACCGCTTATGGTACACATAGGCCTACCATTCAGAAGAGACCTTGGGAATGCTATGGGGTAAATAAACTGATAACACACATCCATGTTTCAAGATAAGTTCCATTAGGAGAGCAAACTGAAAAATGTCAGTCTATGAAGCACACACCTAAAAAGGCTGTTTCTATTATTACACCTGGTGTGAAGGCCTGACAAAGCTTGGCGTAGTGACTGGTTTGTAATGAAATCTCTCTTGCAGGAATTATGCATTACTTCCTATATTTAATATTTCAGTCTTTGGCAGGTCTGACTGAACCATAGTAACCAGTCTTACCTGCTTTATGCATGTGATTTTACCTGCAAATCATATTCTTAAGGGTCCCTGGGGCATGTCCTGTCTGGATGTGCAAACACTAACCCTTCTTTGACACACACACACACACCTGACCTTCATTATCTGCTCTCACTCTTCCTCCACCCCCCTCTTCTCCATTCACTTCATTAAAGTGCAAATCCACTATTGGCAGTATGAATACAGCTCAGACAACATTCAAACCACTGGGGCTCCGCAGGATTTCAATATATTTTCTGAATGCTCTATTCAATCTAGTCAGGAACTTGCGTATGAATGTGCTTATGAGAAATACTATAGCTGGACTAAGTGATAAAGCTAATTCACCACACATCTTACTTTCATTAACTGTTCAGACAATGACAGAAAGTGTTTTCATGCATAGAATATGTTCCAAAATTATTAAATTAAAAACCGAGCCTGTTGGGCCAAGTTCATAATTTAACACTAAGCTGCAAAAAAAATAAATTATATATATATATATATATATATACACATATATAATCAATAAGTAAATATAAATGTATTTACTTTATATAGGCTATGACACCATATTTATTATATATTATTAATTATTATTATTATTTTATCAGATAAACTTAATCAAAATAAATGTATATTTATGCTTAAAACATTAATTTGCCAATGGGACAAATATATTTAATTAGAAATGTCTTGATATTTTAACACTTACTACAGTTTTTATGTTGAGAAAATATGCTCTTCAGATATTTTATAGCAAACAAACACAAAACTAATTAAGAAAATCATGAAATACAATGTGAAAAACTTGCATGTAAATCTATGGAAATATGTTCATTTCTGTGCAGCCATTGGTCGACTAGTCAAGTAGTAAAAGCTGCAACATAGGAAAGGAATTGTGTTTGACTACACTTCTACACTTGCAGACTGCAAATTTAAGTTCACTTCATAAGACTTGGAATATTAAGTAAGCTTTTGCGAATGCAGTAGGCATTTTAAATCCATTACTCTGTTTTCTGTTTCTGCCTGAGTATGTTTCTGAAGCTCATCATCAGTTTCCACATCACTGGTTTAATATTCAGCTCCACTCGCGTTCATGTCTGTGTGAGACACATTAGTTGCAGATGACGTGCATAATGTTCAAAGCCTTTGACTAGAACTGTGTAATTAAAGAGATTGACTTTTGTTGCAAGAAGCTTGATGTTTTGAGCCTCTTTGTGCTGCAAGCCTGTTCGGCGGGGTCATTAGATGATGTTTTTTTTTTTTTTTTTCTCTCTTACGCCTTTTCTTCCCATAAACAAATTTGTCATACAGAAACACAGTACAAAAACAGAGTAATCATGTTAGCGCTTAGGGAGGAAATGACTTGTACCAAGCCATTAGTGTTTCAAACAAGGCAACACGAGAGGGCAGAGAGGATAGAATGAGAGAGCAAGGACAGAGAGAGAGAGAGGATGGGGGGGGTGAAAAAATGTACTAAGACACAAAGGAAGAGGGAGAAAGGAAAAGAGAGCGGAGGAGGAGGATACATACCGAGAGCCAAAAAGAAGAACGGTACACAGAAAAAAAAGTGAAAGGAGGCAAGAAGCATCTGCAGGAGAGGGGTGTTTAGCTCATGCATAATGCATCACGACAGAATTTGGGGAATAAAGGCTTTTCTAACTAAAAGCTGGAGGCAAAGAGAAAAGAATGACTTCACTTGCTTTTTGGCTTGTCTTATCTCATCTTCTCTTTCATTCTTTCTTTTGTTTTCACTCCTGAGCTGTCGGAGGAAGACAGATGCAGCGAGGGCTAATGCATCCCGAAACTACTTTTGTCTGCGGAGAGAAGAGGAGAAAGAGAAAAAAGAGAGGAGATGAAAATTAAATTTGTGCCAATGCCGGAGATGATGCATTTTTATTCTTAAAAGTGGGTGTGGAAGTTATATAAAAATAAATAAATAAATAAACTGATTCATGAACAATTTGACAAAACATGTGCTATAACCTGCCATTAGTTTTTAATAATAACCACATTGTCACTTTGAATTTAATCATGAGATGATTACTACAATATTCCTAACACAAATGTGCCATTTCAGATGGTTTTCTTCATCAAAATTATCACATTTTCAAAAAAACTTGTTAAATTTTGAGAAAAAAGTCAAGATAAAATGTTGAGAATAAACTCGTTAAATTTCAAGAAAAAATTTGAGATAAAATGTTGAGAATAAACTTAAATTACGAGAAAAAAGTCGTTAAATTACGAGAACAAATTCATTAAATTATGATAAAAAATATTACATTTCGAGAATTAAATTTCAAATCAGTCGAGATAAAATGTTGAGAATAAAGTCATTAAATTATGAGAAAAAGTCGTTCAATTACGAGAACAAATTCATTAAATTATGATAAAAATATCATTAAATTTCGAGAAAAAAGTCGAGATAAAATGTTGAGAATAAACCCATTAAATTACAAGAAAAAAATCGTTATATTTAAAAAAAAAAGTCAAGAAAAAATGTTGAGAATAAACTCGTTAAATTACGAGAAAAAACTCGTTAAATTACGAGAAAAAACTCATTAAATTTCAAGAAAAAAGTCAAGAAAAAATTTTGAGAATAAACTCGTTAAATTACGAGAAAAATTACGTTACATTTCGAGAAAAAAAAGTTGAGATAAAATGTTGAGAATAAAGTCATTAAATTACGAGAAAACAGTTGTTAAATTATATGAACAAATTTGTTAAATTATGAGAAAAATGTTGTTAAATTTCGAGAAAAGTCGATAAAATGTTGAGAATAAAGTCATTAAATTACGAATATATTCTCGTAATTTAATAAATTTGTTCTCGAAATTTAACGATTTTTTTTCTCGAAATTTAATGAGTTTTTTCTCGTTATTTGACAAGTTTATTCTCAACATTTTATCTCGACTTTTTTCTGGAAATTTAATGAGTTTATTCTCGAAATTTAACAACTTTAATCTCATGATGGTTTTATTTTTTTATTACTTCTTGGCCCTAATCCTCTTCCGTATATTTAAGGAAACACTACCTGACAAAAAGATTATTCCTCTGTGAACCTATGTTCATATTTTAAATATGTTTGTTATTTTAAATAAATAATTGTGCTTTTTATGTGTCACCAACATAATTCATCAACTGATGATGGCTATTTCATTTAGTAAACATGTCATTTGTAAAATATGGGTATTTTGCCAACACCAATTTGACCCATATTTTCTGAGTTTGTTGACAATTCAATAGATGGAGATGAGAATCATTTTGAAACCACTCTTCATTGACGCCAATGGTGATTGTATATATTTATAATCAATATAACACATTATTTTCGTACAGTATCTGAAGCTGTACATATTGAGTGATGGCATTGAAAAACACTCATTTTTATAAAGAAATTGTAAGCAGAAAGAGATTGCACCCAAAAACATGAAAGTGTACTTGCTGAACAAATATATATACTTTTTTTTTTTCTTTGTTAGTCTTGTTTCGTCCCAGTACCCAAGAATCAGTGAAAAATAATTCTCTTTTCAGGGTGTGTGAGCTCTTCCTAAGGAAAATATGCCAGCGGTGTCAATTATTAACACTTAAGAAGCATAAATATTCAATGAGCCTGATGCCCCATTTCAAGACGCAGAGCAAACAAACAACAAAATGATGAGGAAAACATAGGCAAATATGCAAATTGAGCTTGCTACATGCATCCCTCTAAATTAATATGAATTTATTTATTTTTCTTCATGACTCATATTATCAAAACTGAAAAGGAAAACTTTATTCACATATAGCACATCATTTACAATACTCAACATGCAAAATGTTGCAGCTTAAAAAAAAAACAAAAAAAAAACACACAATCTGACTATTACAGCCAAAATCACAAAATGTAATTTTTTCTTAAACTGTATTCAGAACCACAGTGACAGATAAAAATAGACATGGACTTTGCCTGACACTGACAAAACTATCTCCTAAGTGCTTTCATTTCCTCCAGGTCCTGCTAGAGAGTCTTCTATGTGCTATTAACTCTCTCTCTCGTGCACGTTTTCTCTTTTTCTGTCGGTGTGACCCAGTTCTTAAGAGGAAGCTCCAAGGAACTGAGAGGAGTCCAAAGACAGGGCAAAGAATTATATTCTGGTCTCTCTCTTGCTTTCTAGTATCTAGTCCTGCACCTTTGCACAGACTTAACCCCCTTGTGTCTTCCTGTCCCATGTCAACGTACTGTGCCATGTTCAGACAAGCCAGAGTGACATTCACACTCTGGCCCTTACAGACTAAGCCGTCTCTCTGCTTTGACGACATGACTGTGGGCTGTTCAGCCAAGCTCCACTGAGACGGCTTCCAGCACTTTTAGACAAATTATAACCGAGCTCCTGCTGAGCCGCCCCAGGACATGCAGTCTGGTCCAGGAACAGATTCTGTGTTTTGGTCCTCTGCTGACCTCTAACAGTCTGGAGGCTGTGTAAAGCCTGTTTGTACTGCTTCTGACAACTAGCTGCTGTCTCCCTTTTCTGACAGTGTTTCAGGAATCATTTTTCAGTCTGCAGGAAATCTCAACTACACTTGCAAAAAAAAAAGGAAAAAAGTGGAGAACATACACAGATGCAAATATAATAAAATGAATGTAATGAAAAATACTCATCCAGCTTAGCTGCTATGCTAAAAGCTACAATAAATACAGTAAAATATGTAATTAAATGTGTTATATGTAATTTTACTGTAATAGTCAAACTTTTTGAGAAGTACCATATGATTTACAATGAAAAATAGTAAAAGGACATTCCCAGAAGACACATCACATAATATTATTTTTATACATAATTAATATTGTTTTCTTATTTTTGTTATCGGTAATGTACATTAAGGAGTTTTGTGTTACATTTTCTGTTGCTACACTATTGACTACAGGGATACTTCACTGCTGGCAAAATTTGCTTTCTATAAAACTTGGCTGCCTATGCAGTAGAAAGGCGGGAAAAAATTGAAATCGGTGGTACCTGACTAGAGAAAACGGTAGCACTTTATTTTACAGACCTGTTCCCCATCATGTACTTAGTAATTGCAATTACTGGGTAATAACTAGGTACTAATCCTAAACCTATAATCAATATAGTTACCTTATATTACCCAGTACTTTCTTAGGTAAGTACACTGTAAGTACATGTAAGTACACATACTGTAAAATAAAGTGCAACCGAGAAAACAAAGAAAAAATGGCTATGGTCTTCCCTTTTGCCGAATATATAAAAACTACAACACCCATAATGCACTGGGAATGTTGCTGTCCAAGGTCATTCCCACCAGTCTGCTGTATACGCTTGATCAGAGTCAAATACCATTTTGCTTTAATAGGAAATACTTCTTAGCAAACTTTTAGTTATAATGGTGTTGACTTGTATTGATCCGGGTGCAAGAATTTAAAGAGTAAACATTTAACTGGAGTGAATTACTGTCCATTTCCAGTGAAGGATCCGATGCATAGTAGGCAGTGGTTGAAAGCTGCAAAAATCATAAATATGGAGAGAATGCATGGCCTCATGGGATAGTAAAGTGTCCATCAAATGCACATTTAAGAATCTCTGCGGAAGTATTAAGTCATTCAGGTACTTTTCCGATTACTATGTATTCGGACATACTACTCTCTTGGAGTACTGTTTTTCACATACTATATAGTGGGGAAGTATTTGATTTCGACACTGCGAGTGTTTTAAGGCAGCCGACGCCGATGAACTAGTGGCGACGAAAGCAGACTGTGGGATTGGCTCACGTCGGCAGCAAACTTGGACTGACGCACCAAACCGACGTTCGACTGCCGACGACCAAGTAGC
Source organism: Chanodichthys erythropterus (assembly GCF_024489055.1). Classification (NCBI taxonomy): domain Eukaryota; kingdom Metazoa; phylum Chordata; class Actinopteri; order Cypriniformes; family Xenocyprididae; genus Chanodichthys; species Chanodichthys erythropterus. Next base: position 47,560,205 of record NC_090233.1, read on the forward strand.
ACGTCCGTTCTCCGCCTGCGCAAGATGAAATGCCTTTCCGTACCAGCAGGAGGCAGTAGCTAAACAGCTAATCAGAATGATCAGATGGCCCAACTGACGAGACCGACGAGCTCCGACGTTGATTCAACATGTCGAATCGGCTGAAAAAAAGCAAACGAGGACCAACTTTAGCCTTGGTGTGTTCCTGCCTTTAGGCAAAACAGAGGGGAAAAAATAAATTTCTCTGTCCGGGTAACACAGAGAATGAGTAAAGATTGTTCATTTACATATACTACCAACATTGTAACAATACAAAGTGGGCTGAAATACGGCGAAGTTACACTTTAATATATATTGCATTATTTTAATCTTGTTTGTTTTGTCTTTGTCAGATTTGACCCTATTTACCGTATATTTGACTGTTGGTCATGTTTCATGGAGAGGCCATTTACAATGTATTATGATTCATCATGTGACTTTCTGTTTTACCAATTGTATCATCATAATGGCTATGAGTACATTTTAAAGGGGTCCTTGATTATGATTTCACTTTTTTAACTTTTGTGGTGGGGTGGGGTGACATCACAAACCCCAAAATTGACATAAACCCTGCCCCCAGGAACACACAACAAAGGGGGCGAGGCCATGTTGTGCTGCTTTAGAGAAGAGGAAGAGTTGTTGTAGTAGAGTGTTGCCATCATTTTACGCCAGACTGCTTCACAAACGAGGGTCAATCAATGCTGGATTTGCACAAAATATTAACATGACGGCACATGCTAGTCGATGAGTTGAATCGACTCCACGGCAACTACATATTTATCCACTAACAATTCAGAAACATGGTGTGTTTTTGCTCACATCCAAATAAGGGCAAATTTGACAAGCTATAATAAATGATCTATGGTGTATTTTGAGCTGAAACTTCAGAGACACATTTTGGGGACATCAGAGACTTATATAACATCTTGTGAAAAGGGCACAATAGGTCCTCTTTAAGGTAAAAAATAAGATTTTGTTAGTTCAAAATTGGTATATTAACATTATATCACTTGATAACATATACAGTTATAATATACAGGCACTGATATGTCATCCCAGAAACAATGTCAAAATATTTTTTTACTGTTCTGTGAATTCCTAGTGACCACGTGCAGCTTCCTCCTTTATTACTGTCAATAACTGTCTACAATTTTACTGCCTACAGTATAAAAGTATACATTAAAGTTTATAAAAGGGTGCAATATCTTTAGCTACAGATAATATATTTTTTATTTCATCAGTCAAATTTTTATGGCACAAAAAAAAGGAATAAACTAACTTTTTTCAGTCTTTGAATGAAAAAAAAATCTCAGTTATCTGACAGCATTAAACAGGTAAACTACAATACACCATAATTTATATTGTTAAGTTAAAAATATGATCATTTAAAAGCAGAATTTAACTAAATACTTTGTTATAAAAAAAAAAAAAAAAGCATTTATCTAAAATGCATCGCAGGAATTAGAATCACTTTTTAAAAATAATTTGTGTCCGAATGAACTAATTCAGTAAAGTGAATCAGGCATTTCAGCGTTGTAAATGAGAGGACAGTATGCACACTCTACTGTACAGCTGTGTGTGCGGTAGATTTAAAAATATAAGGATGTAGCATTTTGTCTCATTAAAGCTGCTATACTACAATTTGTTAGAGAAGATATACAGGTTTACTCTGAAAACAGCTGAAGTGCTGTCACGCTATTGAAAAATGTAGCTGTTAATATCATCAACACTTTTAGTTAGTTACTCCCCAATACAGGTGTTCTTCAGCTCATCACTGCAGGGGCAAAACCACAGCAACACTATACCATGTGTTTCCATTATGCTCTGACCATCTTTTTGAAACACACAGAAGACAAATACGAAACTTCTGGAATATTTACACTCCTTTCAGTATTTTAATATCTCCTTATGTGATGGTGGTCTTAGCTGTGTAAACCAAAAGTACTCTAAACACACATTTGCTCATATATGTTCAGTCAGAAAAGGTGAGTCATGAGCTGATTCACACAGCTTTATTGGCCAAAGTTAAACATTCGATTTCAAGAACAGCCTGTAAATCACAGAGGGGCATTAACCGCCATAATAAGCACTTATAAACATTCACAGCGGAGCTGCTTTCCCAGCGTGTTCCACGTGCGTGCGAGCCTCCCTTAGTGTTTACGTTTCTCTGACAGATAACTGAAGCAGAAGGCTTACAGTAAAGTTGATGCAGGGTGAATGTGCCCTGTTCCTGTCCTGTGAGAGCTGCTGGAGGGGAAGAGTGGGCCTCTGGAAATGGGAGTGTCAAATGAGGGTCTGATAAATGAAAAGCACTCTGATGTAGAACGCCATTTGTTTGGAATGTCATAGATCCCAGGTTTGGGCCTCGTTTGAATCAAACTGAAGGAAGGAAATGGGGGTAGTCTGAATGAACTATTTTTAAAAGCACATATTTTCTGTTTTACACAATGATTCAAGATGCATTGGCAGCCATATTGGTATCAGCCCCCAATATTTGCATATACCAGCCCATGATCGAGGCATTACACAAGGGCAGCCAGTATTAACGTCTGGATCTGTGCACAGCTGAATCATCAGACTAGGTAAGCAAGCAATGACAACAGCGAAAAATGGCAAATGGAGCAATAATAACTGACATGATCCATGATAACATGATATTTTTAGTGATAATTGTGAATTGTCTTTCTAAATGTTTTGTTAGCATGTTGCTAATGTACTGTTAAATGTGGTTAAAGTTACCATTGTTTCTTACTGTATTCACGGAGACAAGAGCCGTCGCTATTTTCATTATTAAACACTTGCAGTCTGTATAATTCATAAACACAACTTCATTCTCTCCAACAGTGTGTAATGTTAGCTTTAGCCACGGAGCATAGCTTGAAACTCATTCAGAATCATATGTAAACATCCAAATAAATACCATACTTACGCAATTAGACATGCTGCATGATGAACACTTTGTAAAGATCCATTTTGAGTGTTATATTAGCTGTGTGAACTTTATTTATGCAGTGACAGAGTCGAGAGCTCGGGAGGGGGCGGAGAGCACGAGCAATTAAAGGGGTCGCAGCCTGAATCGGCGCATTTCCAATTATGCCTCAAAATAGGCAGTTAAAAAAATTAATTTAAAAACATCTATGGGGTATTTTGAGCTGAAACTTCACAGACACATTCAGGGGACACCTTAGACTTATATTACATCTTGTACAAAAATAAATATTCAATGGCACCTTTAAAGGCAACAAATTATAGCCACAATCAAAATGGCATCCCACGTTATTCTATTTTTAAACACAAATAAAATAATCAGTAATCAGCATAGGGGAAAATTTCCATATCAGTGCAGTTTTGTCTCCAAAAGATGACATGTAAAATAATAAAAACAGATTTTCCTATCTGAAAAGACCATGACTTTTCCAGGCTAGTTTATTTCTAGTTAGTCCTGGTTGAGTGTATGTCAAGTTGGTGGCATAACAATGCGGTACACTATCTGATATTAAATGGTTTAGGCCACACACTCCTGTCAGACCCAGCGCTACAAGATGGCAGGTAAAAGACAAAGGAATAATAGGCTGATAACAAAGGTCACTGCCGTCACTTACAGCAGAACAATTGACCGACACACAAAGCATTGTGTTGGAATGCCGTGGAGAGATACAGCCAACACATGAAGCTTAATGAATGTAGTGAGAGGGACATTATCTTGTTATAGCATAAATTGTTTCACTGAGCCCCTTTTGTACCCTACCAATGTTTCACATAGATAAGAAAAAAGGGATTCAGGTAATATCAGACTCTGACAGACTCCAATGAGCAAAATGCTTTTCAATAAACCAACAGATGTAGCCACTTTCTGTCTGGCCTGGTAGCTGTCTATTCATTCAGGCCTCATGAAACACAATTGTCTGTCTACGCAGAAAGCAACATCATAACAGCCAACCAGAACCGTGTGAGCGCTCCGCTCTCTTTCTCACACAATGCACTGCACAGCTGAAGAGCGTTAAACTAAGAACTTATACTTTCATGATGCTTCTGCAGAAGCCATAGCCTACTTTTTATTGTTTAACTTGTGAAACTTGAATGATTTTTCATATACAGTAATAAGGATGTGCAATGAAACCATTATCTGTATCTGTACCTTTATCTATTGCAATGACAAAATGTATCTCTTTCTGAATCTCTATTTGGATAGTACCAAGTGTAGATGGGGCTTTAAAGGGATAGTTCACCCAAAAAAGAAAATTCAGTCATCATTTACTCACCCTCCGGTTGTTCCAAACCGCTATACATTTCTTTGTTCTGTTGAACACAAAGGAAGATACTTTGAAGAATGTGGGAAACCGAACAGTTCTTGGGCACCACTGACTTTCACAGTATTTTTTTTTTTTTTTCATACTATGGAATTCAATGGTGCCCAAAAGTGGCCTAGTTGCAAACGTTTTTAAAATATCTTCCTTTGTGTTCAGTAGAACAAAGAAATTTATACAGGTTTGGAACAACTTGAGGGGGAGTAAATGATGCTCAATAATACATTAGGATATGCAACTCGGCCACCTGATTTGAAGTATAGACCGGAGCATGAAATCACACTTTAGTCATATTTGCTTCACAGACTCACCATTGCATTGTATTTTTATATATTCAAAAGAATATAAATATTCTGCTTTACCCTTGAGTTTGTTGGATAATTAGTCAATTCTATTTAGCAACGACACATTCAATTTATCAAAAGTGACAGTAAAGACATTTATAATATTACAATAGATTTCTATTTCAAATAAATGTAGTTCTTTTTAACTTTGTTTTCATCAAAGAATCTGGTTTCCAGAAAAATATAAGCAGCATAACTTTTCAACATTGATAATGTTAAGAAATGTTTCTTCAGCAGCAAATCAGCATATTAGAATGATTTCTGAAGAATCATGTTACACTGAAGACTTGAGCAATGACGTGAAAATTCAGCTTTGCCATTACAGGAATAATTTACATTTTAAAATTGTAATAATAATTCACGATATTACTGTTTTACTGTATTTTTGATCAAATGAATGCAGCCTTGGTGAGCATAAAAGACTTCAAAAACATTAAAAATCTTACTGACCCAAACTTTTCAACAGTAGTGTTTATATATACACTGTAAAAATGACTGTATGATTTTAATGACTATAATTACTTTTAACTGTAAAATACTGTTAAAATGCAACAGTAAAAACCTGGTAATTGGTTAGTAAGTTCCCATATTATATATGGAGAAAAAAATAGATCAAACAGGAAATTTACTTTTTAAATAAAAAGAACAAATCAACTTATAATTTACAGTGAAAACCCATAAACTGACAATCCCACAATTCTCTGTGTGTTTTCAATTTTCAAAATTTCAATTTTCTCATCAGTTACATTAGGGTTTTATGTTAAATTTTATGTTGTTAAATGTATGTTTACTGCATTATTTTAGTGTCATATCTGTATGACATCACTGTCTGCACCTTCTTAGTATTTACCTCAGCTTGAGGAAAAGCTACTTTTTTAAACTTTGATTCATCTTGTGGTTTTTCTCTTTACCCGGCAGTGTTATTATGGTGGATTTGAGTATACGTCAAAAGTGCAAAACCGATTTTAGTTGCAGCATGGCCTTGCTAATTCAGCAGAAAAGGGCTGTTGGATTTACCCTTTTTAATTACAGTTTTAAATTGTAAAATGTACAGGTTGTTATGTAAATATATTTATACTTTTACTGTATTTTTTATTTATTTATTTTTTTTAATTATTCTGGCAACCACAGCTGCCAGTTATATTTTGTAAAAATGCTGTTTTTTGGGGGGTTTTTTTACAGTGTAGAAAAATAAGTAAGGACAACCTAGTCCATCACCACAGTAATAGAAGCCAAGTAACCAATAAAATACAGTCAGTAGCACAGTTGCACGATTTCAGTACAAATTGCAAATATTTCATTGTCAAAAACATTGTCAAAGTTGTAAAGGGACAAGCAAGATACTTTTCAACAGCAACACAGGATAGACTCTTAAACGGGCACCACTTTTAAACAAATCAAAAGAGAGGAACGTTATACAGCTGATTTAACAAAACGCCATTCACAGCCACATCAAAGGAACCCTGCTCAGGTTCTCTGATGAGTCAAAACACCTCTGGCTATTATTTCAACAGGCTTTTGAACAGCGTACAGTTACAACAGCCCTGCATTCCAGCAGTTCCTTGTGTAAATATTTGGTTTCGACGTCTCTCATTGAGAAGGGAGGGGCGGCCTGGCAGCAGGAGAGAGCGCGCCACGGCGAATCCCAGAAGCAGAACGCGGGCCGCCACAAAGGACGGACTCAAGCCGTGCGGTTGCCACCCTGGTAAGGACCACACACACAAAGGGCCCAAAGAAGCCAGGCCACCTCAACGAAGCTGCAGAAAGGGAGACATGTTTGACTTGGAGAGCTATGGAATGTAAAAGGGATTATTAAACAGTTTTGGATTGAACAAGACACATCAGTTTTATGCACATGCGATAAAGACAAGTCTGAGCCGATAACGTGAATCAAGTTAAAGGGATAGTTCACCCAAAAATGAAAATTTGATGTTCATCTGCTTACCCCCAGTGCATCCAAGATGTAGGTGACTTTTTTTCTTCCGTCGAACGCAAATTATGATTTTTAACTGCAACCACTGCCGTCTGTCAGTCAAATAATAGCAGTAGATGGGAACTTCAACTATAACAGTAAATAAAACTTGCTTAGACAAATCAAAATTAAAACCTGCGGCTCGTGACGGCACATTGATGTCCTAAGACACGAAACGATCGGTTTGTGCGAGAAACCGAACATTATTTATATAATTTTTACCTCTAATACCCCACTATGTCCAACTTCGTTCAGCTTCCTGTTAGTGAGGTCAAAAAACGCGTTCTGAAGACGGAAGTGATGTCTCGCCCATATACTTCAATGAGCGCGAGACATCACTTCCGTTGTCAGAGCGCGATCAGACCTCACTAGCCGAAAGCTGAACGAAATTGGACATAGTGGTGTATTAGAGGTAAAAAATTATATAAATACTGTTCGGTTTCTCGCACAAACCGATCGTTTCGTGTCTTAGGACATCAATGTGTCGTCACGAGCCGCAGGGTTTAATTTTGATTTGTCTATGGAAGTTTTTTCGACTCTTATTGTTCAAGTTCCCAATCACTGCTATTATTTGACTGACAGACGGCAGCAGTTAAAAATCATAATTTGCGTTCGACTGAAGAAAAAAGTCATCTACATCTTGGATGCCCTGGGGGTAAGCAGATAAACATCAAATTTTCATTTTTGGGTGAACTATCCCTTTAAATCAGAGGCCGAGGGTTTGTTATTTCTGGAAGTAATCGCATTGCCACAGTGAAAACTGAGAGGGGTGTGTAAAATGCAGGAATTTCACAAACAATAACATTTTAAAAGGATAGTTCGCCAAAATAATGAAATTACTGTCAACATTTACTGACTACTTGTCATTCTAAAACTTTTTTTGAAGGAAATTAATACTTTTATTCAACAACGATGCATTAAATTGATCAAAAGCGACAACAAAAACATTTCTGTCATGACAACTCTCGGAGTGTTTGGCATGGTAATGAGTATGACAATGATGATATGTGTGGTCTTGGCGGAAAAGATCTGCTACGCTGCTGCAGAGCAAATACGAGACTTGCTACTGTCAATACATACATGACACTCTGCTGTGAGCAAGTAATACATGCTGCTGCTGTCACGGATGCACACAGACAAGATGTTAGGATCCAGTTGCAGCATTTATTGGTGAATCCAAAACATAAATCCCAAGAAAGGCAAAGGTCAAACTCCACGTAGACAGTTCACAAACAAAAGCCAGAAATATAACGTGCATGTAACAAAACAACGAACCACAACCAAGGACAGACACAACTCAGTATAAATAGACAGACACTAATAACATAATACAGTCCAGCTGGGTGCAATGAACATGGATAATGAGTCGGGTGAGTGTGTATGGGAATTGTAGTCCATGTAACGGGTGGAAATGAGAGTCCGGGATGGAGTGCCCTCTAGTGGCTGATAGGGCACTCTCATTGGTGATCGTGACATTACCCCCCCTCAAAGGAGCAGCTACCAGACGCTCCACCACTCCAAAAAAAAAAAAAAAAAAACACAAAAACTCAGGAGGGAGGTGGACAGGAGGAGGATTAGGGGGAGGGATGGCGGGCCAGATCCAGGGTCCCCAACTGATAGCCAGGGTGGTGCTGGAGGAACTGACCAGGCTGGTTCCAGCGGTTCTAGAGTCCTGGCTGGGTGCCAGGGTGGTGCTGGAGGAACTGACCAGGCTGGTGCCAGCGCCTCTGGAATCCTGGCTGAGTGCCAGGGCGGTGCTGGCGGAACTGACCAGGCGGGTTCCAACGGTTCCAACGGCCGGGGCAGTGGCAGCAGGGCAGGAAGCCTGGACGACGGTGGCAGGACAGACGGCTTGGTTGACAGCAGGGCTAGCCAAGGGTGCTCTGTGGTCGTATCAGGGAGAGCGGGCAGCTCGGTGACGGCCTCCGTGGCCGTATCAGGGAGAGCGGGCAGCTCGGTGACGGCCTCCGTGGCCGTATCAGGGAGAGCGGGCAGCTCGGTGACGGCCCCCGTGGCCGTATCAGGGAGAGCGGGCAGCTCGGTGACGGCCCCCGTGGCCGTATCAGAGAGAGCGGGCTCGGGCTGCCCTGGGACGGCAGCGGGCTCGGGCTGCCCTGGGACGGCAGCGGGCTCGGGATGCCCTGGGACGGCAGCGGGCTCGGGCTGCCCTGGGACGGCAGCGGGCTCGGGCTGCCCTGGGACGGCAGCGGGCTCGGGCTGCTCGGGATCGTTGGCGCCGGCAGGGCAAGGCGCTTCGTTGGCGCCGGCAGGGCAAGGCGCTTCGTTGGCGCCGGCAGGGCAAGGCGCTTCGTTGGCGCTGGCAGGGCAAGGCGCTTCGTTGGCGCCGGCAGGGCAAGGCGCTTGGAGAACCCACGAACCACCCTTAGAGTGGTCTCCAGGCCTTGTAGGACGGAGGAAGCTCTCTTCCTCCTTCTCCTCCGCTTACAAGGGTGATGCGGTGGCTCACCCAAAATGGACTCACTGGCTGGAGTGGGTTCTGGAGCAGGCTCGCTGGCTGGAGCGGACTCTGGAGCGGACTCACTGGCTGGAGCGGGCTCTGGAGCGGACTCACTGGCTGGAGCGGACTCACTGGAGCGGAAAGGCAAAGGTCAAACTCCACGTAGACAGTTCACAAACAAAAGCCAGAAATATAACGTGCATGTAACAAAACAACGAACCACAACCAATGACAGACACAACTCAGTATAAATAGACAGACACTAATAACATAATACAGTCCAGCTGGGTGCAATGAACATGGATAATGAGTCGGGTGAGTGTGTATGGGAATTGTAGTCCATGTAACGGGTGGAAATGAGAGTCCGGGATGGAGTGCCCTCTAGTGGCTGATAGGGCACTCTCACTGGTGATCGTGACAGCTGCTGTACAATATAATGTACATGAATTACCCATAGCAGATCTATACAGGTGGAGCTGGGGAAGGTGGAGGGTTTCTGAAGCGTTCAGTAGCTCATTGGCTACTGATACAGCAGGAACCAATAGATATGTGTCCTATAGATAATGATGTGATTATGAGCAGGATGAGCTAAGGACCTATTAGCCTGCGCCATCTAGAGTTTCATGACAGAACTTTGTATTTTTGTTACAAAAGATTTCTGTTTCAGATGTAGGGGTGAGAGGGGCACAACTTAACATGGAGCTAGTTGTAACACATATGGTTTAAAGGTTTCCACACATGCCAGCATGACAAAACTTAATGTATTCATAGAAAAAAAAACTGCACCAAAATTAAAAAATCTTTGGGAGATATCACTGAACATTTATATAGCAAAAGTACATTTCTTCCTGAAGTAGTTTTTAGTGTTTATATAAAATGAGACAAAAATGCTATTATTTTAATCTACAGTCTGTTATTTAGCAGTGTAGATAGTTCTTTAATGCTTTTCTAATCAGCAGAAGACACTAGCTGAGGTTAAATCCCAGTAACACTACGTTACAATGTGCCTCTATTAGAACTTTTCTATTCTATGATGTTAGCGATATAATTCACATTAACAACTTTTATGAATTCTATTGAGACATCATGAGAAAACGGTTAATAAAGATTGAGAATCAATGTTCAGAAATGATTAATAAGTATTATGCTTTGAACTATGCTGTGTAGCCATTATTTTATATGAAAAAGTTAATGATTGTACAAAATATTTTAGTTTGTCTTGTAACATTTTAAACGGATAGTTCACCCAAAAAATGAAAATTCTGTCATCATTCACTCCCAAACATTTTTCCATTGTTCTACTGAACACAAAGGAAGATATTTGGAAGAATGTTTGCAACCAAGCAGATCTTGCCCCCCTAATAATACTGTTAGGTTGTCCCCCACTCTCCCTTATGTTGTCATTATAATATATTTAAATAGAAAACGTTATTTTAAATTGTAATAATATTACTGGTTTTACCGTATTTTTGACCAAATAAATGCAGCCTTGGTGAGCATGAGAGAAAAAAAAAACTTTTGAATGTTAGTGTACATTCTTTCATGGAACACACACACACACACACACACACACACACACACACACACACACACACACAAAAAAAAACCTTTAAAAAAATATATATCTGTTTTCTTGTCTGTGCAGTCCATATGCTTTGGACCCCACTGACTGTCATTGTATATGGACAAAAGCAGGTATGGAACGACATGAGGGTGAGTAAATGATCACATCCCTTTAATTTGAGGTCCATCATCTGGTTTTGCATGTCGAATGTGTCATAGTGGCCATAGTGAGGAGATCTGTGACAGGTGTCGTCCTATCAGCCATGCTCTGGCTCTGGGTGTCGCATTTATTATCCCAGGGCGTATGCAGTAATGATCGGCAGGAAGCATGTGTGCATGTGGGTGGTGTGTCTGAGCGGTGAAGGAGTTATTAAGGGGATGATGTCAACACTCAGCCTGCCTCATGTTGCCTAATCAGGCCTATGCTGCCCAAAGCCTCCTACAGAGGGAGGTCCGGGCTACAGTCCATGCCTGTCAGTCCCACATCACCGCACACCACAGCGGAGAGCAACACACACACACACACACATACATGCTTTCACCATGCCACAAACTCACATCACTAACCACACTGTCAAAATGCCACACAATTGACACGAGTGGCTGTTTATATGCAAACCAAGTTACACACTCGTTAAGTTTCTGTTGAGTCATTTGATAAAACAGGCTCTTCTGGAAGGTGCATTCTGGTCTGCCGTAATGTGTCTGCTTTAACAGCTGTAGAGCTTCGATCTGACCAAGATCATTTAAGGGTAGGATTGCGTATATGGGGCAGAAGATGACATCCTGCGAGCTTTTGAAAGAAGACAGACATCAAATGGCTGCAGCACAGACATTAATTTCACTGCAGACGGTCAGACAGCCAAGACCTTGACAGCACTGCTCCAACATCTTCGTCACTCTGAGATTTTAAGAGCAACAGTGAGCGAGTGTCTGGAGCGAGCAGAGTAGGAAGAGTCTGAAATTCACTTTGATAGGCTTCTATTGCCAGAGTTCTTGACTAAACTTGACAGAAAGTGGCAGAGAGCTGTGCTCTTCACATACATGAAAGAACATGTGGAAAAGGAGAGAAAAGGTTGCCACATCAAAAAGCCCTGTGGAGGTGTTTGACATGAGCTGTTTTTAATCCTCTCTGATTACAGACTTGGGAAGGCATACATTTTTAATACTTTTAATACTTAATACCGCTGGTACTGCTGGAAATGTACAACTTTCATTTACAATCCAATGTGAGTGTAAAAGTGACAATTAAAAAAAAAAAAACATTTGCTCATGCAAAACCTGTGCAAAACCACCATGATAAGGCATTTTAGTAGTTTTAAGCATGTTGCCGTATGGTTGCTAAAGCCGGGCTCTCGCTACAGGAGTTTTAGGCCGATTTCCCCTGATTCCATGTTCCAGTGTTCGGCGCAGATTATCTGGTAATGTGAGGCGTTCACAGATCGAATCTTGCACCTCCTGATCTGCTCTCACACAAATCGGGGCCGCCCCGATCAGATCAGACATGTTTAATATTTACGATTTTTGATTTGTCTTTTTCAGCATTGTGATGTGGTATCTAAGGTGTTCTGGGTGGTTTCTAGGGAGTTGTTAGGGTGTTGCTTTGTGGTTGCTAAGGTGTATTGGGTGGTTTCTAAAGCATTATCAGGGTGTTGCTATGTGGTTTCTAAGTTGTTCTGAGTGTTTTATTCAATGTTGCTATCCAGTTTCTAGGTTGTTCTGAGTGGTTTATATAGGGTGTTGCTAGGGTGTTCTGGTTGCCAGGATGTTGCTGTGAGGTTTCCAATGTGTTTTGGAACAGTGCTGTGTGGTTTCTAAGGTGCTGGTTAGGGTGCTCAGGGTGTTTCAGGGCTGCTAATGTTTTTTGAGTGTTTTTGCAATGTTGCTATGCTTTTTCTAAAGTGTACTGGGTTGCTTCTAGAGTGTTGATAAGTGCATTGTGGGTGATTGGCAGGACTTTGCTATGCGGTTGCTAAGGTGTTCTGAGAGGGATTTTTGTTTTTTTTTTGCCTCATCACTATGCAGTTTCTAAAGTGTAGTGGGTGGTTTCTAGTGCATTGCTAAGGTGTCTTTATTGGATTTTAGCACATTGTTATGCAGTTTCTGAGATGTACTGGGTGGTTTATCAGGTGTTGCTAAGGTGTTGCTATGCGGTTGATAAGGTGTTCTAGTACCTTTGATAAGTACCTTTAGTACTTACAGTTACGTGTTCTAAAACAATTATATGCAAAATTAATAATGGTGCTTAGAATTGGAATTGGAAGTACAAACAGTATTTTCCACTCTAGAAAAAGACCCAAAGCATTATGGTCACTAAAAAAACACATTGTATAGAGGTAAAAGGTTGCAGTGAAATTTTCACACATATAAATTCTTTGGTAACTTTCTCAAGGACTCCTAGTAATAGACAGATCTGAGCAGGTGCTAAAATCTGCCACTGAGAAAGAAAGTGACATCATAACTTCTGGAGTTAATACAAGTGCAACTCGAAATTACCCTGATAACTGTGTCTATTCTCACAAATATCTCATTTGAAAACAATCTTCCTGTCACGAATCCTGTCAGTTCCAGACTACACTTCCCAGCATCCTCCTTGCCTATCACCTGTACTCACTCCACCAATCACCTATTGCCACATACTCCTGAAGCTCTTTACCTGGACTATAAAGGACTCTCACTCACACACACACACATTGCGAGGTCTTGTTTCACCCAGTGTACAATTCTGAGCGTTATTTACCCTGTCTGTCTGCCTGTTTCTGATCCTGTCTGTTCCCCGTGGTCGTATCTCTGCCGCCTGCCCTTTGGACCTTTGGATTGTTTACTGTTTCCTGGTTTTGTGAACGCTATCTGCCTGCCCTGATTCTTTGCCTGTTCCTCTACTATGATTCTGCCTGCTCTCTGCCATACCCATTTGCCACTGTTTGACCATTGCCTGTTTAACTTCGAACTCTGTTTAATAAAGCCTGCAGATGGATCTTACCTTGAGTCCCGCCTTGTTTCTTTTTTTTCTTTTGCTTCTAAAGGCCACGTGTGAGGAGATATTTGTTTCTTTATTATTATGTACAGTTTATTATCTGTATACAATAGTATTGTATAGTATTATAATATATTATTGTTTGTATATTATCAGTATATTTTATTTATTACCATACATACTGTATACATATTGTGTAGAATATTATTTATTTTAGAGCTACCTTGCAATGAATCATACAATCTGTGAGAGATGCTTTCTTGGAAGGTCTAGTATTCCTGCCAAATTCCCTTAGCTAACTCCCTAATAGCCCTCAACTAAGGATAATGGTGTGAGAAGGTTTATGTTGGTCTAAGAAAGTTTTGACTTTAAAGACCCCATGAAATTATTTGACAAGCACAGTTTTCTGTTCAGTGCTCATGCATTACCTTTTGAAACAGGAAGTTGAAAGCATTTGTGACAATGCTAAATAAATCAAAATTAATTTAAATAAAATAAAAAATAAACCTTGGGGTGACACTGCTTTCAACTAAAACGGAAACATTTTTATGCATTTTGGCCATTCATTTACACAACAACTGTTTTTGAGGGGGTTTTTTAAAACGGGTTTAAAGTGCAAGTTTTTGAAAACAATACCATTATTGACCCCATGTAAAAAACAAAAACACAAATTTGTGAAAACGGTGACCTCATGTACATGCGTATTACGTAAGGCACATGTGTTTCTGTACAAACATCGCCAACTACTGGCCTGGAAGCATAGCACAGCGTTTTTAGTCGTTTTCGCGGATCCGTGTGAACGGGGATCATTTTGACAACGTTGTATGTACGCAAAAAAAGTAAAGGAAATCTTGTTCATATTTAGTACATTGTTGTCATGTAAACATACCCTATAAAATTTGGGTTACACATATAATAAATGAAAGATTTGTGTTAGCATGATTTTAGTGTGCAACAAAATTTAAGAAACATATGGCACATATGGTCTAATAATTTAAAAAAAAAAAACATTATAAATAAAAAAAACTTGGGGTCTTGAATGTTACTTAGAAAATTTTCTGACCAAAAGAAAGCACATCTGATCTGAGCCAGTCATCAGAGGTGTTTAAAAATGCCTCATTGGAACATCATTGCAAGTCACGAAGCATGGCAGCGCAGCGACCGGACTGTACCGAGGCGTCATAACAAGTGTTGCATAAATCATTGTGTTTCTCCTGGCAGGCAGCAGTGTATCATGAATGATTGATGTCTGGCCCTTCTCCTCCACGTCCTAATGCATGCTCAGGGCTCTTTTTCCTGAAATAACAGTTTTGATGACCCTGGGGCTGGGGGGAGGGCGGGTTAGACAAGAACACTCAAGTTGGGTTATTTCTGTATGAAATATTGATTGCCACTGATGGACCATTACCATGTAGAATAGGATGGATTACCACAGAGAAGAGAAACTATCTAAGGACTAGCGATATAAAGACGAAGGGAATTAAATGGGAGGTCTGACAGGAGCAAAGCCACCATGCTGATAAAAAGAACAAGTGATTTAGGGAAAGGCAGAGATGTTAACTCGGTGGTAGGGGCTTCTCTCAATTCCTCTCTGCTTTTCTCCCTCTCTCTTTCCGTTTCTCTCATTCCTGGTAAATGCACCTGCTGCTGGGCCATCAGGACCAAATAATTGGCAGATCAGTTAAGGGCCTGTGTATCTCATCTATCCTGCTGTTCAGGCACCACATGGGTGAATATTCTCCACCTCCAGCTCCTGGATCACCTGCTGCTCGTGGGCTGGCCTCAAAATCAACTCATACATGATACACAGAGTAAGATATTTACTGGTGGGGGAAAAACACGCTCTTGAACAACTAAGTGAAGCATTTGTGACCAGCTGATAATGGGACAAATAAGAGTTTACACAATGAAAAGAAGGAAAAATCTTTTTAAAAATTAGTTTAAAACACATCTTAGAAATGTACTCTTTGTATTCAAGTTCGTTTTATATTGTTTTGGAAAAACTTGTATATTATTTTCCAGAAAAGTTTTAATTTAATGACTCTAAAAATGTCATGTGGTGTAACCATCAAGTAAAAAGTAATAACACATTTTCCTTGTACCTTGAATACATGAGTGTACAAATCAAGTTTTTTTCAATAAATATTAAAAAACATTTTTCACAGTAACATTTTTGTAACAAATCTCATGAATAATTAATTAAAAAATACCACGATTTTCAATAATTATACTAATGAGGCTTTTTTCTTGATTATGATATCAAGACAACACTCTGACATTTTTGACTTCATGCCTTCCCCCAATCCCCCAAAAAAATATAATAATAATAATAATTTTCAATACAGAAATTCAAAACATGTTCATTTTAGAAGGTGTCACTGTATGTATCAAATCAATTAATATATGAAGACAAAAATATTAGCATCATCTAACACAAAATGGTCACACTTTATTTGGTAACACTTTATTTTACAGTGTCCTTGTTACACATGTTACATGTAGTTACTATAGTAATTACTATAAATTGTGCATAATTACATGCAACTAACCCCAAACCATACCCTAATCCTAACCCTATAATAAGTACATGTAGTTAATTATTATTACTCAATACTTCAATATATAATAGGGGTTTGATGAGACAGGTTGCTCCTGTCAGACGCTTAAGGTGATGATACACGGGGCAACTTTTTGAGCAATGTTGCCGGGCAATGTTGCCGAGCAACGTTGCTTGGGCACTTTCCCACTGAGAATGAGCAACAAATGTATATCTGGATACGTTAGATCGGTCGTGGGCAATTTTTTGAGATCCTCCAATCAGAATGTTAGCAGCCGATCACATGACCGGTTCGGAGATTTCAGAAAAAATTCAAACAAGATGGCGGCCTCTCAGCGGCAGTGGAGCGGAGAAAAGGAGTGTGAACCTTTATCTTTTTACGCTAGTAAGTTGTCATGCGTCAACCCAAAACAGGGAATTTACCTCATATATTGCTTAAAATACCAACAACTGTCCGAAAGTAATGTGTGTATGCTGTAATGAAGCTATTGAATGATTTCAGTTAAATATTAAAAAGACGGCATTATTTCTAAAGTCTCTAGTAGCGTAGGCTGTAGGGCGTTTGACATTTGAATAGTTTTTGATGCGATCGACGCGGGTTCGAATCCGCCTTTTGCCGAACTCGCTCTTCTCCCTTTTCCTGTCACAAATCAATTCGGAAAGGCATTTATTTTTAATAAAAATGAAGAAAATATTTGAAAAGTTGAAATAAAGTGCCTAACAAGTGTTTATAATAAAGTATTTATTGAGTTAGCAATAGATTTGCTCCTCTCTGATTAGTTGCTGCCAACTGTCTGTTGCCCTAATTAGTTGCCCTGTGTCTCATCAGGTTGCCCGTTGACGGCAACATTGCCCAGCAACATTGCTCAAAAAGTTGCCCCGTGTATCATCACCATTAGGCTCTGTTGTGCAATAAATCCACCGCCACAGTCTTGTCAGTCATCTCGTCACTTACTCTCATCATGTGATTTTGTGATTTCTGCTGCACTACGTACGACTCTGCATCTCCTGTTGGTTGAGCTGGATGGGATTAAAGCGACCATTATCCAACTGAATTAAATGGCTTTTATTTCAATAAAAAGCAAAACGACAGCGGAGGCATAATGTAAATGTAGCAGTGGCATATTCTTTCCGAATTTCACCCTTACACTCCGTCATGGCAATATCGCGAGACAGGTCACATCACACACATCACATTTTAATCTCACAAGATCTCGTGGCATGAGATCTCATCACACCCTTAATATATAATTACACTCTAACATGGACACCTTAAAATAAAGTGTAACTATTTCTTTAAGGTGACATTGTTACAATGTAATTACACAAACTACTAGTAATTGCCATAGGGTTAAGGTTTGGGGTTAGTTGCTTGTAATTATGCATATTTAATTTTATTATTATAGTAAGTACATGTAACGTGTAACTACACATTAAAATAAAGTGTTAGCCACAAAACATACACTGCTTCTCAAGAAAGAAGAAAGAGCTGCACAGCTTTATTCTTTTAACTGACATTGATTCTACAGGGCAACAGCAATCGCATGTTCACAGGTCATGTGGCTGCGGTCACATGCTCGTCTCAGAGTGAAGCGGGGACCACCCTGTCTGCTCCACTTACTCTCAAACACATTTGAAAGCACTTGCAAGGTCAAAGCTAGGTGTAAAAGGCAACGTGACTGTGATGTGTGAAGCAGTTTAAAATCCAGATGAACGCCTAGTGCTCTAATCCTTCTTTTCAAGTGTTGGGTTAAGAGAGACAACTAGTACAAAGAGTTTAAGTCACTACTCAACCCTTTAAACCTTCAGACTTATCCTCCCTCTGCATACAAATGTGACTGGAAATGATATCAAAAAAGAATCCCTATCTGCTGCAGGCAAACCTAGAGCTCTTATGAGTGAAATCAAACGACGTTCTGAAAGTATTTCTTCAAAAAATCTATCGTCCTGTGAATAATTTTACAGATGATTAACTGTGAAATGGACATTTGAAATATACTGGGCTGGGAAGTGGCAGCATGAATTTCTGTCTTTATTCAGAACAAAATGCTACAGTACCAGCATCAGCAAAACAGTAAGTGAAGGGAATCTGCTTACTATCTGGAAAAATGATATGCTTGTCCAGTCAAGGTGCTTATCTGACACATTTACAATAAATTATTCAATGACGAGCAGTGGAGTGTTGTGAATAAACTCATTAGCTCATGATATTTCAGGCTACTGTGTCACAGGCTTTCAAATAAATGAATGTGTTGACGGAGCAGGAAGAGAAAGAAATCCCTCAGGGAACAAGAGCTTCAGACTTCCTTTAGTGCACATGTCTTTTGGGGAGGGAAGGAAATATATAATTGAATAATATTGTACTGTACTAGTATTACAACAGCACAGTACAAGTAGAAGAGACCAGGGAGTGTTGTAATACATGTTGTTTTAATGCCTGTACCTCTGTTTTTTTGTGCATTGTGTCTCAAGCTTTCATACTGTAGATTCCCATATCCCATAAAAAAATAAAATAAATAAATAAATCACACTTTGTGGGTCTAGTAGAAACAGGGTTGTGCAAAATGAACAAAATAAAGAATGAAAGGAAGAGGAATTTACTGAATTGTAATTTAACGAAATGCAACACAGGTAATACCAACCTAGAATTTATTATATCCTAATTTTTTACATATGATAAAACTAAATTAGGTGTTATTTCAAACATTCTATCTATCCATCCATCCATCCATCCATCCATCCATCCATCCATCTATCTATCTATCTATCTATCTATCTATCTATCTATCTATCTATCTATCTATCTATCTATCTATCTATCTATCTATCTATCTATCTATCTATCTATCTATCCATCCATCCATCCATCCATCCATCCACCATTGTTAATACGTAGGTAGGTAAACTTTCAAAGACACAAAACATACATTTTTGTACGTTTATAAAGGTGTTGAAACGTACAATATTGCCGTATTTATAGCACTAAAACGTAAAAATACTTACTTTTTTTGCTATAAAAATATTTACAAATCTTTCATGTCATAAACATATATATATTTTTTCCCTTTTATAATTTTGTAGATAAATGTAAGATCCCTAAACCCCATCCAGAACCTAAATATACCCATTTTATACAGAATGTTAAAAGAATAAAACAAAATGGACAGAAATGTGACAATTTTAACATAAAATATAACATTAAAGGTTCCATCGAACATTTTTTTACAAGATGTAATATAAGTCTAAGGTGTCCCCTGAATGTGTCTGTGAAGTTGCAGCTCAAAATTTTTTTAATAAATTTTTTTAACTGCCTATTTTGGGGCATTTAATTAGAAATGCGCCAATTCAGGCTGCGGCCCCTTTAATTGCTCGTGCTCTCCGCCCCCTCCCGAGCTCTCAACTCTGTCACTACATAAACAAAGTTCACACAGCTAATATAACCCTCAAAATGGATCTTTACAAAGTGTTCATCATGCAACATGTCTAATCGAGTAAGTATGGTATTTATTTGGATGTTGACATTTGATTCTGAATGAATTTGAGGCTATGCTCCGTGGCTAATGGCTAATGCTACACTGTTGGAGAGATTTATAAAGAATGAAGTTGTGTTTATGAATTATACAGACTGCAAGTGTTTAAAAATGAAAATAGCGACGGCTCTGGTCTCCGTGAATACAGTAAGAAACGATGGTAACTTTAACCACATTTAACAGTACATTAGCAACATGCTAACGAAACATTTAGAAAGACAATTTACAAATATCACTAAAAATATCATGTTATCATGGATCATGTCAGTTATTATTGCTCCCCTTTAACTTATTAATGAATCATAATGAGCACGATAAAGATAAAGATCACCGGATAAAGGGATGAATTTGGATCTGTTCCTTACAAACATATGGATTCTAAAGATTTGGAGTACAGTGAACAAATAAAATGGATGTGATTTGTGAATTGATGTTGTGTTTTGATCTTATGGTTGTATTGTCAGTCGCTGCATAGGAGAAAAAGCCTTCTGTGCTGCACAGCAAAAAAAACGAAATATTAAAAAATGATTAAACAATTACAGAAATTTTATTCATTTTAAGGTTTCAAAGTGTAGTCTTAACATTATGTAATCCTCCGAAGCACAAGTCACGAAAAAGAAATGTTATTTCATATTAAGTAGATGAATAAACTGCATTCAATAAATTCAACTAAAAACATGTATTGGTATGACAATTGAATACAACAGATTTAAAATATTAATGCCATGATTTTAATAGTAATACATGGGAATTCATACACATTCACACTTGGATACGTAAATGATTTACCTATTATTGCTGTTATAATACGTAAGCAGTTTTATGTTTTAGTGCTATCACTACGTCAATATTGTACGTTTTTGTGTGCATGAAAACGTAAGTAAATGTAAGTGTGGTCTATCTATCTATCTATCTATCTATCTATCTATCTATCTATCTATCTATCTATCTATCTATCTATCTATCTATCTATCTGTCTGTCTGTCTGTCTGTCTATCTGTCTTTTTATCATCTATCTATGACCTATAAACATTCACATTGGTTTCACTAATCAATTCACAAGACTTTCTAGGCCTTCAAAACTGTCAAACAAGACATTTGTCAAGTCATATGTTGGCAATCATTAATTGTCTAATAAAAAAAAAAAAAAAACGATTCTTTTTAATTTTACTTCCTTGCATTCAAATCTCCATTCTACGTTTTCCTACCTCAATTAAAATTCATTTTTTAGACCCAAGAGACAAATATTTTTAATTAAGATTTCTGTGCTGTTCATTCTAAATGAGTCTCTTTTAAAGTTTCTGAACTAAAGTTGCTTGCAGTTTATTACTTGCTATTCTGTTTATTTAAAATTTTAGGTGGGATACATTATTGAAATGTGAACATATGGGTCTTTAATCCATTATTAATGGCAGTCAAAATTTCCTTCTAAACGTGTCCCTCATGATGTTTTTTTTCCCCCTCTTTTGATGAAAGAAAGAACACAGCTCAACTGCTGGCATGCAGATCACTTTCTCAGGACAATCTCCAAAGAGCTTTTGAAATCATGCCAAAGTACTACCTAAACACAAAAACGAATAAATGACCTGGCCTAATCCAAATAAAAACTTCTTTTGTCCACTTTTGCTGAGTAATGCACTAGCTCATCCCTCATGAAAGCAATATATTTCCATTTCAAACCATAATAAAAAGTATGCCTTCAAAGCGTTTCCTCAGCCCGAGCCAGAGACTGAGGAAAGAGATTGGTCTGCATTAAGCCTTGTCAGGACAATGGATGATGTTTATTCACGCCCTCTAAATAGATCACCGTCTTGTATTATACCGTTAGCCATAAACAAAAAGCAAGAGGGCTTTTAACCTTTCACCTCTGTTAGATTATTCCAGAATAACGATCAAACTGCTAAAACACCTCAGTGGTCGTCACTGAGGTGTTTTAGCAAGCTCATGGAGACTAATTATTAATATAATATTACAGTATTTATTATTATTTAGAATTAGCTTTTATCATTATATATATATATATATATATATATATATATATATATATATATATATATATATGTTTATCTATCTATCTATCTATCTATCTATATATATATATATATATATATATATATATATATATATATATATATATATATATATTAGGGCTGTCAAAATAACGTGTTAATTTCGATTAATTAATCTGAGAAAAAAATAACGTGTTAAAAAAAAATAACCCAGATTAATCCATTCCGTATTGACCTTTGAACCTGGAGCCGTTCTAGCCACCATTCGACAGTAAAATGAAGGAGGGAGATGACTGCAGCACTGACGGACAGAACGAGCAGAACTCCTCCCTCGTGCGCGCGAGCTCTCTTCTTCTTCAAAGTAGCACCGTCTTTGCACTCTCTCTACCTCACACATAATTATCTAAATCAACTGACAGAATGCTTAAAGTTCGTAAGACCAAATTCATGTTTCACAAGGCGCATTCGGAGAATGTTTTTCCTGAATAACCGATGGGTAATAGGGCTGTAACGATATGTGATATGAAACCGAAATCGTGATACGCAGGTCCACGAACCTGTATCGCGATGTGAGAAGGCAGAATCGCGACACATCCCTTCCAACTCCCAGAGTTATCCTTCCTGTCCAGATCCAATGCTACCACATTTTTAAATTACTATAAGTATTAGGGGTGTAACGATTTATCGTAGATGGTGTGTCTCAATCAGCTCTCTAGTTCAGTAAGTGTTTCGGGCACACATTGAATCTTGCAAGCAGGTTTAAACATTTCTCATGTCAGTCTCTTGCATGGTCGCGTGAGAAAAGTCGTGGCTTTCTTTCACCGCAGTGCACAGCAACAGCTGTGCTCACTGAAAAGCAAAAGACGCTTGCGATGCTTTGCTTTAAGAAGTTCTATGGGGCCGTTCACATACTGCGTCTTTTCCGCGTGCAAGTCAGTTATTATTTTCAAATGTAGCCGCGCGGCAGGCGCGCTCATAATGGAATCGACGCGCATGCAATTCTCAACTTCTCAGAATGCCGCAAGCACACCGCAGGTCGTGTGACAAGAATCAACCAATCAGCTATGGCCTTTCCGTAACAAAACATCAAAAGCTCAGCCGAACAGCTGATCATAGCTGTACATGGTGGTTTTAATATCTCATCTCCAACAATATATCTCGTAGTAAAACTAATGCAAGAGCTAGAAATCATTTATCCTTTGCAGAAACATCCTGATCCTCTTGGACAGCTCAGTTCATGGTTGCATAGCAACGACCGACGCCACGGGAGCGCAAGCGCTTTGGAAAGAAGGAGAAGCGGTGCGGCCGCGCCTTCCTCGTGTTTTTAGACGCGATATGTGAACGGCCCCTATTCATAATTCTAAGTTCATGTTAAATTTGAAAAAAAAAATTTCAGTGACAGACAGCCCTATTCAACTGTTAATTTGAATACAGAAGGTTTTTATTAAAATTTTATATTTATTTATTTTATTGAAATGTGATCTTGTATGTACAACAAGGAAAATTATTGAAATTTGTTAATGTTTTTTTAATAAATCTTGTTTGAATTTCAGTTTCATTTTGTTCAAAATATCATGATACGTATCGTATCGTGAATTCCGTATCGAGATACGTACCGTATCGTGACCTGAGCGTATTGTTACACCCCTAGTGTGAATAATGCTCAAAAGAACGTCACCTCATCTTCTCTGACAGGCGCGCTGCACGTGCAGCTGACATAAACCACACTTTCAGTAAACAAAAAGAAAATCCTATCCAGTGCTGAAGTGTTTTCTGTGTTGACAAATCTTTTGCGATGTCCTAATAACAGTCGCGATTCACAAGCAACGCGTCAACGTCCGCTAATGTTCAATTCGCGACCTAATGACTCATTTGAACAGACTCATTTTAATGAATCATGACAACAACAGATCTGTCCACACGGTCTATAATGAATCATTTACTCAAACAACTCTGAAGTGAGAACATAAGTGTGCTTACGCCATTTAGCAAGAGTGGTTAGTAAAATTAGCCTTAATAATCCCCAATATTTTCAGGTTATTTAAATGACAATGTGTAGTAAATTAGGCCTACCTATAAAATCAGTTAGAGACTGGAGTGAGGTGAAACCAGAACAAAGCAAGTTGTTGTTAGCTAGGTGCATTCAATTGTATATGGTAGAAAATTATATTATTAGTTAAAATAACTTCTAAATGCTACTTTTTAATACTTTTCAGGTTTAGCAAAAAAGCATCTTCTCTTTTAAAGGTATAAAATCACTTTTGTTCATTTTTTTGCAAAGAGGGCAAGAAAGAATTACAGTGAGAGTGACGGGTACTTTATTGTCAATATCGGGCTCGCAGATCACGTGGGTAGGGCACTTTTTACTGTTACCATTTTTGACCCAGGAAAAACCCTGCATTGATTCATTTGAATTGAAATATTTAATACTTTCACAGCAAAAATTATGTATGCGGTATATATTATAAAAATTATGTAAGGTATATATTATATATATTATATTTAGGAATTAGGTATTTTTATTTTAGTTTAAGTTTTAGTAATTTTATAATGTGCTTTTGACTTTTTGTGTTTGGGGGATTTTTTAATTTCTATCTATCATTAATTTATTTTCATTTAATTTTTACTTCAACAAACTTATTCAGTTAGTTGTCAAAAACAAGTTTTAGTTTCTAATAATAATCTTATAATTTTATTTTAATAATCTTACAATTTTAATGCATTATAACACAAATTACAATGAGCAATACATTTTTACAGCATTAATTAACCTTTGTTAATGTTAGTGAATAAAAATGTTTTTACTAATGTTAACAGATACAAATCTTGCGATTAACATTAACTAATATTAATATGTGTTGTAGAACAAATTTAACATTATTGTAAAGTGTTACCACAATTTTCATTAGTTTTAATTAACAATAACACTGATTTACGCAGAGACTGATGACCTGAGAACTGGGAAACACCGGATGACTTTTCAACAAAAAAAATTTCACAGTCATCATTTTGAACATTTAATAAAACAGTAATGATGGGAACGGATTTGTGCTAATCCAGGCATAGCGAAGCACATACTCGCTAATTAGCCAGCCGACTTTTTTCAGCACACATGACGTGTTCATCTCGCATTACAGCATTATAATAGGGGAGGCTGGGAAGTGTTGTAACACTATTGTTCACTATCTACATGACAACCACACTTCTAAGTCTCTGAATAACAGATGTGCATGCAGTTTTTGTACAAATAAACTTTTTTTTTTCTTTTAATAAACAGTCATTAAAAACTATAATATGACAGTCAGTCCAGTACTATCAGGCCTGCATTTCCCCCCTTGAGATCCCCCTGCTGCCACATGGATCGTATTCCCTCTTGCTTACACCTGCTCAGTGGGTCTGTTTAGCCGTTCGCCAATTAGAGCCTAATTAAACGCTGAATCCTCAAGTTGAGCTCAGCAAGTTTTGAACCTGAGTTCATCCTTTGATCTTCTCTGACAGATAAGGTGTCTGATCTGAGTCTAAACCTCCAGAAAATCCAGTTCATTATAAAAAGCCTTTTGGGGGATGAGGGAGGAAAGGGGGGGGGGGGGGGGAGGATATTTATCGCTAAAGAAGCTCAAGTGTTTAGGATCTGTAAGGATCCTCTCATGCAAGTTTGGGTTTTCCACCCTATGAGCAGGGATGACAGAAGGAGGATACAGCTGCTGCAGGATTACAAATCCATATCAATCCATGCTTTGTTCAACTGAGTGCCAGTGGATTCTGTACACTTGAGAAAACTCTTCAAAAACCAGCCACTTCATGTTTTTCCATTAACAGTCAGGATTAACGGCCTTCTGCTTGAAACCTTTGAAGTTAACTTTACATAAAAATTGAACAAAAAACTGCAATGTCCTACATACTGCTAAAATGCCAAACAGCATTAACGAAACGTTCAAAGGCTGTAGAGTGAACAGGCAAATAAATTAATCAGCTGCATTATGCAACACAACATTTCACAGGAAGATTTGTTACTTCTGAAAGGAAAGGTAATACTCCACATCTGGAAGAAAACAACGATAACCGTTAGAGTCGATAGCAAGTGCTTATTCTCTTTGCTGGTCTCAGTTGGCTTGGTTTACTGGTTTTAGAGGGATTTTGTGCTTGTCAGCTGGGAATCTGGATAACTGACCAGCTAAACCCACTTGCCATGGGCTGGGAGCCCGGCAAGACCAGCAAACCAAATAGCTTTTTTTGTTGTTGCTCAGCAGGACTTTCTATTTTTCTTCTCTGCTTCTCTATCTTGTCATGGTTCAGTGGCAATTCCCTGAACAATAAAGACAAACTGGCACAGTGGTTTACAGTGATGTGTACGAAAAATGGCAATGACACACATCATTCGTTTAGTTTGCCTCTTGCCAAGGTGTCCTGTGGCTTCAGCAGAAAGAGAAAGCTCATTTATATGCCATACAGTGGGAGCAGGTGTTTCAGCTTCAGGCTAGCTTAACATCAGTTAATGCCCCTCAAACCCCCTGCAGGCAAACTCATAAGGATGGTCTGTAAAAGAAAAGACAAATCACACACACACACACCCATATCATATATATATATATATATATATATATATATATATATATATATATCTATAAATCTCAATATTGAAATATCTGAAAATGAGAAACAAACTTGCCCTCCCCTCAGTCATTCATTTCATTTGCTCTGGATGGTTTTGGATTGGTGTTACAGGGCTTGAATTTCGGCATGGGACTGCACATATTGTGCATAATTTTACTCTTTGCTGCAAATTTTGTACTCACATCCAAAGTGCGTGCACCGCCTCTCTGTACTAAATTATTATTTATTTTATTTTAATAATTATTAGTTATTTTTCGCTGTTTATTACATTTAAACAATCAAATACACACAAAATAACGTCAAAATGCCAGTCTTGGTGAGTATTCACGTTAGAGAATGTAAAGAGTTGAGAAAGAAAACGTATGTGTAACAGTATAATGGATCCGTGCGTCAGGTCTTAAAAGTATATATATATTTTGAGATAATTTTGAGATAATATTAAAGGTGCCCTAGAACCAGTTTTTACAAGATGTAATATAAGTCTAAGGTGTCCCCTGTGTCTGCATGCATAGATCGGATCATGTGAGTATGGTATTTATTTGGATGTTTACATTTGATTCTGAATGAGTTTGATAGTGCTCCATGGCTAAATCTAACATTACACACTGTTGGAGAGATTTATAAAGAATGAAGTTGTGTTTATGAATTATACAGACTGCAAGTGTTTAATAATGAAAATAGCGACGGCTCTTGTCTCCGTGAATACAGTAAGAAATGGTGGTAACTTTAACCACATTTAACAGTACATTAGCAACATGCTAACGAAACATTTAGAAAGACAATTCACAAATATCACTAAAAATATCATGATATCATGGATCATGTCAGTTATTATTGCTCCATCTGCCATTTTTTGCTATTTTCCTTGCTTGCTTACCTAGTCTGATGATTCAGCTGTGCACATTCAGACGTCCTGCCCTTGTCTGATGCCTTGAACATGGGCTGGCATATGCAAATATTGGGGGTGTACATATTAATGATCCCGACTGTTACGTAACAGTTGGTGTTATGTTGAGATTCGCCTGTTCTTCAGAGGTCTTTTAAACAAATGAGATTTATAAAAGAAGGAGGAAACAATGGAGTTTGAGACTCACTGTATGTCATTTCCATGTACTGAACTCTTGTTATTCAACTATGCCGAGGTAAATTAAATTTTTCATTCAATGGCACCTTTAAAAATATCTATATGGCAGTTTTTTTTCCCCATTGTGTGTCGCACAATGAGGATAGTATATTTTAAGCAAGTCAATTTACCTTAAAGTGGCCTATTATGATTTTTTAAAAATATTTTCTTTCATGTAATGTATAATATAGTTGTTTGTGAATGTAAAAGGTCAACAAAAAGATCAAAGTACAAGTCATTTTGTTTCCAACACACACTGTAAGCAGCAGACCAATCACAACAGACTGGGCAGTCTGACCAATCAGAGCAGAGTAGGTTCACGGAAAGTGGGTTTTGCGGATTCAAAGAGTCTGAATCTTCAAACAAACCGTTTTCAGACTCTTTGAGAAATGATGTTATTTGTGCAATGTATTTTATTTATGTATTTAATGTATTTATTTTATCAATGTATTTAAATTAAAGTGTTTTTTGACCTTTGATGCATGTAAATCTATTGTAGGAGACCTCTAAAACAAAATAGGAACCTTTAAAATAGCATAATTGAGGCACTTTAAATTGCCAGACATTCAAATTTATATAAAATTTGACAATAATTTGATTATTCTAATACATTCTAAATCTTCGGCATCCATTTGAGAGACTAATAAAGCATTGGTGTTTTGAAAAACCTATGGTGTGCACTGAAGTCACATTTGCTCACATTAGCTCTTTTTTCTCAATCCTTTTTTCTCTGTGGTTCCTTTTTAAGTATTAATGAGGTCTAAAGAGCAGAGCAGGTGAATAAAACATCAAAGATACACTTACACGGTCCTTCAAATTAAAATCTGGGTTAGAGAGCAGTGTTCTGATTCCACTGAACATCAAACGTGGTTTTGAGAATTGAGGCAGTGTATTTTAGCAAAGGATACCAAAGTGAATACAGTATATTAATTACAATAAAAATACTTATGATTAGGCCTTTGGATACCAAAGATACCAAAGTGAATACAGTAATATTAATTAGAATTAATATTAGACCTTAAAGCTAGACTGCAACTAAAATGAAAGCAGAAAAAGAACAAAACCTGTCTTACTATTTTATGCCTGTTTTAATATTTGATGTACAAAATTGTCTTTTTAGCAATACGTAAAAGTATAATGTTAAGAGAGGATGAAAGGGCAGATCAGTTGGCAATTAAAATGCAATCCCTAAAGGAAAATTACTAGTACTTTTAAATTAGTACTCTTCAAAGGCACCAAATAAGCAGTCTCAGCAAAATACGGTAAATCTCATTTAACACTTCGAAAAAACCTTCCAATAATCATGCCACTGAAACTTGAACCTGGTTAAAATGCTTTCAGCATGGCAACTGTAATACCTAACCTGCGATATGTGAAGCCTATCACACAGCACTGATTCCAGTACTGTTTCCAACCTGAACAAAGAAACAACGCCTCCCTTATCTGCGGGCTTTTAATGTATTCTGATAGGTTACAGGAACCTTCTATCTTACTGTATCAGACACACATGGCATGAGTTTCAAGAGTTGTACCAGATGCATTATGACACAACACGTCAAAGTGAACGCCACACTCTTTTTCCAACATGATATCTAAATAATGCTAGCACACTTTACATGGATGTGAATCCATTGTGGTCGGAATCCTTATCACGTGAAAATTATAGCACGAGCTGAGTTGAATCATATTATAAAGCAAAGAGCAAATGCTGAGGGCAAAATTTTTTGAGTATAGAAAATGGTAGCTGACACCTCAAACAAAGGAATTTATAGTAATTTATAGTGTTAATATTAATTAGCGAGTCCAGGAATGGCTTGGATTATGCAGAGCATTTGCAGCTTATATGGACCGACAAGGCTGTAACCATGTCTTGAACGCTGGCGGTGACCAAAGTTTTTTTGGAGCGGTGGTCTTTTTATTGAAAGAAAATTAAATAATTAAAGGATTAAAAGGGATTTAATGGAATAAAGAAGAAATAAGAATGATAAAAGAAGTTTTAGGTCTAATTATAGCCTATGTAGTTGTGAAGTAATCAATTTAAACTCTTTGCAAATTATATTTTATTAAAAAAATATGCACACAGTCCCTTTTGTTTGTATGTCTAATATGTCAATAATGTAAAAAACATTTTTGTTTGGTCACGTCACATCCAGTTATGATTGGCATCAATTAAATGATCGCATATTTTCAATTAAAATGGCAAAATTGCCTTAAAAAAGTTGTGTAGTTTGCATCACAGTATGTTACTGTGGGTCGTTAAATGTATCCTTTGTAAAACAGTTGTCAAATATTGAAAGTTTAGCTGCTTATATCTTACCACGCACACATTTCACTGTAAAAACTAAAAGCAACGCGTTGGAATTCACACTCAACTTCCGTGAATAGTAAGCCCCGCCTTCTTTGATCTGATTGGCCATCATTTTGACATTGACAAACACTGTTAGACCAGCCTAAAAAATTTAACTTTTTGCCATTCTAACAACAAACAGAGCGGTGTGTAATGGAAAGCAGCATTAAGAAATATTAGGGGGGACAATTTGGCCATTTCCAGTTATTGGGGGGGATGCCTAGATCCTGGATGGTGGTTACGGCCACCTGAGAGTTTTCTTCACTCTCAGTAGCAGCATCCTGTGTGTGTGTGTGTGTGTGTGTGTGTGTGTGTGTGTGTGTGTGTGTGTGTGTGTGTGTGTGTGTGTGTGTGTGTGTGTGTTCACACGAGATGAACAGGATGCTGCTACTGTAAGTGAGGAAAAACCCCCATTGCTAGTGGGGACCCATTCAATCTGCCTTTGTATATCTATTTTAATGGCAGGTACTCCAGTTATTTTTGAGGTTCGGCTCCATCCTCAGAGCACATAGAGGTCCACAACAAAGCTTTGTTCTTCCTCAAAGTGGCATCTGAGCTGTCACATCCTGCCGTTTGATGTTAACGGAGCGGGCTGTGGAAATCATGCACTTCATACAATCTGTGCTCCTGTACTCTTCATTTTCCATTTCAAAGACCTGCATGCTAAAGTTTAACTGCACATATCTTCTTCTCCATTTGTTCCCGTTGATGGTTTAAAACTGTAATTGAAATCCGGCAAATGTAATTATGTAAATCCGACAACCCCTGTTGCAACCTAAACGCTGAATGCGCCTCATGCAAACGTGTTTGATGGTGATTACTTAGCAACAGGGAGGTGATTTGCTTTAGCGCTGGGAGATCTTTCATTATACACAGCCATTTAGTAGCAATTACTTACTGTGCCAGTGGGGCCCGCCCTCCAAATGGCTAATAACACTTTGTGTATGCACGTCTAAATATTAAAATAAATCATGCAGTCTTGTCTTAATCCACCAGCAGATGGGCTGTTTTGTCTGCTCTTCACTGGACGCCCGTTCCAAGAAGCTGGACCATTTATCTTGTCAGAGTAGTGGTGGAACACCATTTGGGGTTCTCCATGGCTGGGTCTGGGTTGTTTATAATGGCACTGGGGCGAATGATGGATGTCTTGCACTCTTGATGAAGTTCTTGGTATGTGCATCTCCTCTCAGGCAGAAAGGGGCGCCCCATGTGAGGTTACCCAACCACCATCCCCCCTCCTCAAAGCCTCGCTTTCTGAAGGTGTGGGTTTTTGTTTTTTTTTTGTTTTTTGAGAGGGACTGAGATACTCTTAACAGATGGGTCCTTTTTCCAATATCTCTGAAGCTCATGTCTCTACCCAAAGCATGACTTTTACTAGTCCTGGCCTTCTGAGATAGGGAGCGTGAGATATATGTGACAAAAATGATATATAACTTCCTTTATTTTATGGTCTCATTCCTCTCTTATATTACAAAACGTAATGCATATAAAAAAATTCTATCCAGATGGGTTTACTTCAAATCAGTGTTACTTTAGTTTTATTTTTATTCTATTTAGTATATTTTTAATGTGCTTTTGTTATATTTTTCATTTTAATTTTAGTTAATGTTTTAATTTTATTTGTGCTTTTGTCATTTTTATTCATTTTTTCTTTTTTGAATATTTTTATTTAGCTTTAATTTCTTTTTGTTTCTTTTTTTTATGATTTTACCTCAATTTTACCCTTATTTTTATTAATTTAGTTGCAAAGGTAACATTTCTAATTTTCAGTTTAAGCTTTATTTTCAATTGTTTAAAGGAAAACTATGCTTTAACATAAAACAAACCATTATGACTGACTTTCTTCTATACGGATTTGTTTTTTTGTTTTTTGTTTTTCACACAATGAAAGTCAATGGGGTCAACGTTGTTCTAGGCTACACTGACTTGGACAGAATTTTCATTTTTGCAAAAGTTTGACAATTTTCCTGAAAAATTAACCCTTATAACATTGTCATAGAGGGTAGATAAGGGCCATAACCTTTTATTGTTCTTCAGGTTTAGTGCCTCGGTTAGTTAGAATTCTCAACAGGGTCAGAATTCATTATGTTTGGTCGCAGGTAGACAGCATATCATTTCAATAGGACATGAATAATGTAGGACCCTCTGAAGCCCCTGGCCTTGGAACAGAGGAGGATATGGGAATTGCAAGGGGTTAATGTAGGTCTGGCTTAGGGTTACAGCTGAGGAAGTCCACAGGGAGCCCGGGGCTCAGCGTCCTCCAATTTTCACTACATCACCAAGACAATAGTCAATTGGGCCAGGAGCAGACACACAGGAAGGCCTCAATACCACAGCATGACTCATATGGATTGAAACTGAAGGGTGAGGTGAGTCAGGGGTGAGAAATGATGTGTGTAAGCGGAAATGGTTTTCTCCATTTGGATATTGATGCATTCATGAAAGGTTGATTATTTATTTATTCATTTATTTGCTATAGTGCAATTCTCTGTCAGGATGTCTTCAAAAGAAACACCTTATGGTGGGTTATGACACTAAAATACAAATACAGCATTTTCTGGAATATAAGTCATGTTTTTTATCATATAAAATGTGCTGCGACTTATAGCCTATCAAAGTCCCTTTCAAGGAAAGTTTGTTCTCTCGGTGGCCATATTTGCAATGCCTCCGAGAAGCTATTGCAGACATCCCAGACCAAGTCCTATCTACTTGAATGAAGGAACCTGAAATATGAAAAACTGCTTGCCACACTCATATTTAAATAACATATTGCAAACCAGCAGTTTATTTAGAAGGCAGAACTTATTCCACCATATTGCGCTTTGTACTTTCTCCCATTCATAGTAATATGAGTGCACCATCTAAAGACTTTGCTTGCTACTGTCACCTCTGGCTTGCTTAGTTGGGGACACTTAATATTCAACAGTATTATTGATCTGACTGTACTGATACTATTGAATGAGAGCTGAACTGAGCTGGACGATGACAACACTATTTTCTGAAGAACTGTTTAGATGAAATGAACTAATTTAATAATTGATGATCTTTACAACAGAACTGAATCAACTGACTTCAGCTGAAAAATGACACTATTTTCTTTTTTCCTGTTATCACTGTAAAGCTGCTTTGAAAATCTGTATTGTATAAAGCGCTATATAAATAAAGGCGACTTGACTTGACACAATAGCGACTTGTAGACTGTGTCCGAATGCTTAGGTAGCCGACTTGTTGCCTCGCTGCCCAATCAGGCAATGACTTTTCAGGCAGCATTTGCACATAAAGGCTCATTACTAAACTGATATCGGACAGGCTTCTGAGACAGGAAGTTGGATGATCATTGGATTCGGACAGGCCTTGTTTCCTTCCTACCCCCATATGCTGCCTGCGGAGGCAGCATTTTCCAGCTTTTGGATGCAGTCATATAATGCAACTAACATGCAAAAAGTGCGCAAAGTGCCCACATTTGGATTTGTGCTGAATGATAGAGTTACAGTATGTGAGCCCAAATTTATTTGTATAGCACATTTCCCACACGCTTGTAGTTTCAGTTTCACTTCAAATAAATTTGTTGAGGCTTTTCATTAATAATAAATGTTGTTTATTATGAATGCCACCATAATTTATGTTCCTTTTGTACTTCAATTTTTAATTTCTCTTCTCTTCTGAGTCACGTTAAATGTAAAGTATTTGTTGTGGATAACAAATACTTTGTTTATAGTGTTTATAATATTTGTAAATGTTCTGTTTATAGTGTTTATAATATTTGTAAATGTTCTGTTTTATTTACCAGTATTTTACATAATTTCTGAATATAATAAAAAAAATGTAATTATACACTGATCTCATTTATCTGCTGTGGCGAGCAGTGAGGGAGCGAGGCCGGTGACGCGAGAGATAATGAGCTCCACCTGCGAGGCGCACCGGCCTTGAGTCTCTCACGGAGGAGTTCCGGAAGCATAAAAGGAGGAGCGACGACAGTGAAGGACGAGAGAGGACCAGGCCTGGACTTTATTTTATGTTTTATTATGTTTCTGTGGTCGGCAGACGTCCGCAATGGTCTGCCAGCATTACTTTCGTTTTGTATTTGTTTATTTTGAATTAAAGTTTTGTTGAACGTTCGCCGGTTCCCACCTCCTTCTTCCTGTATCTACAAACTGTGTTACATCTGCATTTTCATTTCTCTCTCAACAAAGCATTTTTGACCCAGTGCAACCTATATTCCAGAATAATTGGCAAGCAATAACACAAGCAAGAGTGTTGTTCTGAATACAATCACATTTGTGATATAGCTTTTCAATACAACAGTTCAATAAGCAAGAAGTTAATATTATGCCACTTACATCTTAGACACATTTTTCCCCCACCAACTAAAAATAGTTACAAGCAGAATTGACAGTTGTGTGTCTCTGAGTAACACACAGTATGCAGTTTCGCTTGTGAACAATTTGGTTGAATGAATGATTCAATGACTCAATCTTAAAGGTGCCCTTGATTCAAAAATTGAATTTACCTCGGCATAGTTGAATATCAAGAGTTCAGTACATGGAAATGACATACAGTGAGTCTCAAACTCCATTGTTTCCTCCTTCTTATATAAATCTCATTTGTTTAAACGACCTCCGAAGAACAGGCGAATCTCAACATAACACCGACTGTTACGTAACAGTGTACGCCCCCAATATTTGCATATGCCAGCCCATGATGTTCCCAACATTATAAAAGGCATTAGACAAGGGCAGCCAGTATTAACGTCTGGAGCTGCACACAGCTGAATCATCAGACTAGGTAAGCAAGCAAGAACAACAGCTGAAAATGGCAGATGGAGCAATAATAACTGACATGATTCATGATAACATGATATTTTTACTGATATTTGTAAATTGTCTTTCTAAATGTTTCGTTAGCATGTTGCTAATGTACTGTTAAATGTGGTTAAAGTTACCATCGTTTCTTACTGTATTCACGGAGACAAGAGCCTTCGCTATTTTCATTTTTTAAACACTTGGAGTCTGTATAATTCATAAACACAACTTCATTCTTTATAAATCTCTCCAACAGTGTAGCATTAGCCGTTAGCCATGGAGGACAGCCTCAAATTCACTCAGAATAAAACTTTAGGCAAGGCAAGGCAAGGCAATTTTATTTGTATAGCACATTTCATACACAATGGTAATTCAAAGTGCTTTACATAAAAAAGAATAATAAAAATAGAACATAAGGAATAGAAATAACAGTAAAAACAGAGAATTTTGCTATCTGGATGGAAGAGCTAGGAAGTCTCAGGGAGTTTTTTGTTGTTGTCGTCCATCAGAGTTGGATCTAAACGGATCTATTCATCAGAGCAGATCAGAATGGATCTTCCTCATCCAACAGGACTGCTACCTGTTAGGGCACTTCAAACTGATAAACATAGTTTCAATCTCCCCTTTTGCCAAGACACCTCAAACTGCACCACACAGCCCTAATCCCCCTTCCGGAGACATCTTACCTATGGAACGCAGTTCAAATTTCCCCTTTGGAAATTTCCCCCTTTGGAAAGTGTCCTGACTGTAATCCAGAGATATCTTAACCATGCACCACAGCTTAAATTTCCCCATGGTTTGTCAAATTTACCAAATTTTAACCTAATCAATTTCTTCCTAATTCTCCCAGCTCTTTCAACCAGACAGCAATAATGCATTAAAAGTCAGAATAACAAGATGATACATAAAAGATATAAAATACATTAAAAATGAAATAAAAACAGGAAAAGGAATTAAAAGAATAAAAAGATAATACGTATACAATAAAGTGCAAACAGTTCGGACATAGCACAGTGCTCAATCAGCAAATGCATAGGTAAAACGATGTGTTTTGAGTCTGGATTTGAATGTGGCTACTGTTGGAACACATCTAATCTCTTCTGGAAGCTGGTTCCAGCTGCGGCTGGCATAACAGCTAAAAGCAGACTCTCCTTGGTTTGAGTGAACCCTGGGTATTTCTAAATGACCTGATCCTGATGATCTGAGTGATCTGTTAGGTTTATATTCTATGAGCATATCTGCAATGCATTTAACATCCAAATAAATACTTTACTCACATAATTCGAAGCATGCATGCAGCATGCATGACGAACATCTTGTAAAGATCCATTTGAGGGTTATATTAGATGTGTGAACTTTATAAATGCGTTGTAATATAGACGACAGCTGGTGTGGCAGGGAGCATGCGATTTAAGGGGGCGGCACCGAGTGTAAATCAGTGCATTGTTAATGATGCCCCAAAATAGGCAGTTAAAAAATTTATTTAAAAAAATCTATGGGGTATTTTGAGCTGAAACTTCACAGACACATTCAGGAGACACCTTAGACTTATATTACATCTTGTGAAAGAACGTTCTTGGGCACCTTTAAAGACAGGCACTTCTTTCATTTCTGAATGAATCAGTGTTTTGAATGAATCAGTTGAATGAATGATTCAGTGACTCATTCATAAAAACAGTCATTTGTCACCAACTAATGGTGTAAAAAAAAATCACAAAAATCACTGAAAAATCTTGACCATTAGTGCACAGATTGACAGTCTGAAAACACTAAGTTAGCGATAATGTATATAAACTACATTAAAAGGATGCTAACTCCGGAAATGGTCCACTGTTTTTCATTCCTCACTGTTCTCTTCCGTAGTGTGGATTATTTTACCTTTTAACAGAAGCCCTCATGCAGGCTGGCTGTCAAGAACTAATGTATCAGTTTCCGCAACTTGCAAAGCCTCTGAACCGAGTCAAAAGCCTTAGAAGTACCATTATACTACACTTTTTTATTGGCACTGCATAAACCTATGAATCAGCTACTCCACCACCAAAGGTATGATGGGGGAGAGAGTCAGTAGATTCTAAAAAAATACTAGTTTTAGGTATTTGTACATATGTTTACACCTTTGGATATACACATAAAATATGGACTTACTGACAGCATCTAAAATGTAAAATTTCTACAGAAGTACATTTCTAAAGCTGTGCATACGTAAATTAATTACAAATCCCTGATATTTACATTATAAATATATTTATATGGTTACATTTTACTGATTAGGTTATGATAAGGTTTAACGCTGCACTGTCACTTTACTGTAAAATACCATTATGTGTGTTTCCCTGATGGAGTTTTGTCTTTGTGTGAATGCACAGTATATATTTGAGTAAAGGCCATGTTTTCGATGAATTCTGATTCATAATGTGATTTTTTTTTTTTTTTTACCACCTGTATATAAATTTGTTTTTAAAAAAAAAGAAAATACTCCAGTCTAGATCTGTTTCTCGTTAGAAGTGCCCCGTGATGAAATGTATATATAGATAATCAAAATGTTCTTGCATGAGGTTTAATGTATAAGAAACACATTCCTGTTCAGTCGTTCAACTGTCCTGTGAGTCCTGTCAAGTGCTTTAAAAACAATGCAGTCTAAAGTTAGTACATTTAGAGAGTAGTTGATATACTTTTGTATGTTTACTTAAGATTTCTTGGGTAAACTGTATTTATCATGCTTTAGTTTCATTAGTAAAGCAGGAATTTGGAAAATCATTTTAGTTAGTTACAGTTTTTCAGACAGCTAGATGGTTCAGAGCAATACTTTCATAAAGCATTTCCTTAGCTGTCAATGAACATTTTGATTTAATTTTACTTGTTCTTACTGGCAGTTTAATGTGTTTTTAAAGGGTTTCCCCTTTACATATTTATTTACTTTTTTAGTGCAATTTGTTGCACCTTGCTTACAGAATACCATTGTTATTAGTACTAATGTTTATTGAAATTCAACTCACTGCATGTTTTGTGTTGACAGTGAAACTGCTCTGAAAGAACAGATGGGGGTGGGGAGTTATTTTGACGGGAGCCCTTCACAAAGTTTTGCTTAGGGCCACCAGAAATGTAGGACCGACACTGATGCTGTCAATACATTAATAATATATGTTGCAGTGTCTATGTAAACATAACAAAATGTACATTTACAAGAACCACACTTTACATATGAATACCTCCTATTATTAATGACATAACCTTGGTGTATGGAAACAGCAGCAATGGCCTGTGTGGTTTTACAGCTGAAGGTCTGCCTCATCCTGTGCAGGTGTTTGAACAGCTGGCTGAGTCTGGACCCGAGGGTGCTCGACAGGAAGCCAGAGAAGAAAACAACTCAGAAACAAGCAGAGAGGCGGGTTGCAGGTGATGGACGAAAAAAAGGCTGGAAGGAGCCTCGCACCTGCTTGTTACAGGAGGGATTTGCTGGTCTAAGCACATTTCGGGGGGTCTCTGTGTTTGGAATGCAACGGTGCAGCTCGAGGTGAATGAAATAATAACAAAGTCTATGTGGCTTTGAGGGATACCCATCAGACCAAGACCACAGAACAACCAAGGTCTGAATCCCGCTTTGTGCTATGAATACAAGGACTTAACAACAGGATCTGGTTAAAAACAAAAAACTGACCTATATGAGCCCTGTGTAATGTGGTGAGGTTGATATGTTCCTTTGGATAGCACTGAATATCCAAAAATACATTTGGAAACCTCTAAAGTTTCATCAGAAATCTTTTCCATACCCAGGCCATTTTCTTTTTGGTCTTATCTAATTTATTAAAATACATTAAATTGTGATATTTTTGTGGGACAATAAAGTAAAAAAGTGCGATGTAAAGTGGTAATCATAACGAAGAAAAGACTGTCAATAAAAGAATGATATTAATTAAAACATTTTTAAGTATTTTAATGTAATCTTATTATAAAACTTTTGTATGTCAAAAGTCATGTGGCCCAGCCAACATGAGGAATCATGGACAGGAAATGTAATCATAAAGAGGACACCTGCAGACCCTCATGATCGTGTGGCAAGGTCAATAAGTCTCTAAAATTTTAAGTTAATTTGACCTGTTCATGACACAGTGGCGTAGTGATACGACTCACTAAAAACTAAATGATATTTATGGATTCATAATTCATGATATTTAAATAAAAAACTAAAGTCATAGTTTTTGTTATTTTTGGACCAAAATGTATTTTCGATGCTTCAAAAACTTCTAACTAACCCACTGATGTCACATGGACTACTTTGATGATGTTTTTATTACCTTTCTGGACATGGACACTACACCGTACATACATTTTCAATGGAGGGACAGAAAGCTCTCTGACTAAATCTAAAATATCTTAAACTGTGTTCCGAAGATGAACGGAGGTCTTACGGGTTTGGAGTCATTAAAGGTGATAAAGAGGATCTTTTTGTCGACTGAGAAACAAAAGACTGTTACTGAGTTTTTGAAATGAGCACATGCGTAAAAACAACTCCCCCCCTTTCGAGGGAACGCCTCCCAAAACTCGTGCTACGAGTATTGGAACACGAGTGTTTACCACCGGCATTCACTGTGTCGTGTTAGTGGATTCATTATGTCGGACTCTCCGCAGTTAACTCATAATCTGCAGTTGTTATTCCTGTCTCCTGACAAAAACATTGCATGCGGCGCCTGTGGAGTGTGGAAAGTTACTGGAGCGCGCAGCCGGGCTCTTCTCTCACAAGGAACTTCACGGCAGTGATTGACAAGCCAGAGGGCCAATCGTTTACGTGATGATCACATAAACGATTGGCTGATGTTTTTAAGGCCCTACCTCGTGCACAGATGATGTATATTAATATTATTCCTTTCAGTGCACCTAATAAATAGTATTTTATCATTTAGTAAAGAAAGTTTCAAGTAATATTGCAAAAATGTATAAAACAAAACATCCTCTTTAACATCTTTAATGACATAATTTTCATTTTTGGGTGAACTAACCCTTTAACATTTTTATGAAAATAACTATAACTAACTATAAGGAAAATATGTTATCGCTTATTACACCACATGCATTATATTAAACAGGTCAAGATGTTTTTTTTTATTATTTTAATATGTTCCTTGAGGTTCACTTATAATGTTAATATTTTTTTTTTTTTTTTTTTTTGCACACAAAAAACGTATCTATGTTTTTATCTACATTATGCTAAACAGTTTTTTTTTTTTTCAACCCTCATTCTGACCCTACATCTGAAATTATCCGTTTTTAAGGGGCAGCTTTAGTTCCAACCCTCCTCCAACACACACACCTGTAGTTTTCAAATAAGCCTGAATAAGTTGGATCAGGTGCGTTTAGTTAACGTTGAAGCTAAACTCTGTGGCCTTCTAGAAACTGAGTTTTGTACCCCTGCTCTACAAAAATGAGCAAATGAGATGTTTAAACAGGATGCGTCAAAGAGAAGATCAAATAAAAATTTGTTTTCTCATGTCAGGAACCCTTTAAATTAAAACGATTCTTAAGAATGGGGTAAAAAAAATTTAAAATCATTTGATACTAACTTGAATACGAAGGGTACAGCTCTGAGAACTCAGCAATCATGGACACTCCAATGCCCGGTCCCCATCTGCTTAACGTAGGGTGTCGTAGGGATTTGCAAACGACAATGGGCATCGGAACACGGAATCAGCTCGTGTAGCGTGTCATAGTAGACAACAACCAATGCCGTGTCTGCGATGCTTCACGACGTCAAGACAGAAAGACTAGCATGTTTAATGTTTTTTCGGTCCTCCATGACAAGTTTTGTCACATGTGTGACACTGGCCAATAGAATCACAGAAGTGCCTTCCTACAGTATATGCTTCCAAACATGCCATGTTTGGTATCGTTGCTAGAATTTTATAATGTTTGTAGAGCTATGGCAACATTAATCCTGCGTTTATGATGTTTCCTCGAGGGACTACCGCAAAATAAAAGCTAAATAAAACGTGTTACCTCAGTTCTCTTTGGAGGAAATCCAGATATCCATGCAATCCAGATATGTGTCCACTTTTGGGCTTTTCTGACAAGAAAGAGCAAAACACACTGCTAGCCATTGTTTGTTTACACTAACGGCACCTTCTGTCAGTCGATAGTTGTTAAAGATGGCAAGCGATGAAAACATGTAGACTGACGTGCTTCTTGTCCACGACACAACAAGATTTTAAGAGTCAAAATCATTTAATTTGATACAGTGACTATCATAACCAACAAAAATATCGTCACACATTAGTGCAGATTTTAATGCATTATAAGACTGTCTTTGTAACTTAATAATATATTGATCTCATAAGATGTTGTCAATAAAATGTTGAATGCATTGTTATAGGTTTTTTTTTTTCAGCTTTCAGATAATATTTAATGGGAATTGTAAGGTCTAAACTAGGGTAGTGCTCGACAACCTGAAATGTATTTTGTCATGTTTCTTTATTCTATAGGCCTTTTCATACAGGAAAACCATTAAGGTAGCACTCCTGTTGAGAACCACTTCAGTCTACCATTTTTTCCTACTATTCGCTTTGGCAAGCATTCAGAGGGGGCAGTTTGAAGAATGCCAAGGGATGCTGGGCCTCACATGGTCTCTATTACAGTGGACTTATGACCAATTTGTAGCGTGGGCAGCCAAAGACTTGATTTAGTGGGCACACATGGTGCTCTGCTTTGGCTGGGATATGTTTAAGTGTGAAATTATTCCAGATGACATACCTCACCTCCACCGTATCTAACTGCTTTATAAGTGCTCACAGCCTTAAGCATGGGAGAGTGAGCCAGCAGTGGCTAAAGGTAGGCCAAGTATGCTTGTTCATGGTCTGCTAGACCCGCTGGAGAATTTATAAGAGGATATAGAAAAACAAATATTATCATGCTCCTATCTGGTGCCTGAACTGGACCTTTTCAGTAGGCTAAACATGAGAGCTTAGTATAACTCAATTTCTTGCCTGGTTTCATTTGCCAAACAGAGATGTTATTGGTACACATAACATTTGCAAAGCTATTCCATTCCTTGATGTTGTTGACAGATACCCTCCCATATTACTGTAGCTTACATGAACAATGCTGGCACAATGGGAGGAATGCACAAACCGTGCATGTCCACTGGCGGCCACTGAAAACAGAGTCTCTGTGTGAGCTGAACAACAAGCTTGTATGTTGGATTGTTGGACTAACAGCAGTGCATGCCGTCAGAGCATCAAAAAATGTGATAGTTGCCCAAATTTATGGAAATGAGAGATGATGAATGCTGATTGTCCTGTCAGGAGCATTTCGAAATTTGCCAGTAGAGCCATTTTGATATTTAAATTTGATTTAAAAAAATTTCATTTTGGCTAGATTGTGGCTGGATTAACAAAAGTATGTTAAAGGGTTAGTTCACCCAAAAAAAAATGCTGTCATTAATTACTCACCCTCATGTCGTTCTAAGACCTTTGTTCATCTACGGAACACAAATTAAGATATTTTTGATAAAATCTGATGGCTCAGTGAGGCCTTCATTGCCAGCAAGATACACATTCAAACACCCAGAAAGCTACTGAAGACGTATTTAAAACAGTTCATGTGACTACAGTGGTTCAACCTTAACGACGAGAATACTTTTTGTGCGCCAAAAAAACTAAATAATGATTTTATTCAACAATATCTAGTGATGGGTGATTTCACACTACTTCATGAAGCGTTGAAGCTTTACCAATCTTTTGTTTCGAATCAATTGTTCGGAGTGTGAAAGTCATGCAATTTCAGTAAATGAGGCTTTGTTACGTCATAGAGGCCTTTGCACACTTTTCGCATGTGCTTTTTCGTATTCGCAATCCTAAAAATTTGTCACGCACAGAGACCTTGCACACTGAGTCCGATGCGTATTAATGAATGCGTTGCGGGAAAAAAAAAAATCACAAAACAATACAAAATGAAGTCTTCAAGCAGTGAGCATGATTTAGTTGTCCTCTCTCTCCTTAAAAAGAGGAAATATTGGATCCATTCAATTTCGAGATTGCATAGAGAGAAAGGAGAATTCACCTCATCAAGGAGCTGCGTGATTATCCCGAGTGTTTCAAAGTTTACTTCAGGATGTCAGTGGCTCAGTTTGATGCTTTGCTACTGGCACAATCTGTCTTTATATTCGGTCTCTTTGTATTCCTCACGTTGTTTGTCATTTAGTGCTGCTGTTTTGTGCTGTAGACGACGTGGATCAACTTGTCAGATGGCATTCGGGATTTTTGCGTTCGCATACGGTGGCTCTGAATTGTTAAAAACGTCTCTCAAAATGCGTGCCACGGATACGAAAAACGCAGAAAATCGAACCTGATCCGAATATTTTTTTGACGGACGAAAGTTTCGGAGACGTTGTGCAAACGTGATTGACATAACGTGAGGTCGAATTTATTTTTTAACGTGCGAAAATTTCGCATGCAAATTTTGGACTCAGTGTGCAAAGACCTTAAGTGTTGTGAAATTTCAATTCACTAGATATTGTTGAATAAAGTTGTTATTTTGTTGTTATTTTTGTTGTTATATTTGCTTCATAACATTAAGGTTGAACCACTGTACTCACATGAACTGTTTTAAATATGTCTTCAGTAGCTTCAGTAGACATCTGAAAGTGTTAATTGTCTTGCTGGCAATAAAGGGCTCACTGAGCCATTGGATTTTATCAAAAATATCTTAATTTGTGTTCCAAAGATACAGTACAGGTGTGGAACGACATGAGGGTGAGTAATTAATGACAGAAATTTTTATTTTTGGGTGAACTAACCCTTTCAATTGACACTGTATGCATACTTGGGCATTTAGATATAACGTATGTATTTTTCTAAGTGTAATTGTACACTACACTATCAAAATTTGGGGTCAGTAAAAATTTTTTTTAAAGATATTAATACTTTCATTCAGCATGGATACATTAATTTAAGATTGACAGTCAAGACATACTGTCACAAAAATTTTAAATAAATGCTAATAAATATTTTATATATATATATATATATATATATATATATATATATATATATATATATATATATATATATATATATATTATCGAGTATCAAATCAGCATATTAGAATGATTTCTGAAGGATCATGTGACACTGAAGACTGGAGTAATGATGCTGAAAATTCAGCTTTGCCATCACAGGAATAAATTGCATTTTAAAATATATTAAAATAGAAAACAGTTATTTTAAATTTCTAAAAAAAAAAAAAAAACAAAAAAAAAAAAACAAATTCACAATACAGTTTTACTGTATTTTTGATCAAATAAATGTTGCCATGGTGTACATAAAAGACTTCTTTCAAAAACATTTTAAAAATCTTACCGACCCCAAACTTTATAAACTTGCCTTGCCAGTGCATATGATGATTTTATTGACTATCACAGATTATACACACACTCACTTTGCATTTTACAGACACATCCCCAAAGCAGCAGACCTCAGCATTTTGTGCAGCATTAAGTATGTTTTTTCCAAATCAATGGACCAATGGACATACAGTAACAAGTATGTCCAGTTCACTAAAGGAATTCATCAAAATATGTAACAGCACAAAGGTCATTTGAAGGGTGCAGTTCCAGATCTTGCGGGTTGGTTGTGAGTATTAAGTTGTGGTGGATGCTCTACTGCAATCCCAAATATGCTCTTTAAAATGCATAAAGTGTACTGCGCGTCTGGATATATGCCCAGTTATTGTGCACTTCTCCATCATCTGCTGTTATGACCAATATGTACACAAACATCTCTTTTAAATTAAATTTTGTATTTGACTTGACCTTCAAAAAGCACTGAAATAAGAGCAATGCTTTATCACTACAAAAGCTGAATTTGGGCT
This sequence comes from Chanodichthys erythropterus, assembly GCF_024489055.1. Taxonomy (NCBI): domain Eukaryota; kingdom Metazoa; phylum Chordata; class Actinopteri; order Cypriniformes; family Xenocyprididae; genus Chanodichthys; species Chanodichthys erythropterus. The sequence continues at coordinate 47,604,684 of NC_090233.1, forward strand.
GCTGCAGTAAAAAGGGAGAAATTGAGGATCGGGGTGGGGGCTTACAGGGGTGGGGGAATACATTCACCTCCGAAGCTTAGTCTGTTCTGTCTATAGCAAATACACAGTCATCCCACTCCAGCCATGTAGGTGAAGGGTGAGACTGGAGAGAGAGAAACAAAGAAGAAGAGAGGGTTTTTACATCCAGAAAATGTGCAAGAATGGAAAGATCATCACAGAAATCAAGCCTGTCCACCCACATGTGCTTCCCATCTGTCCTGTCACGCACAAAAATCAGTCTGCTTTTAACTCCTTGCTTTTCAAAGTGCAAAGGGGATTCTACTGGAAATCACCTTGACTTTGTAGACAGTGAAGCTAAAAAGATATGAATTTAAAAAACAGTTCAGCCAACCAACTGTGCTAACAGTTTTACTCTGTAGTAGTGCTTAAAAGTACCCTAATAGCACCTAAAAGTACCTCCCTAATCGCATTTAAAATTGATGCATCACAATTTGCACATCAAACCACAACTTTTTTTTTAAGACTTCAGCATGATGACCTTAAATGTGAGGTAAAAATTTGACTATGTTCAATAAAGTCTCTTTTTTTAAGGGGCCATAAACTTATGTTAGTATGATTTTTACATCAACATCAAATAATTTATGAACACAATAATCACATTTTCTACCTGGATTTTAGCCCTCTGAACACTGTCTCCTTTAAAACCTCAATGTAAATGCCTATTGCTTCTATTGGGTAAAATCTTTGTTTATGAAAGAAGTATTGTGGAACTTTTACTATGTTTTTACTATTACAGCTGCTGAGATTAATAATAAAAGGTGTTAATTATAGCATTATATTTTAATCATTTCAAATTTGGAAAAAAATGTCAATACTCTTCTCAAAATAAATGTTTTGGATACCTCTTGGTTTCTCCATTTCATCAAAAATGCAATGAATTCAACTGTACGGTGCTCAGTCTCTCTCTATTCAATACAAGCTATGGCTCTCCAGGGAAGGCGACTGAGGGAAAATCCACTTTAAATTCAAATTGGTTCATGGGATTCCCTGTTGTTATTGTGGCCACAGTGGGGAATGAAGCTGAAATAGCTTTAAAATGGGAAATTAACTGCAGACTCAAGATGAAATATTTTGTCAAGCTCCAGCAAGGCATAAGAAAAAAGGAGACAAACCACTTGACAAACAATTATCCAGAGACCATACTCCAACCTACATGCACATCAACAGGAAATCCTGCACATCAATTCCATGTCATAGTTGTGAATGACATATAGACTCACAAGCTGAATACTGATGTAGATGATACTCCATTGTGTGACACAATAGACACTAATGTATACAATAATACCAAAACATAGGCTTCTATTACTTTTAAGTGTCTCTAGACAAAATAATGAATGTGTATGAGATTAAATACATATAATGATGAAAAGGTTCAAACTTTTTTTTTTTTTTTTTTTTAATACAAATGCATTTAATTAATTGGAAGTGTAAAGTGTTAAACAGATAACTGATTGGCAGTAATTTACAATGAAGTTAAACCACTGCAAAAGTGCTCATTTAAATAAGTGTTTTTGGGTGGATTTTGTTCTTCCAGATACTGCCAGTAACAAATGCAAATTGCAAGTGGTCTTGAAACCAGGTTGAGTTCTGTCATGGACCAGGAAAATGTCCACCACGAGTCGACTGAGAGAGTCACTTTTTAAAAGCTGGATTTTAAACACACCTAAAAATAAATAAATAAAATACTTAAGTAACTTAAGTAAAGAAAATTTGAATGCATATGTGAAACCTTACATGTCTATATACTAATGATAGTCTTAAATGTGGGTCAATTGATGGTAGAGGAATTTGGGCACCCGTGCATGAAAACTATGTACAATATCTATATTATATAATATTAGGATATTTATTATTGTAAGTTTTTGACTTGCTTCAGCTTAGAGTAATATTTGGTTGACTGAATCAAATAAGGACAATTTGAAACAGTTCTCAAACATAATGTGTCCAATTTATCTATCAACCTTCAAAATGGAGGGCATATCAACAGTGATATTTTATCAGTCCAAAACCCTACGGCCTCAATTGGATAGATGGATGGGAATGTGTATGTGTATATTTATATAGTCTATAGTTAATAGGAAACACTTATTAGCAATGACTATTTAGTTTGCATATATTTTCAGGAACATTTCCTTTGTGCACCAAACTGTAAACAGTATAATAGCAAAACGAAATATACACGTACCCCAGAATGCACCATATTCCCCTGAAAATCTGGCAGGCTTACAGATTGTCTCAAGATGATTCAAGTTACTGATTGCCTGAAGCCTTTAAACCATCAGCGAAGAGCTTTGAGGTAGGCCCCAAGAGAGCCAAAGACAGAGAGCACAGCTTCTTGAATATACCATTATATTTCAGGAGGAATACATTAAATCCTGTGAGGAGCACAGTGTTTTTTCACTCAAACACATCTTATGGAAAAGGCTCTAACTGTTGTAAGGGCAATGGCAATAAACTACATAGAAAAAGATCTGAGAACATTAAAAAAACTATTCAAAACTACTTATACAACAGTTAATAGAAGCGCTCAAATGAAAACACAAATTCAGTGGGGAATTAGAAACTTCTTAAGAGGTCCAAAACAGCTTGAAGTTTCATGACAGGAGGCTTTGTCTCACTGTCATTGTCCTCATTCTTCTAAATACACATGATGAATTCATGTTTTCAAAAATCTGCTCTTGTAGCTTTGACATCATGTACTGTTTGCAGCTTGGTTAGTTCCAGTTTTGTGACCCTTTAATCACTGTGTCATCATGTGTGGTACGTGTATTATAATGACAAAATGCTTATGAAGGCTACGTTTCACTTTTAACATTGTGGCTGCTCACATGACAGTTTAAAGATTGTGTATAGAAGTTACTTTGTTTTTGTTGTGTTTAAAACTGAAGAAAAAGAAAAAAAAAAAGTTATTTAAAGGGATAGTTCACCCCCCAAAAAATTCTGTCATCATTTACTCACCCTCAAACTAATACTGTTTTACTTACTTTCTTCTGTGGAACATAAAAGATGTTATTTTGAAGAATGTTTCAACTGTTTTTGTCCATACAATGAAAGTCAACGGGGCCCAGGGCGTCACTAGGCTCCCCTAAATTTCCTAAAAAAAATGGCGATTAGCTCCGTAATCTATATAAACTCGAAATTGCGAGATATAATGTCAGAATTACGAGATATAAACTCACACTTGAGAGTTATAAAGTCAAAACTGGGTGATCTAAACTTGCAATTGCGAGAAAAAAGTCAGAATTGTGAGATAAAAAGCAATCAGCTTTTTTTATTTCTGAGTTGTGGAAACAAGCTTCCATTTCCTCCAGCTAAAATGGAACATGAAGACATACTTTAGAATTTTTTTTAATTAGAATGCATTATTGTGGGTGTGGCATTAGATTGCCATCATGCACAGAAATGATCAAAACACAATCACACTGTAAACATAATTTGTTGATTTAACTTAAAGTAGCCTAACCTAGTTCAATTAAACTAAAAATTTGAGTTGATACAAAGAAAGAGATAGTATTTGATCTGAACAACATTTGTGAACCTAAGCTGGTTTGACAAAAGTTTTATGAAAAGTTGTGATAAATCATGAAAATATTTTTTTACAGTGCAGTGCCAGTGACAGACAGCACTCCGTCTGAATGACAGCAACAGAGATACACCATGTGGAGTCATTTCGTTCTACTAAATAATAATGACCCAGCAGATGATTGTGACATTTATAGCCCTAGAGTAAAGGCATTAGTGGTTACTGATGTCACTTTGAATTACAGACACGGCAAACTGATAGATTCATGTGCTGTTATTTTTTTAATAGAAAACAGGAATTGTTTAATATAGGACAGATTAAACATACTACCAATCCAGACAATTATGGTAATATAAGGTGTGTCTATAAACTATTCTACGTGAACATTATTGAATATGATATGGTTCGTTAAAATGATTTGAAATAAAGTCAATATTCACTTGACTTGAAACAATATTTTTAATATTTTTAATCAAACTCTTATTGGGGGCTGAGCCGCCCTAATATTGAAATCCTAGAATTGACCCTGCCGGGGCCCAGAGTTTTTTTAACCCAAACATTGTTCAAAATTTCTAACTTTGCGTTCAGCAGAACAAAGAAGGTCAGAGACACTGGCCTCCTCGGTTATGTCATCCTGGTTCAACTTATCGAAGCACAATTGAATCTGACCAGCGTGTTGTCAAAAATATTTGTTCCAAAGAATGAAAGACAACAATTTCAGTTTTACATTCTTTGTAATTAAAACAGAAAGGGACACAATCTTTACACTTTATCTAACCTCCAATAAATTGACTGTCAACAATCACAGAGAAAGACGGATGGGGGCCAAATTGTTGATAACTCCCTGCCAAAAGAGAAATATTACTCCAGAGGCTTTGATCTAATGGACTTACCACTAGCAGAAGGTTCGAGTTATTTGTCTTGCCACAGCACATACAGAGATGCTTGACTACATTTGACCTAGTCAGCAGCTGGGGTCTTCACAGCCTCTTGTTTTTGGAGACACCTACGGATTTGATTTTCTCTCTCTCTCTCTCTCTCTCTCTCTCTTTCTATCTCTCCCTCTGTTACTTTCATGTTTTAGGACATTAGAACCTCACTTTCATACAGCCCAATTACTAGGACAATGTCTAAAGATGAAAGCTGTTTTATCTTCAGAATTCAAGTGGATTTCAAAGGATGAGGAGGACTTTTGATTACCAGATCCATTTGCAGCTTATTATAACAGTATGTATCAATGTTGACTAAGCCATAGGGGCCTGAACAACACATAATCAAGTAGTCCGCCAATAATCAGCAAGTTAATTTGATGGGTAAAAATCCATAATGAAATTGCTTCTACTGAATTATTGTCAAAAACAAGGACCTTTTGAAACTGCTTCATCTTGGAGTTAAAGGGTTAGTTCACCCAAAAATGTAGTTTACCCTTATGCCATTCCACAACCGTAAGACCTTCGTTAATCATTAGAACACAAATTAAGATATTTTTGTTGTAATCCGATGGCTCCGTGAGGCCTGCATAGCCAGCAATGACATTTCCTCTCTCAAGATCCATTAATGTACTAAAAACATATTTAAATCAGTAAATGTGAATACAGTGGCTCAATATTAATATTATAAAGTGACGAGAATATTTTTTGTGCGGCAAAAAAATAAATAATGACTTGTATAGTGATGGCCGATTTCAAAACACTGCTTCAGGAAGCTTCGGAGCGTTATGAATCAGCGTGTCGAATCAGCGGTTCAGAGCCCCAAAGTCACGTGATTTCAGCAGTTTGGCGGTTTGACATGCGGTTTTGACACGCTGATTCATTATGCTCCGAAGCTTCATGAAGCAGTGTTTTGAAGTCATTATTTAGTTTTTTTGGAGCACAAAAATATTCTCATCACTTTATAATATTAATATTGCGCCACTGTACTCACATTAACTGATTTAAATATGTTTTTAGTACATGAATGGATCTTGAGAGAGGAAATGTTATTGCTGGCTATGCAGGCCTCACTGAGCCATCGGATTTCAACAAAAATATCTTAATTTGTATTCCGAAGATGAACAAAGGTCTTACGGGTGTGGAACGGCATGAGGGCGAGTAATAAATGACAGAATTTTCATTTTTGGGTGAACTAACCCTTTAAAAAGACAAAAGGGTGGAGGAAAAAAATATTTATAGCCCAACTCATTTTATAAACTGAATAAATTGTGTGATACAAAATGTAATATTTCATGACCAAATGCTAACATATGTTGTACATATGAAGACATGAAGTCAAAAATTCTAACTCTCAATTCAGACAAGTTCCGGAAAAGGTAGCAAAGATGCAAACCCCCTCAGGGGCTCGGTAAGCATGTCCCACGTGAAGAACGATTTTTAAATACCATCATTAAAATGTGGATGTACAGTTGGTTTTAGCATTGGATATAGGGAAAAACTCGCCCTCGACCATATATACCAATAAAAAAATAATAATAATATTAGTAATAATCTTATTTTACTGTGTAAAAAGTTATTATTATTATTATTATTATACAGAACAGTAAAATTATAATATTAATATTTGTGGCTGTCTTAATTTCTTAGGTTTCAAATGTTAAACCATAAAGTTTATTATTTGCATTTGCTTCCCACAGGGAGAACTAAAAGCTTCTCATTTGCTGACAACAAAATGATTGGTGCATGTTGAGTTTTCAAATGCAAGTGGGTATTTATAAGCAACCCAAACTCACAGCACTGCAGAGATGGAGTTCATGTGGAGCAACATTTTCTGCGAAAAACAACTTTTGATAACTCATACCCAACCCCCACACCCAGTTTCAAAAACTCATCGGATCTAAACATCACACAAATGACCTATTTTGTATCCAAAATGTTGATTTTTGTAGAATGGTGACAAGTTTGCATCCCTGAATAGGGGTGAATGTACTTTTAATGGCAAACAGAAAAAAAAGAAAGAAAAAAAAAGCAGGAACAAAATGTACCAGGCTGTTACAAAATGCATTTTCTCCACAAAATGCTCATTCTTTGAATGAGATATGAATTTTTTACTTGTCTGGATCACATCCACAAAATGTTTTTTGTATGCTCTATTTCTTGCTTCAACATGTCACAAAATGCATTTTGTTCACATTCAGCAGATGTAATTCATTCAATCCACGAAATTAGTCAGGTTACACTTGGCGCTCCATAGTAAATCCTCATCAACCTGAGGTAATTAATGATTTCACAATCATGTTTTGGTGGATGAGAAGAAGAAACAAAATTCCTAAACAGACTATTTCAGCCCTGTCCTTCTTATACCTCTTCACTAACTTGTTTTTGAAAAAATGTTAGCTGGCTCAGGTAGCTCTAATGAGAAAAAAAAATAAATCTTTGCAGTGCTATAAGCACAGATGATGCCTGGGGCTAGTACATTCTTTGCATGGTATAAATCCGACTGAACTGGTTATGAGTGCAATTACTTTACAGCAATGAATATATACATCTATAATGGCACCTATTGCGCTGAACACTCTGTACAATGTAATCCTTCTGTTCGACAGACATTCTACTCTACTATATCTGTGTCAGACAGGAATTTCAAAACAAGACATAAAAACACAAATGACATGCTAGAAGCAATATCAGACAGTGGTCAAAGAGGTGTGTTTTTATAATTGTGGCTCTAAATCAATATTCTTTGAATGTAGTTTTCTAGTTATACTTGCAAAGCAGGAGTTGTTGCCAGGAGGGATGTAAGAAAAACAACCTGTAAAAACAGACATAAATCTCAGAGTGCGTATTCCCTTGTGGAAGCCAGTTGCTGTCTGTTAGCTCACCACTTGTGAAAGGTCAGGATTCATAGTAAACAACTTCTCTTTGGTAGTAGGACTCACGGCCAACGATCTGCATACCAAGAATATTTACACACAAACCACACAAACAGCCTGTTCTTGCCAGGAAATATGCAGCTGAAACACTTGGGCTCAAATGTAGAGTTCAAGTCATGAAGACAGGTAGATTCAAGTCTAGTCAATAAAGCAAATAAACTGATATTTATGATTGATTGTTCACCCAAAAATGAAAATTCTGTCATTAATTAGACACCCTCATGTCGTTCCACACCTGTAAGACTTTCATTCATCTTTGGAATGCAAATGAAAATCTTTTTGATGAAATCTGAGAGCTTTCTGTCCTTCCAAAGACAACCTGCTCAATTGAGGCTTCAAAAAGTTCATAGAGAGATCGTAAAACTAATCCATATGACTTGAGCAGTTTAGTCCAAATTTTCTGAAGAGACTTGATCGCTTTTTATGATGAACAGATTCAATTTAGGCTTTTACTCACAGAACATTGATCAGCGAACATAAGCAGAAGCTCAACTGAACCTGAATGAAGCATGAAAACAAAGCTCTTCTGGAAGATCAAACGTGCTGCGTAACCAATGAGGTTCATTTTCATGTGTTACGCAAAACATTCTCGCACATCATTCAGGTTCAGTTGAGTTTCTGCTTATGTTCGCTGATTATTTAAATGTGAGTTTATTTATATTTATATGTTTATGTGATTGCTAATATGTGAGTAAAAGCCTGTTCATCAAATAAAGCAATCAAGAAAATTTGGACTAAACCACTCAATTCCTATGAACCAGTTTTACGATCGCTTTATGAACTTTTTGAAGCCTCAAAGTTCCAATTGCGAAAATCTTACAGGTTTGGAATGCCATGAGGGTGAGTAATTAAAGGGTTAGTTCACCCAAAAATGAAAATAATGTCATTTATTACTCACCCTCATGCCGTTCCACACCCGTAAGACCTTCGTTCATCTTCAGAACACAAACATTAAGATATTTTTAAGATATTAAGATACAGTGAGGCCTGCATAGCCAGCAATGGCATTTCCTCTCTCAAGATCCATTAATGTACTAAAAACACATCTAAATCAGTTCATGTGAGTACAGTGGTTCAATATTAATATTATAAAGTGACGAGAATATTTTTGGTGCGCCAAAAAAACAAAATAATGACTTACATAGTGATGGCTGACTTCAAAACACTGCTTCAGGAAGATTCGGAGCGTTATGAATCAGCGTGTCAAACACCAAACTGCTGAAATCACATGACTTTGGCACTCTGAACAGCAGATTCGACACGTTGATTCATAATGCTCCAAAGCTTCCTGAAGCAGTGTTAATACAGGCATCACTGAGCCATCGGATTTCAACAAAAATATCTTAATTTGCGCTCTGAAGGTTAACGAAGATCTTACAGGTGTGGAACGGCATGAGGGTGAATAATAATGACATTATTTTCATTTTTGGGTGAACTAACCCTTTAATGACAGAATTTTCATTTTTGGGTCAACTAACCCTTTAACAGTGTAAAGACGCTGTGAAATCTCTTAACAAGCACAGTTTTCTTTCCTGTGTTGCATATTTCCGACTGAAACAGGAAAAAAGGGTTTGTCCCTCTTTTTAAAAAAGCCAATAGGCTGTCGTTGCATCACAGTCATACTGGGAGGGACATTCTCATTTTAGACAATATTTGATTGGACAAAAATCTGTGTAGTACAAGATGAGACAAATTGTTTTTAGCTTTCCAGGATAAGCAAGATATTAAATTTTAAATTAACACACAGTCAAACCAAAATTTATTCACACCTTGAGCATTTCATTCATTAATACAGTTTATTCAGTATAGTTAAAAAAAAAAAAAAAAAAAAATGGTAGTAAAATATGACAAGATCTCAGAGTTAAGCCATGTCAGAAAAAAAAAAATCTTAATTATGTCGGTTAAGCAAAACATGGTCAGGTCAAAGTGTCTGAATAATTTTTGGTTCCAAATTTTTACTGGTAGTCCACTGTATGAAGAATTTTTGGGTATAATGTGTCACAGTTTGCTTTATTTTGCTATCCTCACTTACATAAATGAACTACAGTATCCTGCACTCACTAGTAAAAATATATCAAAAATATCAAAAGTCTCTGAATAATTTTTGGTTTGACTGTATCTGCTAAATTAAAGTGCTTATTGTAGAGGTATACACCAGATGGCCTAAAACTACCAAAGAATTAAAAGACACAAAACCATATTCTTGATTTAAAGGTGCCATCAAACGTTTTTTTACAAGATGTAATATAAGTCTAGGGTGTCCCCTGAATGTGTCTGTGAAGTTTCAGCTCAAAATACCCCATAGATTTTTTTAATTAATATTTTAACTGCCTATTTTGGGGCATCATTAAAGGTGATAGAGGATTTTTTCGTCAACTGAGAATCCAACTGAGAATCCCCTCCTTCACAGCTCATTTCAAAGGAACGCCTCCCAAAACTCGTGCACGAGTATTGGAACACGAGTGTTTACCACCGGCATTCGCTGTGTCATGTTGTGGATTCATTATGTCGGACTCACCGCATATGATGATCGCGTAAACGATTGGCTGATGTTTTTAAGGCCCTACCTCGTTCACAGATGATGTATATTAATATTATTCCTTTCAGTGCACCTGATAAATAGTATTTTATCATTTAGTAAAGACAGTTTCAAGTAATATTGCAAAAATGTATAAAACAAAACATCCTCTTTAGCACCTTTAAATATGAGCCGATTTATGCTGTGCGGCCCACAGAGCTCGCGCTTGCCTTAAACAGTGCCTAAACAAAGTTCACACAGCTAATATAACCCTTAAATGGATCTTTACAAAGTGTTCGCCATGCATGTGGCATGCATGCGTCGGATTATGTGAGTATTGCATACTGTTATATTGTTTATATTTGATTCTGAATGAATTTGAGGCTATGCTCCGTGGCTAACGGCTAATGCTACACTGTTGGAGAGATTTATAAAGAATGAAGTTGTGTTTATAAATTATACAGACTGCAAGTGTTTAAAAATGAAAATAGTGTAATGTGTAATGCCTTTCATAATGTTGGGAACATGGGCTGGCATATGCAAATATTGGGGGTGTACACCCTGACTGTTACGTAACAGTCGGTGTTATGTTGAGATTCGCCTGTTCTTCGGAGGTCTTTTAAACAAATTAGATTTAAATGAGAAGGAGGAAACAATGGAGTTTGAGACTCACTGTATGTCATTTACATTTACCGAACACTTGTTATTTAACTATGCCAAGATAAATTCAAATTTTGTATTCGAGGGCGCCTTTAAAGGCATCTTTAATGCTCTTTATAACAGTTATAACAGTTATTCTCCTATCTGAGATCACCTTGTATTATTAAAATTGAAAATGATCCTACAAAGATCTTCCCATATATCTAGCTTACTTACATGCACTTGTCAGGACAGGTGTAGAACTCTGTCGACACTACCTGCCAGGGAGCTTCAGAGGCATTTGATGGGCAGCAGACCATTTTTAAGCGAAGGCTCAGCGTTTCCCTGCACCCCTGTGGCAGTGCCAAGTCCACCATCTGGTGCAGTTCTCTGATCCATGCAGGAGCACTCACGGCTGGGGAGTGACACTGTTTCCTGGTCCCCCGTCTCCCCTCTTCAGGCTCCAGGGCAACCATCAAGCTTTCAATCAGTCATCACAGAGACAGCAGCCCCACAGGTCGTCTTTGAGACCACCTGGCAGCATACATCACCAGATTTGCATAAAGATGGAAAAACAGTCAAAACCAGTGAGGCTTCAAAGGAAGGTGTGAAAACAAAAGAAAGAGTTTGTGAACCAGAGGTGATTTTTTTTTTTTTCTTTTTTTCCATTTGACAAATAAAGGAACTATCACTGGAAAAGTGACTTTACGAATTTAAGAACCCATGAAACCTAAATTAGCTTTTAGCTCATTTAAGGCCATCTATATGCAAGTGTACTCCTAAAACTTGATCAAATTACCTTCAACATTGCTCTTCTGAGGAAATGGACCACAAACATTGCTGAGTCATCTTGCACTCGGGGCTCTCTAGATTGAGAACATCTCTCCCTCTTAAACATCCTACAAGTTCACTGTCCAAGCTGTGACAGACTAAAACCTATACTAGCTTTACAAAAAGGAAGCACCCGAATTTCTAGTTTCAAAAGAAAATATGAAGACACACACACACACACACACACACACACAAACACACACACACACACAAACGGTGCTTTCTTAGCCATTTTATGTGGTCTTTAACAAAATATTGTATTGAATATTGATCAACTGAAAGTAGTGATTATAATTTGCCCTTCTGATCAACGACACAAGTCAAGAGAAATCTTATACATTAAATTCCGATTTTTTATAAAGGTTTTTCAGCTTTGGATCCTAAAAATCCAGCAACACACAGTCAATCAACTGAGCTTACACAATACCACAAGCCATTATGGTAAAAACAAAGTGGCAACATGCTGGCGAGAGAGAGAAACAAAGAACAACAGCTCTGCAGCTCCAAAAGAGGCAATGAAGGAGAAGACGACAAGTGACCTCTCAAGCCAGAGAGCAAATTGGGTTTGATATACGCCCATGACATTCCCTAAACTAATAACCGGCCATGCCCAGCCCAGTAATTACAGTGATCCATGAGCCACGGATGAGCTTTGGCTCAGCTACTGCAGCAAACAGGAATCTTTTCGAGTCAATAGCAAGCCTCACTCGCTCTGATCACTTCCTGACACAAGGGCCTCTGCCAGGCCATGCTTACTGCCAGCAATTCATTGACGAGGACAGCAGCCAACATATTCTGCATCTTATCACAGGACATTACATCTCCACTGCAGTGCTTAGAAACACTGTCCCACTCTCTCGAGATTTTAAAGGGTCATGAAACCCCCCTGTTTTAGCCTGGTCATTCACACCTCTGAGCTGGAAAAAGTCTGGAAAAATGGGCATGTAAAGCTCTCGAAAAGTGGGAGTGTAGAGGGGGGCAAGAGGAGAGAGAACAACCAATGAAGCACAGACATACAACACACTCATTATACAGAATAATGAATATGAGCACAGAGAAAAATGACAACAACTTCCCAAGCACAAGGGAGAAATGGGAAAGAATATTTAAAAGGGCTAACAATACTTTCATTACTTTTACGAGCACTGCAGTCTCATGATAAACGACACATAGTTTAACAGAGAAAGAATAAAGACATAGTTTAATTTTGAATAATCAAGTCAACACTCATGTGCTGCTGTGCTTCAACACATCTCAAAAAAGTTGGGACAAGGCCATGTTTACCACTGTGTGGCATCCCCTCTTCTTTTTATAACAGTCTGCAAACGTCTGGGGACTGAGGAGACAAGCTGCTCAAGTTTAGGAATATGAATGTTGTCCCATTCTTGTCTAATACAGGCTTCTAGTTGCTCAACTGTCTTGGGTCTTCTTTGTCGTATCTTCCTCTTTATGATGCGCCAATGTTTTCTATGGTGTGACACTGTCACACAAAATGCATGTTTTACCGCTCTATTTATGACAATGATTTTATGTATAATAGTTTTAATTGGTTTACATGTGTTTTAGTCCATTTTATTCCTCTTAACATTTTAAGTGTGTATGTCTTTAAGAAAAGAATGATTGGCCTGTCATGTGAAGCAGGAAAAACATCTGTATAAAAAGAGCAGCATGGCAAACAAACAAAGGCCTCACTAACAGTCAACAACTCACCTGGATTGTGAAGTTACCAATTTTGTGGACCTTACCTCTCCAGCCACAACCTTACAACTCTTGGATTATCACTACTGTGGACATTTGTATATACACCGGTGGACACTCACATTGGGACTTTAACAGCACACTAGGATTCTTGGACTGTTTTAGGGTATGGTACTTTGAACTGTATGCTTTTAACAGACTGAGTTTTCCTGGTTTTATTGTGTTGTTTTAAATTTCCTGTGAATATTGTAAATACACAATTCTTATTTAACTTTAAACACTGTTTTATGTCTCATTCTTTTAACGACTAACAAACTCACACAGTAAAATCTGACCCCATGTTAAATCATGTGACTCAACCGATTTGGCTGATTGTTACAATGGGTGAAACATCTGGACTGCAGGCTGGCCATTTCAGTACCCGGATCTTTCTTCTACGCAACCATGATGTTGTAATTGATGCAGTATGTGGTCTGGCATTGTCATGAAAATGCAAGGTCTTCCCTGAAAAAGACGATGTCTGGATGGGAGCATATGTTGTTCTAGAACTTGGATATACCTTTCAGCATTGATGGTGCCTTTCCAGATGTGTAAGCTGCCCATGCCACACGCACTCATGCAACCCCATACCATCAGAGATGAGGCTTCTGAACTGAGCGCTGATAACAACTTGGGTTGTCCTTGTTCACTTTAGTCCGGATGACATGGCGTCCCAGTTTTTCAAAAAGAACTTCAAATTTTGATTCGTCTGACCACAGAACAGTTTTCCACTTTGCCACAGTCCATTTTAAATGAGTCTTGGCCCAGAGAAAACGCCTGCGCTTCTGGATATTGTTTAGATATGGCTTCTTTTTTGACCTATAGAGTTTTAGCCGGCAATGGCGAATGGCACGGTGGATTGTGTTCACCGACAATGTTTTCTGGAAGTATTCCTGAGCCCATGTTGTGATTTCCATTACAGTAGCATTCCTGTATTTGATGCAGTGCCGTCTAAGGGCCCGAAGATCACGGGCATCCAGTATGGTTTTCCGGCCTTGACCCTTACGCACAGAGATTGTTCCAGATTCTCTGAATCTTTGGATGATATTATGCACTGTAGATGATGATGATAACTTCAAACTTTTTGAAATTTTCTCTGAGAAACTCCTTTCTGATATTGCTCCACTATTTTTCACCACAGCATTGGGGGAATTGGTGATCCTCTGCCCATCTTGACTTCTGAGAGACACTGCCTCTCTGAGAGGCTCTTTTTATACCCAATCATGTTGCCAATTGACCTAATAAGTTGCAAATTAGTCCTCCAGCTGTTCCTTATATGTACATTTAACGTTTCCGGCCTCTTATTGCTGCCTGTCCCAACTTTTTTGGAATGTGTAGCTCTCATGAAATCCAAAATGAGCCAATATTTGGCATGACATTACAAAATGTCTCACTTTCAACATTTGATATGTTATCTATATTCTATTGTGAATAAAATATAAGTTTATGAGATTTATTGCATTCCTTTTTTATTAATCAATTTGTACAGTGTCCCAACTTTTTTGGCATCGGGTTTGTACATGACAGAACATTTTGTGAGTCATTAAATTTAAACTTTTCTTGAAAATAATTTTTCAAATCCACTGGAATCCAAGATGAATACAAAGAGCAAATTTCTAAGAACTTGGCATGTGTGTTATATAAGATTTTTCCTTTTCTTTATCACAGACACTCTTTATCACAGACACTCCAGAAAATTAAACCAAGGGCCATTGCAAAACAAGGGCTTATGAGGCTATTAGTGTATATCAAGGCAATTTATTATTGGTTAGCCAAAACAGAGTACCATGAAAGATCTCTTTTCACTTTCTAGATTAATTTGAAATGCAGCTGGGCTTTGTATAAAAAAAATTATATAAAAAAAAACATGTTCCAAGTAAAACAGTCATAAATTTGCTATGATCAAACAAAGGATCACAAAGATGATAGTCTACGCTTATCTATTTGTTTCCTCGATCATCAATGGAGTCCGTTGTGTGTTTAAATTTACCCAAAGGCACAAATAAAGTGTTTCTGCGTCAGATAATGTTCACGGTCTATAAAACCACCAGTATGAGGATCACGCTACATGATAGAACGATTGAACCTTAGATTTCACCCTCTCTGATATAAATACAGGATTATAACATTGGGGTTTCAGAAACATAAGAAACTTCTTTGTCCCAGTTTCTCCTCCTAATACGAATCAGCGATCTGGTGGAGGAAATGTGTGACTTTAACAAGCCGTAACATTAATCTGATGGAATCCAGATGTAAAGGAGATGAGAGACCAAGCTACAGCCATCTGAGGAAGCCACACACCAAATATGGCCTTGTATATAGCAATACTAAACACATTTCCTTTAAATCCCCATGGCGCATCCAAAAAAAACACTCTTATTAAGCAACAAAACTTGTTATGATAGCATTTCTAACATAAGATTAGAGCAAAGCAATTGAAAAATTCCTATTTATAGCTTTAATAGAAAAAAGACACTGGTTTAAAAAGGTATCAGTATCTATCTACTAGGGGTGGGCGATATACTGGTAGACATAATTAAAGGTAGGGTAGGTAATTTTGGAGAGCAGCAATAGCAAGCTAGCTTTGAAAGCATGAGGGTTCCACCCTCGTTTCAGAGTGCTCTCCAAAGCCACGATTCCTCCAAAAGAAATGAACATACAAAGCAGATTGTGCAAAGGTGTCATGAGACGAGAGACGCCGTTAAATTACCTCATATCTACCGGTATTGACAATAACTGTGATATTTAAAACATAAAATATCGTTATTGTGTTAATTAGGTGTGTGTGTAATACTTCAAATGAATAGTACACATATGATAATATGGCACATAAATTATCCAGTGCCAGTATCTGGTTGACATCCCAACGTACAGTAGGTGGCGGTATTGCATCTTAGCGCTGGTTGCCATCTGTCATAAAACACAAGAGGTCACAGCGCACAGCTGCTACTGCCGCATAAAAGCATGTCGTTGAATATGACAGATGAGACACTCTACCCACAATCCAAGAAAATTAACTCACCAGTGTGGAAGTTTTTTTGGATTCCATGAAAATGACACGTTAATCAACCCAGTTTGTAGGATTTGCTAATCAACGGTAAGCGCAAAAGGGGGCAAAACCACCAACCTGTTCACCCACCTACGCCTCTGTTATCCTTCAGATTTGGCCACTGTACAGAGAGTAAGTTGTCATTATTTTGTTAGTCCTGAAACTGGAAAATCTATCTATCTATTTGCATGTGACCAGAGACCCTGTAAATAAGAACACTGGTTTAGTAGTTTATACGAGGGGAGAACAAATTACTTTAGCCAAACAATTATACAGAATTTGTCTTAAGAGCTTTTTAACAAAGCAGTATTTCCGGAACAACTTTAAAACATGCATCATATGTATTTGAATAATCCATTACTCTAGTCCAATTTTCTTCAGCATTTTGACAGAAAAGCAAATTGAATTAGTCAAATTGCAGACCATTTGAGTCCATTCAAAAGATGAAAGAAGCATTTTTCATACATATTTCCCACTCTCAGTCCAAACATAGAGAGCGGAGGTAAGTGGTCATGCTTTTATCAGAGCACAAGCATCAAAATTGCCCATCCAATCAACACCACCAATAGCAGCATTACAGGTAAATGGGAATACCATAAATCAGAATTGCAAACCATACTGAAATGACCATTTTTGGATGCTTCAAACAGATTTAAAAAGAAGTAGTCGCATTCACCAGCAATTGATCTCATGCTTGTCTCGCATAATTTCACTTGTGACAATGTTTACAGAGCATTGTTCAACATGAAGCAGATGGAACCTGTAATTACTTCAATTACAGAGCTTGTGAAAGCCTCTCTCAACAGCAATTCAACCTGTCCTGCATCAATCTGTGAGCAAATGATTCTGAAATCAAGCCTGGATGTGGGGAGGGGAGGAACACCGTTAAGCTCGTCATGGACTAAATAAAACAAATTAAGCTGATGGAAAGCAAGAGGTAAAAAAAGCACAGAAAAATGACAAGCGCAATGGAATGGAAAAAAAAATGCCTTACAACAGAGGCCATCATTTGTATTTAATGCTGGGTTTAAATGCATTAAACAGAACACCAAGGAACACTGTATTTTTACCACAATGATGCAACAACCCATCTGAAATTATTAACTATAACAAATATTCACTCACTTCCTTTATTACTTTCTTTCCTTTTCTGACAAAAATATTGCAAATTCACTCATGGATCAGGGTTTTTATAGTTAACTAAAAATAAAATTAAAACCATATTTTTTTGTTTAGTTACTTAATTTCTACTTTGGGACAAAGCTACTTTTTTCTTTTGTTGTTTGACTCATATTAACAGTATATATAGCAGTAGGTACTGTATATTATGCTGCTGTCACTTTAATACACAGATCTAAATACACATGAGATTTCTTTACTTGCTGTTTACGTTCACAGACATCACAGACTGTATTTATGTGAACTTTGTGTGCTTTTGACATAACCTTGTGTGTATTTGACAATTTAAACGCAATAACATGTGAAAGAGAAATGACAGAGAACCGTCTGACAGGCAGCTTTCTGTGTGCATGCTTCAAGTATGTGCACTCAGAAAAATCATATATCAGAAGTTTAGACTGTTATGGCTTTAAAACATATGCAGATAATAAACTTTCATGAGGATGAAAAACCGCAATGTCATGTGAGCGTGACCACGATAACGCTAATAATCAAAACCAAACTGATGTTTAGTTTTGTTTTTAGCAGAGAATCCGAGGCTAGAGCTGTACAGGCTCCGCCCTCTTCAGAAAAGCAGGGTGGGAAGCAGCAGCTCATTTGCATTTAAAGATACATGCAGGAAAACAGCATGTTTTTCTTTACACTCAAAAATTGACATTTATAACACTGTATATTAAATTATCTGTGTGGTATTTTGAGCTGAAACTTCACAGACACATTCTGGGGACACCTGAGACTAAAATGACATTTTGAAAAAAGACTATTAAAAGACTATTAAAATATTATAAAAAAAAATATATTAATAAAAACTATAATAGTATCTCAATGATAATGAAATAACAGTCATACCAGATCAGAAATGCAATATGGCACCTATCTCTAGACAGAAACACAGTAGGCCATATGTGCTTGTCAAAGTGTAGTCAAGATTCACCCCACAGTTGAGGAGGAGGAGGACAAAGGCAGATGTTCTTTAGATGAAGCTAACAGCGGCTACACAGACATAAAATAGCCAGAGAACGAGGCAGTCACGTTAAAGCGCCAGAATGATTGCTCAAAAGCTCTCACACTCTTCTTTGCCTTTGATTTCAGAGTGGCCCGCTTCTCCCGAGTCTTGCTGGAGTGGAAAATGGAACAAAGAAAATGAAAGACCAGATAGGAAGCTGAAATGAGCCCTATCTCCATGTACAAGACAAGTCCTCTAGAACACGATGACACCTGTGCAGGAAAACATTGTCTCTCAAAACAATCCCATTATTTTATTCTGACAGGTATACAAAATCCCCTCTGAGAAGGCAGATGATAGAGCGTGTAATAACACCTTGCCTATTATTTAACGGGACGTTCTATCATCGTGACGTGTTATTATCTGAGGCAGAGGTGGGCTTTACATCATTCCTGCTTCAGCAAAGCAATGATGGTAATGCTAAAAAACAGAGCGATATGATAGATAAAGAATGACAAACAGATCCTAGATCAGTCAAAGCAGGATAAATCATCTACTCTGTGCTACATACTGTTACGACTTGTAAGAGATCCATCTACTAGATTAAAGGAGGTGATGATCTTTTGTGCTCTGACCGCAGATCAGTAAAACGTCCATTTAGAAACTGCACAGCACCCACTGACTAACAATGGTGATGATTAGTGTGACGATGCAAAAGGTTTAAGCACCTACAATCACAAAAAGAGGGTATAAGCACAGAGTCACTGATTGTGTTCAACCTGCAATTTGTTATAGTTGTTTGAAACATAACAAAGAGTTGCTATTATAGCCATGATTGTAGCACCATCAGCTACACACCTCGTAACATCAGGAGTGGCCATATTCCTGTGTAGTTATTGCTTCGAAACATCACCTAGCTAGCAGTGGTGCTATCTGAGTGATTAATGGACAGTAAAGCAGTGGAGGAAAATGAGAAAAAAAATCGTGACTGCATTTATTTAATCCAAAATAAAAAATAGAGTAAACACTGTAATACTGTGAAATATTATTACATCTTAAAATAACTATTCTGTTTTAATATATTTTAAAATGTAATTTATTACTGTGGTGGCAAAGCTGAATTTCCAGTAGCCATTACTCCAGTCTTCAGTGTCACAAGAAATCAGAAATCATTATAATATGCTGATTTTGAATGTTATATATTTTTGTGAAAAAAACAGACAAAAAAAAAACAAGATTCTTCAATGAACAGAAAGCTCAAATAAAGAGCATTTATTTAAAAAATAAGTCTTTTAACATCATAAATGCCTTTCACTTTTGATCAATTTCATGCATTCTTGCTGAATAAAAGTATTAATTTCTTTCAGGGGGAAAAAAAAAACCTTTACTGACACTAAACTTTTGAACAGTAGTGTACATCAAGTCATTTCTCCAGATCTGAAGATTGTAAAGCAGATTTTCATATTTCATATACAGAAGTTTCTTCAACTTTGGGCACTTAAAGGGTTAGTTCGCCCAAAAATGAAATTTCCGTCATTAAGTACTTACCCTCATGTCATTCCAAACCTGT
The DNA here is from genome assembly GCF_024489055.1 of Chanodichthys erythropterus. Lineage (NCBI taxonomy): Eukaryota > Metazoa > Chordata > Actinopteri > Cypriniformes > Xenocyprididae > Chanodichthys > Chanodichthys erythropterus. Next base: position 47,624,604 of record NC_090233.1, read on the forward strand.
AAGACCTTTGTTTATGAAGGTCTATTTTTAGACGTATATGTTTGACGTAGAACCGGAAGTGCTGCAACGGAAATAGCATAGGAGAATGACAGGGAAGAGACGAATTTGTTGAAGTCATTATTTTTCTTTTGTTTTTGCGCACAAAATGTATTCTTGTCGCTTCATAACATTAAGGTAGAACCACTGTAGTGAAGTTGACTATTTTAACGATATTTTTACTTTTTTGGACCCTGAATATGGTCATTTCATTGCTTTCTATTGAGGATAAACAATAAAATAAAAAACTTTATCAAAAAGATCTTAATTTGCTTTCCAAAGAAGGTCTTGCGGGTTTGGTACAACATGAGGGTGAGTACATAATGACAAAAATGTCATTTTTTTAGGTGAACTAACCCTTTAATGTTTTATTTTTATGCAATTTTACATGTTTGAAGTTATCATAACCTAAAATAAAGAGTGAAATAATAAACATAAACCATTTCAATATTTGTTTGAAAAATATAAACTGTTGAGCATTGTTAGTAGACAAGCACTGATGTGGTTAAAGAATTTTTTACTTTCAAATAAAATTTTCCTGATAATTTACTCACCCCCATGTCATCCAAGATGTTCATGTCTTTCTTTCTTCGGTCGAAAAGAAATTAAGGTTTTGATGAAAACATTCCAGGATTATTCTCCTTATAGTGGACTTCAATGGACTCCAGACAGTTGAAGGTCAAAATGACAGTTTCAGCGCTGCTTCAAAGGGCTTTAAACGACACCAGACGAGGAATAAGGGTCTTATCAAGCAAAACGATCTGTCATTTTCTACAAAAATACTAATGTATATGCTTTATAAACACAAATGATCGCCTTGCACATGCTTCCCTTTCCATATTCTTCAAAAAGCTTACACTTTATGTCCTACGCCTTCCCTATTCTACTTACGGAACAAACGCGGCACCAGTTACGTTTTATCTGTAAGTAGAATAGGGAAGGTGTACGAAATACAGCGTAAGCTTTTTGAAGAATACGGAAAGCGGAAGCACATGCAAAGGTGATCATTTGTGTTTATAAACCATATACAGTTGTATTTTTTTTTTCAGAAAATGATCGATCGTTTCACTAGATAAGACCCTTATTCCTCGTCTGGGATCGTGTAGAACACTTTGAAGCAGCGCTGAAACTGTAATTTTGACCTTCAACCGTTTTGAGGCCAGTGAAGTCCACTATAAGGAGAATAATCCTAGAATGTTTTCATCAAAAACCTTAATTTCTTTTCGACTGAAGAAAGAAAGACATGCACATCTTGGATGATATGGGGGTGAGTAAATTATCAGGAAAATTTTATTTTAAGTTAACTAATCCTTTAAGGAGATTATTTGCACCTTAGAAATTCTGATGTTTGTAGGTGGAAATAGTCAGTTTTAGGGGTTTTTTTGTTTGCTTGTATTTTAACTTTTGTTGGTAACAATCAAAAATACAATACAGAGTAAAGTAAAAACCAAACATATAACAGCTAAAGGTGGAAGGCAGAATTTCCTGCCTTCCGTCACCAGAATCCCTCAAAACCACTGACATTGTGCAGGTGCTTCTCTTTGTTGTCAGGACTGGTGAAAAAATATAGTTGAAGTGGTGTGCCAAAAAATCAAATTCTGTCATCATTTACTCATCCTCATGTCATTCCAAACTTGTATAACATTCTTCTACAGAACACAAAACATGATATATTCAGATATTTTTATTTATTTTTATTTTTTTAAATTTTTTTTTTTTTTTTTTTTCCAGAAAATGAAGTACAATGTTGTTTTAGATGACATTGACTTTTAATGTAGGAATAAGAATTTTAAAAACATTCTTCAGTATATCTACACTTGTGTTACACAAAAGAAAGCAAATCAAACTGGTTTGGAACAACATGAAGGTGAGTAAATTATGACAAAATTTTAATTTTAGATTAACTATCCCATTAATACAACTTTCAACAACATTCTTTTTGTTTTAATTTCTCTAAAGGAAGTCTTATTTTTCTGAGAAAAGGAAAAAGAAAATGCATTTGTATTCAAGATACTGCACTGCACAAACAGTAGGTACTCGTGTAGAATACCTCAGTTTCTCTATGAAGAGATCAAGGGCCTTCTCCACATCTTGACTGCAGTAAAGCTACAGATACAAGCTCTCAAACAGCAAAACAACCTGGAAAGGAAACAATATCCACCTTTAATGAATAGGCTACTGGTGGTCTGACTGAGTCTATTTTGAACTGAAAGTAAACAAAAATTCTCCCGTATCTCACAAACTAGGTATGCAGCAGTAGGATGTATGGCCCTGTTCTATGCTGTGAGATTATTATCAATTTGAAACTCAATTGTTTTATTTTAATAAATGAGACATTATTAGGCAGCCACTGCGGGACATATGGAATAGACAGTAGCGTTTAGTTTACCTTACCGGTCCCTGCAAAGGCACAGATGAAATTTAATAAATCCCCCTCACTGGATTTAATATGAAACTGTTTTAATTTCTGTCAGCTACAACGTTGTACTGTTGAGTGGTGCATATCGCACTGTCGCTCGCTTAACTTAACTTCATTTGCCTGAATGGGAAACACATTTACACTCTCTAAATCGCTTCCTATTGCATATGTAGTGCAAAATACCTGCAATATAAGACGGTTAGGTCGGTGTGAACATTTGACCAATTTCGCACAGAACTGTTGGTATGTTAATTTAGGGGGAGGGACGTGAGGTGAGTCATCATTTTGTATTTCCGGAAGAGAGAGACTTTAAAATGTTTACATATAAAAGCAAATTTTGTCAATGTCTAGAATTACACTCAATGACTTTAAAACAAATAGACATAATTTGCTTAAAGGGTTAGTTCACCCAAAAATGAAAATTCTGTCATTTATTAGGCCTACTCACCCTCATGCTGTTCCACACCTGTAAGACCTTCGTCATCTACGGAACACAAATTATGATATTTTTGTTGAAATCCGATGGCTTCGTGAGGCTTTAATAGGGAGCAATTACATTTCCTCTCTCAAGATCCATTAATGTACTAAAAACATATTTAAATCAGTTCATGTGAGTACAGTGGTTCAATATTAATATTATAAAGCCATGAGAATATTTTTGGTGCACCAAAATAACGACTTATTTAGTGATGGCCGATTTCAAAACACTGCTTCAGGAAGCTTCGGAGCATAATGAATCAGCGTGTCGAATCAGCTGTTCGGGGCGCCAAAGTCACGTGATTTCAGCCATTTGCAGTTTGACGCGCGATCCGAATCATGATTCGATACGCTGATTCATTATGCTCCGAAGCTTCCTGAAGCAGTGTTTTGAAATCGGCCATCACTAAATAATTTGTTATTTTGTTTTTTTGGTGCACCAAAAATATTCTTGTCGCTTTATAATATTAATATTGAACCACTGTACTCACATGAACTGATTTAAATATGTTTTTAGTACCTTTATGGATCTTGAGAGAGTAAATGTCATTGCTCCCTATGAAGGCCTCACGGAGCCATCGGATTTCAACTAAAATATCTTAATTTGTGTTCCGAAGATTAACAAAGGTCTTACGGGTGTGGAACGGCATGAGGGAGAGTAATAAATGACAGAATTTTCATTTTTGTGTGAACTAACCCTTTAACGTGCAAACATTAATTTTTGATTTCATGAGTTCTCTATTCAAAATGATTTTCCTTTTCTGCTGATATCAGATTTCTGTTGAAACTGGAAGCTTTTGCATCAATTTAAATTAATTTGAACTTAGTAACTATAGGTGGGGGAAGCTCCTCAGCTCCAGCATAACAAACAATCTCATATTTGTTTTAATATTAGCAACCTGTCGCAGTTCATTATTTAATTTTGTTTGCAAAATGCATCTGATAAATGTAGAATAAAAAGCCCGGAGCTCCAGCACTCTATTAAATTTGTTTCATAAACCATGCTGCATTCCCAGTCTTTGTATGGAAAAACACAAACACCAAGAGAAGAGAGAAAAAGAGAGACATTAGGGGTGGAGTCAGCTAGAGATAGAGATTAATGATAATTTATGCGCCGAACATCCTGTGATGACCTCAGCCCTCTGTCCTCCGTCCTCACTCTTCCTTTCAGTCATGCATCCCCCAACCCCAATACCATTCCCATTTTCCAATGGACTGACAACCTATCAGACCTAATCATCTCAACTTTTTTCAAACATGGCTGCCAAGAGATGAGATGAGAGTGAAGCGGAAAGTGACCAGCCCTTTTGTTCTTCCCGTTGAACGGCCTCCAAACAAAAAGATGAAATGACTGAAAACGAGAGCACAAAGTGTGATGAATGATTTTCACAGGCACATCTGGCTTGGGCTGTGCACGGCCTGTGAGCTGTGGGAAAGACCGTTCCAGCTAATCCATGCAAAGTCACGGTGGGCGTCTGGTAGGGGCCATGACGGCAGACACAGCTGCCTTAGTCAACAACTGGTTTCCTGGTTTTTCTTGAACCACACCTGACTCCATGCTAAGAGTGGTGAAGGACCCATAAAGACTGGCATAAAGATCTCTGCCAACTTCTGTTAACTGTCTGTTCTGTATGAGGGGGGCAGAAATGAAATACTGAGAGAGCACTGAGACAGAGCTATTCAGTGCCAGATAAAATACAAAAAAAATAAATAAAAAAATTAGAACCACAGTTTGATCTAGAACCACAGCTATTTTCCCCATGGTAGAGAAAAAAATCATTGTATTTTATCATTGTAGATACATAGGGAAGTTGGTGCAACATGATCACTGTTTACATAATGAGAGGAATGGGAATATAAAACCATGAGAACACAAGGGCAAGAGTAAGACAGCCTCTAGCCTTAACCTTGCTAGAAATAGATATCATTGGGTAACATCTCTAGGGACAGACTCTACAATTTTCAAAAAATTGAAAACAAATTACATTATGGAATTCCTGACAAAAGTTGGCTGAGATTGTTGGGAAACAAGATTAGACCAAAGATTCACAAGAGACAATATGAGCTACCTGTCTAGGTTTCATGAAAAGAGTCTGTGTCTGGTTTTCTACAAATGATACCAGACTGACCTTTGTACAGTTTTGATTTGACCCAATTCAGAAGATGGCCTGGAAACAAAAGGCCAATTAATAGACAATGTAGGGGAAGAGTGCCATCTAGGCACAATATGACACACTACAGCATTAACCACTCTAAACATTATGTTTACACTTATTTAAAATTTTATTTTAGTAACAATTGGAGCGTATTAGCCAATTACATGCTTGCATAGTCAAAACATTACAGTAAACAGAAATCATGAGGCCTGCTGTTCAAGAAGTGTTTGTCTCTTCACATTGTAGAATCAGTTTTTCTTTGCATTGCACATTTCTTTGTAGTTCGCTCTTGGCAGAAAATTAGGTAAATTAAGCATCTTCACAACAGGCAACTCTTCAAATATGTCATTGAAATGGGGTTCTGAAGCCCAAAGTCTGTGTGCATTGGAGGCCACATCATTGAGGAGGAATGCAGAGCTCAACAGACCACTGTCAGCAGATGACACTGAGGGTGGGCTTCATGGATTGTTGGCTTTAGTGCTTTTTAATGCTCAGAAAGCTTATCAGTTCTGCAATAAAGGAATAGTTCACCCAAAAATGAAAATTCTGTCATCATTTACTCCCCCTCAAGTTGTTCCAAACCGGTATACATTTCTTTGTTCTGCTGAACACAAAGAAAGATATTTGGAAGAATGTTTAAAACCAAGCAGATCTCGGCTCCCGTTGACTACCATAGTTGGGGGGGAAAATTACTATGGCAGTCAATGGGAGGCGAGATCTGCTTAGCTACAAACACTTTTGTTACCACTTCTGACATTTTCGCAATAAATAAATTGTTGTGGTTACACTTGTTTGTCTGTTATTCTTTTATTTATAACAGAGTTTATGTACAGAGTTTAAAGAAATGGTTATGGGTAATGTTAGGTTTAGGGGTATGTAAATTAGTGGCTCAAAATATAATTTTAATGCTATATTGTTACTAAAATGTAAGGGTTTTTTCTATGTATAAACTGTTTATATAATAAAATATGTTTTTGTAGTTTGTGTTGTCCCTTATCAGTAAATTAAAAAGGATTCATGCCAATATTGTCCAAAACCCCACTTTTCTAGGGCGTTTCCAAACTTTTGGAGGGCAGTGTATATCTTTATGACATGAAAGCTACATTTAAATGCTGTCAATACATCCATATTGTTTCAGAACCTATCCAAACGTACAAAAATGTATGTTTTGTCTATGTATACACTCTTAGCCCGGATTTTATATTAACTTAAAAATATAATTACAATATACTTAAAATATTTAAGTTTGGTTGCATTACTTATAAAATATAAGTAAATTCTACTAATTTGTGGGTGTATTTGAATGTGTTAATAAATGTAAGTTAAATGCACTTAAATTATGAAGTTTTTCTCCTGTCCACGCCTCCTACACACTGGTTTGTGGCAGGTAATGACGTCATTTTGTCGTGGTGTGTGTGAATTCAAGGAGCTGTTGATGAGCAGTTGGAACATTTGTTTTGGCTGTTCTACAGACATTTTTTCCAAACAGTTACCTTTTTATAGTTTTTCACCAAAGGAGAAAATCACAATTTTTAAGTTACCATCATCGAGGGTCAGGGTTTGTTTTAGTTGAGCTCTTGACCCTTAACTTTTTAATATTAGATTTTGTTTGGGCAGTTTTAACTGCATTAAAACCAACCAGACAAGCAAAGTCAAAAGATGACCAGGTGTTGGTTATGTTTTCACATAATCATTATTTGATCTAAATCACTGAACTCATTTAGAATCCAATCTCTGAGTTAGACTTTATTGATTACAGCAGAACTGTGATTCTACAGTGGAGGATCAACTTTTATAATAAATTTTTTTTTTTTTTAAGTTGTCCTTATCACAAAAAAAAATATATATATATATTTTAGGCACATACAGACATCAAGAATCAGCCTGTGAATCTCAATGACGGTGACAAGCAACATGTTCTGATAAACAGATCAACTCTGAACATTAGAAAACAAGCTGCTAAAAAGTCACAGAAAAACAGCAAAATTTAAATAGTGAGAATAAAGAAATTACTAAGACAATTCAGCTCATAATTTATTCATGCAGCAATGCATGATGGGAGGCATGGATGAATTTTGATTGGTGGCAAGTTAACTTGCTTAGTACATTGAACTTAAATATACTAGTTGTAATAACTACAAAGTAATTAATATTACAAAACATTTTAAGTTAAATGAACTTGAATTATTAAGTTCACATTACTTAATCATTACTTAATTTTTTTAGGGCAACCAGTTTCCTCAAATTTTTTAAGTAAATTCAACTTATCCGGGCTAACAGTGTAAAAATTTACGTATGAATACCTACTTATTAACAATGAGACCACGCTGGTCCAGCTACACCAGGGTCTTTAACTAAAACTAAATCTATTATTACTATTATAATTTTTTTTTTTTTCATTGATAGCTGAAATCATATGAAACATTTAAACTAAACTAAAATTAGAAATGTTGCCTTGGCAACTCACTGAAATAAGTTTAAGTTGAAGCACTAAAAGAACTGGAAATAAATAAAACCCCAACTGAACTAAAACTAAAATTAAAACTGTAATAAAAATAAATGAACCCTAAATATAAAAAAGACAATATATTTATAAAAATTGTTAATATTAAATAAAATAACAAAACGGATAAAAATGACACATAACAAAATTATTAAAAATTAAACTAATATTAAAATGAAAACTGAAATTCTAAAAAAGCTAATTAAAAATATTAATAAAAACTACTAATATTATATGAATAATACTAAATAAACAAATGACAAAAAAAAAATGACAATCCTGTCATCATTTACGCTCATGTCCTTCAAAACGTGGTTTTGGATCCCATTGACTTACATTGCATGGGCAAAAACAGTTGCAGCATTCTTCAAAATATCTTCTTTTATGTTCCACAGAAGAAAGAAAGTCATACAGGTTTGGAACAACATGAGTAAATGATAACAGAATCCCTTTAATTATCTAAATAATTGTTTGCAGTATAGCAGGCTAGTCTTTGACACATTATGGCAAGCAATATCTATGCCAAAAGTCCTAAAATGGATTATTTAGTCGCAAACGCTCTGTAACCTGCTCTGTACTAACTAGGCCAAGCTTGTGGGCCTACATAATTGTCTCTCTTTGCGCAGATGCAGAGAGAGAGGAGAGAAGGAATCAATAACAGGATACATTTCCAGATGCTAGGGGATTCAAGGGGCACATCACACCAGACACTGTGCGCCTCAAACAAGAGAAACATCTCTTCCCTCGTGTTGTGTGGCGGACCATCGTCAACAGATCAGCCCGTACAACACTGACTGTGTATTTGCAGCATTAAAGCAACTGGCAAATCCAGTCTCTATTCGGTTTATACACTGTAGTATAGCAAGGGCTCAAGGTTTCATTCTTTTTAAGAGAAGGAGGCCCTGGTGTAAATCTGCTCAGCTGCCCACTTATGAAAAGTGAACATGAGAAGCCTTAATCCCAATAAAACGTCCTACAGACATGACACGTCCAGTGCCAAAACAGCGTGCTTAATTAGTGGGCAAGTTCCGGTCTGACGGGCAGGGCCATGACCTTCCTAGGGGAATAATGAGCCAGGCAATGTTTGGGGCCTCGAGCTGTGGCATCCACACAGGAGCGAGGTGCTGATTGCTGCTTTAGACGTGCTAAACTGACAGATTCATGTGACCGGACAGTGAACCGTACACTTGGCACAGGGAAGCTGAAATATTTGCTGCTGTGTTGGGGTTGGTCAAATCTCTTGTTTTGTGTCCTTTTGTTTCCGCTTTGTGAAGCTAGATGAGATTGGTCAGCTTTCTCTTTGTTCTCTAGCAAGAGGGGAGCTTTTGAAAAGCACAGAGCAGGGGCCATACAATTTGAGATGTTTTATCAGCATGGGCTAAAAAAAGGGGGAAATACATACATTTTTGTATGCATGAATTATGCTGTTTTAAAAGAAAATCCAGTCCTTGATTGTCTTTACACACAGAGTGGAATATGTATTTAATTATGTTGTAGAGGAAAAAGAGAATGAAAACAAAAAACATCTACTTATTTATAGACAACAGTCTATCATATTTTGGCAGGTTGTAGGCTTACTTTTACACATGTAAGCAGACAAACATAGAGAGGCTTACTACATTGTTTAATGAAAACTGGTTCATTATTATTATTATTATTATTATTATTTAAGATAAATCATACAGTGGAGAGTTGGGGTGGGTCTTTTTCTTCCTACATCTGCCATGTAGGCTATATCCCACCTTCTCCTCCTTAAGGACCTATTCTCATTCAGACCTTCAAACCAAAAATGAATTTACCTAAGGCATCTTTACCTCACAAAGCCACTGGGTTCCATAAGTTACAACTCACATGACAAAACAAAACTTACTATAATCACAAAAAGTTATTATGCTGCTATAAACTGAAGTGGACAAATTAAAGTGTATGGAGGCTGGACAATTGCATGATTATTTTAGATTTTGGTGTGTTGATGTGTGGAAGAAGTGCCATCTGCTGGTAGCTAAGTTTAATTACACCCCTTTGAGCCACTAGTTGAAAATGCGCTGACCCTTTTACACTCAGTTGCACAGCAGTTAGTAAACAGATCACAACTTTAATATGAAAACATTTGTGAGGATAAGGATATTCTAAGAATTTACAATTCTGTAAAATGTATCTAAGCGGTTTACATGTGGAATACTTATATATTATTACAAAAGTAATAAGTAATTTTAGACCTTGTTTGAACTATTAAAACAATTATGTTCACAGATCAGTTTTGGAGAATACATAAAATGCAGTCTCGTGTAGGAAAGACTAATGCTGCCTTCACGTGCTCGTGGAAATTTGATAATTCCTACTTCTGAAGTCGTGATTTCTAGCTCATCTCATTCAAGTTTTGAAACTGGAGGGCGTTCGTGTGCATTTTTACCTAAGGAACTCGTATTTACGATAATTCACTGGCAGCATTACTGTCAGTAGTACAGGGTGAATAGCTAAGAGCTAAAAGATTACTTTCTACTGTGGCTCGTTGGTCTAGGGGTATGATTCTCGCTTTGGGTGCGAGAGGTCCCGGGTTCAAATCCCGGACGAGCCCATTCTTTTTGTGTTGTTTTACTTTTATTGTTAAAACCAACCCATAATTCTCTAGTAACTCGGCGTAACACCTAGTGAAAAGAAGCAGTTAGCTTATCATTTAGACTGATGTGCTGCTAATAATGCAGTGGTCGTAGGTTCGAACCTCGTTATAGCGTTTGTTTTTTTTTAAGCATTATTCTCGAGGGAGCGTAAACATAAATAGTGCAGACGCTGAAATAGCGGAGTTGGGAGAGCGGTAGACTAAAGATCTAAAGGTCCCTGGTTCGATCCCGGGTTTCGGCATGTTAATTCTGTCAAAAGCTTTTGAACACTAGCTTTTCTAAACCAAAGCACACGGTAAGGGTCCATTGAGAAATGATTAACACTCTATACTTGAAAAACCAGTGATCCTTGCTTGTGTCAAGAAAAATTGATGGAATAAGGAGCTTATGTTTGAGCTGATGAAATCTAAAGAAGCTCTACCATGGGATCCTTATGACAATTCCAAACAGTTTTGGGTGAAATTACATTAAAAAGAAACCCTCCAATGACTGTCCATCTTTATTTCCAAGGGAGAGTGAGTTCTGACCCTGCAGGGCAATTTCTATCTCTTACAAGGTTCCATGGTGTAATGGTTAGCACTCTGGACTCTGAATCCAGCGATCCGAGTTCAAATCTCGGTGGGACCTTCAGTGGTGCTTTTGCACCACATGTGAGCAGAACCCAATTTTAAGTACTTTTTTAGCAACAACCACCAGCTTGTTTATTGATTATCTTTGTACTATGTCTCCAGTATGATTAGGATATAGTGTAAAAGAAAAAAAAGGAAAAACTTCACTTCAAAGTTAATTATAAAAAAAATTACAAGGTAATAAAAAAGCAGTTGCCATATAATCAAAGAATTTAGCTTTTCCTGGTTTATGCTTTATTCCAATAAATTTTCTATTTACTTTTATGTTCACAAGTTTACTTTCATTTTACATTCAAGTAATGTGGTTGCTTAAAAATATGACCAATATATTTGCATGCAAAATGTTGTGCCACTACAGTGTCATGAATAAGGTACAAAATAAGTTGCTTTCACTGTTGCTCTTCAATGTTGCTTTCACTGTTTGTTTGTTTTTTACAAACCAAAAATGTACTGTTATTTTACTGTACATTATAATGATATTGATCAAAATTCATAATAATGATGACAAGACCTCACAGAAAAATCATGGCATTGCACCAGATGTGGGTACGGTAACAAAGTACATTTACCCCATTACATATAGGCCTACTTGAGTAAATGTTTGGAAAATTTTTACTTTTAAGAGTAGATTTAAATGTGGGCACTTTTACTTTAATTTAAGTGCATTTCGAATGAAGGAAAAAAACTGTACTTTTACTTGATCACGCTGGGCAACGTTCCTCTCATTGTATTATTTCAATGCAATACATGTTAAGAAATGCGTAGTTTATTATAGTTTATGGGAGCTTTGATATATGTTCCTGGTTTGGAAATTAAATTTTAATAAACATTTTGATCACAAAAAAAAAAAAAAAGAGAAGAAATGCGTAGTTTATTCCAAGTCTCTTTTTGGGGGGCATGAGCGATGCCCCATTCATAAATGAATCACTCTTTTGAGTCTACTCTGTTCAAAGACTTGATCAAACAAGTTGGCAAAACTGTCTAAATGATTTGTTCTGTTTCCTGCATGCACTGAATTGTCTTAAGCAGTTTCTCATTCAAAGTCAAAGTTGTAACAGGAATTTTAAAAACATCAAGAGCATTGGATGAAGTTGCCATGAACAGTTAATTGAAAGCAAATCTGGAAATGCATCCAATTGTTTGCTAGCGATTAAGATCTTTATTAGTTGAACAACTGCATATGCTGTCCGTGAACAATTCCACATGTATAGCTACATTCGATTACATTTCATAGAGGTAATACATTTTACAACCAAACAGATTACGCTAGGTACACAATACTACTCCACTATTACAAAGTATGACATTACCAAGTTTTTTTTTGAACATATACCTTAATTTATAAATGAACTAAGCTACCATTGTTCACAGAGTATGAAATGAACATCCTTTTAATATAAAAACTATTCATTTTATTTAAAAGACACATGATTGTGCAAATAATTTATAGTTGGGCAGATCAGTATTGAGCAGTCTTGGGGTTTTGTTTGGGTCCATCAATTATCATTACAATTATCCTGACCACACAAAGTAAGCAACCTCATCCAAGTCCACTGGGTAATCAGTTAGGTATATGGGGCCTTTGTCAAAATACTCTCCCTTGTAACTTCTCCATCTGCCTGCAGGAAGGTATATATCTCTTTCTTGCTTGCCTGGTTCAAGAACAGGAGCCACCAGAAGGTCATCTCCTATAAGGAACTGAGAGTCAATTTTGTAAGCTGCTTCATCATCTGTAGCAATCCACCAAAGAGGGCGAATAATGGGATCCCCGGTGTACAGCACTTCCCCAGCAAGCTCCAGAACCCGAGGGGCTACAAGAGACTTGTGGAGGGCAGTGAACTTCTTGGCGATATTCACCACCTCATCGTCATAGTGCCATGGTGGAAGTGAGAACTGCATGGCTGGCATGAAAGCTGAGAGCTCTAGCCAACGGATGTACAGCTCACGATCTGGAAGTCCTGTGAGGTTTGAATATGCATTTCCACCTATTATGTCTGGCAGAACAAACTGGTAGCCTAGAATGCTGATAGTAAGTACAGTTGGGATTATAGATTTGAGGCCTAGGGTGTATCCCCATAGAGAGTCACGGTCAATAATTCTGAAGAAGCAGGAGATGTTTTGAGATTGATAGCCCGACCGCAGCTCTGCACGGTCATTGAACGGTATTGCCATCTCAGTGTAGCGGCGGGTAAAAGTATTGGGATCCTGCAAAGGAACAAAGGTACTGAACTGCTGGGGTAAGTAACTTGTTTCTCCTGCATCAAACTTGAAAGATGCCACTCCATACTTGTTCTTGAGGGTGCGGAGTTTCAAGGCATACCAGTCCCGAGCTTCTGGATTTGTGAAATCCAAAATTCCAGCTATACCATTCCACCAATGCACCAAAGCAGGAAGCTGGCTATCAGGCACTCGTACAAACAGACCTCGTTCTACTCCAACACCAAAATTGACAGAATTATAATTGACAAATGGATGAGTCCACAGGGTTACCTGGAAGCCATCTTCCCTTAGTTTTTGAAACATGGTTGAAGCATTGGGGAACTTGATAGGATCTAACTCAAACTCCCCATAGCCACTAGTAAATGTGTCATACAGCTCCAGGTGACTGCAGTTGAAGCCATTTTTTTGTATGTCAGATGCATATTTCAAAATTCTTTCTTGGTTGACTTCTTCTAGAGCTCTTGTAGACCACATCGGTTGTCTGAAGACAACTTCTGAGGGAACCTTACTGGGCTTGTTGAAATATCGGCGTACCATGTACTTGTGTATAGAAGTGATGTCAAGACCAACACATACACGATAACTGAGTGTCACATGATGGGGATTACCAGGGTCTGGCCTATAAGGGCTGTCATTGTATCGAGCTTGGAACCACAGAGTTCTGTTTGTTTCATCCCAGCCAAGATGAAAAGGAACAGAATCGTTAATTTTTATGGCTGTAGCATTGGAAGAAAGCCAGTAGCGCTCTAAGATACCACCAAACGCCTGATGATTGGAATGGATATCACCTGTAATGAAAGGTTTGGGTGTTTGACGTCCTTTTACAACTATTGGCCAATGCTGGGACCAAGTCTCCGCACCACCGTACCAGTGTGATCCACTGCAGGACATTACGTGCTCCACTAACCGATGCTCCTCTAGCTCGTCCCAGCGCACACGATAGCACTCGACTGTGTCTTTAGGCTTTACTGTTTCTATGAAGAAATTTATTTTCCCCGCATTTGATTTGTCACAGGTGAGAATCTGTCCCTTTTTTGAACATGAGTCAAGATCAAGGGTTCCAGACCTAAAATGGACAATGAGAAACACTGTGACTCATAATCATAATTATGTAAATACAAGCATAAACAACAACATTTAAATAAAAATACCTGAATGCCATTTTGAAAATGACAACTCCAGCTTGGTTTCGGATGACAAAACCGTCTTTCTTAAGGTCTAATCGTTCAGTTGTCAGACGGTTGGCCTTTTGAAGAGAAGCGTAGTAGTAGCACCATGCTACCATGGCAGCAAGAACCAGTATGACTCCGAGCGCACTTGCTGTTATCAACGGGCTGCTTGGTCTGCTTATTCTATTCCGCTTAGGTGGTGAATAACGGCTCATGGCACCGATGCCAATATCCCCAACAGTTGCTGATACAATCTGGTACATCTTCACAATACTCTTATTCACACAGCCTTCTGTAAAACGTTTCTAACTCATGAGCGGAACGCAGACTGTTCTAGGAGTACTGCACATGGGCTGCACGTGGTTGAAGCAGCAGCTGGCCAGGACAACTTGAAAATTGCCATTCCTAGACATATTGAGACAATTTAAAAGCAATAATGTGTAAAAGTATGCAGTACTTTTTTCATGCAAAAAATACAATGTTTGAAAATTATATATTATAAGAACTTTAATGCAATTCATCATACATCTTTATGGTTCAACCAAAAACGAAGATTCTGTCATCAATAACTCATCCCTCAAGTCGTTCCAAACTTTCTTACTTCCGTGGAACATAAAAAAAGATTATGTCTCATATTTTTGTCCCATGGAAGTCAATGGTAACAAAAAAATTATTTAACAACATTATTCAAAATATATTTGCTTGTATTCTTCAGAAGGAAAAAGTCGTACAGATTTGGAACAACATGAGGGTGAGTAAATGATGAAGGGATTTTTTGATATCCCTTGTAGCCATGATAAACTGCATGGAAAAAATCCACAATTCTAAACATCTGTGAGCCACAAAAGCAGATTTGAGCTGTTGTTGTTACACTACAGCAGCTGAAATGTCCTCTAGGCATGTATTGAACAGTTTCCAATACAGGGTTGTGATGTCCTGTAACAGGCACACTCTATGGATTTGATGGACATCTGCAACAGAAAGTACCTGCTATAATTTAAACAATTGTGATTACAATTTCAAGGATGTGACTGTGGGAATTAGCAACTAGTTGTAGCAGTTCTAGTTTAGCATATTCATCCACATCACAGAGAGAAACACTTAGTGCTCTCTGACACATTACTTGACAGATTAAAATACAGTAACATTGTTGCTAGTTAACTAGATATCAAGTGTCTTACAAATGATAATATTTCACGTTCATTCCAGTATATTAATTGAGAGCACAAAGATTTATTTTTTATGTTATGGCACCTTAAATGCAATAAGAAGTATATTTTCATCAGTTACTTACATTTTGTGTCCAGATGAGATAATGCGGAAGGAAATACTACAATACAAAACTATGAATATGTGAATATTTTACTTTCACTAAACAACTGTAGTTCAAATGTCAAATGTCCTCGCCTTGACGTCTGAGGATTCCCGAACATCTTCTGAAACTGACACACAACTACGAAATTAAAGTTTTCATGAAAATCATAAAAGTGTTTTAATAACCTTACTCTGATAACGACATTGGGAATGTCACTACACCATGCTCTTGTTTGAACGTTCATGAAAGCAAAAGCAAGTTTGACCGGTTTGTGTGAATCATGGGTAATGTAGTACTGTGAGATGTGTGGTGGAAGTCTTTTATTTGATAAGAACATAAAACGGTACTTGATATAGATCTCTGATCTCTGTATATAGGTCAGAAAAAAATATTTTGTAGCATTGTTTGGAGTTTATAATTGTATTTTCCAATAATTAAAAAAAAAAAAAAAACGTTTCAACCAGGTTTTGTATGTTCCATAACACACATATTCCACTAGATGGCAGTGAATAATAAGAGGGGAAAAAGTCACAAAACTGATAAAATAAAAAGAGGACGGCTTCTCTTGAATTTCTAGAAGCTTTTACAGTATTGTGATTCAAAGACATTTTCATTTTTAAAAAGTTGTTTAATAAATGTAACATTGTGAGTGAGAATGTACTGTATACAACCCATGAGCTGAACTTTGTCATTAGTCCAAACAAGTTTTTACTTTGGACACTGTTCAGTGTAAAAACAAACAAGAAAACAATCACCTCAGCAAACAGAAACTGAAAATTGCTACCTAGCAGCATGCCGCTAAGCAATGTCAACACATTACAAAAATTAAAAAGTATTTTCTGATATTCTCTAAACAAAATACACAAAAATAAGACAGTCCCCAAGCTGTCTCAAAAAGCTAAAAAAAAATATCAGGCTATATCAAGACTTACAGACACATCATACCACCTATAATAAGGAACAATGAAACGTGTGTCTTTCCATGTAGTCATGCATGGCCAGAATCAGCAGAACACTGTTGAGTCACAAACAAATGTTCTTTTCTCTGTCTCCCAGTCTCCCTGTCCCTTGTGACACACAAACAAAAATATATCAGCCTGGGCCTCACTTAGTACTCAATTTCATTAAAATTTTCAGAGAAGCCTGAGTATGGGATGCTGTCTCCAGGATCTAGAGAAAGTGAGACAGAAAGAGAGAGTTAGGCACAGTATAAACACAATATGAGTCTTACAGGGTCCCATATTACTGCTGCCTCGGTAAACAGAACCAGATAACTACAATAACAGAATGTGATCCCTTCGTAGACAAACTCCACTGAGAACTGCACTAAAGAAACCACCTGCTCCCCCAACCTGCTGTTACTGCAATGCAGTCAACTGACCTCAGACAACCTACTGCAATACATCAAATAAAAGAAATCAGAGGATGAGGCGATGCATGAATCACTGACACTTCCTGTTCAACCTTCAGGTTATGTATTTGAATTCACACAAGAAGACATTTATGTAACCATTTATATGAATTCAATTTTAGAGCATGAAATTGTGGGGCAATGATGTGAAACCAATTTTTTTATCTTATTAATTTATTCAAAAATATAAAACTTTTAACATACAAAAATAAAATATAAATATAAAACCCCTAAAACTGCAGTTCACACACAATGATTTGAATAAACCTCTTTTATGATGACCATGACTTTAAAGTCCCCGTGAAATCAAACTTTTAAGGCCCGTACACACCGGGACAAATATCGCACGCGTTTATCGCCAGCGTTTTTCCAGGCGTTTTTTGTGTTCACACCCAAGCGATTTTCACTGGCGATGCACAGAGTGAACGTGCAAATTCACTGCCTGACAGTATGCAAATAAACATATTTATGATATTAATAAAGTTAAAGAAGATAAAAATGCAGATATTAAATGGCATATATGAGAGATGGTAGTCAGAAACAGTAGTGCAAATAAACATTTATGAAATAAAAACCGTCTACTTACTTACTCTTCGTCGTCTTGTGTGTAATGATGTGAAGTTCGGATCATTTTACTGACTCGGACTTTTGAGTCTCGTTCAACAAAAAGAACGAATCTTTTTTCGAGTCATTTCGTTCATTTTAGCAAAATGTAATTAAAATGTTACGTGTTAGCTACTTCCCCAATACATCTACTACTTATGCAAACGTTGATCCCACTACAAACAATACAAAACTACAATGCTATAAGATTCAGAAGTGATTAATTCATTACCTGGGTCTTCAGTTTATGACAAGCTGATTAAGCTCACCTCACCTCTTGTCTGACAAGTCTTCGGGTTTAAGTCATTCCTTAATGACGTGACAGGCAGTCCCATGCTAAACCAATGCAGTCTGAGCCGGTAAGAGAATTGATTAGTTCTTTTTATTAGTCTTTCGGGTTTTTGAGTCGTTCCTTAAACACGTGACAGACCCATACACTAAGCCAATGCATTCTGAGCCGGAAAGAGAATTGATTAGTTCTCTTCATGAGTCTTTCGGGTTTTTGAGTCGTTCCTTAATCACGTGACAGACCCATACGCTATTTCTGACATTTCTGTCACTGTTTTTGTTACTGTTTCTTGAGGATCTGTGGTGTGTTATTATAAATAAATAAAGTCCTGTTATAAATAAAGTATTGATTAATTTATCTTTTTGACTGTCTATCTGTAAATAAACACTAGGCTATACAATAATATAATAATCCAAGCCTACAATACAAAGTATTTATAGCCTAGTTTGTTCATTTTTACTCCAATTTTGAGTTTGCTGTTATAATAATTGCTTTTCCTAGTCAGACTTGACATATTAGTCTAATATATGTATAAGAAGATTGCTCAAAAAGGACATAATGACATAAATTAAAAGCAAATAACATTTTGAATTTGAATTATTAATGTTAGTTTAAGACATCAAGGTTATGATAACTACAGCTTTAACAGTTGTAACACAAACTCAAACAAAACTGGAGAGTTAAAGTTATTTACTAATAAATATAATGTGCTTGGGTCACACAGCATAGCGTATGGGTCTGTCACGTGATTAAGGAACGACTCAAAAACCCGAAAGACTCATAAAAAGAACTAATCAATTCTCTTTCCGGCTCAGAATGCATTGGTAGCGTATGGGTCTGTCACGTGATTAAGGAACGACTCAAAACCCGAAAGACTCATGAAATGAACTAATCAATTGAATCATCAGGTGAACTACTACTAGCAGTACAGAACCTGTAGAATATTGCACATGCGCGACTAAACGAATCACCCCCCGAGACGACTCGTTCTTCCCGAGTCACATTAAAGATTCGTTCAAAATGAACGAATCGTTCAAGAACGACACATCACTACTTGTGTGCTCGGCAATACTGTTTTGTGCTTGAGCGCCACCAAGTCATGTTTGTGTGTGCACACTCACATTGGCGCCCGTTGTTTAGTCACGAGGCGTTAAACGTCGGAGAAAATCGCGCACGATATTCGTCCCGGTGTGAACAGGCCTTTAGTATATGTTGTGAATAAGCTGGTGTGTTCCAAAACAATGACCAATTAAGCATTCAAAACTTACAGTCTCTCACTTCCGCTAAAATAGATCACGGAGTTTCATGACATCACCGTGGCAGCTTCTCATCAAATCTTCTGTCTAATCGAATGCTCTCTAGAATCTTAAGTCCCGCCCCCTCCCTCCTAAACTATAATATTAACAGACACTGAAGCTGTGGCTGAAATCGGTCATTTGTTTGCACATTTATTAGTATGTATATGGTGAATGGCACATAGTGCACTACATAGAGCAGGGGTCGGCAATTAAAGGAACACTCCACTTTTTTTGAAAATAGGCTCATTTTCCAACTCCCCTAGAGTTAAACAGTTGAGTTTTACCGTTTTCGAATCCATTCAGCCAATCTCTGGTTCTGGCGGTACCACTTTTAGCATAGCTTAGCATAGTTCATTGAATCTGATTAGACCGTTAGCATCTCGCTCAAAAATGACCAAAGAGTTTTGATATTTAAAACTTGACTCTTCTGTAGTTAAATCGTGTACTAAGACCGACGGAAAATGAAAAGTTGTGATTTTCTAGGCTGATATGGCTAGGAACTATACTCTCATTCCGGCGTAATAATCAAGGAACTTTGCTGCCGTTCCATGGCTGCAGCAGTGCAATGATATTACGCAGCGCCCGTGAGCCCCTGCTTGCACAGGGAACGTGCCTTGCAACCATGGAGACGTTTGTGAGAGACGCTGCGTAATATCATTGCACTGCTGCAGCCATGATACGGCAGCAAAGTTCCTTGATTATTACGCCTGAATGAGAGTATAGTTCCTAGCCATATCAGCCTAGAAAATCGCAACTTTTTATTTTCCGTCGGTCTTAGTACACGATTTAACTACAGAAGAGTCAAGTTTTAAATAGGAAAAATATCAAAACTCTTTGGTCATTTTTAAGCGCGATGCTAACGGTCTAATCAGATTCAATGAACTATGCTAAGCTATGCTAAAAGTGGTACCGCCAGAACCGGAGATCGGCTGAATGGATTCGAAAACGGTAAAACTCAAATGTTTAACTCTAGGGGAGTTGGAAAATGAGCCTATTTTCAAAAAAAGTGGAGTGTTCCTTTAAGTTTGGCATCAGGCCAAAAAAAAATTTTGCCACTAGATGGTGGGCCAGAACATAGTCAAAGGATAATTTAAGAAATTAGGCTAATTGATGAAAAATGCAGCTAGAACTGCCTGTGAAAGACTGATACAGTGTCTTTTGTAACTGTTAAATCCTGTAGTAGGAAAGTCATTAACAAAAAGCCACATTTGTGTGGCGGTGTTACACTGGATAAATTAATAAAGCAGAGTAGTGACACATAACCTGGCAAGTATCTTCAATTATTGTAATAATTATTTAACGTAGCCTACTTTTACACTCAGAATTATTCCTTGGCATCCTAACGCACTAAACTGCATTTTTTAAAATTGTTTGCATGCTGGAGGAACGCTATTACGTTGTGTGCAGAGTGATGTTAACATTTAAGCTAGCTGGTGAGAGAAAAAGGCAGTATCAAAGAGTCTAAAGAGGAAAGTTGACAGCGAAAATAGGCAATGAAAAGACAACTATGCATTTATCCTTCCTTGTTCTGTGAATGCAAAGCCAGTGTGTCTTATGTGCAATGAAGTTGTCGCTGTTTTCAAAGAATATGATATTAGGGGCCGTCAAAAAAACGTGTGGAAAGCGCAGACGCGGCTCTTTCCACGGGCGCTTGCGCTCCCGTGGCGTTTGTCGTTGCTATGCAATCATGGACTGTGCTCTCCAGACAGATCTATTTCAGAACCAGCCGCTATCAAAATAATCTGGCTGCGGGCGCGGACCAGATATTATCGCCTATTGCCGACCACTGATATAGAGGATAGGAAACGATTCAGACAGTATAATATGCTTTCCACTGACGCAAATGAAGTCACGTTAGTGTCAGGTAAAGCGCAGCAGCGTGAGCACAGTCTGCTCCGGTCCAGAGACACGAGAGCACAGAGAAGATCATACGTGCGACTGCGAGTCGACACGGACCACAAAACGTTCAGACATATTTGAATTCTACAAACAATGCTATATTTTAAAACAATATGGAGGAGATCTGGAGGAGAAACAGTTAGAGATTATGAGGAAAATGATCATGGCCGAGCTGTGATCTAGGCGAAACGCTATTGGCTATTTTGAAAAAAGGGGGGCAGCTTTTCTATATAACCCGCCCTGTCTTTCTGTTTCATTGGAAATTATGTCAACACAGTGAATAAAGCTGCGCATTCCAATGCACTTCAGTGGGCCTTTAATATTTCAAATTTCATGTTGATCTTTTTTGGGGATAATACACTGTCCTGATATCTTAATAAAGTTTAAAAAAAATACTTAAATAGTTTGGCATAATCTTTTACTATATTATTATTATTATTACTTGTGGTCCAACCAACATGCAGAAAAAAATGTAGAACAGGAAATGACATCACAGAGAAGACCCCTGCAGACACTCATGACTGTCAAGTTCAATAAATCTCCTAAAATATCAGATAATTTCACCTTT
Source organism: Chanodichthys erythropterus (assembly GCF_024489055.1). Lineage (NCBI taxonomy): Eukaryota > Metazoa > Chordata > Actinopteri > Cypriniformes > Xenocyprididae > Chanodichthys > Chanodichthys erythropterus. The sequence goes on from NC_090233.1 coordinate 47,646,217, forward strand.
TTATGACATGACAGTCATTTAAAAAACTTTTCTACTTAGAAAAATATATTTAAAAACTTTTAAAAATATATATTAAAAAAAAAACATTGAATTGTCGATTTGGTACTAAACAGTTTTGTTGACTCACCTTTGCAAGGTCCCTTTTTAAACAAAATATCATCGATTGCAATGTCACTCCTTACTGAGGATCCTCTGATGGCTTCAAATACAATCTGCAAACAATTAGGAGACACATGACTTTTCTCATGCGAAAAAAGTAACACAATGATCTTCAAAGTGACACTCCATCAGTTTCCTGGCACTTCAAGTACCATCTTCTCAGTGATCAAATAGTTTCTTTGATATGGACATTATAAAAGATGTTTTTCAAAGACATTTTTCATCAAGAAAGGGAGTAAGAGTGTGTCTCTAACCCAATGCCTTGTGTAACACTCGTAATCCACTGTGGCTTTCATCCAGGACACACTTTGTTCTCCTTGTCTTGTCCAAAGCAATCTCTCCTTGTCCCCCTTATGCAGCAGGACGCTCAGGGTTCCAGTGCCTGAGCCATACATGTGGTAGAAGAAGATCAGACACTGAGGACCGCCTGAACCCCTCAGCTCAGTGGACATCAGTTGGGCTGACTGCTTGGGTAACATGTGAGATGCCTCAATGTACATGAAGTAGCCTTGAAGTCAGAGCAGGAGAGACTTAGTGTGTGACATCTCATGACATCAACAGGGTTAATAAAGCATTTCATGCTGAAGCATAAATCTGACTCACCTACCCCTAAGGTGTGGTCCCCCTTGGGTCCTGTGTATGATGTGGGTGTCTGTCCCCTGATCCGCAACCAATGTCCTTTCTTAGCTTTCTTTTTCTGAGTGTAGCCACAGTCCCCAGTTTCAAAGTTACAGTGTCCAGGAGGTGGATTTAAGGGTCCTAAACAGAGCACAAAAAGGGTGACCTGTTTTAGAATGGTAAAGTTAAGCCATATTACCACATTATACGTGAGTGAAATGGTTAAAAGCTTGTCTATTTCTGTCCACCGCAGCCGACACTGCCCATTTAATGTCTATGTTTGTGAGAACAGATGTTCTCCATTGCCATGGAATATATGCCTATAAACAGAATACTTAAGAACCTTAGACGAGGGCCTTGCCCATTTCCTAAAGCCGCATTGTTTAAAATGTGCTCACAACTGACAAGTAACTTCTGCCAAGCAACCTGTATGCGATAGAGTTTACCCTCTAATAGAAAAATCAGCTGCTTAAAACTTTTACAAGTCATGGGTTTCACTTCCATAAACTCAAACTGGGTCAAACACCATGTTCTTGTTTGGACAATTCTAAATATGGGGACAGGTTTAGACAAACCCTTATAAGCCAATTTTATTAATAAAAGGAAAAAACAATACCTATCCAAGCAAAACTTTTCCTTCAAGCTTATATGAATGGAAAAGCACAGATTATTTCTTTAGTTGTTCTCCATTAATGTGCGCAGGTGGAAATAAGTACATGATAAATTCATTTATCAATTGAAATTTTCCAATAATAGAGGATGTTTCACCACAACTCCTTAGCACTATTCAGATGGTATTTGTTTCTCAGAGTGATGTTGACTCTGTGATAAATTTGAGTATTTTTTGTATAATATTATTTATTAATATTTTAAACTTGCTTTTATTTTTATATTTTTAGTTTTCACTTTAATACAGAAAAGGATTAGGGCCAAGCAATAATAAAAAAAATAAAACCATATATTAAATTTCATACGTTCATATATTAGAACGTATTCGTAATTTAACAAATTTGTTCTCATAATTTAACAACTTTTTTCTCGTAATTTAATTACTTTATTCTCGTAATTTAACGACTTTTTTCTTGTAATTTAATTACTTTATTCTCAACATTTTATCTCGACTTTTTTTCTCGTAATTTAATGACTTTATTCTCATAATTTAACGAATTTGTTCTCGTAATTTAACGACTTTTTTCTCGTAATATAATGACTTTATTCTCAACATTTTATCACGACCTTTTTCTCTAAATTTAACAACTTTAATCTCGAGATGGTTTTATTTTTTTTATTATTGCTTGGCCCTAATCCTCTTCCGTACTTTAATTTTAGTTTTAGTAATTTTATGTGCTTCTGCCATTTTTTTTGATATTTCTATTTATGTTTAATATATTTTTATTTCAATTCCATTTGTGTGATTTTAGAACTTCAACTTATTTTATTTCAGTTAATTCCAAGGCAAGGCAAGTCTTTCATGTAATATTTTACTTTATTTCAGCTTAATTTCAATTAATGAAAACAATTTTAATAGTTTGTCTTATAACAGCAGTCACATGGCAGGGGAGTATAATGATCATATTGTCAGAAAAGAAAAATATAAATTAATATTTATATATATAAATGAGTATTAAATACAGTATAAGTAAATGTTAAATATGTTTCTGCCATTATAATGGCCCATTTCAGTATTCAATGTGCTCTCAATGGTGAAGCAGCAACATTAATTTGAATAATTTCAAAGCCTTCATTGTTTCAAAGAATGCACACAGTGCGACCATATGGCACTTGGCAGTAGTCATAAATGATTTCCAATTCCTGCTTTTCATTTCAGAGATGTGGATTCTGATGGTACCACATAACTCTGAAGTGTGTTTAAAAACAGTCGGTGATTAAGCTGGGAAATTTCTTGTGGGTGGTGGGAGGAAAAAAGGCATTGAAACCTGTACCCCTGTAAAAGCTGGATTTAACTTACATCATGTAACACAATTACCAACCGAATAAGGCTTTTGTAGCTGCTCAATCGGTAGAAGTACCTGTAGTAACCCGACAATCTCCAAGGGTCACTGAGATGTCATCGAGAGACACAAGTCCACAGTCCCAGAAGTTTCTGCAGATGCTGACAAATGCTACCTTAAAGGGAAGTTAATAAAAAGTTCCATAATAAAGCTAAAATAGAGATATCATAGTTGAGAACTCCTGTAATAAAGCACATAATCTTATTCAAAAACAAAACAAAAAAGGTAAATTACATATTAATTAAAAGGCACACTATTTAAAGGCTCAATATGTAAATTTCTCCGTTAGAGATTGCTTATTGAAAACAAAGGCATAGCTTGATGACGCCTTGATTTCACGGACTCATGGGAGGTGTTGTCTTCAAGTCTACAGCTGGTGGAAAAGAATCTGATGAGACTCAGGCAGAAATCATATTAAAGCTAATGTATTAAAGATTTATTACCATTACTTTAGTATGAAGCAGCATGTGGTTAAAAGCTGTTGGAGCAGAACGAGGCCGCTGGAGCGATTGTTAATGAGAGATGAATGCGACACACGACACGGCTCGAGAGCAGTGGAGCTTTTATTATGCCGCAGTTAAACGCTTCCGCTTCTTCCGGTCAAGTGTATGTGGGGTAACGCAGAGCTGTTGTATCATATTAGATACATTTGTGTGTTGAAAGTTGTTATAATGCTACTCAGCTGCTACGAGACACTTGATACATACTGCAGTAAGCTAGATCGATATTAGGCATGGTAAAACATGGTACACGCTGTAAAACAAGAAAACGAGATTTAAACAATAAGACAATGGTGTTTCCATGGTTTCTACAAAATAAAATCTGAAATCGAGGGTAACGTGGGTATGAAGTCATTATATGCGACGCACTGACACGGTCCGTGTCCTGGTTAAAATTGCTTATTTCTCTGGATTTAAACATTCTTGGAAACATTTGAAATAATATTTTAATCTAAAAATCTTACATATTGTGCCTTTAACTTTTTTTGTTCACAATTAACAAAAGTTAAATAATGAATCAATACATCATCAATCCTTCTTCCAAAATGCATTTTCGTTTTACCCTGATTCACTATAGTAAGCATATTAGTGTTTATATTTTAGACCTGACAGAATGAGTTTCACAGGAAATTGCCTACATATGTGTGTGTCTCATATCTGTAAATAGAGAAAAGTTGCTCCGGCTACTTTGACGTGTCTATTGTCAGGGAGTGGAATAGGTTAAGGCTCCGGTATACTTCAAACAAACTTCTTTTTCGTTCTTCATTCAGGGGTAAAACGAAGTTTGAAATGTGTGACCAGCGATATACTGTAATCGAACACCTGCCGCAGCCCACACTGATAAGAGCGACGTTTAGATAAATATGTAAATATGTGCCGTGCACTTTCTTCTCAGTAACAAAATAAACACAACAAAAATGAGAAAACAGTAAGCATTTATTATAGAAAGCATAAGAAAAGCGTCTGACCATAACAGCATGGGTATGTTAGCGCGAGCTCTGCAAATTAGCACTCCAATCACGTCACGTCTTCATATAGCACTTTAGTCAATGGATTGCTTAAAATCAAGCAGCTTTACAGTATCAAACAAGAAAAACAGCGTTAGTGCCTCATTTTTTTACAAGCACAACTTCATTTTGTACTATAAAGCAGCTATCTAGTCTGTTCATGTTTTCACCCACGGAGATCTTACCTCAACAAACTCTACAGATCAAATGAATCAGAGACGCGGTCCACGCGAGAGAAGGCGGAGCTTCAGCGCACACCTCCTGTTACATTATCATCACTGACCAATGGTAGTAAGAAGGTGTTTTGGTGCTGGAACTAACTTTTCCTGAAAGTTTGCTTTGGCATGCCGTTTCGAACTTCCAAAAAGAACACAAAACGAACTTCGTTTTGGCCTGATTTTGTTCGAAATGACGTCACATCAGTTCTTTCTTTGATTTCGTTTGAAGTATACCGGGGCCTTTAGTTGTCACAATGATCCATAAAAGTTGACATGGAACATGCTAAATCCCCAACCTCCGGAGAATCGCAAGTTTAAAAAAAAACAAAAAACAAAGGCAAAAAGAGAATCCGACAGATCTCATAATAAAACAAGAATCAACATTAACTTAAGCTTTTCGGAAATGGCAAGAACTGAGGGATCTTAAAATGTAAAAGCAACATAGAGATGTTTTTTTATTATTCAACAGGATAGTAAGATATTTTATTGACCAGATAAATTGGCATGTGTAGCTCTCGAACAGAGTTCAATGTAAAGCATTATCGATTGCGAAGGGTCATTTCATTATGGTTGCTGCGCTGTGCTGGAATTTATTTTCAAGGAAGTATCGTGTCTATTAATGGGTAAAGCTACCGTAGCTAATGGGTAACACCTTCAGCTAGTCAGCTTGAGATCCTTTCCATCTAAACTGGTTAGCCTAGTAGTGAATGTTTTGTGAGCAGTAGGATAACCATATTCATCCGCACAGTCACGCAGAGCCGAAGCACAACCAAAATAATGTTCTTCTGCAAAATATATGCAGTTTTGTTTTTTTAACTGCTAAAGGGCCAAAAGTTATATAGTGTACATTTAAGAGTTACATGAATAGTCCTTTTTTAATATTATTTTAAAAAGATATTTAAAAAAAAATTGTGTTTAACATTTACAAAACTCAAACTCTGATTATTCCGTTTTTTCTCTTAAATGGGTTTGAAATTTTTGAGGAAGCACAACATATTCCACAAATGGAAGCTCTAATAATGGGGTTTTGATGTGGTTAGCCTGTAGACAGACACTCCGTTCAAAAACAGTCTTGCTCTTCAGTTAACAGAACTGAGATCCCTGAGATTACAACAAGAATTCACAAGGGTGACCCAAAGTGCAATACAAGATTTGTTAGGGCTTATCATTTGGAAGTGACAAGAAAATACTTTACTAAAATAAAAAAGTATTAAAACTGAATTTGTACTTATTATTCAGGAAAACGTCCTTCTATCATCTCTAATCTGAAGAGCAGGTTCGGGTTACGCTTAAACCTTCAAGTTGTTCATCATCTCATAATTTACACAACTGTTCAAAATTTTGGGGTCCATAGGATTTTTAAATGTCTTTTTAAGTATTTTATACACACCAATGCTGCATTTATTTGATCAAAAATACAGCAAAACCACAATATTGCAAAATATTATTACAATTTAAAATAACTGTTTTTCTGTTTAAATACATATTAAAAGACGTTTATTCCTGTGATGGTAAAGCTGAATTTTCAGCATCTTTACTCCAGTCTTCATTGTCACATGATCCTTCAGAAATAATTCTAATATGCTGATTTGCTGCTCAAGAAAGATTTCTTATTATTATCAATGCTGAAAACAGTTGTGCTTATTGAAATAGAAATCTTTTGTAACATTATAAACTGTCACTTTTGATCAACAGAACCCAGTCTTGAAGAAACACATATTTACCAACAATCCATTCATTTTACACTTACCTTAGTAGGCATGGGCTTTAAGTAGGTGACTTCCACCTCTGTCCAGACATCTCTAGACCTCTCAGATACGGTCCAGATTTTCTCCTGAGCTATGTTGTTTTCATCATAGATATAGAGAGCCAGAGCATTATCTAATTTCATGAAGCCATGCAAGGCATAGTAGAACCTGAGGCAGTATTTATGGTTCCCTGGTAGGGACGGTCCAAAAAGACGACCCATATACCCTGGACGAGAGGTATAACGAGTGTTGGTCAGCAGAAAAGACCCTGTGGATATAATGGACACACATAAGAGATATAAATTTTAAATGAACAGTCATATGATCTTTTTTGATAATATTAATATTAATTGAATACCCATGAAGTAGAGGTAAAAAGAAACTAACTCATTAAAACAATTCCATTTAAATGTGCATAAAAAAATATATAATGAATGTAAATATATGATATATGAGTAGTGTCTAAAAGTGTGGTTTTAACCACAAAGCATTACTGATCAAGCTTGTACACATTTTTTGTCACAAATTTGGTGCTCTGATGAAAAGAACAGTCTCACTTTCGCACCAGTGCCTGTGGTGTGATCACCGAAGCGGTAAACATTTGGTTTCACAGAGACCCTGTTCCACACTGAACCTCCGGTCTGTTCCTGATAATACTGACAAAGTCCCTCCTCAAAGTCACAGTTTGCAACAGAGGGGTCAAACGCTGGCTCTGAAATGTGAATCACATGAAACAAAGTCAAAACATGAACCTCTCCCACATGCACAGACTTTCCGTAAAATGTATGTAAAATGCTGACAAAAGGGAATATCGATGCGGTTGCTACATAACAGGACAACAACAAGAAAATTCCCTTTTAAACAGCCATTTGTGGTCTGGTTTAGGCTGTAGGGTACATAACTGAAGGCCTCTCTGAAAAAAAAAGGGACTACTTTCTATCCCAAAGTATATGATGGTGGAAAAATATTTCTTCAATTCTCATTAGCTACATAAATCAGAAGTATTTAAAAAAATAAAAATAAAATAAAATATTGGCCTACATGTTACATTAAATTACAACCTGATCTCATGGGAAAGCATAACTATTTTAAGAGATGCCGATTTTGTATAAATTCGTACAATGTGAATCGTATGAAAACATACAGGTTTTTTTTGTTGTTGTTTTTTTTAAAGGTCCCCTAGAACGTGTTTTCACAAGATGTAATATAAGTCTAAGGTGTCCCCTGAATGTGTCTGTGAAGTTTCAGCTCAAAATACCCCATAGATTTTTTTAAATTAATTTTTTTAACTGCCTATTTTGGGGCATCATTAACTATGCGCCGATTCAGCGCGCGGCCCCTTTAAATCTCGCGCTCCCCGCCCCCGAGCCCGCAACTCTATATACATTGCATAAACAAAGTTCACAGAGCTAATATAACCCTCAAAATGGATCTTTACAAAATGTTCGTCATTCATGCTGCATGCATGCATCAGATCATGTGAGTATAGTATTTATTTGGATGTTGAGCGTACACAGATCATACAAACTATACGAATGAGATCGTATGACTTTAAACAAATTAGCCACCAATTCACCAAAACGTAAAATAGTTACGAATTGACATGAGATTTTGTTGCAAATTAACTTCAAATTCAACTTTACATATTGCATGTGATGACCTCATAGATCAGGATTTTACAGTGCAGATCAATAAGCATTTGTTCAAGAAAGTGCGATGGTGGTTTCTGATGTTATTCGATACAAGAGAAAAAGGTATTTTACCAAGAGGAGCCTTTAGCACAGTCATACCCCAAGTATTAAAGGTGAAGTAAGCAAATTCTGAGAAATGCTGTTCGAAAACTGAAATAAACACCCAAATAAACAATTTTGTGAATATTTGCTAGATGTCAGTTCTGCGTGTGCTAAAAAAATATTGTGCTTGTACATAGTCCTGGCTGTGTAAATAGGAGAAAAAACAAAGAGGATCAGACTGATCAGAATGAGCACCAAAACACTCCTTTAGCCAATCAGCAGTAGGGGGCGTATACACTCATAATGGGGGAGGAGAGAGAGTGAGCAAGCGGGACATTAGTAGAAAGACTGTAGAAAGAGAGTTGGCTGAGATATTGCCTAGCTAATCTAGCTTTCTAGAGCTGGAGAGATGTTAGAGAGTGGGAAGGCCTGAAAACGGATGCCAAGGTTGCTTTGTTTCTGCTCAATAAGCGAGTAACACTGGTTTTGCTTTGTTTCACAGAACCAAAATACATTGTTGTTGTTGTTGTTGAATTAAGGTTGAATTCATGCATGCTTGGCCTAGCTGTCTGATGCGCCAGCTGTTAGTCACTGCCTGTGTTGCATAGCGTGTTTGTTATTTTGGGGGCGGAGCAATGAAGGGAGGGATGTGTTTCTTTAGGGGTGAGTCTGTTTGGGTTTCCATTTTCAAATATGAGTAGTGTTTCTCAGAAATCGCTTACTGAACCTTTAAGTAATTGAACACTAATGACATGTTAAATTGTTAAATCTTCATTGCCAGATAAGCATGGTAGAAAATTACTCAAGCAAGAGAAACAGAAGTACAGAATATACAGTTGCATGAAAAAGTATGCAGAATCTGTGAAAATGTGAATAATTTTAACAAAATAAGAGAGATCATACAAAATGCATGTTGTTTTTTTTTATTTAGTACTGTCCTGAGTAAGATATTTTACATAAAAGATGTTTACATAAAGTTCCCAAGATCAAAAAAATAGCTGAATTTATTAAAATAACCCCATTCTAAAGTATGGGAACCATTCTTTTTGTTGTCATTTTTATTTTTTATATATATATATTTTTTTTTTTTACTTTTTTGCTTTTTTAAAGTATGAAGGACACTAAAAATAACCCTCAGTTGGGCGTACGCAGATCATACAAACCATATGAATGAATTAGCCACCAATTCACCAAAATGTAAAATAGTTACGAATTCCCATGAGATTTTGTTGCAAATTAACCTCAAATTCAACTTTACATATTGCATGTAATGACCTCATAGATAAGTATTTTGCAGTGCAGAGCAATAAGCATGTGTTCAAGAAAGTGCAAAGGTGGTTTTTGATACACCGCTTAATACTGTTTTGTTACCTGGATGATCTTTTTTTTTTTTTTTTTTTTGTGATGGTTGGTCATGAGTCCCTTGTTTGTCCTGAGCAGTTAAACTGAGCTCTGTTCTTTAAAAAAATCCTCCAGGCCCCAAAAATTCTTCAGTTTTCCAGCATCTTTTGCATATTTGAACCCTTTCCAGCAGTGACTGTATGATTTTGAGATCCATCTTTTCACACTGAGGATAATTAAGGGACTCAAACACAAAGGTTCAAACATTCACTTATGCTCCAGAAAGAAACACGATGCATTTAAAAACAGTCGTAGATCATCCAGGTAATCACACACAGTATCAAGAATGGTTCCCAAACTTTTGAACTGGGTTATTTTAATAAATTCTGTTATTTTTTTGTCTTGTAGACTATATGTAAACACCTTTTATGTAAAATATCTTACTCAGGACAGTACTAAATAAAAAAACAACATGCATTTTGTAAGATCTTTCTTATTTTGTTCAAATTATTCATGATTCTGCAAGTGGTTTCCATACTTGTTCATGCAACTGTAGTGTGTCTACAGAATGCCAATCAAACTTGCTAGTGGTTTCGAGCTCTGTAAACAGATGTATTGTGATGTTTGGGATTACGCACAGTTGCATAAGGCATGTTAGTGCTTATTATGCAACAGAACCACACTGACCTGTCTCTGTGTGGCAAAACTCTGATGAGAAAGAAATGTCATCCAGAGCAACATATCCACCACGGGCACTGTTGAACGCCACCTCAAACACCACCTAGTAAAGCAAATACACAATCTAAATTAGACAAATGACGTGGCCTGCACAAAGGGAAGTCCCCAAAAGGATTCATTCATTTTGAAAAAGTTTTAAATTGATTTTAGTTTGTAATTTAAAACACTACAAGGTTCAAAGGGTAGTGCATTAGTAACACTTCAGACAGTGAACTCAACTGCTGGAGAGAATCTCCAGACTCCACACACACTCCCATTCTCATTATTTACATTGTCTCCCAGAGTTGGCTGCTCACACTCAAACATGGCAGCCACAGCGCTAGCTCTTCACTTCAGGTTTACACTATTCCTACAGATGCAAAATAAACACTCTTTTCTACCCTGCACAGAGATGACGTTATGTATGGTTTGAAATAGATCACACTTTGAACTATATTTGGAAATTACCAAAGATATCTCTTACCATTCTTACAGTTCATAATCAAAGCAGTTTTGATTACATTTATTACGTCAGTTTTCAGTAAAACTATCCATACTTGATTTGGTTGAACTGTATATAATATATACAATATACTAAAATATATACTAAAACACTTACTGACCCCAAACTTTTGAAGTCGTGAGTTTTTTAACAATGTTTTTTTTTTTTTTTTTTTTTGGCAAAAATAAATACTGCATTAAATTGGTTGGTAACAGTTAAGACTTTTTACAGTGTGTGTGTGTGTGTGTGTGTGTGTGTGTGTGTGTGTTTCTATTTAAAAAGAAAACAACTGTTTTCAACAATAATAGAAATATTTCTTTATCACCAAATCAGCATATTAGAATGTTTTCTTAAGGATCATGTGACACTGAAGACTGAAAATTGAGCAAAATATTTAAAAATCTTACCAAGCCTAAACTTTTTAATGATAGTATATATTCCAATTAGTTATGAATGTCAAAATATGAATATTAGTCCAAGTTAGTGACATTCTTTACTAACTGAATGTACATTAACTAATATTTGCTAATCCTATTATTGATAAATATTGCAAAAGTGTTAGCTATTCATCTACTGGTGTTCAAAATATATTTATATAGGGGATGTAAAGAACCCTTCATAGAACATTAATTCATAATTGTTTGACTTAAACAAGACTGTACAAGGTCTTATATACATTACCCATGTAATAAAAGAAGGCCCCTTTTATAAATAGGTGCTAGTTTTGTTAGGATAGTGTTCTTCCGTATACATGTGGGAACTACAGCTCTTAAGCCGTTAGTGTATTTGCAAATGGCTTTAGTATATTGTAGGTAGTTAAAACTTCTAAGATATAATAAGTAGACATACCATCTCTTCTAAATAAAAGCTTACATATGGATAGTGTCAACATGTGAATGTACTTAATTGCAGTACAGTACGTTACAAATACCTGTTGTGTTTAATTTTACTTTATATGAGACTATTTTAAATTAACGTTAAGTTGGGTGCAAGCAGATTTGTTTAAAATGGATATTTATTTTCTGATGGAAACTAAATGCACTTAACTTAAAAAAACAAAAAAAAAAACATGCATCTTTGAAAATGTTTTTTTTTCTGTTCTGTTGCTGTACAGTTTATATTTGAAGCAGTGTTTTTGTTGGCCTCTCTAATGTCACCATGCTGTCGATCAAAATTGAGCAATGCAGTGATACTTAAAAACATCACTGACCTCTAAAGGATGTGGTGCCTTAATATCCACTTGCACTAACTTCCAATTTGAAGTTGCATACACATCAGGTCTCCATATCTCTTCATAGTGGCCCAGCAGGTCCTTAGTGAAGACTGAGAAGAAATTCCCAATAGCTTGGTTCCTTTGATAGTAAAAGGACAAGCATCCTGCCATTGAAGTGGTAGTCATTGGCGACACCAACTTAGCCACCTCCTGGAACCTTTTGGCATAAACTGAGTCCACATACATGTAGTGACCTAGTTCAGAGTGGAGAAATTATACAAAGGATGGATTCACAAACCACATTCCTCAGGGTAAGAGAGTAAGCAAGCTCCAAACCAAGAGAATTGTGGGTTGAGAAAAGCTATGGTCTTGTTGGAGAGCCTGAAATGATTCATTCCAGCTCTTGACCTTTTGTGCAGTATGAAGCTGTTCTGTCAGTCTGCATTACCTCTCTCATTGTTCATGGTGTGGTCATCTGGAAGGTTTGACTGAGGGTCACGGGCCAAACTCCCACCCACGTACCAGTTCACATTGGGATTCCACTGATTACTGTAGCCACACAAGTGATGCTCCTCAAAGTTGCACTCTAAAACAGACATTAAACATCATTATTAATATGTTTTGGGGAATGGGGAGGAGCGTATAACTGCATTTGCACAGTGGTTCTCAAAGAGACAATAGCGGTGGTATAGAAAGTTACATTCAAATCAACCCTGTTAACCAATGAGGTTTGTGTGCAGTGTTCTAACATGCATGTCAGATTCATGCAGGGATTTTTATTTCTTTTTTTGACACAATGCAATCGAATGAAATCAGAAGACTTGGAATGTAGCATATAATGTAATGGACTGCTGTTACTGTACTTTTATATTTTTTAGAGTTGCAAAACAGCTACATTCACCATCCTCTCATCCCTTATACCTTTCATGAATAAAATCAAACGGGTTTGCAGCAACATTACTATTTTGGAGTAGTAGTCACTTTTTTTATATATATATTCAGCTTTATATTTAGACCAACATTAATGAATAACAAAAACAATTAAAGCTGCAAGCAGCGATGAAAGGGCCCTCACACTGGGGGCCACCACCACCGGCCTCAGGAAAACAGTGAACAGTGGGCGACATGCATGTAAGCGAGTAAATACAGGAAAATTATGGCAAAGTCATTTCGACGTGCCACACTTCCTGCTGCCAACAGGTGCCGCTTTGACTATTACTGAAAATTGGCAAGTTGATGCTTTCAGGCCAGGACTGTTACCAAACATGTGAAGTTTGGAGCAGATCAGACATTTATGCCTGAGTTACAACAGCTTCTTGTTTCATGGCGTTAATCGTATAATTTAGCACTTAGCCAAGTGTTGCATGATTGATGTTTCTAGTATGCTTGGTACTTTATGGCATATTGAAATGTGTTTCTGAGAGTGAATTATAGTGCAAAGCATGTCATTTCCTGTTGTCAGCAGGTGGCGCTATGACTAACTGAATATTGGCATGTAGATGTCTTCAGGCCAGGACTTTCATCACACATGTGAAGTTTGGGGCAGATCAGACACTGTATGCCCGAGTTACAACAGCTTCCTCTTTCATGGCGAAACATCAGACTTTGTCAGGCCGCCACAGTCACGCCCTTCAACAAAAACTCAAGATCTTTGCAAGTTAACATCACTAAGGCCTATAGATTAGACTGACTAAATGTGATGTTGATCTGTTTAAAGCTCTAGGAGGAGTTTGTTAAAGTACAACGTCTGGAAATGGCAAAAACTGCGAAAAATTTTGCAGAAAATGCAAAATATCTCACTTCCTGTTGGGTTTTCAGATTTTGCACCCAGGAATTTTTGTAGGTAATGGGATGTTACATCTGTCTGCCAAATTTCGTACATGTACGTGAAACGTAGTGCGAAGGGCGCTTAATTGAAATTTTGTAGGTGGCGCTATAGGACTATTTTGCCACACCTAATTCTGAAACCCATATCAGACGTAAATTTTCACCACTTCTGACGCGTGTGCAAAGTTTCATGAGTTTTTGAGCATGTTTAGGCCATCAAAAATGTGATTCATTTATATATTCATTCATATATATATATATATATATATATATATATATATATTATATATATATATATGGGTTGCAAAGGCCTTTAGACTTTCAAAGTGAGGCATCGCAAAAAATAAATAAATAAGCCAATTAATTAGCATAATAAGGTGTTCCTGCACAAAGTTTGGATTTTACAATGTGGTCCATTGTACTGGTTAAGAGTATAAAATTTGAAGACTTACCTATACAGTATCCAGGGATGATGTGTATTTCAAAAATAGCAACGCTATTGCCCATTCCTGTGCTGGGTTTAGCCTCAAATAATAGCTAAATGTCAAAAGTAATAAACAAAGAGAAAATAAACCGTTTGGGCTAGAACAGTTCAATATGCACCAACTGCTATCAATTCAACTGACAAAAATGTTTATTTTATTATCCAAAACCTTTAAAACAATCTAACTTATTATGACAGGGCACAACCTCTTCACTCTCTTTCAGTGATTCTATAAATCATAAATCAAACAGCTTCAGTTTTACACACGGTCTAATTTTAGAGTAAATATAACGTCAGAAAGTTTACTTCATACATCTCAAGACAAAATTAGCATAATAGATTCACTTTGTTTCCAGTCATAATTTATAACACTTGTTATTAAACAAAGTCAATTTCTATTCTTTTGTGCTTTGTTATTCCTTACCCTCAGTCCAAATGTAATTCCCAGAAACACAGAATTACTGTTAGTGTAGTAAAATAGTACAAGTGCTTGTCTGATCAAGGGAGAGGCGTATCCACAGTAGTATTTACAAAGGGCTCTTTTCTTCACTCAGCTCCACTCAAACCCTCTAGCAAACTAGGAATAGTCTTGACTACATTATTTCACATACACAACCCCCTCGTTTCCTTACTTTGCATTCAAACACAGAAGTGACTGTGCCATGTCAGGCAGATACCTGGTAAGCCCCAGACATATTACGAAGGTCCACGCTGGCAATGAGCCAACTGTCTGAGGGTCTCTCCGCCGTCCATAACATGTAGTCAAAGTTCTCGCCCTCGGGTCGTAAATGCAGTTGAAGAGAGCCTGAACCTGAGATCTGATAGACCAACCGCATACAGCTCCAGTCTCTGAGCTCCAGCTCTGGGCTGACCAGGACAAACTTTTCTTTCTCACCAGAAAATGATGGATCTGCTGTGATGAAGCGACCTGAAAGAATCAGAAGAGTCATAATTTCAATACTGGTGAGAACATTTGTGCAGAAACGCATGCATTATGTCATAAGTCTAAGAACAGAAAAGAAACACTTTAAAATGTAAAAGAAGTTTATAGTTAATGATTGTTTACATTCAAATCTGTTATTTTCAGTGGATCTGTATTTTCTAAAGCCAAGTCAATCTAATGATCCACGGTTTCACAGGGTCATCATTAATGAACAGAAACCTCTTAAAAAAAACATAAATAAAATGAATGGGTGACTGTTTCACCATTTTAAACTGTGTGTCAAACAACAGGTGTGATCTGTATCGGGTTCTCCAAAATGCATGCAATCACAGCAAATGAAGACTCAAGTGTTCATTTAACAGTCCATTTAATCTTCTGACTTTAACAAAGAGACTGTTTAGAGCACAGAAATAGATTACCTTCACATTTAAACAGTTTATTAAAGAAGAAATATCAGCTGTCAGAAGTAAAGTAATCATATATGTTGTGAACGTATCCAATTTCCTCTTGTTTAATTTGCATCAAACCTCGACATGATGTAAGAGTGTGTTTGCTGCTGTTAGCTTCAGTGATCTCTGATAACTCCAGATGTTCTCATGGTGATTCATTCCAGGTGCCAGATGAAAAAGATGCCTTTTTTTCTTCTCTCTTCAAGACCTCTTGCAAAAACATACTAATTATCTAAACTTTGGGATCTCATATATTTAGTCCATGAGCAAATGCCAATCGTTAAAATCCCACTTCTCTGGCCATGACATCAGCTTCTGAGGTAGGTGTTTAAAATAGTGAAGTCATGTCTTTTGTAAGGTCCATTGAATTTAGTCCCCATTTTGTGGAAACACAATAAATTCACAATGAACCACAAAGTAGTCTTAACAAAAACACACAGTCAATGTATTAGCACAGTCACAAGGTCAGCATTTTCAGCGATGGTTGCAAACATGAGAAATAAAAGGCTGGATTTAATCACAAGCAGTTCACGTTTACAGTTTTTCTCAATTGCTAACACACAATTCATGAAACAACTCACCATTTTCTCACAACCATAAACACAATCTCGTAACTACACGCCAACTTGTACAAACCTCAAACTTTCATGTCAAAATCAAATATTTCAGACTTAAAAAACGTATTCACTTTTGTCAAAATCAAAATTTGGGCTCAGATGACGCACAAAGGTTCTGGCTACATCTATAATTCAGATTTTTAATCCCCGTATCCGCTTACATATATTTATATATAATCTATTTTTAATCTCTATAATAAAAATGTATAATTCAGATTTTGATCTCCATATCCATTTACATATATTATATATATTCTTCCAAGGGGTTTTTTCCCTCCTAGGACTTTTTTTCCCAGTGCTAGCACGCTGGGTTTTTCTCCTAGGGTTTTTTCCACCCCTGGGAGTCAGCCGACATTGGCTTAATGTAGCACCATCTTGTATATGTTACATATTACCATGCTTGTTTGCACAGCTTATTTTTAACCACTTCCCTTTTTCTGTGCTTCTAATATGTAAAGCTGCTTTGAAACAATTACCAATTGTAAAAGCGCTATATAAATAAATTTGACTTGACTTGACTTGACAAAACCTGCAAATACACAGACTACTTTCCTGCCCGGTGAACACTAGTGAGATCAATTCATAACACTGTAACAAAAACCTCTTATTGGGATTTGGCAGCTTAGTGCTTAAAAGTAAACTGCAACAATGAGCTGCAAGGAAAAATTATTTCCATTTCACTACTGGAAAGTGATGAGATGAATTTAGATCAGTGTTTCTCAACCCTGGTCTTGGAGGACCCCCAACACTGCACATTTTGAAAGTCTCCTCTGTCTGACACACTCATTTCAGGTAGTGGAGTTTCTTCTTCTAATGAGCTGATGAGTTGAATCAGGTGTATTTAATTAAGCAGAAAGACAAAACCTGCAGTGTTGGGGGTCCTTCAGGGTTGAGAAACACTGATTTAGATGAAGAAGTTGATCTTACAAGAGAAGAAAAGTTCAAAAAGTAAAGAACTAAATATGAATTGTGTATGCAACACAGTACAGTATACTGTCAATTACAGTAATACAAAAATAAAGAAATAAATTCACCATCCTCTGCACCTTCAGCCAATTTTCATTACAGTGTACAGTACTATATCAGTTTCTTGCTCTTCTGACAAAAGACTTTCTCTACCTTCCTTAGGGAGTCGTCTCTCAAAACTACAGCACATGTTTTTAAGCTACAAATAAATTTGACAACCACGAATTTGAGGGTGTACATGTGCTAGTTTCCTGGACACAGAATAGTGAAATTTATCTTATATAAAGTACTGTTACTGTGTACTGTAATTATACTGTATGTGTAAGTAGTATAAAACCCTGTCGATGACTCTAAGATTTCTAAAGCACATCACCTGTGCTCCTGTTTATATTATCCCGATGTCCCGAGATTCTGATTGATGTGTCATAATTTTTGCTACTGAATGTTTACTGATGGATAAATGTGTGCTAGTTGAGTTCACATAGTGACACTTGAGTTAGTTATAATCATGTGTTTGTGTTTTCTGAATGAGAACATGGTCGAACCACTGTAAAATAAGGGCATTTTTGTGTAGTTTTGCAGAAAACATTAAGAAAATTGGAAAGTGAAACGTGTTTATAGTTTTGAGAAATGTGTCTTTGTTTTGAGAATTGTATAAATGGTCTGGGAAATTGTGCCAAATGAATCAGTTATAGTGTGTTAGCAATCGAGAAAAAATGTAATGAAAACAAACTCAAAATAACATTTATAATACAAGATACCAAAACAAGTCAAGCAGAACAACCAACATAACCTAGATGAGAACGGACAATGAACTGAACAAACTAATCAATAAAATAGAGAACAGGTGCAGATCATAATCAATCAATAAAAAAACTATAAGGAAACCAAACTCGTCCAGCCCGTCCACACGTTTAGCAACAGCAACAACAACAATAATAGCAGACTACATGCTTGTGTTTGTGCCGCAGAAGCTAGCCTATTTGCTTTACTAAAGTAAAGCTTTATTTCTAAGCTTTACTGAAGTTTGTATACAGCAGCGCGCAAGGTTTATGCGCATGCTCCAACTCTTATTCTCTATTTTTAGTGCATCTCTGTGGCAAAATTACAGCACCACATTTTGGCATGTATACTACATCGTTTTGAGTCGGTTTCAGCGTTTTTGTGTGTATGCAGATATTTCTTGAGATGAGGAAAATAAATGGAGGAACCTGAACATAGGAACCTGAAACAGACAATAAACCCAAAATACCAATACCCGTAACAAGCATACAGTTGAACATTGAAAACTAGTATATAGGCAACATACGTAAATACATTTTAACTAAAAAGGGGAAAGAGCTGATGTCACTGACCTATGTGGCTTATAACACACTATAAAAAAGTTCCAGGTGACTCAAAATGCTTCTGTGACTAGTTGCAGAGCCTTAAAGGGAATTCTGTCATCATTTACTCACCCTCAAGTTGTTCCAAACTTCTGCTAAACACAAAAGAAGATATTTTGAAGAATATGGGTAACCAAACAGGCCCAGGGCCCAACTGACTTTCATGGAAGTGTTCAGCAGAAGAAATGCATGCAGGTTTGGAACAACTTGAGCGTTAGTAAATGATGACAGAATTTTAATTTTTGGGTGAACTATTGCTTTAAGTTATAGCCTTAGGTTAATTCATTAAGATTAGAGTCTCAATCGTGCACGTCTACCAGGTATATTGTTGAAAATACTAATCTAATGCAAATTAACAAATTTTGGTGTAGCTTCAATGAACTTTCTGTAAGTTGTGATTTTAAGTTAGTTCAATATGTGTCGTAGATGCAGACAACTTTTTCTTGCTTTACTTACTTGTCCTTTCTCATCCCACCTCCCCCTTTCTCTCTCATATTTGGCTTTCTGTCTACTCTAAACTGTCCAGTCTAAATAAAGCCAAAAGTCCACAAATAAATCTAAAAACAAATATTTTAGATTGACTCAACTACAATTTGTATTTTTTATGGAAGCCTTTTCCCCTCTACCTTGCAATGGCATCTCTGATATGCACCAATGTGCTCCCCAAAAACAAAGGTGTAAAGTACTTAAGTAAATGTAATTAGTTAATGTACTTAAAGGGTGCCCTAGAATTAAATATTGAATTTATCTTGGCATAGTTGAATAACAAGAGTTCAGGACATGGAAATGACATACTGTCACGATCACCGTCTGTTCCTGTCAGTTCCCGGACTACATTACCCACAATCCTCCCTGCCAGTCACATGGTCACTCCACACCAATCACCTGTCGCCACATACAGCCATGCACACACTCCTCACTAATCACCACACCCAGCTGCAGTACATTAACAGGACTATAAAGGACTCACACTCACACCACCAGTTTGCGAAGTCTTGATTCCTTGTGACAATTCTGAGCGTTTCCTTGTTTTCTGTCTGCCTGTGATTGATCTTGCCTGTTCCTGTTTTTGACCCGTTGCTGCCTGTCCTGACCCTTGCCTGTTATACTGTTCTGTGAATGATATCTGCCTGTCCTGACCATTGCCTGCACCCTGATTACGATCCTGCCTGTCCCTTGCTGTTCTCGTCTGCTCCTGATTGACCCTGCCTGTACGACATTCTTAATAAAGCTTGCATTTGGATCTTACCATGACTCCCGCTTCGTTACACATACACTGAGTTTCAAACTCCATTGCTTCCTCCTTCTTATATAAATCTCATTTGTTTAAAAGACCTCCGAAGAACAGGCGAATCTCAAAATAACACCGACTGTTACGTAACAGTCGGGATCGTTAATATGTACGCCCCCAATATTTGCATATGCCCATGTTCAAGGCATTAGACAAGGGCAGGACATCTGGATGTGCACAGCTGAATCATCAGACTAGGTAAGCAAGCAAGAACAATAGCGAAAAATGGCAGATGGAGCAATAATAACTGACATGATTCATGAAATCATGATATTTTTAGTGATATTTGTAAATTGTCTTTCTAAATGTTTCGTTAGCATGTTGCTAATGTACTGTTAAATGTGGTTAAAGTTACCATCGTTTCTTACTGTATTCACGGAGACAAGAGCTGTCGCTATTTTCATTATTAAACACTTGAAGATTGTATAAATCATAAACACAACTTCATTCTTTATAAATCTCTCCAACAGTGTGTAATGTTAGCTTTAGCCAGGGAGCATAGCCTCAAACTCATACAGAATCAAATGTAAACATCCAAATAAATACTATACTCACATGATCCGATTCATGCATGCAGCATGAATGATGAACACTTTGTAAAGATCCATTTTGAGGGTTATATTAGCTGTGTGAACTTTGTTTATGCTGTTTAAGGCAGTCGAGAGCTCGGGGGCGGGGAGCGCGAGATTTAAAGGGGCCGCGCACTGAATCGGTGCATATATAATTATGGCTCAAAATAGGCAGTTAAAAAAATGTATTAAAAAAAAATCTATGGGGTATTTTGAGCTGAAACTTCACAGACACGTTCAGGGGACACCTTAGACTTATATTACATCTTGTTAAAACTGGTTCTAGGGCACCTTTAAGACTTTTACTCAAGTCGTATTGGAATTGGTGACTTGTAACTTGTAGTGGAGTCATTTTCAATGTAAGGTATCTGTACTTTTACTCAAGTATGGTTTTCAGGTACTCTTTACACCTCTGCCCAAAAGCCTGTCCCTCACATGAGAGTGCAATTATTAACAAACGATGAATGATCCATCCAATGATCCCATTAATTCCCAGACAAAATCATCACCCGCTGCATATTTTAATAAAATATTATCCATCAAAGTAACAAACCATGCGAGCAATAACATTTCTAGAGGCAATAATAAGTAGTGGGAAAATTACTCTGCACATTTTTTTTCCCAACATGAAAGAGGCTTTTAGTGAAGAAACAAATAATGAGTAAAGAGCAATTCTCACTAAACACTCAAAATTATCACTGCAGCAGCTGTTATTCAGTAAGTGTGAAGGAGATCTGGCTGGAAGTAACCCACCTCCTTCTGATTCTTCATAAAAATGGTTTAAAGTTTACATGAACTCTGTGAATGTCTGCTGTGCATCTTCAAACGCTCTTCAAATGATTTCTACAGCTGCTGAAAATGGCTGGAGAAACAAGGTTAGCAGATCTCCACATTCAGTTGTTTCTCATCATTTCCATCTCAGCTCCTTCTGGACATGTTTTTTCTTATTTATAGTTTTTTGGCTGCATGAATATTGAATAAAATGATAAATACACTAAATTGTATTAATTTCTATGCTTTAATAATAGCAAAGAGTGGGCACATTGATACACAGTAAGCATATGCCTATCTTTTTATAAAAGAAAAGAAAAGTTATATGGCAAATAGATCATCATCTGCTTTCATTCATTAAAAGTTTAGTAAAGTTCCTTCATTTTCCTAAAACTAAGAAGTCTGTCTCTGCTGTGTTTCCACTACAAAGTCAGTGTTGTCTAGGAAACCAAACAGAGACACACATTTGTTGCCAAGTCTTGTTTTATTGACCTGTGGGGAAAAACTCACTCCACAAGCAGGAGACAGTTGTCAACCAGACAACTGCCCAGGATATTTTCACTGGATTACACTTCTTTCATCATAACAGTCATTCTAAAGCATCTTCTCTGTTTCCCCCACAGCTGAGCCCATCCAGTTGTTCACCAGCCATCATAGTTTTTGGCAGAGGACAGAAACAAAAGTTAAGCTATGAAAACAAAGCTTATTTTTAGAACAGAGCACAAGCGTTGTTATGGAAAGCGCTTGTGCTCAAAGCACAATGATATTAAGGTAAATACAAATACAAGTAGCATACAAGAAAAAAAAAATGTATGACAGCTGTCCTGCAACATGCGTCTCTTGTGAGATGTTGAGAAGAGTTATAGCATGCATGATCTGTGAAGCATCTCTGGCCAGTGTGCATCATCAAGGCCAATTAATAATCTATGGAAATTCTTAGTTCTGATGAACAGATATCGGATAAAGACCTGTCATGTAGTCCAGACTCACTTGAAGAAGTGCAGATGTGCAACGATTAATCCTTAAACACTGAAGAAAGTAGGGCAGCACTTTTTATATAAATCCTGCATAATGATGCATTTCAATACATCCACAATTCCAGTTATAACCTAAATTAAAGTATACAGGGTGCACCATGTGGTAACCAGGTACCCATGTTACCAGTGCTCATGAAGAGATCCTCCATATTTATAGCCAAAAATTTGATTTGTAATTTGGTATCTAAAATTTGATTGGCTGCTGATGGTCGTTTTTGTTGATTTGCGCAATTGATTTTTCATGGCTTGATTAGCACTTGCCCTGAGAAGACAAGTCAAATTAAATTTTCCTTGATCAAACAAATTGGCATGTATCCTCAGAATGTCTTCTTGTCTGTGGTGGTCAGATTGTTTAATTGATTTATATCTTCAAAAAACTTTGAAAAATCAAATAATTCTTTTTGCCATGAGGGTCTTGGAACAATGTGTGCCAAGCTTTATATGCTTGCAATTTGTATGCTCTTTCCAAATATTACACTAAAGAAAATGTGAATCTGCACATTTCCACTACATTATGCGCATTATATCTCTTGTCGTGATGGAACCCATTACTTCAGAGAGCTATTTGTGTTTTTGGACATTGTTTTATTAAATGCTGTGAGGAGACGCAGAAGAATTGATGAAATATCTCACATCGGGGCTAAAACGGCTGAGGTGCCCATATGCCGGTGAGGCAACCTCTGTATATAGCCCACCTGCAAGTTCCTGCGCACAAATGACTATGGCTAGAGTTTAAACTTTCAAATTCCGTATGAATGTCAAGGGAAGAGTTGTGTGCCAACTTTTTGTTGGGCCTAATGCACAATACCATGGTGTTTTACATGCACAAATGGTCACAACACGTCATCAGTATATGATAAAATGTTTCCATCATCAAACGACGTTTTAAAATGAAAACGATCCTCATCTACACTGCCGTTTCCACAGTATTTCAGAAAACTATCTCCGTCTATACTGCATGAAACGCATGTCCAATGACCATTCATACACACTAGGCATGCGCGTTCCAAGTGTAAACAGTTGCCTCTTGTACATGTAGGCATCTGCAGTATTAAAAAGTGCAGACTTTAACTGCACAATGGCTGCTAAAAATGACAACAAAGCCAGCAAAGATAAGATTGCAGTTCAGTCTCCATGTTATTGTTTACACGGTCGTCAAGGATACTCAGAGTGAACGTGGGCAGCCACGCCATCATTTTCAAAAGTCTCCATTTTGGTCCGTTTATACAGAAACACAACCCCAGCGTTTTCAAACTAAAATGGGGTCTGCAGCATTTTCGAAAGTCTCAGTTTTTGAGGTTCGAAAACACCGGCGTAGTATAAAGACAGCAAAACGAAAACGCACTAGTGTAAATGGGGCCTAAATGTCAATGTTAATTTGGAGACCATTGCTGCGTTCCAATTCGCCTACTTATACTACGCCCTAAAAGTATGTACTCTTTCTGTGAACAAAAAGTACTTACTTTTGAGTGTGTAGCAAAAGAGTAGACAAGCTTTGGGACATACTAACACGTCATACAATCGCGTCAATTCTCTCTGTCGCATCCTGTCACCGTAAACTGGCCTGTCAATCATCTTACATCCTCCACATTTCATTTAGTTAATTTCCTACCGTATCGGAGAGAAATACAGCACGTTGATCTGCAGTCGCGGGTCTTTCATGTGGAGAACTGTCCTCATATTTATGCATAATGATGCATTTAAAAGTTAATGGCCATTCGGATCTTTATAAAAGTCCACATTGGTATTTGCAGATGAAAAATAACACGGGTAACATTAAATATATATTTTCTATCAGGTTAAAATGATTATTAGTCACTCAAATCTCTCAGCGTCGATCGCGCGTATCCGCCATGTTTTGTAGTTTTTTAACACTTTTTACTCGTGTTTGTAGTTCTGAACTGAATCCTCGTCCAATGCGCAATGGGTTGTGGGCAATATTAGCCTTTATAGTGTGCACGGATCCACACTTCGAAAATCTACCGGAAATAGTAGACCATCCGGGGACTTTTGGCATACTCTTTTCAACATACTATGCTTTGGGACACACTTATTTTAATCTCACATACTATTTAGGATGGATAGTATGGACATTGGAACGCAGGGTAAATTTACACTAGTGCGTTTTTGTTTTAAAATGGCGTTCCAAGATGAAAACTATCCTTGTCTACACTGGCATTTCCATAGCGTTTCAGAAACGACCTCAGTCTACACTACTCGACAGAAAACACGTCACATGACCATTCATGCACTCTATGGGTCTCATTCATGAAACAAGAGCAGAACGAATTTTTGTGTAAATCGTGTGTAAAGTGGTTCTGGCGTAAATTTTCGGATTCATTAAAATGTTCGTATTTTCCAAATGTTAGTTGGTACGAAAGAAATCTACACCTGCTCCCAGCCACGCGTAAATAGTGCGTTTAACATCCGAACGTTTTGCTCATTAATAAGGCTGCATTTGAATTCACCTTAATAAGGTACATATTTACAGCATTTTGAAAAAAATATTATATATAGTAATCACATACGTTTTTTCTTTTTACTTTTGTTTTGAGAGCCAGTAATAAGCTGCGTTCACGTCACCTTGTATTTACCGCGATCTTGAAATGACGTTATATTCGGAGCTGTTCACGTCCTTTTGGTCCTTGGACTGGAAATTATGCGTTTCCATGGCACCACTATCAACGCCTAATAAATCAATCTACAGCAGTCAGGTGGTATAGTGGCTACATGCTACATGTGGGAGCTTTCGGAAAACTCCCAGCTTACAAACTGTAATTAGGCTACGAACTCTACGAGGACGTGATAGCGATGGCCGATTTCTAAACACTGCTTCATCATGAAGCTCCGAAGCTTCATGAATCTTTTTGTTTCGAATCAGTGATTCGGAGCGTGTATCAAACTGCCAAAGTCACGTGATTTTAGTAAACGAGGCTTCATCACGTCATCACTGTTTCGAAACAGTTCGAAATTTCAATGGTTCACCGATAGAGGTCGATGATAAAGTGAGCCCATGAATCATGCAGATTCACTGAGAACTATTGAACAAGTGTCTAGGGCTTTACCCTATGGTTTTACCTGATCTCCGATCAGTTTTATACAGTTGTACATGTTTTAATTATACATTAGAATAATTAAAATGAATAATGGTAGTTATTAATCTCTTATTGGCCTGTTTAGCTTGAGCCATGGAACAGAGAAACAAGCCTTTAAAATTGATAAAAGAACACAAATTATACAGACACTCTATATTTAATCTTATTATATGATTAGTTAATTCCATTTAATTGATTTTACTTTAAATAAAACTTTTGCAATACATTGGTTAAAGTGTATTTTTAACGCATGTTTGGCCTGAGTTTTGTTGCATTTGCACTGCTCTGACCACTAGGGGTCACCGTGGAGACGGGTGTCAGATTGTTTCGGAGCCTCGAATCATTACGGCACATTTGATTCAGCTGCTTCAGTGTTTCATGAAGCCTCGATCTGCCCATCACTAGGACGTGAACGCTTTTTACAAGCTAGAATCTTGTAACTACAGGAATTACGAGGCCGCGTGAACGCACCTATAGCATCTGCAAACGGAGCACTTTAATCAAATAATGAATTGTTTTCAATAGGGTCGGGCAAACTATGGAACTTGTTTCCTATAAAATGGCCAAAATCCTTCATTTGGTGTCATAAAATGATGCCCATATATAGTTGTCAGTCGGATTTAATGGGCGGGATTTATGGTAATTGAGAATGAACGTGCACGCGCGTCCCATTTACGACTGATTGGAATTCATTAACACACACACATTTCACTATCCCTTCTGACGTTTACGAAGTATTTGTGAATCAGGAGGAGAGTTTTCGGGAAAGTCTGTTTACGCGCAAATCACTCACATATTACTCGTATAACGAATGTTTCATGAATGAGACCCTATGTGTGCACAAGTGTAAACAGCTGCCTCTTGCGCATGTAGGCAGCTGCAGTATTAAAAAATGCACAATGGCTGCTAAAAATGACAACAAAGCCAGCAAAGATTGCAGTTCAGTCTCCATGTTATTGTTTACACGGACGTCAAGGATACGCAGAGCGAATGTGGGCAGGCAGCCATGCCATCGTTTTCAAAACAGTCCGATTTGGTCCGTTTAAACACAGCCCCAGCGTTTTCAAACTAAAACGGGCTCTGCAGTGTTTTCGAAAGTCATCTTGAGACTATGGTAATTAGGTGCTTTGCTCAAGGGAACTGTGGAAGAGAGCGCTGTTCATTCACTTCCCCACCTACATTTCCTGCCAGTTACTGAGACTCAAACCCACAACCTTCGGGTTACAAGTCAGACTCTCTGACCATTAGGCCACAAATTATCGTTACATATTATATTGTTATATTACAATTAATTATATTTTGTACAGGCAATTACCTTATTTTGTTGCAAATTAAAACCCTGACAAGTATTGTAGCATTCCGCCACGTTTCTCACTGACCCCAAATCGTAAAGATCGGGGCTTAAAGAAAATCCCCAGCTTCCCACTCGTATTTAAGACTTTGTGGTGGCATTCATGTGCATTCAACTTGTACATTTTTCCAACATGACTTAAAGGGTTAGTTCACCCAAAAATGAAAATAATGTCATTAATTAGTCACACTCAGTCATGTCGTTCCACACCCATAAGACCTTCGTTCAACTTCGGAACACATATTAATATATTTTTGATTAAATCCGATGGCTCAGCGAGGCCTGCATAGACGGCAATGGTACTTCCTCTCTCAAGATCCAGAAAGGTACTAAAAACATATTTAAATCAGTTCATGTAACAACTTTTAACAATATCTAGTGATGGCTGATTTCATAACACTGTTTCTTGAAGCTTCAGAGCTTTACGAATCAAATCAGTGGATCAGCGCGCCAAAGTCACGTGATTTGGTGGTTTGATACACGATCCGAATCACTGATTCGACTCAAAAGATTCATAACGCTCTGAAACAGTGTTTTGAAATCGGACATCACTAGATATGTTAAAAAGTCGTTCTGGGTTTTTTTTTTTGGCGCACAAAAAATATTCTTGTCACTTTATAATATTAAAGGAACACTCCACTTTTTTTTGAAAATAGGCTCATTTTCCAACTCCCCTAGAGTTAAACAGTTGAGTTTTACCGTTTTCAAATCCATTCAGCCGATCTCCGGTTCTGGCGGTACCACTTTTAGCATAGCTTAGCATAGTTCATTGAATCTGATTAGACCGTTAGCATCGCGCTTAAAAATGACCAAAGAGTTTTGATATTTTTCCTATTTAAAACTTGACTCTTCTGTAGTTAAATCGTGTACTAAGACCGACGGAAAATAAAAAGTTGTGATTTTCTAGGCTGATTATGGCTAGGAACTATACTCTCATTCAGGCGTAATAATCAAGGAACTTTGCTGCCGTTCCATGGCTGCAGCAGTGCAATAATATTACGCAGCGCCCGTGAGCCCCTGCTTGCACAGAGAACGTGCCTTGTAACCATGGAGACGTTTGTGAGAGACGCTGTGTAATATCATTGCGCCTGCTGCAGCCATGATACGGCAGCAAATTTCCTTGATTATTACGCCTGAATGAGAGTATAGTTCCTAGCCATATCAGCCTAGAAAATCGCAACTTTTCATTTTCTGTCGGTCTTAGTACACGATTTAACTACAGAAGAGTCAAGTTTTAAATAGGAAAAATATCAAAACTCTTTGGTCATTTTTAAGCGCAATGCTAACGGTCTAATTAGATTCAATTAACTATGCTAAGCTATGCTAAAAGTGGTACCGCCAGAACCGGAGATCGGCTGAATGGATTTGAAAACGGTAAAACTCAACTGTTTAACTCTAGGGGAGTTGGAAAATGAGCCTATTTTCAAAAAAAGTGGAGTGTTCCTTTAAGATAGAACCACTGTACTCACATGAACTGATTTAAATATGTTAGTACCTTTATGGATATTGAGAGAGGAAGTACTATTGCTATCTATACAGGCCACACTGAGCCATCGGATTTCATCACAAATATCTTAATTTGTGTTCTGAAGATGAACTAAGGTCTTACGGTTGTAGAACGACATGAGGGTTACATTATTTTCATTTTTTGGGTGAACTAACCCTTTAAACTCACCATAAAACGCAAATGTAGGCTACATATTATAGCGCCATCTACTGTAGTATCCGATGTGTGTTGGTGGGTGCGTGAGAATGATTTTGGAAACATCTTAAGTTTGAGGCGTCTACAAGTTGGGGTCTCTGGTGACCAGGCACTTTCAGGGCAGAAAAAGAATAACTGGCAAAACAGTACTAGTACATATAAAAGTCCTTGGACCCCTCTCATACCTTCCTCGTTGATGGTCCAGGCAGCATAAGCGGGATCAGACGTGTAGCCGCAGCTGTCCGCGTCGAAACTGCAGGAGCCGCGCAAAATCTGCGTCTGAGCCCGTGTCAGAACAGCGACTGCTGAGGATGACATAACATCAGATAAGCACTCAACTATATCATCTTAACGAGAATAAACTCGCACTGTTAGCGGAAATAAATGTGGAAAAAAAGTCAATTCAGCAACGAACAAGTCCACGTTGATGCAACAGATAAAACTTGCACCAATGCATAGACGCATGCAAACAGTTTTTCCATTAAGAAAAGTGATGACCTACCCAGAAGGGTTGAGAAGTGAAGCAAACTCATGGCAAAAGTTGCAGGGATGCTGGAGTGGAAGAGTGAAGGTCCACTAACGCAGATTGCGTACGGCAGCTTGAGCACACAGTGCACTGCGACCGCTGCATTCACTCTCCATGCTTTGACTCTGGCACTGGCAGTGCTCAACAGACAGTGGGAGGAGGGAGTGGTTGTTGAGGTTTCTATTTCAGAACAGGCAATGGATCTCCCTTAGGTAAGGAGTTTGCCGCTGTGTAAACGTCTGCAGAAATGACAGACAGAAGACTTCATCACAGCTTTGATGGCCTTAAATTACTCAAACAGTCTGTATAGCATTAAATGTTGTTTAACAACAGTGAGGTTCGAATTGCATGTTTAATAAGTGAATACAATTGTAGGCTTTACTTAGTAAATGTTATGTGGTTTTCTAATGTCAGTTCCAAAAAACAACATACTTTACGTGTTGATATATAGCAACATGTAAAGTATGTCATGAAGTAAACTACCAAACCACTGTAAGGTCAGACAGTACCAGCATAGGAGTAAGTGGTTCATGAACTGGTCTGGTGGAGTTAAAAGCAACAAAGTCATTTTGTTTAAAATAAAATGTACACTATACACAGTGGGAATGGGATTTCATGTTAGGAACACTGTCTTCTCTTTAATTTGCCTAATAAAAGTGGAATGGTTAACAACAGAGACCCAGCTGCAGGCTTTCAACAATCCTTTTTTTCATGAGGCTGTTGCTTTTTACGATAATATCCTTGCAGGCACAAGATCCACAGAGCAACAAATCCACGGAATATGCGCAAGGATTGTGGTAATTCCCACAGGGATCATAACTCACCTAGCGTGAAGCTTCGTCCTCCGTGTAGAGGTTTCTACTGTTAATATAACATCCAACATCTCCAAAACAAAGAGAAAGAAAAATAGAAGGAAAGAAACAATTAGTTTAAATATTATGGAAAATATGTTCCTATGATGATCCCTCCAACATGAACACCTCACACCTGTGTTGGTGCTGGAGGTGCAGTATTTTATGTTCACTGACAGGACTGGATCTGATTTGTGCAGCTATGCAGGACGATTCACTGTTTACAGTGTTTGTACTCCACATATAAACACGTCACTGCATCTAAGAAATATTTATTGATTTCATATGACCTTGTTTATTATTTGAGTATTTACTCAAATATGAATTTCATCCTTAAGCTCATATTGTACCAGTGTTATTATTAACTAAAAATAAAACTATTAAAAATAGTTTCTATTTAAATAAATCTGAATGTAGATAGATAGATAAATACACTGAACAAAATTATTAACGCAACACTTTTGTTTTTGCCCCAATTTTTTATGAGCTGAACTCATTAAGTAAGATTTTTTCTATGTACACAAAAGGCCTATTTCTCTCAAATATTGTTCACAAATCTGTCTAAATCTGTGTTAGTGAGCACTCCTCCTTCTCCATCTCACAGGTGTGGCATATCAAGATGCTGATTAGACAGCATGATTATTGCACAGGTGTGCCTTAGGCTGGCCACAATAAAAGGCCACTCTAAAATGTGCAGTTTTATCACACAGCACATGGCACAGATGTTTTGAGAGAGCATGCAATTGGCATGCTGATTGCAGGAATGTCCAGCAGAGCTGTTGTCCGTGAATTGAATGTTCATTTCTCTACCATAAGCCATGTCCAAAGGGGTTTCAGAGAATTTGGCAGTACATCCAACCGGCCTCACAGCCGCAGACCACGTGTAACCACACCAGCCCAGGACCTCCACATCCAGCATCTTCACCTCCAAGATCGACTGAGACCAGCCACCCGGACAGCTGCTGCAACAATCGGTTTGCTTAACCAAAGACTTTCTGCACAAACTGTCAGAAACCTTCTCAGGGAAGCTCATCTGCATGCTCGTCGTCCTCATCGGGGTTTTAACCTGACTGCAGTTTGTCATCTTAACCGACTTGAGTGGGCAAATGCTCACATTGGATGGCGTCTGGAACTTTGGAGAGGGGTTCTCTTCACAGATGAATCCCAGTTTTCACTGTACAGGGCAGATGGCAGACAGCGTGTATGGCGTCGTGTGGGTGAGCAGTTTGCTGATGTCAACGCTGTGGATCGAGTGGCCCATGCTGGCGGTGGGGTTATGGTATAGGCAGGCATGTTATGTTATGGTCAACAAACACAGGTGCATTTTATTGATGACATTTTGAATGAGACGAGACGAGATCCTGAGACCCATTGTTGTGCCATTCATCCACGACCATCACTTCATGTTGCAGCCTGATAATGCACGGCCCCATGTTGTAAGGATCTGTACACAATTCCTGAAAACATCCCAGTTCTTGCATGGCCAGCATACTCACCAGACATGTCACCCATTGGGCATGTTTGGGATGCTTTGGATCGGCGTATACGACAGCGTGTTCCAGTTCCTGCCAATATCCAGCAACTTCGCACTGCCCTTGAAGAGGAGTGGACCTGCAGTCCACAGGCCACAATCAACAACCTGATCAACTCTATGCGGAGGAGATGTGTTGCACAGTGTGAGGCAAATGGTGGTCATACCAGATACTGACTGGTTTTCGGACCCCCCCCCAATACATTTTAGAGTGGCCTTTTATTGTGGCCAGCCTAAGGCACACCTGTGCAATAATCATGCTGTCTAATCAGCATCTTGCGTTTATAATTGTTCATTGTAGACATAGTTTTTTAAGTTTTTAAGATACTGTTCAGTTTAATTAAATTTCATTTAACACCATTGTATTGGGTTTCTCATTCAAACACAAATTTCATTGAAACAGTTGAAATGTTTTGGCTCAACTCAATATTTTCATTTGGAAAGAACATGTTTTAATTAAGTAGGCCAAAAATAACATTTGATGCTTGTTCAATTTACTTAAGTAAATGAAGTTAATCCAACACGATTCTTTTGAGTGGAGAGTACATAAATGATTTTAGTTGTGTTAAAATAGTATTATAGATACTAGGAACAGGATTTCCCCTCCCCATCATGCTTTGCACAGGGGGAGATAGGGAGAGTAAATGTTGTAATAGCATTAGCGTCAGTTTTGGCAGGTCACGTCAGTCAATCTCGCATCAGCTGACTCCCGCAGGTGACTCTAACTATAGGAATACGACACCGATCATGGCATCCTAAACTCCTCAGTATTATTAGCAGCTATCACATTTCTCAGGAGCTAATTACCCTCCTCCATCCCCAGCTCCTCCTCTTTTCAGTCAGGATTGGCCTTATGATTCCCCTGAATCAGACTAAGTCTTAAAATATGTGTACACGTTTAATTATTGACATTAAGGATATCTGCATATGTTGGTTCTGTTCTGTTTGCCCTTATTGCTGCTCTCCCTGCTCTTATCCATGTTAGGCTGCATGGATGCGCAGGGAGTTCTTGCCCAGAACAGAACCATACCACCAATACAAACTCTATTCATTATCAATCATATTTGACAATAGTGGTCCTGACAGAAAACATGTTATTTTATGCGTTTTTTCATCAAGATGAAGACTTGTTAATGTTTAATGTACTTGTTCATATTTAAAAGAGTTTCTGGTATGTTACTGTTTTTGGAGGTTACCATTGTGGTGAAGTGTAGAGCATGTGCTTGTGGTGAGGATCTGCCAACAACATTCAAAGTTGTTTTAATAATAAAATAAAATAACTTCTTTGGGCATGCCATGGATGTAACAAAACCGTCTTCTGGCCAACACCTAAAAAAAGTCTTTACAGAGTAAAGATTTTATAAAATGTTTTCTGGTGCATTTGTAAATGTTCTAAAAATTGTTCTTGAACGCATGCACTAAATAAATCAATTAAACTGGATTACTTGTTTTAATTTTTGTTTGATATTAAATTTAGGTTAACTTAATAGTTTTGGACAAAATTAAGAGTGTTATCCTGATTCAGCTAAATGGCATTGAATTAACCTTATGTAATAAACTTAAGTTTAATGAAATAAACAATGTTAATTAAATGCGTGGAATTAAATGCCCAGTTACATGGAACCTGTTGACATAAAAACTATGTAAAAAGTGAGTGTAGCCAAGTATGGTGTCCCATACTTGGAATTTGTGCTCTGCATTTTACCCATCCAAGTACACACACAGCAGTGAGTATTGAATGCGCACACACCATGAACACAAACCCGGAGCATTGGGCAGCCATTTAGCGTTTGGGGGTTAGGTGGCTTGCTAAAGGGCACCTCGGTTGTGGGCAATGAGAGTGGAAGAGAGCGCTGTTTATTCACTCCCCCCACATTTCCTGCCGGTACTAAGACTCGAACCCGCTACCTTCGGGTTACAAGTCCGAGTCTCAGTGTTAGGTCATAACTGCCCTATAGATAGATAGATAGATAGATAGATAGATAGATAGATAGATAGATAGATAGATAGATAGATAGATAGATAGATAGATAGATAGATAGATAGATAGATAGATAGATAGATAGATAGCAAGCGATGATCCATATTTAGAAATTATGGACTAGTTCTTCAAACACTATAACTCAAGAGCAAGTCATTGCAGCCAGTAAGTGTACTGACAGTTCAGACCACTGAGTATATTGTACACACAACACACAGAAGCAATGGAAAATTATTTATTGTGAACTACTATCAGATTATGAATAATGTGTCATTTCTTTCTCTTTCCTCTCTCTCTTTCTCTCTCTACATGTTCGTCGCCACGCAGAGAGTGAGTTTGGACTGTGTTCTGTAAATTTCCCCTCATTCAGGAAGCCCTCTCTCAGGCAGTCCTGTGTAAAGATCCTGGGTTTTTCTTTAACCATGTGTTTAGCTTGGAGGACTGCACTTTTCCACACAGCCTGGAGAACAGGAATGATGGGATTGCTGGAGGATGAATTCTCCACTAACCATAAAAACCAACAGATCCTCGTTCCAGAAAATAACACTAAACAGGATATGAAATGTGTCGAAACGTGTTATTTATGTGTATCAAATAAATAAGCAGAATGTAGAAGCCAAGTAAAGATTTGCCACACATTGTGTTAAAAAGTCATATTAATAAATTGCATTACATTACGGGCATCACTGTTAGATCAACATGAGATTCTGACATTCCAATAGTGAACTATGACATTGCAATTAACTCCAATACCATACCGCCAACAAATATGTATCAAGTCAGATTTTTGATTTTAGGGGCTGGGATATCTCCATAAAGGATGAATTTAGGTTAAAGATATAGTGTACACCCATGTCTGCATGGTAGCTTACAAAACCACCTAATGGTCACCTTGTGGCTTCCTATTTGATTGGCATGGAAAAGTTTCTCGCTCACAGAGCAGTTGGTAGACCCAATTGCTGGAGGCTTGATGCCTAGTCATTTCTTGTTGCCAAAGCATATGGAGCTGAATTACTGGGTATTTGATGCAGCTGTTGAGCTCACAAACCATAAGAAGTTCCTTGTACCATAACATCATTAGACACATATTCTTCCAATGCTGTCAGTCAAACGACACAGAGAGGTGTGAGGCAGATGTTGATGCATGTTTGTGTCTTTTCAATACCTTGATTGCTGTGCATTTATTAAAGGAGTCAGCTGGTTATTAACAGCTGGTTACTTTTTAATTTTATTACTTTATTTACACAATGGAAGTATTTTTTTCAAAATGTATTGATTTTTTCTTCTTTTACTTTTTTTTTTAATTCTGAAAAAGCTTACCACTTTTATAGATTCAACTTATTGGCTTTTCAATTTACAAACCCCCTGCAATTCCTTCACAAACTCCAGTTTATGTTGATGATAACAAAACAAAAATGAACAGCATATTTTGTCTTTGCATTTATAAATATAGTACACGTTTAACGTATTCAAATGAATGCGATAAAAAAAGTTAGTTCAAAAGTAATCGAAAATTAGTCTTAATTAAAAGTAGATTATATCCCCTAAAATGTGTAGTAAACGCTACATTACAATTTTCGTCATGTAATTTAAAAACAGTAACAAACAGCAATTTATAAGCATTCTACCCAGGGCTGTCTGAATTTCTGCAAGAAAAAAATAGTTTATTATGTACAAAACAATTGGCCTATAGCAATAAGACAAACACTGCATTATACACTGCCCGGCCAAAAAAAAAAAGTTGCTTTTTGGATTTTAATAGGCAAATACTTAAGAATCTATGAATGGATCATTATTACATATTACATTATGACAATGCTTCTTTTAACCCTAAAAGATGAAGTGTGTAGCTTTTCATTTCTTAAACAACCATGTATTAAGATTTATCATGGCCATATTCCAGGATGAAAATGTCAAGATTCACCAGGGTTAAAATTGTTAAAGAATGATTCAGAGACATGAAGAATCATTTTCACACATGAATTGGTGGCCAGACCTTAATT
The DNA here is from genome assembly GCF_024489055.1 of Chanodichthys erythropterus. Classification (NCBI taxonomy): domain Eukaryota; kingdom Metazoa; phylum Chordata; class Actinopteri; order Cypriniformes; family Xenocyprididae; genus Chanodichthys; species Chanodichthys erythropterus. The sequence continues at coordinate 47,681,364 of NC_090233.1, forward strand.
TCATTGAAAGTCTTTGGGATGTGCTAGAATAGACTTTACAGAGTGCTCACCTCTTGCATTGTCAACACAACATCTTGACCAAAAATTGATGCACTTCTTGATGGGAATAACATCACAACATTTATTTCCATCGAGAGGTGTGTGATTTTTTGGTCAAGATCTTGTATTGACAATGCAAGAGGTGAGCACTCTGTAAAGTCTCCTCCAGCACATCCCAAAAACTTACACTGAGGTTAAGGTCAGTGCCAATTCATGTGTGAAAATGATTCTTCATGCTCCCTCCCAACAATTCTTTCACAGTTTGAGCCTGATGAATCTTAAAGGGATAGTTCACCCAAAAATGAAAATTTGATGTTTATTTGCTTACCCCCAGCGCATCCAAGATGTAGGTGACTTTGTTTCTTCAGTAGAACACAAATTATGATTTTTAACTCCAACCGTTGCCGTCTGTCAGCCGAATAATGCTAGTGGATGGGAACTTCTACTATAAGAGTAAATAAAACGTGCATAGACAAGTCCAAATTAAACCATGCGGCTCGTGACGACACATTGATGTCCTAAGACACGAAACGATTGCGCTCTGACAGCGACAGTGATGTCTCGCTCTCATTGAAGTATATGCGTGAGACATCACTGCCGCTGTCAGAGCGCGATCAGACCAAACGAATCGAGTGATGAACGCGGTTGGACATAGTGGTGTATTAGAGGTAAAAAATGATATAAATACTGTTCGGTTTCTCGCACAAACCGATCGTTTAGTGTCTTAGGACATCAATGTGTTGTCACGAGCCGCAGGGTTTAATTTGGACTTGTCTATGCAAGTTTTATTTACTTTTATAGTAGAAGTTCCCATCCACTAGCATTATTTGACTGACAGATGGCAACGGTTGGAGTTAAAAATCATCATTTGTGTTCTACTGAAGAAACAAAGTCACCTACATCTTGGATGCGCTGGGGGTAAGCAGATAAACATCAAATTTTCATTTTTGGGTGAACTATCCCTTTAACATTGTCATCCTGGAATATGGCCATGATACATCTTAATTCATGGTTGTTTAAGAAATAAAAAGCTACACACTCCATCTTTTAGGGTTAAAAGAACCGTTGCCAAACATATAACATGCTACAAAAAATTATAACCACTGTAATAATGATCCATCCATAGACACTTAAGTATTTGCCTATTAAAATCCAATCAGCGACTTTTTTGTTGGCCGGGCAGTGTATGAAATGTACGGAGCCCTGGACATGGTAGGCTAAATCATAGGCTCAATTTATTAATTTGTTCCCTCAATTTACTAAAACATGTGCATGAATTAATAAATTGAGGTTAGTTGTGCACACGATTTAGTAAATTGTGCGCACAATTTAATTTTTTTTCTTGCATGTGCACGGCTCCTTATAAATTACAGTCCACAGTTTCATTAACAAGGATGAGCAGCTTGCTATAACGTTTGCATGCTAGATTCCATGACAATCAGAAGAACCAGAGAGCCATATAATAAATTAATTAATGTTAATGATTTAATTGGCCTAAATTGGCCTCTTTGCATCTCTTAAGGTAAGACAATTTGACCTTTCAAACCCTGTGATCCATGAGTCAAAACTTGCTTTAAGGAATCCATAGCTCTTACTCACGCGCCAATTGGTCTTCAAGCTGAAATCTGTCTCATGGCATTCTCATGTGTCATTGCAGTTTGTTGGTGTCAATGTAAACTGTAAATCTTCTCAAAAGAACAACTGATCCAAACTGACAGATTCCACAGAGAGTCAGACTATAATTAAATGTGTGTGTCTTTCATTTGTGTAAACCAAAAAAGGTGGTTTAGCAACAGAGCTTTGGATGGTTTGTTTAGTCATATCAAGAAAGTTAGAAGATCTGCAGTTTCTGGAAGCTCAGAATTCAGTTTTAGGTCTTCCTTATCATATTACAATAATACTCTATTGATAACATCCAAGGTGCTTTCGAACACTTGGATCATCACACATTTCTCCTATTTTACATGTCCTCATTCACTTGCAATGTAAAAGGTATAACATGCCAGTTCAGTTGGAAGATGGAAACAGACAGCGAGCAGCACTGGAAATTAACACAATTTTCCCTCAGTTTCTGCACTTACCTCATTTCACCTAGCAAAACTGAACTAAAGACAGTCTAAAATGTAGTAAAAGAACTCAAACCATTAATTTCATCATACACAATACGTTCCCATCGAACATAGCTCAATCTAATTGCATAATTCAAATGTTACTTCTATAACATTTAAGGCAGTCACATTAGGAAGAAAAAAAGTGGTTAATTTTCTATTGTCAATAGTGTAGCAATCTATGAAGCACAGCTCAAACAGAAGTCATTTCCAAACAAAGAGGCTTTCTGTATGTCACCGTCAACCCATTTTGAAATCAGCATGGGAAAATCTTTCACCCTCATTCGAAAATGACTGAAATGACTGGAGTTTTCGAAAACTCACCTAACAATAGTAAAATTTGACCGCACCTTTACAGTAAAAACAGATTATCAGGTAAGTCTCAGAAGTTGTATTTGTAATATATAATCCTTAAAAATAACAATAATATTTTAAAGGGTTAGTTCAGTTTATTACTCACCCTCATGCCGTTCCACACCCATAAGACCTTCGTTCATCTTCAGAACACAAATTAAGATATTTTAGTTGAAATCCGATGACTCAGTGAGGCCTCCATTGGGAGCAATGACATTAAATGAATCAGTGTATCGAATCATGATTCGGATCGCGCGTCAAACTGCAAATGGCTGAAATCACGTGACTTTGGCGCTCCGAACAGATGATTCGATACACTGATTAATTTATGATCCGATGCTTCCTGAAACATTGTTTTGAAATCGGCCATCACTAAATAAGTCATTATTTTGTTTTTTTGGTGCTCCAAAAATATTCTCATCACTTTATAATATTAATATTGAACCACTGTACCCACATGAACTGATTTAGATGTGTTTTTAGTACCTTTATGGATCTTGACAGAGGAAATGCCATTGCTCCTAATGGAGGCCTCACTGAGTCATCGGATTTCAACTAAAATTGTAATGTAGCGGGACTCAAGGTAAGATCCATCTGCAAGCTTTATTGAAGTTAGAGTGGTCGTACAGGCAGGGTCAGAGAGGAGCAAACAGGAATCACAAGGAACAGGCAGAATCGTGGTCAAAATACAGGCAATGGTCAAAGGCAGGCAGATATCAATCACAGAAGAGGATAACAAGGCAAGGGTCAAAGACAGGAACAGACAGGAAAACAGGATAACGCTTGGAATTGACACACAGGGTAATCAAGACTTCGCGATTGGATGGTGTGAGTGAGAGTCCTTTTATAGTCCAGGTAACAAGCTGCAGCTGGGTGTGGTGATTAGTGAGGAGTGTGTGCATGGCTGTATGTGGCGACAGGTGATTGGTGTGGAGTGAACATGTGACTGACAGGGAGAATTGTGGGAAGTGTAGTCCGGGGAGTGACAGGAGCAGACTGTGATCATGACATAATGCCCCCCTCCCGGAAGGCGCGTCCTCGCGGCGTAAACGGAACAGTTAGGGAGGGGGGGTGGGTGCATTGGAGATCTACTGGTAGCCGGGAACGGATCTCCAATGCATGTTCTAGGAACTTGGGCAACCACGGAGGGTCAGGAGCCTCGGGTAGCCACGGCGAGTCAGGTGGTCTGGGTAACCACGGTAGGTCAGGTGGTTTGGGTAACCACGGTAGGTCAGGCGGCCTGGGTAACCACGGCAGGTCAGGCGGCCTGGGTAACCACGGCAGGTCAGGCGGCCTGGGTAACCACGGCAGGTCAGGCGGCCTGGGTAACCACGGCAGGTCAGGCGGCTTGGGTAACCACGGCAATGAGTCCATACATGGCCCAAGTGGGCTACAGTCCATGAATGGCCCTAGTGGGCTACAGTCCATAAATGGCCCTGACAGCAGTGGCTGGGCAGGGTTCCCACCCACCAGCTCCCCACCCCTAGGTATACTGCCCCCCCCAAAAAAGTTCTTGGGGATTTCAGCGGGGCCCGTGGCAGGTTCATGGGCAAGGAGTTCGGGTGGTGCCGGCAGGGCCAGGCGTGTGGGTGAAGCCGGCAGGGCAAGACACCTGAATGGCGCCGGCAGCGCAAGGAGTTTGAGCGGCGCCGGCAGGGCTGGAAGCTTGGGCGGCGCCGGCAGGGCTGGAAGCGTGGGTGGCGCCGGCAGGGCGAGGAGCACAGGTGGCGCCGGCAGGGCGAGGAGCACAGGTGGCGCCGGCAGGGCGAGGAGCACAGGTGGCGCCGGCAGGGCGAGGAGCACAGGTGGCGCCGGCAGGGCGAGGAGCACAGGTGGCGCCGGCAGGGCGAGGAGCACAGGTGGCGCCGGCAGGGCGAGGAGCACAGGTGGCGCCGGCAGGGCGAGGAGCACAGGTGGCGCCGGCAGAGCGAGGAGCTCAGGTGGCGCCGGCAGAGCGAGACACCTGGGCGGAGTGGGAGAGACCTCTGGAGTAGTCTCCGGACCCCCAGCGGCCTCTTGAAATGCTTCTGAGCCTTGAGGAATGAAAGAAGCCTTCCTCCTCCTTCTCCTCCTCTTCCGAGGGTGAGGCGATGTTTCACCGGTTGGAGTGGGTTCTGGAGCAGACTCACTGGCTGAAGCAGGTTCTGGAGCGGACTCAATGGCTGGAACACCCCCTACATCTTTCAGCATTGCAGGGGCGGCCATCTTGCCCGTGGGCACTGGCAAAGCAGCCATCTTGTCCATCGCATCCAGGGCGCTTGAGAGCGTTGCAACCGACGAACTTGAGAGCGTTGCAACCGACGAACTTGAGAGCGTTGCAACCGACGAACTTGAGAGCGTTGCAACCGACGAACTTGAGAGCGTAGCGTCCGACGAACTTGAGAGCGTAGCGTCCGACGAACTTGAGAGCGTAGCGTCCGACGAACTTGAGAGCGTAGCGTCCGACGAACTTGAGTGCGAAGCGTCCGGCTGGCTTGAGTGCGAAGCGTCCGGCTGGCTTGAGTGCGAAGCGTCCGGCTGGCTTGAGTGCGAAGCGTCCGGCTGGCTTGAGTGCGAAGCGTCCGGCTGGCTTGAGTGCGAAGCGGCCGGCTGGCTTGAGAGCGAAGCGGCCGGCTGGCTTGAGAGCGAAGCGGCCGGCTGGCTTGAGAGCGAAGCGGCCGGCGAGGACTTGGGGATGCCAGCTGCTCGGACCGTAGTCAGTGGAGGATCAGCCACACTGGAATGCAACCCTCTCCGCTCCCGGACTGATCTACAGACGTGACGTGACTCTGGGCGATCAGCGGCGACGTGACGTTGCTCTGGGCGATCAGCGGCGACGTGACGTTGCTCTGGGCGATCAGCGGCGACGTGACGTTGCTCTGGGCGATCAGCGGCGACGTGACGTTGCTCTGGGCGATCAGCGGCGACGTGACGTTGCTCTGGGCGATCAGCGGCGACGTGACGTTGCTCTGGGCGATCAGCGGCGACGTGACGTTGCTCTGGGCGATCAGCGGCGACGTGACGTTGCTCTGGGCGATCAGCGGCGACGTGACGTTGCTCTGGGCGATCAGCGGCGACGTGACGTTGCTCTGGGCGATCAGCGGCGACGTGACGTTGCTCTGGGCGATCAGCGGCGACGTGACGTTGCTCTGGGCGATCAGCGGCGACGTGACGTTGCTCTGGGCGATCAGCGGCGACGTGACGTTGCTCTGGGCGATCAGCGGCGACGTGACGTTGCTCTGGGCGATCAGCGGCGACGTGACGTTGCTCTGGGCGATCAGCGGCGGCGTGACGTTGCTCTGGGCGATCAGCGGAGACGTTGACTGGTGTTGCTGTTATGGGAGCCGCCATCTTGTGAGTGTCCTTTGGCGCGGCAACCATTACATGATTAAGCGAGGAATCATGTTCCCCCGCTTCACCCACAGTAAACTGAGAGCCAACAGTCAACAAGGCATAATCCAAAAAATGACTAAGGGTGGAACGGGGTCCATTGTGAACTAATTGTTCTTTGAGTGGCTGGTTCACTCCATCACAAAAAAAGTCAATAAGTGCGCAGTCAGGCAGATCCGAATAATAAGCTAGGTTTAGGTATTCTGTGATGTAATCCTCCAGTGAACGTGTGCCCTGCGTACTCCATAACAACAACTGATCAATGTCCATACCGTACAAATGTCCTCCGGGAAAGCTGCTGGATCGTGGTGGTGGCGAAGTCTTCTGTAATGTAGCGGGACTCAAGGTAAGATCCATCTGCAAGCTTTATTGAAGTTAGAGTGGTCGTACAGGCAGGGTCAGAGAGGAGCAAACAGGAATCACAAGGAACAGGCAGAATCGTGGTCAAAATACAGGCAATGGTCAAAGGCAGGCAGATATCAATCACAGAAGAGGATAACAAGGCAAGGGTCAAAGACAGGAACAGACAGGAAAACAGGATAACGCTTGGAATTGACACACAGGGTAATCAAGACTTCGCGATTGGATGGTGTGAGTGAGAGTCCTTTTATAGTCCAGGTAACAAGCTGCAGCTGGGTGTGGTGATTAGTGAGGAGTGTGTGCATGGCTGTATGTGGCGACAGGTGATTGGTGTGGAGTGAACATGTGACTGACAGGGAGAATTGTGGGAAGTGTAGTCCGGGGAGTGACAGGAGCAGACTGTGATCATGACATAATGCCCCCCTCCCGGAAGGCGCGTCCTCGCGGCGTAAACGGAACAGTTAGGGAGGGGGGTGGGTGCATTGGAGATCTACTGGTAGCCGGGAACGGATCTCCAATGCATGTTCTAGGAACTTGGGCAACCACGGAGGGTCAGGAGCCTCGGGTAGCCACGGCGAGTCAGGTGGTCTGGGTAACCACGGTAGGTCAGGCGGCCTGGGTAACCACGGCAGGTCAGGCGGCCTGGGTAACCACGGCAGGTCAGGCGGCCTGGGTAACCACGGCAGGTCAGGCGGCCTGGGTAACCACGGCAGGTCAGGCGGCTTGGGTAACCACGGCAATGAGTCCATACATGGCCCAAGTGGGCTACAGTCCATGAATGGCCCTAGTGGGCTACAGTCCATAAATGGCCCTGACAGCAGTGGCTGGGCAGGGTTCCCACCCACCAGCTCCCCACCCCTAGGTATACTGCCCCCCCCAAAAAAGTTCTTGGGGATTTCAGCGGGGCCCGTGGCAGGTTCATGGGCAAGGAGTTCGGGTGGTGCCGGCAGGGCCAGGCGTGTGGGTGAAGCCGGCAGGGCAAGACGCCTGAATGGCGCCGGCAGCGCAAGGAGTTTGAGCGGCGCCGGCAGGGAGAATTGTGGGAAGTGTAGTCCGGGGAGTGACAGGAGCAGACTGTGATCATGACATAATGCCCCCCTCCCGGAAGGCGCGTCCTCGCGGCGTAAACAGAACAGTTTGGGTGGGGGGGTGGGTGCATTGGAGATCTACTGGTAGCCGGGAACGGATCTCCAATGCATGTTCTAGGAACTTGGGCAACCACGGAGGGTCAGGAGCCTCGGGTAGCCACGGCGAGTCAGGTGGTCTGGGTAACCACGGTAGGTCAGGTGGTTTGGGTAACCACGGTAGGTCAGGCGGCCTGGGTAACCACGGCAGGTCAGGCGGCAGGGCTGGAAGCTTGGGCGGCGCCGGCAGGGCTGGAAGCGTGGGTGGCGCCGGCCGGGCTGGAAGCTCGGGTGGCGCCGGCCGGGCTGGAAGCTCGGGTGGCGCCGGCAGGGCGAGGAGCACAGGTGGCGCCGGCAGGGCGAGGAGCACAGGTGGCGCCGGCAGGGCGAGGAGCACAGGTGGCGCCGGCAGGGCGAGGAGCACAGGTGGCGCCGGCAGGGCGAGGAGCTCAGGTGGCGCCGGCAGAGCGAGACACCTGGGCGGAGTGGGAGAGACCTCTGGAGTAGTCTCCGGACCCCCAGCGGCCTCTTGAAATGCTTCTGAGCCTTGAGGAATGAAAGAAGCCTTCCTCCTCCTTCTCCTCCTCTTCCGAGGGTGAGGCGATGTTTCACCGGTTGGAGTGGGTTCTGGAGCAGACTCACTGGCTGAAGCAGGTTCTGGAGCGGACTCAATGGCTGGAACACCCCCTACATCTTTCAGCATTGCAGGGGCGGCCATCTTGCCCGTGGGCACTGGCAAAGCAGCCATCTTGTCCATCGCATCCAGGGCGCTTGAGAGCGTTGCAACCGACGAACTTGAGAGCGTTGCAACCGCCGAACTTGAGAGCGTAGCGTCCGACGAACTTGAGAGCGTAGCGTCCGACGAACTTGAGAGCGTAGCGTCCGACGAACTTGAGTGCGAAGCGTCCGGCTGGCTTGAGTGCGAAGCGTCCGGCTGGCTTGAGTGCGAAGCGGCCGGCTGGCTTGAGAGCGAAGCGGCCGGCTGGCTTGAGAGCGAAGCGGCCGGCTGGCTTGAGAGCGAAGCGGCCGGCGAGGACTTGGGGATGCCAGCTGCTCGGACCGTAGTCAGTGGAGGATCAGCCACACTGGAATGCAACCCTCTCCGCTCCCGGACTGATCTACAGACGTGACGTGACTCTGGGCGATCAGCGGCGACGTGACGTTGCTCTGGGCGATCAGCGGCGACGTGACGTTGCTCTGGGCGATCAGCGGCGACGTGACGTTGCTCTGGGCGATCAGCGGCGACGTGACGTTGCTCTGGGCGATCAGCGGCGACGTGACGTTGCTCTGGGCGATCAGCGGCGACGTGACGTTGCTCTGGGCGATCAGCGGCGACGTGACGTTGCTCTGGGCGATCAGCGGCGACGTGACGTTGCTCTGGGCGATCAGCGGCGACGTGACGTTGCTCTGGGCGATCAGCGGCGACGTGACGTTGCTCTGGGCGATCAGCGGCGACGTGACGTTGCTCTGGGCGATCAGCGGCGACGTGACGTTGCTCTGGGCGATCAGCGGAGACGTTGACTGGTGTTGCTGTTATGGGAGCCGCCATCTTGTGAGTGTCCTTTGGCGCGGCAACCATTACATGATTAAGCGAGGAATCATGTTCCCCCGCTTCACCCACAGTAAACTGAGAGCCAACAGTCAACAAGGCATAATCCAAAAAATGACTAAGGGTGGAACGGGGTCCATTGTGAACTAATTGTTCTTTGAGTGGCTGGTTCACTCCATCACAAAAAAAGTCAATAAGTGCGCAGTCAGGCAGATCCGAATAATAAGCTAGGTTTAGGTATTCTGTGATGTAATCCTCCAGTGAACGTGTGCCCTGCGTACTCCATAACAACAACTGATCAATGTCCATACCGTACAAATGTCCTCCGGGAAAGCTGCTGGATCGTGGTGGTGGCGAAGTCTTCTGTAATGTAGCGGGACTCAAGGTAAGATCCATCTGCAAGCTTTATTGAAGTTAGAGTGGTCGTACAGGCAGGGTCAGAGAGGAGCAAACAGGAATCACAAGGAACAGGCAGAATCGTGGTCAAAATACAGGCAATGGTCAAAGGCAGGCAGATATCAATCACAGAAGAGGATAACAAGGCAAGGGTCAAAGACAGGAACAGACAGGAAAACAGGATAACGCTTGGAATTGACACACAGGGTAATCAAGACTTCGCGATTGGATGGTGTGAGTGAGAGTCCTTTTATAGTCCAGGTAACAAGCTGCAGCTGGGTGTGGTGATTAGTGAGGAGTGTGTGCATGGCTGTATGTGGCGACAGGTGATTGGTGTGGAGTGAACATGTGACTGACAGGGAGAATTGTGGGAAGTGTAGTCCGGGGAGTGACAGGAGCAGACTGTGATCATGACATAATGCCCCCCTCCCGGAAGGCGCGTCCTCGCGGCGTAAACGGAACAGTTAGGGAGGGGGGGTGGGTGCATTGGAGATCTACTGGTAGCCGGGAACGGATCTCCAATGCATGTTCTAGGAACTTGGGCAACCACGGAGGGTCAGGAGCCTCGGGTAGCCACGGCGAGTCAGGTGGTCTGGGTAACCACGGTAGGTCAGGCGGCCTGGGTAACCACGGCAGGTCAGGCGGCCTGGGTAACCACGGCAGGTCAGGCGGCCTGGGTAACCACGGCAGGTCAGGCGGCCTGGGTAACCACGGCAGGTCAGGCGGCTTGGGTAACCACGGCAATGAGTCCATACATGGCCCAAGTGGGCTACAGTCCATGAATGGCCCTAGTGGGCTACAGTCCATAAATGGCCCTGACAGCAGTGGCTGGGCAGGGTTCCCACCCACCAGCTCCCCACCCCTAGGTATACTGCCCCCCCCAAAAAAGTTCTTGGGGATTTCAGCGGGGCCCGTGGCAGGTTCATGGGCAAGGAGTTCGGGTGGTGCCGGCAGGGCCAGGCGTGTGGGTGAAGCCGGCAGGGCAAGACGCCTGAATGGCGCCGGCAGCGCAAGGAGTTTGAGCGGCGCCGGCAGGGAGAATTGTGGGAAGTGTAGTCCGGGGAGTGACAGGAGCAGACTGTGATCATGACATAATGCCCCCCTCCCGGAAGGCGCGTCCTCGCGGCGTAAACAGAACAGTTAGGGAGGGGGGGTGGGTGCATTGGAGATCTACTGGTAGCCGGGAACGGATCTCCAATGCATGTTCTAGGAACTTGGGCAACCACGGAGGGTCAGGAGCCTCGGGTAGCCACGGCGAGTCAGGTGGTCTGGGTAACCACGGTAGGTCAGGTGGTTTGGGTAACCACGGTAGGTCAGGCGGCCTGGGTAACCACGGCAGGTCAGGCGGCAGGGCTGGAAGCTTGGGCGGCGCCGGCAGGGCTGGAAGCGTGGGTGGCGCCGGCCGGGCTGGAAGCTCGGGTGGCGCCGGCCGGGCTGGAAGCTCGGGTGGCGCCGGCAGGGCGAGGAGCACAGGTGGCGCCGGCAGGGCGAGGAGCACAGGTGGCGCCGGCAGGGCGAGGAGCACAGGTGGCGCCGGCAGGGCGAGGAGCACAGGTGGCGCCGGCAGGGCGAGGAGCACAGGTGGCGCCGGCAGGGCGAGGAGCTCAGGTGGCGCCGGCAGAGCGAGACACCTGGGCGGAGTGGGAGAGACCTCTGGAGTAGTCTCCGGACCCCCAGCGGCCTCTTGAAATGCTTCTGAGCCTTGAGGAATGAAAGAAGCCTTCCTCCTCCTTCTCCTCCTCTTCCGAGGGTGAGGCGATGTTTCACCGGTTGGAGTGGGTTCTGGAGCAGACTCACTGGCTGAAGCAGGTTCTGGAGCGGACTCAATGGCTGGAACACCCCCTACATCTTTCAGCATTGCAGGGGCGGCCATCTTGCCCGTGGGCACTGGCAAAGCAGCCATCTTGTCCATCGCATCCAGGGCGCTTGAGAGCGTTGCAACCGACGAACTTGAGAGCGTTGCAACCGCCGAACTTGAGAGCGTAGCGTCCGACGAACTTGAGAGCGTAGCGTCCGACGAACTTGAGTGCGAAGCGTCCGGCTGGCTTGAGTGCGAAGCGTCCGGCTGGCTTGAGTGCGAAGCGGCCGGCTGGCTTGAGAGCGAAGCGGCCGGCTGGCTTGAGAGCGAAGCGGCCGGCTGGCTTGAGAGCGAAGCGGCCGGCGAGGACTTGGGGATGCCAGCTGCTCGGACCGTAGTCAGTGGAGGATCAGCCACACTGGAATGCAACCCTCTCCGCTCCCGGACTGATCTACAGACGTGACGTGACTCTGGGCGATCAGCGGCGACGTGACGTTGCTCTGGGCGATCAGCGGCGACGTGACGTTGCTCTGGGCGATCAGCGGCGACGTGACGTTGCTCTGGGCGATCAGCGGCGACGTGACGTTGCTCTGGGCGATCAGCGGCGACGTGACGTTGCTCTGGGCGATCAGCGGCGACGTGACGTTGCTCTGGGCGATCAGCGGCGACGTGACGTTGCTCTGGGCGATCAGCGGCGACGTGACGTTGCTCTGGGCGATCAGCGGCGACGTGACGTTGCTCTGGGCGATCAGCGGCGACGTGACGTTGCTCTGGGCGATCAGCGGCGACGTGACGTTGCTCTGGGCGATCAGCGGCGACGTGACGTTGCTCTGGGCGATCAGCGGCGACGTGACGTTGCTCTGGGCGATCAGCGGAGACGTTGACTGGTGTTGCTGTTATGGGAGCCGCCATCTTGTGAGTGTCCTTTGGCGCGGCAACCATTACATGATTAAGCGAGGAATCATGTTCCCCGCTTCACCCACAGTAAACTGAGAGCCAACAGTCAACAAGGCATAATCCAAAAAATGACTAAGGGTGGAACGGGGTCCATTGTGAACTAATTGTTCTTTGAGTGGCTGGTTCACTCCATCACAAAAAAAGTCAATAAGTGCGCAGTCAGGCAGATCCGAATAATAAGCTAGGTTTAGGTATTCTGTGATGTAATCCTCCAGTGAACGTGTGCCCTGCGTACTCCATAACAACAACTGATCAATGTCCATACCGTACAAATGTCCTCCGGGAAAGCTGCTGGATCGTGGTGGTGGCGAAGTCTTCTGTAATGTAGCGGGACTCAAGGTAAGATCCATCTGCAAGCTTTATTGAAGTTAGAGTGGTCGTACAGGCAGGGTCAGAGAGGAGCAAACAGGAATCACAAGGAACAGGCAGAATCGTGGTCAAAATACAGGCAATGGTCAAAGGCAGGCAGATATCAATCACAGAAGAGGATAACAAGGCAAGGGTCAAAGACAGGAACAGACAGGAAAACAGGATAACGCTTGGAATTGACACACAGGGTAATCAAGACTTCGCGATTGGATGGTGTGAGTGAGAGTCCTTTTATAGTCCAGGTAACAAGCTGCAGCTGGGTGTGGTGATTAGTGAGGAGTGTGTGCATGGCTGTATGTGGCGACAGGTGATTGGTGTGGAGTGAACATGTGACTGACAGGGAGAATTGTGGGAAGTGTAGTCCGGGGAGTGACAGGAGCAGACTGTGATCATGACAAAAATATCTTAATTTGTGTTCCAAAGATTAATGAATGTTTTAAGGGTGTGAAACGGCATGAAAGAGAGTAATAAATGACAGAATTTTCATTTTTGGGTGAACTAATCCTATAAGTGTATATTAGAATAGTGAAACATAAACTCCTGCAGTGATTAATGAAGGTGATATGACTTCTAAATGGAGACATTGATTTATACAGGTAAATGTGTAAAGTTATGCACCTTGAAACAGTTATCGCATACAATGCCTCCAAAAGGCAGACATGCTAGCCTTATGTGCCTCACTCAGGATACTGTGGTTGTCTCCACTGTAATATTGTGCCTTCCTCTGGTAGTGGAAAATGATGTCATGCTTCTCAGTGAGTTGTATCACAACAAATGTGCCATAGCAACAAAAGGTCTGTGCCATTTTTTAGTTATCGAAGCCTTAAGCCACAGGAAATGTGAAATAAAAACCTTGCATATGTCTGGAAAGAGAACAAGATCCTTCTTGAATGAAAATTGTGTAAAGATAATGTAAAGACCAGTGGCTTAGGCAATGTTGTTTTTTGAGATCATGCTGAAGCTTTCATTTATTAAATAGGTTTAATTAAACCTCATGCAGAAAAGACTCATGCAGAAACTGCATGTCATGTACAAAAGAGGTTTTTAGGTCACTACTGAACTTCAATCCCACTAAATATCACTACGTGTTTTGTATATTGTGTCTATGTATTTGAAACATTTTAATGGACTGATAAAAGGAGCTGTAAAGTATTTTTGTTGAAGTACAATGTCATTTTGACCATAGTAATGTACCAAATCTAACTCGTATAAATATTGGAGTAGTATAGAAAAATACTATACATACATTTATAGGTAAAATCGAACTCCAAGCCTCCTGTAACCATTCTGTGACGTCAAACAACTTCCCTGTGCGAAGGATCATGGGGGCCCGAAGTGTCCATCAGTTGTACCCTTCAAAATCCTTAAAGGGATAGTTCACCCAAAAATGAAAATTTGATGTTTATCTGCTTACCCCCAGCGCATTCCAAGATGTAGGTGACTTTGTTTCTTCAGTAGAACACAAATGATGATTTTTAACTCCAACCGTTGATCTCTGTCAGTCTTATAATGCGAGTCAATGGTCACACAATTTATAAGAGTCAATAAACATGCACAGACGAATCCAAATTAAACCCTGCGGCTCGTGACGGCACATTTCATGTCCTAAGACACGAAACGATCGGTTTGTGTGAGAAACCGAACAGTATTTATATAATTTTTTACTCCTAAAACACCACTAAGTCCAACTGTGTTCAGCACTCGCTTAGTGAGGTCTGATCGCGCTCTGACAACGGAAGTGATGTCTAGCACTCATTGAAGTATATGCGCGAGACATCACTGCCGTTGTCAGAGCGCGATCAGACATCACCAAGCGAATGCTGAACGCAGTTGGACATAGTGGTGTTTTAGAGGTAAAAAATGATATAAATACTGTTCGGTTTCTCGCACAAACCGATCATTTCGTGTCTTAGGACATCAATGTGTCGTCACGAGCCGCAGGGTTAAATTTGGATTCGTCTGTGCATGTTTTTTGACTCTTATAGTTTGTGTGACCATTCACTCTTATTATTTGACTGACAGACGGCAACGGTTGGAGTTAAAAATCATCATTTGTGTTCTACTGAAGAAACAAAGTCACCTATAGGGGTGTAAATCGGACAGTTCATCACGATACGATATGATATCGATTCTGTCAGCCAGCAATACGATATTTGCCGATACCTCAAAAAATTCCACGATATGATTACGATTTGATTCGATTCAGGGCTATATCGATCGATTTATCGATATTTAGATATTATGTGCCAGGTTTATACAACGAGTTATATTTTTATTAACTCACAACCAAAATTGATAACATGAACTTTTTTATTTATCTCTTTTTTTTTTTTTTATTACACACCCTCTATCCTAATTGGGACATTTACAACAACAACAACAAAAAAACAACATTACAGTTTTTTACAGTTTTTTTCTATGTTTTCTTTTCAGATGCGACTTATTCACAATACAGCACTAGCACTAGTACCTTATTGCTTTTATAAAACGGTTGCCGCACAATACAAATATTAAAGCAAAAATATGTATGAATGCAACTTTCATGAAGTAAACTGTCACTAAAAACCTTCCTTCCTTCCGCCGGAAAAAAATAGTCCCTGACCGTGAACAGCAACAGAAGTTACATTATTACACCATTAGATGGCGGCAAAGAGTCAAGACTGTCTTTATGAGTGTGTCAGTCAGTAGCGAAATTGTTGTGAACACGGAACAAGACACAACTGACAAATGCTTTGACTAGCGCTGTCAGTCACGGGAAAACTGTTAAAAGGACAATATAATACATCGGACATTTAAACAGAATGTTTTTATTATGAACATAGGACTGACCTGAAGGAAAATGCTAAATTTGAATACAGGTAACTTGCTCACTCGATCTCTTTCTCACAATATTCCTCTAACGTTACATAATACAATACGCTTCAATTAAAAATATTGATTGAGAACAATCAGTTTACGTTGCTAAGAGTGGTTGCTAAGGGTGTTGTTTAGTGATACACAGAATCATTGGGTGAAGTGGTCATAGCCGTGTTTTATCATGAATAAAATACAGCTACTGACCAATCAGAATGAAGGACAGAAACTAACCGTTTTAACACAGGACACAATCTTCACTCATTATATGATCACAGTTACCCCCAAAACATTTACATTAAGTTAAACACATTATGCTGACAGCTCCGCAAATTCATGGTTGCTTGTTTTTCTGTGAATAGCCTACAAATGAACACAGGAAATTCCCTCTCCAGTTCTCCATATCTCTATTTCCCGTTCAAAATGAGAAGAAGCTTTGGTTTTTTGAAGTGTATACTGTCCCTTGGGGCTCAAAGGTAAGCTCCACAGGGCACTGTCCTATTAAGGGAATGAAAGGGCGAGGTACACATAAGGTAGTTGTGAGGAAAGGAAACATAGCCTTGAGATAAATAAAGATATAACATCAGTTTAATGGTCCTGTAATAAGTGACCCTCCGTTGCATCATCTTTAAAGACAACAAACCAGGGAAAGATTTGGTCACAGAGAGCAAATGATACTTTTTTTGTTGTTAAATATTTACAAATAATTTTGGGATTTTCCATAGGTGAGAGAAATAATTTACTTTATACTAATTGGTATAATGACTTGGGGGGAAATGATCCAATTCATATCCATTCCCTGAAATGAGTTTCCCAATGCATCACTCATTTATCACGCGCAGGAGATGGTTCAAACCAGTAACATCTATTAAGGTTAAGATAAAAGCAAATCTTTACAGATGAAGTTCAGTCATTCTGTTGTGATGATTCAGTACTGTTGAGATGCTGGATCTTTTCGAAATCCAGATTGAAATATTAGTCTTAATTCATACTATTTATCATACTGATTACATTTCATAATTTATCATGCAACAACTCCTGCAAATATTGACCCGAAAGCAAAGCCAAAAGAAATGTGTCAGTGAAGCTGCATCTTCTGGATCACGGTGAACTCTTGTTACCTATTGTGTAACGAGTGGAACATGTTTATAAAAAACCTTCTGTGAGTATTTAAATAGTTGTGACTGCTATGATGATAAACACTTCATCCTGTTTCTCCATCAGGAAAACTTCACTTTCATAGTTTCTTTTAGTGAGCATGACAAGCCAACACCAAATATACAAAATACAAAATACAATAAATAAAACTACAAAAACTAGTTAGCTTAACTTTACAATTTAAATCTGCTTATAAAATGCTAAATATTTCTATTCACGGGGTAACACAAGTCACTTTAATGTTTTGTAGAGCCTTTTTTATCATGTCATATCAAGTACTGGTATGTAGGCTACTCATCTGCTGAACACAAACTGTCATGATGAAATACACAGTCGAGAGTAATTCAGTTCTGTTCCAGATTACCATCTCAACACACCAGACCCAGACCAAAAACCACATGTCTCCCTCTACTGGTATTTGCTGTAACATCAGTCTGGTACCTAATTACAACACGCATAGGTAAAATGGGTAAGTTAGTGTGTAATGTACTGATTCTAAATCCAACAGTTTGTGGGGATGAGGTGTGAAGCAATCTTAAAAGTTTAATATAATAATAATTTCAAGTTACTGAAGAAAGAAATCACTATAAATAAAAGAGCCTATTATTTTTATTACCAAATCAGTATTAGTTTGACCTACCATTTGGCTTGTTCTCTCTGTATAGCAGTAACCTGCGATGGCCTGATATATCATGACTTTGACTTTGTCTTGATTAGAAGGCATAATTAAATTTCATATTTTATTTGGTTTTTGATTTGGATGGAAAAGAAAAAAAAAAATACTTAAATGGCAACTTTGGTTGTTCTTTCCGTGAGTCACAGGTTCCTGTCTTGTCATTTTCTCAATGCTTGCATCATAAAAGACTTTTTACTATGGCAAGCTGTTTAGACTTTTATTCATTCTCCGAATATTAATTTTTGATATCAACAATTCAATTCTTGATATCAACAATTTAATTTTCACCCGTTAAAATGCTAATTTCCACTATTAAATGCTAGAATTCTTGATATCTTTAATTGTATTTTCACTATTGATATCAAGAATTGATTTCTTACTAGTTGAAATTCCAATTTTACATATCAGAAATACAATTCTTACTAGTAAAAATCATAAAATTGCCGATATCAATAATTACATTGTTACTAGTAAAAATCATAATTTTTGATATCAAGAATTTAATTGGCACTAGTTGAAACGTCAGTTCTTGATATCAATATTTGAATTGCTACTAGTAAAAATGTAAATTTTTGATACCTGAAAATGTATTTCTGATATTAATATAATTTCAGATATCTAAAATGGCTTTCTTACTTGTAACAATCACATTACACGTTACTTGTATTAATTCAATTGCTGATATGATATTTTTACTAGTTACAAAGTAATTAATGATATTAAAAATTATGATTTTTACTAGTAAGAATTATATTTCTGATATGTGAAAATGGAATTTAAACTAAGAAATCAATTCTTGATATCAACAATTGAATTTGAATGACAGCCTATGGTGACATTTCACCAGTAAAATATATGGCAAGCCGTTTTAACATTTAACAGCTAGACTGGATATGTGTTGCGGATATCTGTATTTCAGTTTTGCCCCGTCGAAAAGAACATTTCGGATATCCGCAACTACATTCTTCCTATCCATAATTGTCATTTCAGATATTCACAAAGACATTCTTCCTAGGACAAATGACGTCACTTTTGCCATTCATTTGTATGCGGTTTATCATTACAGATATCTACAATTCAGTTGCAGATATCCACTATGTGAATTACGGATATCTGAAACTGAATTGTAGATATCTGTAATTCCAGTTTGAGATATCTAAAATTTGATTCTGACTAGTCATAACTCCAGTTCAAGATACCTTTAATTCAACTCAATTCAAGATATCTACATGTTCCTTTTCAGATATCTCAAATTAAGTTTTGACTAGGTGAAATGACATTGTAGATATATGTAACTGGAATTATGACTAGTCAAAATGGCGTTGTAGATATCTCAAACTGGAGTTAGGGATAGTCATAATTTAATTGTAGATATCTATTATCAAGTTATGGATATCTTGAAATGAATTTTGATTAGAGATATCTGAAATTTGAGATATCTGTAACTTTCATTCCACCTAGTCAAAATGTAATTGCAGATATTTCGAATTAGAGTTTTGACTAGGCGAAATGACGTTTGCAGATATCTTTATGCAAATTAGGCCGGCACTTTTAGGCGGGAGCAGAGCGTGTTGTTGTTCTAATCATTCAAATCGCACCTATTAACTCGTAATTAGCACTGATTGGCACCATGCCGTCACTAGTCATAATGACGTTTGAGATATCTTTTACCTTCATTCTGCCTAGGCAAAACTGATTTACAGATATCTGCAATTGTCATTTAAAATGTGTGACGAGTTGAATGTCGTTTTCAATGATGTCATTGCAGATATCTGTAATTCAGTTTTGCCTAGTCAAAACTGCATAACAGATATCTCTATCTGTCGGTTGACTAGTCACAGTTACGTTACAGATATCTCGAATGACAATTCCAACTATCCAAAATGTAATTACGACTAGTCAGAAAGACGTCGGTGATATCTACAACGTTAATTCCGGATAGTCAAACTTAACTTTTAAATGTTAAAACGGCTTTCCATAATTCCAACTATCCAAAATGTAATTACGACTAGTCAGAAAGACGTTGGCGATATCTACACCGTTAATTCCGGATAGTCGAACTTAACTTTTAAATGTTAAAACGGCTTTCCATAATTCCAACTTTCCAAAATGTAATTACGACTAGTCAGAAAGACGTTGGCGATATCTACAACATTAATTCCGGATAGTCGAACTTAACTTTTAAATGTTAAAACAGCTTTCCATAATTCCAACTATCTAAAATGTAATTACGACTAGTCAGAAAGACGTTGGCGATAGGGCTGCAACGATTAATCGCGATTAATCGTTTGCAAAATAAAAGTCTGTGTTTACGTAATATATATATGTATGTGTTCTGTGTATAATAATTATGTATATATAAATACACACACATACAGGTATAAAGTTTAGAAATATATGCATGTATTATAAATATATATATTTATATATATTTTATATTACATATAAACATAAATATTTTATATATAAATATAACATTTTTCTTAAATATATACATGAATGTGTGTGTATTTATATATAAATAATTATTATACACAGAACACACACATATATATATATAAACATATATAAACACAGACTTTTATTTTGCAAACGATTAATCGCGATTAATCGTTGCAGCCCTAGTTGGCGATATCTACACCGTTATTTCCGGATAGTCAAACTTAACTTTTAAATGTTAAAACGGCTTTCCATAATGAAAATACAATTACAGATATCAAGAATTCTAGTTTTTACAAGTAGAATGTAATTCTTGATATCAAAAATTAGCATTTCGTATCCTGAGAATGAATATAAGTCAAACGGCTTGCCATATTTTACGAATAAACCCACATTTCACAATCAAATGCCTCTGCACTACGCTCAGCATTCTTGTTGTTGTAACAAGATAGATTTAAATTTTAAATTCTGTATTATGAAAAAGCCAGATGATTTCCTAATTTTGCATAGCAACTATGACCGCTTTATCGTTACTAAGGTAACTTCTCTCTAGCACTGACTGGGAAATGTCCCGGATGAGGTTGAGTCACCCGCGTTGACGTCACTCGAGCTCTGAAAATGGCTGAGTCGGAAGAGGAGGTGGATGTCTTGGTCCAGAGAGTTGTGAAAGATATCAATAACGCCTTTAAAAGAAACCCGAACATGTACGTATGTGAAGTCGCTTTGTTGTGTATCACGCGGTCGTCTAGTTTAATCTTTACAGTGGTTTGGAGCCTCGCGCTCAGCCGCAGGGAGAACATAGTGCAGCAGCCAGTGTAACTTGCGCAGGCAGTGGCTGGCTAACTGGCTGCTAACCAGCTCTAACCCGCTGGCGCCCGGCGCAGGCCAGCAGCAGGTAGAGCTCAGCTCACCAAGCCTTACTTTTAGACCAGGTCGTGTGAAATGTGTCTGGGTTATCTGTTTAACTGCTCCGTTCAGACCCAGAAAGTTTTTCTGAGTGAAGCGCGAAGTGTGCATGCTTGTCATTTTGTAGCTAGTACTGTGGGTGTTTCTATCAGTTACACGCTGGTCAGTAACTGGAGGGCGTAACGAGCTTTAAAACATTTTACGTTACCCATTTCCGTTTTTTTTTTTTTTTTTTTTTACTGGTATTTGGAGTGAAAGATTCAATGGTTTCATCATTGTGGTTCTTATGTATCCAAACACATCACTTTTGTCCACATATGAGACATATCTGACCGTCTGTCTTTTTAAATGTTGCCTTCAGTGCAGTTGTTATTTATCTGTGTGCTGGGTCTGTTTGTTCTATATTTGAAGGTCAGTACCCTGTCCCAGTGGTTTTATCTCACCCTTCTCTTATGACACTCTTGTTTCTCTGCCAGAGGTACATCTGTAATGACTCGGTGTCAGCTGAGATGTTTGGTGCTTTATGCATTGCTGTTTGCCTTCAGCTCCTTAGTATTTAGTAGAGTTCCTTAAAATAGCCTTGTGTGACGTGTTCTTCTTTTATCTTTTAAAATATCTTCACAGTGATGAAATTGGCCTCATTCCGTGCCCTGAAGCCCGATACAACAGAAGCCCCATCGTCCTGGTGGAGAATAAGCTGGGAGTGGAGAGCTGGTGTGTCAAGTTTCTGCTGCCCTATGTGCATAATAAACTCCTGCTCTACAGGCAGAGAAAGCAGTGGCTCGACCGGGAAGGTAGGACGAAGGTTTATTGGGTCAGATTATGTCAGCCGGCTCACATTGCTGTGACCTTAGTCTTTATTTAAAAGATGGCTGTTCCTACAACAGTTCAGACCAGCCAGCGTTGCTGAAAAACTGATTTCTTTCTCCTTCTCTTCAAGCACTGGTAGATATAACCTGCACATTGCTTCTCTTAAACCCAGATTTTACCACTGCGTGGAATGTCAGGTACATTTTCATTGTATTTCATGTTTGTGTTACCTGAAGAAAAAAAAAAAACACTACCAAACTAACCCTTAATATATTTTCTGAATGATTATATGCACATCTATGGTATTTCTTTAGAAAATCTCTCTATTGATGTTCAGGATTCAGTGTCATTTTATCGCACTGAATGTGTCATTGCTATTTTTAGAAAGTTCTATCTAATTTGGGACATCAAAAAACTGCTGCTACATTGAACTGTAAATGTGACTTTTTCATAATTTCAGAGATCGGGAGCAATTATTTCCACATTCACTGCTTTTTCTTTGGTAACATTTAGTTTTGTACAGGAAACACTCTATGGATATTTAACACATGCCTGGTTTAAGAATTTTTAGCTTTAGTATTATTTACTTGGATTTTTGCATAAAAATCTTGGCTGAGTGTCTTTAAGCTAATGTTGCATGGAAGAAACATATCGTCCAGAAGGTGGTGCTGTACTGTTTTTTTTATTTATTTTTTTATGGTTGTTTTGCATGTCTTTGTGAATTCATCTGGGTATTGATGAACTTGTATGTTTTGTAGGAAAGAGCTCCTCCAGTGTGGCGTGTTAAACCCAGAGAAGGACCTTTACCTGGGCAAACTAGCACTGTCTAAACATCCTAAAAGCCCAGAGACATGGATACACAGGTCAGAGGATTTAAAAAATGTAGGCATGAATTTCATTTATCTTAAATCAGGGCCCACAATGTCATATCACAAGATGGCTAAAAAAAATAGGAAAAGCATATCTTTATTTCTGTTCTATTTATATTCATTTATAATTTTGCTTTGTTGTACAGAATATGAGTGAATTTGAAGATTTTTTTTTTTTTAAATATATAATTGGATATAGTGCAACATTTACATTCGGCCCACAGCCATCAATCAAGTTTGATTTTTTTGGGCTTTTCATAATAAAATGTTTGGGCATCTATGTCTTACAAATGTAATTTATTTTTTTGTAACACTGAATAAATGTAGCATAAATATGAAGTCACCTGCTTTCGTGCACTTAGGGTTTATTGTGTGGCTATCCAAGATGTTCTGCTTTTAGTGTATAGTTACACGAGGTCTTTTAAAATATTAAATATGACACATTATGGAAGTGCTGCATTCTACACCCTTTCAGCGTCCTATTTTTCCAGTGTACATTTAATTAACCATTAGATTAGATGAATTTTCAAATAGTGATATATAAAAAAACTAATACTAAATTAAGCATTAAGAAATTAATAATGGAATAGTTTGATGCGCTGTACCGGAAAATGTGCTCTGCTTTCATGTAGCTCAATTTATGTGGTAGAGACTTTGCTCTCAAACTAGCTGAAACGAAAGCAGTGGCCAGGGGACCATGAAATGAAATTGCAGACCTCTTGCAACATGTCAACAATGGCACAGACTGAAGCAGAATTTCGTCACTACTGCAAGGACAAGGGCAAACCACTTTATGTGGATCCCTGGAAGACTAATAAATACCCGTAGCTTGTGAAACTGACAAGACCAAGAACTTAAATGTACCTGCAGGACATATTGGAGCTGTCAGATATTTTGCAAATCAGTACTTAAATTCAGATTTTTACAATTCACTATGTCAGTTTGGATCAGGCAGTAGGGTTGTCAAAAGTACCAACTTTAGTACCAATTCGCTACTGAAATTTAAAAAATGTGACAATACCAGCATTTCCCTCTAGCATTTTGAGCGCTGTTGAACGGATTCTTAAATACTTCTGATTGGTCATTGTGTTCACTCGCTCAACAGATACCAGATACGTCTGTGGTTGGCTACAATGATCAACACTTCAAAAACATGTTGTAAATAGACATCTTTGACACTCTTCATCGAGCGCTTACAGATTCACACGGGAGCGTTTGAAAGCATCTAATATATCTGGTGATAGACGGATCTGCTGATAGATGCCTTCTTTCAAATGCTCCAGTCAGTGTGTATCTGTGGAAGCACTCAGTGGAGAGTCTCAAAGATATCTATTTATGCTGCCTTCACATGCTCTTGGAAGTTTGATAATTACCACTACTGAAGTCGTGATTACGAGCTTATCGCATTCAAGTTTCGGTATGAGGGGGCATTCATGTGCAATTATTACCTATTAAACTCATATTTACGATAATTCCTAGAGCACGTGGCCAATCAGAGACATATCTGTTGAGCACATGAACACAATGGCCAATCAGAGGTGTGTAAGAATTTGTTCAACAGCGCTCAAAAGGCTAGAGGAAAATGCTAGTATCGTCACACTTTTAAAATTTCAGTACTGACATGGTACCAAAAGTCAGTAATAATAATAATACGTTTTATTTATATAGCGCCTTTCCAGAGCTCAAGGACGCTTTACAGTGAACAATTAACAGGGAAGAGATAATACAAGTAGACAATGATGAGAAACAATAATGGAAGTATACAGAAAAATAGTCAAGTACAAAACCACAAAACAGGACTTAAGAGACATAACATTCAGAAAAATAATAGTAATAATGCAGAGTAACAACACTAGTCTGCAGATAATATTGAGTCGTCAGATCCCCAGGATGCTTAGGAGCCTCGCACTGTCTATACCAGACGCGACCATTGTCGCTCACGTCGCAATAGATAAAGGCTTTCTACACTGGATGTGACAAAGCGCCCACTGCAGAGCATTTGTCCTTCATGTCAGTACGTCATAAATGGAAGGAGGCATCAGTTTACTTTAAGAGATTTGTCGCTTGCATCACGCCGCATCCAGTGTGGACAATATCACTGATTATAACTGGTTCTGTTGTCTTGTCGCGCCGCTCATGTCCGCTGTAGACACGGTGTCAGGGTGCTGAGATAATCTGGGCCAAATTAGTTATTAAAGGGATAGTTCACCCAAAAATGAAAATTTGATGTTTATCTGCTTACCCCCAGCGCATCCAAGATGTAGGTGACTTTGTTTCTTCAGTAGAACACAAATGATGATTTTTAACTCCAACCGTTGCCGTCTGTCAGCCGAATAATGCTAGTGGATGGGAACTTCGCGCATATACTTCAATGAGAGCGAGACATCACTGCCGCTGTCAGAGCGCGATCAGACCAAACGAATCGAGTGATGAATGCAGTTGGACATAGTGGTGTATTAGAGGTAAAAAATGATATAAATACTGTTCGGTTTATCGCACAAACCGATCGTTTCGTGTCTTAGGACATCAATGTGTCGTCACGAGCCGCATGGTTTAATTTGGACTTGTCTATGCAAGTTTTATTTACTCTTATAGTAAAAGTTCCCATCCACTAGCATTATTTGACTGACAGACGGCAACGGTTGGAGTTCATTTTTGGGTGAACTATCCCTTTAAACTGTTATGAAAGAGAATTATTATTTTATTTTTTTATTGTCTTGGCATTTCCTAATAAATCAAACCATACATTTCTTGTACATCCAGACATATGCTTATGATTAGTTGGCTGAATTTGTTTGTGTTGTGGGCACAGGCGCTGGGTGTTGCAGCGGCTACAGGAGGAGTGCTCTTCATCTGGACAAGAACTGAAGGATCAGGCTGAACCCAGAGGAGACGCTTTGAGGAGGAGACAGTGCGAGCGGTTGCAGAGAGTCTTGCAGGAGGAGATGAGGGTCTGTACAGATGCAGCAGGCCGTTACCCCAGCAACTACAATGCCTGGTCCCATCGCATCTGGGTATTGCAAAACATGGCTAAAGGCAATCTGAAGGTAGGCCGTTTCAGTCCACTGCGACTACGTCTGTGTAATTCATCAAAATGACTGAAAACGTGTGTCTGTTAGATGTTGCTTTGTTTGCGTACATCTCAAAGATTAGATTAGTCTTGGATTACTTTAAGGAATGATGGATCACACTGACACAGTATCAGTTGTGTTACAAGGAAAGCAACATGACATGGTTATTTATGAGGTTGATAAATCTACCTGAGCATTTGATGATCTTGATACCTTTCTTTTCCACTTGAATTAACTTGGGAAGAGACCTGATTACAGATGCCACAGTTTTCTGTCTTTTTAGCTTTAATTTTTCATTTATTTATTTTTTTTTTTTTTCAGAGAGAGCTGAGTGCTGTTAGTCAGGAGAGCTTATTGGCTCTTAGGGGGTCACTAAGTGCCAGACCTTTGATGTGTGCTTATCCTTTCTTAATTGGATACGAAATTAGGCAAATGTTATAGGGCTCAATTCAAGCAAAAGGCCCTCATATAAAAAGGATGAGCCTGTAGATTTAATGATCCAGGACTAAGCAGACTTGAACCAGTCTGAGCCATTCATAGGCTATTTCAGGAGTAATTGGGTTATGCGGCTGTCGTCTTACATTTCTGCATGTCTTGTTTGGAACTGTTTTTCTTAGTCTGAATTTCCATCCTAGATCTCTGTAGTACATTCTTTACAACCTAAATAAAATCATGATGTAATAACATTTATGATGTTAAAATAATTATGCATGCTCCGATCCTTTATTTTTATCTTTAGATCACCATTTCTGTCATCTAACACTCACTTTTAATCTTTATAAGCATTAATAGTTTAACAACACATATGTAATCTTTAGCAAATCTCAAAATGAGTTTTCATTATTCATACTGTACATTATATTTTTGTGATCCATAAATTCACTTGTAGCCTTAAAAACTCTTGATTTAATTTTAGTGGTTTGTTTTTGCGTTTTGATAAAATCCAGAGACATGATGGCACAGAGCAGATCATATGCGCGAGTCAGTGCAGACCACAAAACGAATCGGACACATTTGAATTCTGCTGTATTTTAAAGCAATATGGAGGGGAATGGGAGGAGAAATGGTTAGAGATCAGAAAGAAACTAAAGCTTTACCGAACTCTGGCCGAGCTGTGATGTAAACAAAATGCTACCGACTATTTCAAAAAAGGGGAGGGGCCGTTCAATTATGTCCCGCCCTGTCTACCTGTTTCCGAGGAAATTACCTCAACACTTTGAATAATGCTATGCGTTCCAAGGCACTTCAGTGAGCCTTTAACATTAAAATTCAGTTGTAACACCCTGAAGCATGATTATGTTAAATAAAGATAATACTTTCTGCTCCAGGTTCTGCATGATGAGCTGTCCTCCACCCGACTCTGGGTGTCCATGCATGTGTCGGATCACAGCGGCTTCCACTACCGTCAGCACCTGCTCAAAGCTCTGGCCAGAGAGCTTAGCCAGGCTGGAGAGCGGGACCTCCACCCCACCCAGCAGCCTAACGGAGAGAGCACGGCCGGAGCGTCTGATGACAATCACCGTAATGACGTCATCCCTCAGCTCTTCCATCAGGAGATGGAGTTCTGCACTGATCTCATCGAGTCATATCCGGGCCACGAGACGTTGTGGTGCCACAGGTGAGAGTGATCAGACAAAGTGTTTGAAGCCAGTAACAGATCTCCAGGTCTCGCTGTGCTGATTGATAGTAGTCGTGCAATCAGTCAACATCAGATTGTGCTTCCACAAGTCTCAGTGTGCATACAGTGACTTTGTTTGCCAGAAGTCTGTCCTTGGCCCTCAGCTGGTCTGGCCTGATGTGTTTATGGCTTACTGTTAGAAAATGATGGATGGTCTTTTGCTGCAGAGTTGTAGCTCACAGAGGGAGAGTCAAGCAGCTTGCTAGATCTCCTTTTCTAGCTCGTTCAGTTTTTCCCCTTCTGAGCTTCGTCCCTAGTGGCTGAGGCAAGGAGCAGCTGCTCAGTGAATGGTGTTTATATATCTTTACCTTGTGTTTTCCCCCGAAAGTGCATCATGGCAACAGATCTATTTAATTTAAAGGTCTTCTGTTAGTTTAAAAAGATGAGAAATTGTTTGTGCAACATTTCACACCACTTAATGCTTAAACCTTATGAAACATGAGGCATTAAAGGGATAGTTCACCCAAAAATGAAAATTATCATCATTGTTGTGAACTTTAGGAATTTGTTCTGCTGTACACGAAGGAAGATATTTGTATTTATTTTTCCTACTGTGGTAGTAAATGGTGGGTGGGATCTGTTTGGTGACTAATATTCATCCAAATATCTTATCTTGTATTTAGCAGAACAAAGAAATGTATACAGGTTTGGAACTACTTGATGGGGGAGTAAATGACAGAATTTTCATTTTTGGGAGAACTATCCCTCTAATGTTATGAAGCAACAAGAATAATTTTGTGCGCAAAAAATAAATAACGACTTTATGCAACAATAACACTCTTCTGTGTCATCCTTGTGCGCTATTTACCTTCAGTGCTTCCAGGTTCTACATCAGAACGCCAGCTCCTTATCGGTCGACACTGTTCACATGAGCAGCACGACACATGCATGTGATGCTGACACAGGTTGCCAGCAAATAATGAGCCGGCGTTCTGATGTAGAACCACGAAGCGCTGAACCTAAACAGCTTACGAGAATGACACAGAAGATATAGTTGAATAAAGTTGTTATTTTTGTTTTGTTTTCTTGACGCTTAAAGGTGCTAAAGAGGATCTTTTCGTCGACTGAGAATCCAAAGACTGTTACTGAGTTTTTGAAATGAGTGCATGCGTAAGAACAGCCCCCCTCCTTCACAGCTCATTTCAAAGGAACGCCTCCCAAAACTAGTATTGGAGCATTGGAACACGAGTGTTTACCACCGGCATTCGCTGTGTCGTGTTTTTTGGATACATTATGTCGCACTCACCGCAGGTAACTCATAATCTGCAGTTGTTACTCCTGTCTCTTGACAAAAACATTGCATGCAGCGCTTGTGGAGTGTGGAAAGTTACTGGAGCGTGCAGCCGCGCTCTTCTCTCACAAGGAACGTCACGGCAGTGATTGACAAGCCAGAGGGCCAATCGTTTACGCGATGATCGCTTAAACGATTGGCTGATGTTTTTAAGGCCCTACCTCGTGCACAGATGATGTATATTAATTTTATTACTTTCAGTGCACCTAATAAATAGTCTTTTATCAGTTTGTAAAGACAGTTTCAAGTAATATTGCAAAAATGTATAAAACAAAACATCCTCTTTAGCACCTTTTAATAAGCGTTTTGTTCTATTTTTTTGTTGTTGTTGTTTTATATTTCTTTTGCATTTTATAGTTTTTGATTTGTAAACCATGTATGTATTTATATATTTTTAAGTGAAAAATATTTGTAAATATTATAAAATAACAGCTCTCCGATCAAGACAAATTTCATGTTCAGCAACTCAGAATTATACCAGTTTTCTTGTTTCTCAAGGAAAAGTAGTGGTTATCAGAAGAGTCGAACGGCCATTAAATGCGTAAACGTATCATAGACATAGATAGACACCACAATGTTCATATCTGTTGCAAGTAAAACTGTATGTAATGTAGTCTGTGATGTAATTTTACTCTGGATAGTGTTGTTTGTGGTTTTTGAAGATATAACATCAGGATACAAAGGATATGTTTGTTCCTTCTTTTTAAAAGTTGATAAGCTTATTTATTTTGCTATTCTAACATTGAGCATTCTATTTTCTCTGTGACAGACCCGTGACCCACCATACCTATAACATAAAGAGCATTTTATTGTATAGTAAACGGGTATGTGGTTTTTGAACAAACTCAAAACCAGGCTTCTCCAACAGGCGACATGTCTTTTACCTATGGCACCAGTGGCAGAGGGAACACATCCGGCAGGCAGGATCGCAGTCTCCGCCTCTCACCCACACCGATGTCCTCCTCAGCGAGGAGCCCTGTGACGACGGCAGCGCCTCCCAGGCCATGGACGTTGACTGTGTTCTGGATGGGAGCAAACATGGAAGCTACACACAGGACACCAAGCGACTAAAGCGGGGACCCCTGCTTCCCCACCCCGGACTTCCCGCCGAGCACACGTTTGTCTCTAGAATCCTCACAGGCTGCAGGAGCCCTGAGCAAAGCCGCTTTGCCATTGCCTACAGAAAGTGGCTGGACTCTGTTATAGGTCAGTAGCGTGAGAAACACTCCGCCCACCACAGTGTGGGAGAGCTGTGATAGGTCAACTTATTTCTGGCTCCGACCGCCCACACCCAGTTCTCTGAAAACGGCTGGACTGCTTGGCCGGTTTGTCAGAGATGCTCTGCCGGAGCAAATTCCCACTCATGATGAAAACCCATGACCTGTCTCAACAGTGTAAGTCTGGTCTGTTTCAGCTGCTTTAGTTCAGGTACTGGATATCTCAGGTCTGTTTTCAGTGTACAGTCCTTTTATTCTCTATCAGAAGCTACAATTGTAGTTTTTTTCATATAGTTTTGTTTGTTTTTATGTTGTTTAAAGTCTTCCACCACAAATCAATTACAGTGTACTCTCATCATTCTGTCTGCAGTTTTATGATTCCTGTCGGGAGTCTTAAACGCACACTGTGGTGCAGACTTGAAGGGAACACTTAGAGCCCAAAGTGATTCTGACCCAGTTTCCCTCTTTTGTTTAATTGGGGGCAGACTGGCTCTAAATCCCATCTACTGCTCCTCTTTGAACTTTTGTACTGTAGCATGAACATTTTTCAAAAAATTTCCTGACGTTTTGCTACAATCAGTAACGTGAGCACAATCATTGAATTCAAAGATTCCTGGAGCCATTTGATATGAATTATTAGGGCTAAAGACAGACATTTTCATATGTTTTAATAATCAATAAAACAGATTAATGCACATGAAATTGACAGAATTTCTAGGCGCTGTCCTCATTCAGGGGAGTTTTTGTATTATATGACATATCTGTTGCAGCGTTTCTTCGGTTCATGCGGATGATTAGTAAATGCTCCTGAAGCACATCATCTTCACTCATCACAATAACTAAGGCGACGTTGTCATGTTTGGACTAGTCTCAGCATTTAAGCACAAGTTTTGGGTTCTAGTTCATCCAGGTGGTCTCACAGATGCATGGGTTTTCATGATGAAAGGGAATTGCAGAAGTAGGAATAGTTTTTTCTCAGCTTGGCCCAAACGTGGCTGCAGAAATAACAAGCTGCCATGTTGGTGCAGAATGGTGCTTATTCTCTGCACTGTGGAGAAGGGCCTGGGTTTACAAATGCTGCTTTTTGTTTAACACTATTTTGAACTTAAAGTATATTTATGCAAATATGAAAAGTGAAATGTTGTTAGCTTCACTTATGTAATGATTTATTATTAAAGCTAATAAGCTATTAGACAGTTATCGTTGACTCACTGTTACTCAGTAATTATTACACTTGTAATAAACTTTGAAGTTTCACAGGCTCATTCTTGCATTGACAACTTAATTCATTCACAGCTTGGAGTAGGTTGTGAAAATCTGAATAGACTTTATAATATATCGCTTTTAAATCAGGACAATGCCTTTTCTACATATTCAAAACTATACTTAAGTGAATTCATTTTAGAATTCTAGCAAAGCTTATATGAAACCATTTTTTTCAGCATATCTGTAAGTTTCACTTCATCAAAGTCTATTACTGTTCTTCTTCCTCTTCATTTTTTTTTGCACAGTTGCACAAAATGTAGAATTATGAAAATGTTTGAGTTGTATAATTTCTAGACTGACTCTCAGACTCGATCCAGGACCATGTCAGAGTGGTTTTCTCCATTCCTGCATGCCTTGTACCCTGACACTTTTTTGAGATTTTTGAGCTGCAGTACAGAATTCTGAAAGGTTCCCCTCAGAAATAAAACCAGCTTTTCCTCCACACCATTCCTCTGTATAACTACACTGACAGCTTTTGATCATTTATCACTCTCTATAAGTACAGATGTGTGCACAGGTGCTTGTTTTAGATTTTATTGTAAGGTTTTAGCGTCACTTTTTTTTCTCCTCTCCCTACACCTGCTGTTAAACAAACTCCTAATAGAGTCCTATATGAATGTTTCATTTTCAGCAACAAATGCCTTTCATATTTGTTCTTTTAAGATCTTTTGGTCACTTTGCTATAGGTTTGCATAGATAAAATTAGCTTGTAATGCCATAACCTGAACCATAGTCATTGAGTCACGCGGATCTGTGGTTCTTTTTGCATGCACATTATGTGTATACTGTTGTATTGGGATCACATTGTTGTTGTATTTGATTACATTTTATTACCTTTACTTTCATTGCCCATACATGCAGAGAGGGAAAACATCACATTGATTTTTGGCTCCCACAGCAATTAAGAATTAGCTATTTGTAATAAATAAGGCTGTAAGTTATTTTCAAATGTATTGCCTACCAACTTAAACCCTTAATGGACAGTCTTACTAGTTATATTGTTAAAAACAATATTCGTCTTTATATCTGTTCAGGTCTTCCCTGTTTCTCTTCCTAAGCAGCTTCAGAAATAGTCCTACATAACCTTAGATGTGTTAAAGGTGTGTACATTAATGTGAATTACACTGAGGACGCACATAGTATTTCCAGTTGTGTCATGTCAATTTCCATTGTTGTACAATATCATTTGCTTAAACCGAGATCTTAAATTACTGGTACAACTATGCAGAAGCATCACAGAGTTCGTTTAGCTTTACAAAGAAAAAATGTAGCCTAAGGTTTTGTATTTTCTTTGTGTGTTGTCTGATAAGCTGATAAGGTACTGTAGGTTTTTACAGCCACGATAACCAACATTTATAGCATCTCATCCATTATGTATTTTATATTTATTTGTATTAAAAATGTATTGAAATGTAGTAGTTTTGTCAGTTGCCTACCACATTAAATAAAGATACTCTGAAAAGGTCCATCTCACATTTTTATTTCCTATTATTTTGAATTCATGACCATTTTGTTGTTATTTTTTTAATCATGTCACGTGTTTAGTCAAATACATGGGGGATTTTGTAAACAAAGGGGGATAATGGTCATGCGGTCTAAACAAAGACCGTGTTGGGGACAAAAAGTTTGGGGTTAGACTCGGTACAATTTTTTTAAATTTTTTTTTTTTTTTAAATGTTTTTGAGAGAAGACTCTTATGCTCAACAAGGTATTTAATTGATCAGAAAATAGTAGGCTAATATTGTGAAATATAACAATTTTAAAATAACAGTTTTCTATTTGAATATACAGTACAGTCCAAAAGTTTGGAACCACTAAGATTTTTAATGTTTTTAAAAGAAGTTTCGTCTGCTCACCAAGGCTTCATTTATTTAATTAAAAATACTGTAAAAACAGTAATATTGTGAAATATTATTACAATTTAAAATAACTGTTTTCTATTTGAATATATTTCACAAAGTAATTTATTCCTGTGATGCAAAGCTGAATTTTCAGCATCATTACTCCAGTCTTCAGTGTCACATGATCTTTCAGAAATCATTCTAATATGCTGATTTGCTGCTCAAGAAACATTTAATGTGTACAATTGTACAAAATGTGTACAATATTTTTTTTCAAGATTATTTGATGAATAGAAAGTTCAAAAGAACAGTGTTTATCTGAAATCTAATCTTTTGTAACATTATAAATGTATTTACTGTCACGTTTGATTGATTTAATGCATCCTTGCTGAATAAAAGTATTAATTTCTTTAATTTCTTTTAAAAAAAATAAAAATAAAAATTCTTACTGGCCCCAAACTTTTGAACGGTAGTGTATAATGCTACAGAAGCTTTGTATTTCAGATAAATGCTGTTCTTTTGACCTTTCTATTCTTCAAGGAATCCTGAAAAAAAAAAAGTACACAACTGTTTTCAACATTGAAAATAATCATAAATGTTTATTGAGCAGCAAATCAGCATATTAGAATGATTTCTGAAGGATCATGTGACACTGAAGACTGGAGTAACGATGCTGAAAATTCAGCTTTGCATCCCAGGAATAAATTACTTTGTCAAATATATTAAAATAGTAAACAGTTATTTTAAATTGTAATACTATTTCACAATATTACTGTTAATTAAATAAATGTAGCCTTGGTGAGCAGACGAAAATTCTTTTAAAAACACTAAAAATCTTAGTTGTTCCAAACTTTTTGACTGTACTGTATATTAAAATGTAATTTATTCCTGTGATGGCAAAGCTAATTTTCATCATTTCTCCAGTCTTCAGTGTCACGTGATCTTTCAGAAATCATTCTAATATGCTGATTTGGTGAAAACATTTCTTATTAATATCAATGTTGAAAACCGCTTAGTGCTTTTTGTGTAAACCGTAATATTTTTCTCCAAGATTCTTTGATGAAAAGAAAAAAAAATGCAATGTTTGTACCAAAGTCTGTCACTTTTGTCAAAATAATAATAATAATAAAAATAAATAAATAAATAAAATTATACTGACCTCATATTTACTGACAGCC
Organism: Chanodichthys erythropterus; assembly: GCF_024489055.1. Lineage (NCBI taxonomy): Eukaryota > Metazoa > Chordata > Actinopteri > Cypriniformes > Xenocyprididae > Chanodichthys > Chanodichthys erythropterus. Next base: position 47,715,040 of record NC_090233.1, read on the forward strand.
ACGAGAAGTTTAAATAAAAATACTACCAGTAGTATGCTAAATATTACTTGCTTCCTGTTTTTATCCTATATTTGTAGCTTTCTTGAGTGGGAGGGCTGGACAGGCATTTTGTAACCAGTGTACTAGTACTTGATTCACTTCGTGCCACTGAAATGGCTTTTATTCCCATTTAGTTTAAGTAATTTCTGACTAACTTCAAGACTGCAGTATTACATGCACACTTACATCTTGCTCGGATGTTTTGCCGAGAGCTGCAGCTCGTTCATTGAGAAATTAGGCAGCGTTTGGTGCTGGTGTTTGATTAGCAGGTCTCTGATGGGAGGAGTCGGGCTTGCCCATAGACTGAGTGAAAGGCAGGCGATGAAGATGGTGGATTCAGACACATTTCGGAGGACCGTTAGATCGCTGGAAACTGCAGTAAAGGCACAGGTGAGATACGACTCGACATTTCATTTTACGCGATATGAATTAATCATTGTTTGTCGCGGAAGCTGTTTTTTAAATTAAAACAGGAACCATGTAATGAAATAAAATCATTGTACTTCAATTCGTTTAATGATGAGGTTCGGTCAGAGTGCCTGTTGCGATGTCGCTTTCCCTGCAGGTTGAACAGTGTTTGCTTACACTAGGAAGGATGTTTCATTGGTGTGGAAAGCACTGCATTACACCCAGTTACCAATACAAAAGAAATGCGAGGGCCTAAACTGTGAAGTTGTATACTAGTTCTCCAATACGAAATCGGTTTTGTCATGCAAACAATCTCATCCTCATTAGCGGGGAGAGAGTAATGCCTCCAACTAATTCAGTTTCTAAGTTATGCTTGTGGGTCGACATACGCGCGTATGACTGAGTGCTGATTTTTATTTATTTATTTCATCCCGGTGACTTGAATCCATTCACCTAAAATATGTCTTTTCCTGTAGGTTATCATTACACCACTAGGTGGCAACAAGTGAGCATGCTGTTAGTGAGTCACTAATCTTTCACTCATTCGTTTTATTCTTTTGATTCAATCGATTCGTTTCAATACACCGGCTGCCACCGAATGCTGAAAAAAGCTGTCTCCGTGTAATGGAAGTCGGCCAGTAAGAACTGTGCGTGTAAACTGCACTCTCTTGATCTCAAGAGGCACTCTAGCGACTGACGCTAGAGACTGCGGTCTTTAGCCTCCTTGTAAGATCGCCCGACTCCTATGCCAGCGGCCCTGGGTTTGAGTCCTGCTAGGCATGTGACGGTATCAAATTTTCATGTTGCGATTTAATTGATGAAGCTTTTATCACGGTATACGGTATTATCATGATATTAAAATAAGTTGCAAAACATTTTTTGTCATAGTTTAACAGGTTTAAGAACTATTTTTGTAATAAAAACAACTGGCTGAAATTTTCAAACAGATTGAAATGCAAAAGAATTAGGCTATAAAGAACAACAGATAACACTTTACTCTATTTAATGCATTAACTAAGATTGAGCAATAGCTACATTTGTTAAGAAAGTGTTATTTTTTGTTAATGTTAGTTTAGAAACACAACTGATCATTGTTAGTTTTATCTCAGGTCCATTAAATAAGTTATTTTGATTTTAATAATGGTATTAAACAGTAACTAAGAATTTAACATTAATTAATAATAATTAATACTTTATAAGTATTTTTATTGTCAGTTTAGTGACAATGAATTAACATGTTAACTAATGAAGCAGTATGTTTTCAAAGTTTTACTGAACAATAACAAATAATCAGAACATTTCTAATCATTAGGGCATGTTGTAGTCCAGATTAAAATATAAAAATGTTTTAAATATGCTTTTAAGTCTTTTTTAAGTATTCAGTATTTGGTGCTGTGATGAACAACACTGAGATTACAAAAAAATGAATGGCTGTTTGAAGCATTTTAAAAACGTCACTAGCGCAGTTACTTTGTTTGCATGGTTTCCGTGGTAACCGCTGCACACTGCTGTTCCATCAGCGCCCTCTGCTGTCAGAGAGTGAACGCGCACTTTCATTCAGCTCGTCTCCTTCACTGGTTCCGCCATGTGCTTCTCGTGCGCGTTGGGATTGTTTACATCTGAGCGCGTGTCCTTTTGACGCAGAATACAGCAGTGTTGTGCATTTTATATGATTGATGGGTAAAGTATTCTTAATTGCCTTCTAAAAAATTAATAATTGGTAATAAATTATTATTTACGGTATTCTGAAGTGCCCACGATTACAATATCGTGCATATTCATTATCGCGATTTATCGCATTACCGAATATCGGCACAAGTCTAAGTCCTGCTGAGAGCGGGTGATTTGAACAGGAGGGGTTACATTGGTGCCGTGACCCGGATGGGAGCGAGGTTTAAGGGGGTGAGTGTAACGGACATTGTGCGTGTAAACCTCACTCCCCTGATCTCAAGAGGCGCTCAAGCAACTGATGCTAGAGACTATGGTCTTTAGCCTCCTTGTTACAGCGCCCGACTCCCATGCCAGCACCCCCGAGTCCCTCTGAGAGCGGGCGGTTCGAACAGGAAGGGTTACATCCACAGGCAGCATACAGAGATTTGAATTAAGGGAACAATTACGTGTAAATCCAATGATTGTGACACATCCTGCTACTGAACTACCTTAATAATAATAATAATAACCTACAGAGAAAGTTCCTATTTTTGGTTCCTATAAATAACCAAATAGAAAGCTGCTAACCTTAGGGGAACGTTCAGTGTTTGCTGTTTAGTCAGCCTGCGGAACCTCTTTCAAGAATGAGACGCGTTTATACTAAAAACGCTTGTTAAGTGCGTGTTCATTCAGTAATGCAGTCACATGCTTCAAAAAAAAACCGGAGCAAATATTGCAGAAATAGTAGCAGCATGCTATTCTGTTAAGTTATTATGCGATTTGACTGTGTGAGCGGTAGGTTGCTGGAGGGGAAAACTTATTGTCCCGCCCTCGCGCCAGTAAACACGTCATCAGATAATAGAAGTTGTTTTGATTAAAAATTATGAGAGCACATGAATTAAAATAAATTGCACGGATAAATCATTTATAATAAATACTGTTAATTCCATATTGTCCATTTTGATTTCATGGTGACTTTAATAGATTAAAAACACCAGTTTACGAACGGCATACCACTTATTGAGAGTGTTTGTGTAGGAGGAGTGTGAAAATGAATCAGCCTTGCTGGACACAGATTTCACGTAATCTCTGTTACGGACGTTCAAGTGCCACAACTGATGACTCACTGTAGTCTCTGTATCGCTGTGATTGTAAACGCACTCCCTTCTATCTCTGTGGTCCACAGAGGTTCGGCGTTTCTGCAAAATAGTGCTCTGCTGTTGAATGGCGTCCTCGGAATACGCTTGCGCTGTAGGCATTACCAACCTGCTTTCCTGCCAAATACATGCCCTAGATGCAGACTCACTGCGCGGCGTCGGATGCTGTGCAGGTGGGAGAGCAAAACACTCGCGTGAAAACTGACTGAGAAGAAGGCGAAATGACAAGGACAGGGCTTGCACTGGGTTGATAAAGAAAAACCTTCGTTAGACGTCGCTGCACATATTCACGTTAGCCTATGTGCCACATCCATCCGCAATATCACACCTTTACTCTCTCCGAGTGATGCTGCTGCTGCTGCTGCTGTCTATGCAGGTAGGGCTGCGAAAACGCGCAGTTTACGCATCTCATTGATGTTTTGATTGGTAGGGAGTATTTTTAACTAAACTTTTAAAATGCTTTGTCTTATGAGTTGTGACGGATTAGTTTACTTTTAATGTCTTAAACGAAAAAAAACTGTCGTGGTTTATGTCGCAGTACTCTGCTTTTAAGGACGTCAGTGAGCATGGAGTAGGTAACAGTAATGACCCGCCCTTTGCAAATATATAATAGCAAATTGTGCAGAAAGTCAATAAGTGTTGCTCAATGATAAATGTGTGTGTAAATACTTCGTTTTGAGGAGCTGTGGATATGGGAGTGTTCTCAGAAGACTCTTAAAGCCCTCTCATGTATCAAGCCATGACTGAGCAAATAACAGCAATAACACCAGAGGAAAGATCTGACATCTGTGCATTTCTCAGCTGTAAACAATGTAGGCTATCTTGTGAAAATGGCTATTTTTGTGTCATATGTGTGTGATAATGTCCTGGACTGTAACATTTGCTGAGCACTGCTCTACTGGGGTATTTATTTACATTTGAAAAAAAAAAAAAAATCAAGGCATGAGTGTTTTTGTATGTGGTGCTGTTGCTACAATTTTTGTTTGTTTTTTGAAAAAGTACATTAAAGTATCATTTATTTTTTTTATTTTTTTTTTTTGGGGGGGGGGGACAAGTACCACGATACTCCAAATTTCATTCAAGAACCGTATGTAAATATTTCAGTACCGTTTATATGCAGTTTAGTACCATGCTATGCCACAGTACTTGATATTTTTAATACCCGTCACAACTACCAGGTATCTAAGAAAGAATTGTTCCTGCTTAGAAAATTGCTCATATATTGATCATTTATATATATATATTTATATATATATATATATATATATATATATATATATATATAGCGCTTCAAACAATACAGGTTTTCAAAGCAGAGTCACAGTAATAAACAGCCTAATATCTGCTAATGTTGCAAAATGAATTTAGTTATTAAAGAAATTAAATTTCAGATGTAAAGCAGCTCTACAGAAGACAATTTAGTTCAATAACAACATCAGTGTTGCAAAGTTCATCAATTAGCAAATTCGGTTGAGCGATAAAGGAGATCTACAGAGGACAGTACCGTCACTAGATCCAATGTTGAGTCACTTCAGTTTAATAACACTGTCAATGTTGCAAAGTTCATCAGTTATGAAAAGACTTCAAAAGCAGCTGTACGGAATACAACATTTTTTATTTTCCAGCTCAATTCAGTTTAGCTTTTTCTATCTGATAGTGTCACATCAATAATATTTTCTGAACATTATTTGTATTTTAAGCCCCAGCTGAGCAAGCCAAAGATGACAGTGACAAAGAAGCAAAACTCCATTAGGTGTGACAGTAGTGGAGAAAAAAAGACCTTGGGAGAAACCAGGCTCAGTGTGCGACCCAATTCTTCTCTGATCTAAAAGAACGGACGTACAGTATGTGTGAATAGTCCTTCAGTGTGTAAGGACTGATCAGTTGCACTTGTAAATCTGATTCAAATCAAATACGCCACAATGAGGTTATTATTTACACATTAAGATTTCATGGTTATAGATTAGTAGGCAGGTACTGATTATAGTATGTGTATAGATTTAGATTTTTAAACATATTCACATCAAACTGCTCTGTTTGCAGAATTAGTGTTTCACTTGAATAAACAGCCAAACCTGAATCAATAAACTGATCTCGAAAATGGGTAAATGGATCTAAAGTGCAGTTATCATTTATCTCAGCTAAAGACAGTGCTGTATAATTATAAAAAACAGTAGGATGCACAAAAATATGTATTTCTTTTAAAAAGCATCCGGATATATTATTACAGATGCTTTTTTGATAATAGAAACAGCTGTTTTGTGTCAGTTGTTGGCCTAGCTTTGCACACATTGATTCAGCAGAACCGTCAAAATGGGAGAAATGTAACATGCACGTTTTTATGTAGCAATAATCGAAGGAAGGGTGTGGCTAAGGAGGCATGTACTTGTTGAGATGTCATGTTTTTCTTTTCCTAGTCATCTTTGCCTGTCAGTCTGTGTGCCTCATCTGTGCTTATCTGCATGCTATCATGCAGTAAGATGTCTAGTAGCAAGATCACAGTGACTGTTTTTAGAAGACAGGCATTTTAGAGGTTATTTGCTCTAGACCCATCCAAGCACACAGGGATATTTGTCACCACACAGTGAGAGAAGAGATCAAAGGTGATCCTAAACTGAATTTCCCTAGAGGCACCCGGTGATTTTTTTTCCAATATTTTTCTGGCTGTTGCTGCCCATGTTTTAAATAAGCTCTTGTTTGTGAGTGGAGTGAAGCCTCCGGTCCCAGTTGTTGGTCTTTCTAGGCAAATGAGTGGAGAAGCTGAAATGGGAAATGTCCCTCCCAGAAGGGCTCTTTGACCTGCAGTATTATGGGTTTACTCTGATTACTGCTCTCTTTGTATGGACAGCACGCTCTTTCTAGCCGGCTTCCTTAGGGGGTTTTCCTGTATGTTATATATATATATATATATATTTCCTATTGAAAAAGGAAGTTGATGCAGGACATATAGAAAAATATGTCTGTTTTTTTTTTTTTTCCTTCCATTGTCTTATGGTTTATTTAGGATATTAAGCATATTTGGGAATAGGATATTCACATTATAGGGAGCTCTTTGTTGGAAGGCATTTTGTATGATTAGTTGATGATATAAATATTTGGTCAAGTAGAATAGAGACTGTGAATTTTAAATGTTTACATTTGCTATTTTATTTATTTATTTTTGCTTATAGGACTAGAATATTTTTGACCTCAAAGTGACCGTAAAGGCATTTGTAACGTTAAAAAAAGATTGTTTCAAATAAATGTTGTTGTTTTTTAACTTAATGTTCATCATAGAATGCTGAAAATAAGAAAAATAAGAAATGTTTCTTGAACAGCAAATCAGCATATTAGAATGATTTCTGAAGGATCATGTGACACTGAAGACTGGATTAATGATACTGGAAATTCAGGAATAAATTATATTTTTAAATATATTACATTAGACCACTATTAATTTAAATTATAATATTTCACAATATTGCTGTTATTACCTTTTTTTTTTTTTTTTTTTTTTTTTAATAAAATAAACTCAGCCTTGGTGAGATTTCTTTTAAAATCATACCGACCCAAACTTTTGAACCAGTGAGTATGTGCATGTGTTTTTTACACTAGATATGCTTTATATATTTTGTAATAGTCTTATTTAATGCAAATTATTAATAAATCATTCACATTTTTATCCATATTAACAAATAGCACATTTTGTGCAGTCAGGATATTTGGTGAGATAAAGGAAATTCTCTTACCTGTTTTTAAACGGTATATTTAATGAGCTGCCTGAGACTCTCCTGGGATGTAGCTGGCGCTGGGTTGGGGATTGTATTAATTTTTAAGCTGTGTGTCGAGTTTTGTTTGGTGGCCTCATATGAAATCTTGAAAGTGAAGCAGCTGCGCTTCACACATACTCGGAGTCCGATGTGGCCTTGGGCAATTTTCCTCATGTATTATTATTTGTCTTGTGTGTCAGCAAAATTCTGTCACTAGTAGTCAGAGAAATGTATTCAGTATTCTCAGGACACAAAGGAACTCTGCGCCAAGGTAGTGTGCAAATTGTTTTAAACAAATGCGGTCTGAATATCTATGAGGACAGAATGATGACTGATTGTGATGAAGAACTTGAGCTGGATGGAGTATTTTATCCATTCATGTCCAAAGATCTTAAATCACATCAGACTTTTGTTCATTCAAACCCTGTCCGGATTCACACTTCCAGTGCTGGAGGTCACGTCCTTGTGTCAACACAGAGAATGTTTTCACACACCTTATACTCTAGTAATATTATCAATAGTCATATTCAGACCATCACAGTGGAACTTAATGACGGCTATTCATTTGCATGACAGCCTTGAAAGTGATTTAGTGAATTATAGGCGCACAGGAACAGCGTTACAACTAATTAAATGCTTTGACGTGATTTAAATGTCAGTGTAAAAGTAGGTTAGCCGATACTGTAATATGCATGGGGAGGACAGAGCAGTGGGCAGGCTGTCATAAAGCAAGATGCAATTGCTCTTTGCGACTGATGCAAGATCTTATTTTTTCAAATTTAAAAGAAATCTTTGACCAAAAATGTTGTGTTTGTGAGAACTAATGAGCATTGACATTTAAGGTTTGTGTTGTCAATCATATTTGATGTAGTCTAGATGGGACCATGATTGGTTTTACTGAATTTTTTCAGAAATATTAGCATTTATATTTAGGTAATGTAAATAACACCTAAACCTTTCAAAACTGTAAAAAATGAATGATTGCATATATGCAAAGTTACTTTACTTTGTATCCATATCGGGTTTCTAAAAAAAAAAAAAAAAAAAAAAAAAAAAAATCGAAATTGGTCAGTCTCTAGTCTCTGTATGAGTGTGTTGACATTAATTTGCGAATGAAAATTAAAAAAACTTAAAGGCAAAGTATGTAAGATTGTTGGATTAAAATATTAAAAAAACCCACTCGGACAGTGTTATATATTTTGTTGACTTGTGTACTTACATTATCCCAAATGTTTCCAAGAATGTTTAAATCCAAAGAAATAAGCAATTTTAACCAGGACACCGACTGTGTCTGTGCATCACCTATAAATGAGAGAGTAGCATTATAACTACTTTAAAGACACAAATGTATCTAATATGATAAAACATTGCTGCGTTACCCCACATACGTATGAAGAAGCGGAAGTGGTCGCCCGCAGCAAAATAAAAGCTCCACTGCTCTTGAGCCGTGTGTTGTTCTTGTCTCTCATTAGCAATTGCTTCAGCGGTCTCGTTCCGCTCCAATGGCTTTCAGCCACACCCTGCTTCATACTACACTAATGTTAATAAATCTTTAATGCATTAGCTCACCCATGTATATGATTTCTACCCGAGTCCCATCAGATTCTTTTCCACCGGCTGTAGTCAACACCTCCCATTGTTCCACAAAATCAAGGCATGATCAAGCTACGCCTTTGTTTTAAATAAGTGGCCTCTAGCGTTGAAAATTACATATTGTGCCTTTAAATTTCAATCTGTTCACAGTGATTGTGTCGCATCAGAAGACTAATATATCTCTCAAGTTGATTAATTTTATGCTATTTTTTCCTCTATTTTAAGCTTGAAACATTTAGGTCCCATAATATAGAAAAAACAGTATAACTTTGTCCAAAATATTATCTTTTATGTCCCACAGAGGATTATGAAGTCATACCGGTTTGGAAAGACATCAGGGTAAATAAATGATGGCAGAATTTTCGTTTTTGAGTGAACTATCCCTTTAACTAAGTTCAAAGAGCAAGGAAGATTCAGTCCTTAAAGGGTTAGTTCACCCAAAAATGAAAATTCTGTCATTTATTACTCACCCTTGTGTCGTTCCAAACCCGTAAGATTTTCGTTCATCTTCGGAACACAAATGAAGATCTTTTTTATGAAGTCTCAGTGATTTCTGTCCCTCCATAGACAGCTACGCAACTACCACTGTGATGCTCCAAAAAGTTCATAAAGAGATTGTAAAACGAATCCATATGAATTGAGCGGTTTAGTCCAAATTTTCTGAAGAGAATCAATCGCTTAATATGATGAACAGATTGAATTTATTGGCTTTTATTCACATGTAAACATTCATCAACTCGCATATGAGTTGTGGTAAACAGTAGCTCAAGCATGTTTGCTTGACGCGTGCAAGAACAAGTGAGGTTCGTTCTTGAGTTATGCATCATGTTTGAACTTCCATAAGAGGATTGTTCTCGTGCATCATTCAGGTTCATGTTTGCTGATCAATGTTTATATGTAAATAAAAGTCTAAATTGAATCTGTTCATCATATTAAGCGATAGAGTCTATTCAGAAAATTTGAACTTTTTGAAGCGTCAAAGTTGCTTAGCTGTCTATGGAGTGACAGAAAGCTCTCAGATTTCATCAAAAGGATCTTCGTTTGTGTTCCAAAGACGAATGAAAGTCTTATGGGTTTAGAACAACATGAGGATTGGTAAATGATGACAGAATTTTAATTTTTGTGTGAACAAACCTTTTAATTGCCAGTCTGTTTATATGGACTGTGGAATGGTAATGGCCTGGATGGAAGTTTTCAGTTTTCTGTCTTGTGATTACTTTAATTGCAAAAGATAAAAGGTTTCTTTTATCAAGCCAAAACATTCTTTACACTTGTTTTGCACCATCTGGCAGTGGTTTGTTTATTCCCTTTGTTGTTTATCAAGGAGTCATTAACTTATGGAGGCTGCTGTAAAAGAGGTTTGGCCATAATTAGATTCAAATTTACTTGCATAGAATTATAATGAACGTTCTATAAAGCACTGCAGCAAAATTAATAGAAAGATCCAGACTGAAAGGGAAGTGCTTAATTAAGGGTTGGTTTTACAATCTAGACTTGTTCTTTAGGCTTGGCAAAATGTTTAGAAGTTGTAATTGATTTTTAGGAAACTGCGGGAAGGAAGGACTTGGTCATGTTTCTAGTTAGGTTGAATACATTTTAATAGACATAATCCTCTGAGCTGTGATGCTGGTGAGAAAGCAAAGCTGACAGAATATTAATACAGGGACAACTGACAACAGAGATTTTAACTGAAACTGACCATGCATAATAGGCTTTTCTAAATGACTTAATTAATAATCATTATTATCACAGTCTCTTCTATAAATTCAGCAAAGCTGGTGTTGTGATGTTGATTTTGTTGGATTATTTGTTTCAACTGGGGCTAGTTGAAGATTTCTCAGGATGAGGATGGGAAGATTTTTGAAAGTTACAGTTCATTAAACACTAATTTATTTTGGGATCCCGAACAGGACATATTGACAAACTCTACGGGGTAAGTTGTCACAAGAAGGAAACTGCTGCTTATTGATACTGTTTAAAAAAATATATGTGAGATGCATTACGTAAACAATAAGGTATGAGAAGGCTGTGCTGTATTGTGAATAAGTCACGGCTGAAGGGCGTTGTTAGGCACGACACGAAGTGGAGCTTTTATAAAACGGTTACCACACAATACAAATATTAAAGCCAAAAATATGTATCAATGCAACTTTCATTAAAGGTGCAATATGTAATATTTTCTGTCCGCTAGAGGTCGCTAGAGGCCTATTCAAAACAAAGGCGTAGCTTGAAGACGCCAAGTTTTAGCACGGAATCTTGGGACATGTGGTCTTTATCTCACAGCCGGTGGAAATAATCGGGATTTGACTCGGGAAGAAATCATGTTCATGGATGCGATTATTAACGTTACTGTAGTATGAAGCATGAGCGAGTGTTGTGGAGCTGAACGAGGAGCTGGAGCGATTGATCAACACACGCCTCACGAGCAGCAGAACTTTTATTATGTCACAGTCGCTGGTGCTGCTTCCGCTTTTCCGGTCATGAGTATGAGGAAACACAGCTCTGTTTATCATATTAGATACATTTGAGTGTGTTGAAAATGTTATAACATTACTCTGTGCTTTTTTACTCAGCGGCTGCTATGAGACACTGTTACACACTGCAGTAAGATAGATCGGTTTTAGAATATCATATTAAATGCTGGATGGCTTGTGTTGATAAATGGCATGCAATTAATTTTAAAACATATTGTATGATGGAGAAAATGCTGTATCACTGTTACTAAAAATAAAGCTGCATCTGATTATGCTATGTTAGCTACTTGACAAAATAGTGTTTTTCTCTGACGCATGGTAAAGCATGGTACTCGCAAAAAATCAAGATAATTTGATTTAAACAATAAGACTAAACGTGTTGAGCTATAACAACAATTAGTTTTATGTCTATAAATGTAACCAAACAGTTGTTCCCTTGTCTATTACAACATGTAATATATTAAAGTGTCTTTGGTTTCCGTAAACCGAGGGTAACGCGGGTATGACGTAATTGACAGCCTGGAGCCTTGGTTCAAATTGCAATTTTCTCATTATTTACTAATAGTTGGAAACATTTGGGATATTGTAAGTACTCAAGTGAACAAATAATATAATAATAATAAAATATATAACACTGGCCTAGTGGTTTTTGGATATTTTACTGCAAAATTCTTACATATTGCACCTTTAAGTAAACTTTCACTAAAAGCCTTCCTTCCGCCTGAAAAAAAGTCCCTGACCGTGAACAGCAACAGAAGTTACATTATTACACCATTAGATGGCGGCAAAGAGTCAAGACTGTCTTTATGAGTGTGTCAGTCAGTAGCGAAGACTTTTACATTGAAAAGACTGAATTGATGTAAACATGGATCAAGATACAACTGACCAATGCTTTGACTAGGGCTGTCAGTCACGGGAAAACCCCTTAACTGTTAAAAGGACAAGATAATACATCGGACATTTAAACTGATTTTTTTATTATGAACATAGGATTGACCTGAAGGAAAATGCTAAATCTGAATGCAGGTAATAAACTCGCTCACACAATCTTTCTCACAATACTCTTCTACATTATACAGTATAGCTTCAGTGAACAATCAATTGAGAACAAAGAGTTTATGTTGCTAAGAGTGGTTGCTAACGGTGTTGTGTGGTGATACACAGAACCGTTGGATGAAGCACTCATAGCCGCGTTTTATCGTGAATAAAACACAGCTCTTGACCAATCAGAATCAAGGACAGGAACTGTTTTATAAAGTTGGTTATTTAATGGTTATTTAATATTACACTGTAAACATTTTTTTTTTTTTTTTAAGCATCAAACATGGAAGAGGTAATGTACAGAAATATAAAATTTTTATTTTGGCCTACAGATAATGAAAATATTGAATGAAATTACATTTACAACCTGTGACAACTTTAAGCCCATAAGCCCTGATATCAGGTTGATATCAAAGTGAAATTTATACTAGACCATCTTTCAGTTCATATCTACCTTCATTATATATTCTCATTTTCAATTAGATTTTTGATGCCATCATGGAAAACCACTGCAAGAAAACAAGCATTTGTGTCATTTACTGAAATATAGACCTTCCGCATGTGAAAACTTCACATGCTCCACTCTTTCATATAGACCCTTTTACTGTTTCTACACAATGATGACGTAGCAACATATGCGCGCGCATTTTGGCAACTGAAGTGGTGTTATTCCCCATAGGTTCTAACGTGTTAGCAACTCCGAAAGTGATATTAATATCTACAGCTTCGCGAGCGGATTAATCAACACAGGCAGATAAAGTTATTTTAAAAAGTTGACTTTATCAAATGGTATCCGGCTATCAGATCCGTGTAGTCGAGTGGATAGAAGACGTTAGCAGATGGCCAAATACAGTGGCCAGATATATGTACATAAACCAGGGCTCTCAAGTTTTAAAGACAGGCAAGAATTACAAATAACCAACAAGATGACATGATTTTTAAAGTGACCAATAACATCGACGATGTAATACACTATAATTTATTTAGTGCTAATAAAATTATGAAGCCTATTTGGAGAGAGAGATGTTTAATGTGACAAAATGTCAGTCATCCTGTGATGACGAAAATATAACTAACGTACTACTGAGCAGGTTTTTAGTGAACAGGCTGTAAAACTGTTGACTGTTCAGACACTCATGAAAAACTGATGCTGATTATCTGGGAAACATTCTCTAACAGCAGTCAAGTTGTCATTGTTTGTGTCAAACAAGCTGTGAATTTGTTGTAACATTAAAATAGGAGATCATGACTTACTCTGTGCTCAAAGTGATGCTCAGAGCTGTTTTCCTCTGTGGGTGAACGAGGATGATGGTGAACAATTCCAGGATATGCTTTTTTTCATTGGTTGTTGCGTTAAATCGTACCCAGATACAATAGTGCTATTTTCTGATTGGCTACTGTGTAGCCTCTTTCTTTTTTTGATTGGCTGATAAGTGGCAGGCTACTCCAGGGGAGCTTGATTCCTGCCCGGCGCGGCGGCATATTAAATATATGAAAAATAGTTTTTCTGCGTGAGGAATACAATGTGTGGCGGGAGTGCGTGACAAAAGACCGAAATGAGTGACTGTCACGCTCAGTGCATTACACTTGAGAGCCCTGAAAAACTTTCAAAGTTGCTAACACGTTAAAACCAATAGGCAACAACACCACTTCCGTTGCCAAAATGCGTGCGCAACTGTTTGATCACGTGAGCTGTAAAAGGGTCTATTCAATCCTAGTCTTATAGTACTTGTAGACAATTACATATCTATCAAAATTGTTCTCATGTGCAATGCTAATTTGTTTTTCTTAATTGCCATGCTTTAACTCACTGTTTAATTAGTTTTTAATTTTTTTTGATGTCTTCTGCTTTAATCAGTGTGTCATACTTTGCTAAGAAATGATACAAATGATAGATAGTGGCGGTGATCAAGCTATCTGACAGTGATATTATTGCATTATTAGCAGTGCTGCATTCACACTGCAGATTATAAAGCTATAAGCCCTGTGGGAGGACAGGTGTCCTGGTTTATTCTAGAAAAAAAAAAAACATCTCTTTCTCTGCATTACTTTCTCTGTCTCTTTGTCAGCTCATGGCTGATGGGGAGAGAGCAGTCAGTGACAATCGCCGTGTGAATGATCTATTTGCTGTTCACTTTGATTGTACATTTGGCACATTTTCTGGTTGTCATTCTCATCTCATGAGAGAATTACTCTGATGTTTGGCAAACTGATCTCAGTTTAGGCCGGCTGACAGTCACATTGTTGTATTTGTTTTGTCCAAGACCTACAAAAGGCTTGAGATTAACAGTGTTGGATTGTACAAATTACACAAAAGATGGGGCTTTCCTTTGTTGTGATGCTGCACGGCCTCTCCGAGTTCTCACGATCCACAATTCATCGTCTCAGCATCGAGCGTGAAGCTACGGCTATGGTGTGTGTATCAGTTTGTGTATAAAGCCTGCTGTGTTAATTCATGAGCACTTGAAGGTCGCTCCACATGAGAGCTGCTCTGTCTGGGATTCAGAGACCATGCTCAGTAGATTTTGGGGATGTGCGGTGGTTAAACCAGCCTCTGGCAGAGATTAGCCAGCGTAATGTAAGGCAGCTTAATGCCGGGAGCCTTGAGATGATAACCCCTGCCGCTTCAAACAAAACAAACATGTTCTGTAGCTTCATTCCAGGAAAATCCTGCAAAAAGAGTATTTAATGTTTGACTGATAGGTGGGCCAGGAAAATGAAAAATCTTTAAAAAAGTCTAGTTCAAAACAAATGTACTCTTTGTGTTCATGTTGGTTTCATTTGATTTAAAAAAAAAAAAAAAACTTTTACACCATTTTCAAAAATGCTTAGTTTGATGACTAAACATGTCATGTGGTGTACCAAGTAAAAAGTAATAAAATATTTTCATTACATCTTGAATGCATGAATAACCATTATTTAAAAAAAAAAAAAGTTTAAAAAGCATTTTTCAAGGCATTTTTTTTTTTTACAAATATTATCAATTATTATTTTATAAACATTATTGTCACTATGAAATAAAAATGGACAATGCAATATTAATGGAATATTGCAGCATTTATTTTCAATGATTTATCTGTGCATATCATTATTTTTTAATTAATGTGTCCTCATAACCTTTCTATTCAAAATAACTTCTCCCTCTTGCAACAACATATATTCTTTTCTCTGATGTTTACTAGCCTGAGGGTGGGACAACCTGTCACTCACATGAGATCACAGCAATAGCAAACCACAACAATTTAATTGATAGAGTGGTGCAGGTATGACATCACTTTGTAGGCCTAAACGCGGAAACGGGTTAGAATTTTAACACTTCTGATTCCATCGTCCTGAAGTCAGTGGGTTTTTTAAATGGGATTTTGGTTAAATGCCTGAAATTAGGTCTGTGGTGAACACAAGCTAAGACACTTTCACGTTTTATTCTACGAGATAAAATACATCAGTATTACCCCACTAATGATTTTTTGAAGCTATTGTGTTTCTTGAAAAAGGCGGTTGCTAACAAGTGGCTAAATGAGGTTACACAGGCTGTCGGGGAGATTAAAGGGTCATGAAACCCCTCTGTTTTACCCTGGTCGTTCACACCTCTGAGTTTCAAAAAGTCTGTGAAAATGGGCGTGTAAAGCTTTGGAAAAGTGGGAGTGTAGAGGAGGGGAAGAGGGGAGAGAACAACCAATGAAGCACAGACATACAACACACTCATTATACACAATAATGAATATTAATATATGAGCACGGAGAGAATGACAACAAACTCCCAAGCACAAGGGAGAAATGCGAAAGCATATATTTAATAGGGCTAATAATAGGCTACTTTGATTACATTTACGAGCACTGCAGTCTCAAAATCAGTCTTTTAGAATTATCGTGTCGTCGCGTACACAGTATCAGTGTCCAGTTTGCACATTTAATTCATTTGAAAAGACTTAATGAAATATGTGTGCATAACTACACCGTGCTGGTTAATGTGTGGTGCAGGAGAATGTGTGAAATAAAAACTTTAAACACGGATACTTTATTCTGTATGAGCTATGAGCCATGTGGCTAGTGTTATTAAACTCATCGAGAAGCTCCGCGCTGAAACCAAGCATATGCGCACTCCGCCTGTATATCATAATAACAATTGTATTTTTCATGTGTTCGTATTCAAACTCCAGCTCTGACCGCATCGCGGGCAAAATTCAAACAACACACTTGCTGTGCTGAGGGAAATTGCTATGATTTGAACGCAGCTAGAGCAGGCAGAGGAGAATGAGCCGCACTTTTGTGACATTTGAATTCTCCGCTGTAATACAATCTCACGCGAACATATTTTCCATTTGTGCTGGTAGATTACTGCAAAACAATCCACATGCACACAAACCTCTGCTCTGGTCGTGTCGCAGGAAAACACATTGTGTTGTGGCACTGAGGAAACGAACACCAACGATATGTCTCTCAATGACAACAGACTGAGGCGAGAGAAGAGATACTTCCTCATGCATAATACTGCAATTATAATCATATGCATACTACAGTGCAGTGATTGGATTGAATGAGCTTTATCTCATGAATATGACCCTTTAAACGTCATCCTGTGGGTTCTCTCAATGATGTGATTTCTATTTTTTTTTTTTTTCTACAAGTGTGTTGGACCATATGGCCTTGTAGGTCGTACCACGTGACTTCAGTTTTTCAAATTTTAAAAAGCAATGAAGCAATTTTATTAAATTGTAAAATTTTCTAAAAAAATAATAATAAAGGTGTCACATCTCACCAGGTTCTACCACCTCACACACCCAGTGTTCACTCTCACCTGAATACTGGTCACCTGCACCTGTCCCTCATCAGCACGCCAATCAGGACTTAGCACACACCTTAAAGCCGACTTCAGACTGCACGATTTTAACCCCGATTTTGGCTCGCCAACAGGTTTTGAGAAATCGCTGACAAATGCCCGAAATCACAGGCAAATCGGTGCTCGTTCACGCGAGTGACAATCACGCAGTGTGAATGAGCAAAGACGCGATCTGAGAGAATCGCCGACGAGTCGCCGACACCCGTGAGATATTTGGCATGCTAAATATCTGGACCTGTCGCCGATTCAAAATCCTGCAGTGTGAAAAGTGTTCTGACTAAAAACTACATCGGCGATGACCGACAGCCAATGAGAGAGCAAGATACAGAGCAGCGGGGAGTTTGGGGAGGAGTTATAGACCACAACATCAGCAAGCATGGCTTCATTCACATAAACATTACAATTATATCAAACAGAAACAAAGCACAAACATTTGCTTGACCATCCGAAACAGCAGCACACAGAAAAGTTATGTATTTAGCTCCAACTGTCATTGCAGAACACACAATCCTTGTACTTTGCGTCTCCCGAAACATTTCCTCCATATTCTTCTTTTATTTATGTTGTTTTCGCTGCAAATCAGCGCACAGGCAATTCGTATTTCAAGCTTCATTGCGGGCTACTATTTTTAATAATAATCCCACCGTGTGTCTCAATCAGCTTCCTAGTTCAGTAGTCAGGGCACTGATCAGGGTATCAGCCACATTCACTTTCATTATGTACTGATTCACTACCTAGGGAGCTAGGGAGCTGATTGAGACGCAGGGCCAGTCTCACGTGAGAACTCTGGTCTTGCGCGCGTTGTTTCCTTGTCAGGTCTCGCGTGTGTTTGGTTGTGAAACGTTGTTTGCGTGCCAGACAGAGTTGTCGGCGATTCTTCCTATTGTAAAGTCATGCAGTGTGAAACCTTCTGTCGCCGATCCATCGTGCAGTATGAACGCAGCAGCGACTGAATGCTGGCCAAGATAGTCATGCAGTGTGAAAAGAACAGTGACCTGACTACTTTGAAAATCGTGAAGTCTGAACTCGGCATAAGCCGACTTCAGGCAAGCACGATTTTAGCCCCGATTTTGGCTCGCCGACAGGTTTTGAGAAATCGCTGACAAATGCCCGAAATCACAGGCAAATCGGAGCTCGTTCACGCGAGTGACAATCACGCAGTGTGAATGAGCAAAGACGCGATCTGAGAGAATCGCCGACGAGTCGCCGACATACGTGAGATATTTGGCATGCTAAATATCTGGACCTGTCGGTGATTCAAAATCATGCTGTGTGAAAAGCGTTCTGACTGAAAACTACATCGGCGATGACCGACAGCCAATGAGAGAGCAAGATACAGAGCAGCGGGGAGTTCGGGGAGGAGTTATAGACCATAATATCAGCAAGCATGGCTTCGTTTCAGATAAACATTACAATTATATCAAACAGAAACAAAGCACAAACATTTGCTTGATCATCCGAAACAGCAGCACATTGAAAAGTTATGTATTTACCTCCAACTCTCGTTGCAGAACACACAATCCACAGTCTCCCCAACCATTTCCTCCTCCATATTCTTCTTTTCTTTTTCTTGTTTTCGCTGCAAATCAGTGCACAGGCAACTTGTATTGCAAGCTTCTTGAGGGCTACCATTTTTAATAATAATAATAACTCTTGCACGCGTGATATCGCGTTTTTTCCTTGTCACATCTCGCGTGTGTTTGGTTGTGAAACATAGTTTGCGTGCCAGACAGAGTTGTCGGCAATTCTTCCTATTGTAAAGTCATGCAGTGTGAAACCTGTCGCCGATCCATCGTGCAGTTTGAACACAGCAGCGACTGAATGCTGGCCAAGATAGCCATGCAGTGAGAAAAGAACAGTGACCCGACTACTTTGAAAATGGTGCAGTCTAAACTCGGCTTTACAGTCACTCTTTGGGTGCATCTCAATCAGCTCCCTAGATTCCAAGGTCATGAACCAGTATATCGTGTACATGAATTCGGGCACTAGTAAGGACAGTAAGGACCCCGGCTCACTACACATTGGGACACTGACGACTCTTCTCTCATTATACAACATCACTACTTGTATTTATGAACCACAACAGAACTGATATCTTTCTGACATTGTTTTAATGTTATTTAAAGTACAGTATGATTTAT
The DNA here is from genome assembly GCF_024489055.1 of Chanodichthys erythropterus. Classification (NCBI taxonomy): domain Eukaryota; kingdom Metazoa; phylum Chordata; class Actinopteri; order Cypriniformes; family Xenocyprididae; genus Chanodichthys; species Chanodichthys erythropterus. The sequence continues at coordinate 47,734,132 of NC_090233.1, forward strand.
ACTTTGCTTGTTACATATACGTGCAGCATTTCAGCTATAAATAATTTATGAATGTTAGTGAGATTATTTTCATTACCTGTCTAGGGAGGTTCAGATTTATGCTGAAATATAATTGTTTTTTATGTTTAAAAACATCTATCGTGTGTCATTATGTGTAGTGAGTTGGCATTAAGTGATTTATGTTTCGTGTTTCAGAACTTCCATTAAGGGAACATAGTGAGCATTGATGCTTCCTGGTGGGACTTTTTAGGGAGCAAACGGATCAGTGCACTGGTTGGATTTTGCGATTGAGACTGCCTTTAAAATGGCCAACTCTGATAAGTGCCCAGGGGCCAGTTGCATAAACTTAGTCACTATATTAAGACTGTGTCTTAAGAACCAGTTTGACCAACTTGCAGTTAACCAAGGGGTAATCAATGTTATTTTTCCAATTCAAATTACACCAGTCTACCTTTTTATGTAACAGACTTTAAAAAATTATGACCACTCTTCAAGAAAAATATTAGTGTCTTAATGTTTAAGACTAGTCTAAGTGGTTCATTCAACCGGCCCCTGATTGCTGCACTAGGCAGCTGATTGAGACACTCTTTGTCTGGTCTCCAGTGTGGATATTAGGCTTGTTACCTTACTCGCTGTCTCCGAGTCTGGCATTCCCAGACAAAAGACCAGCCCTCAACATCATGAACCCAACAGGCCGATATCCATTCCAGGAACTCAACGATTCCCTTTGCCCTGTTCTAACAGCATCTGGATCTACCACGCACCTGTAAATGCACCAGGCACTTGGAGGACTGCAATGGCTTCCTGCTCCAGTGTTCACTTCCCCTAGAGATATATAGAGATATAGCCGCATTGCTTCCCCACAGAAAGACCCAAATTTTCTTTCATCCTTTCATTGCTAAAGGGGCATGTGCCCCAGTGGGCTGAAACCATTGATCAGTGACACCAATCTCTCAACAGTTTTGTGGCTCACTTCAGAGAAGTTTTCAGCCGTCAACTTCATTCATTTACACCAGGGAAAAAAGTTCCATCAATGACAATGCTCTGAGGTTTCATACCTTAGCAGTGGATGGAACAAGCGCTCACTCCTCACAGCTTATCACCAAGGATTGGAACCGGCTCTTAGTACTACTCCACTCACCACAAGGGTATCACTCTTATTGCTTCTGATATTTCTATTCCAGTTACTGTCCTCATCGACTCTGGGTCAGCCAGCAATTTCATTTCCAGGGACCTCTGTGTGGGTCCCATCCAGCTCCAAGTAGGACAGTTGCACACTGAGAACATTCCAATCCCAAGACCCTCCCCATTAAGTGTACCTCCATCGAGAGCCCTGTGGACCTCCAAAGCTTATACAATATCTTCCGGATACATGAGGAGGATGAGTGTAAGACCACCTTCGTGACACCTACAGGCCATTAAGAGTATTGCGTTATGCCTTATGGGCTTGTCAACACCCCCTCCATATTCTAGGATTTTATGCACAAGGTGCTCAGAGAGTACCTCCACCACTTTGTACTGAGGTTCATAGATGACATCTTGGTGTACTCCTGGACCAACTCTTCCTCAAAGCCAAGAAATGCACCTTCCACCAGTCCTCCACCCAGTTCCTCAGTTACCAAATTAGTGAAAGGTTGATATAGTACGTTCTTGGCCAACTCCCATCACCATAAAAAAGTTACAACTTTTCCTGGGTTTTGCCAATTTCTCCACACATTTCATCAAGAATTTCAGTTCCATTACATTTCCACTCACCACCCTAATGAAAGGCAGGCCCAAGTCTCTGTCCTGGACTCCCAGTGCCACCCAAGCTATGCAAATTCTAAAGGATGCCTTCACTAGTGCTCCTGATCCATCCCGATCCAGAGAAGCCATTCGTGGTCAAAGTCAATGCTTCAACAACTGCCGTAGTAGCGGTGCTTTCACGGCAGCTGGGGAAATCATCACGACTCCATCCATTTTCCTTCTTTTCCAAGAAGCTCACTCCGGCGGAGCAAAGCTATTATATTGGAAATTGTGAGCTCTGGAGGAATGGAAGCATTTGCTGAAGGTAGCTGGTCACCCTTTCTTAGGATTATGGCAAACTATTTTAGGTTCTCATTCTCTAAGATTTTTTCATTCATTTTCATGAGACATTTTCTTTATTATGATAACAGGACAGTAGTATCAAATAGACATTTTTCAATGTTATGCCCCTGAAAATATGAAAATGAATTTTCATTGCTCACCAATGAAGCATGCTCACCATATTGTATATTCAAGTAATTGTATGCAATAAAAAAACAAACAGAATTTTTAATGCATTTTTGAATAAATTAAAAGGACAAAAGCAAAAGCAGCATCATGTAATTGAACTTGGTGTAAACAAGACATAAGATGTTGATTTGATTTTAGCATTGATTTATCAGTTAATTCTTCTGAAATGTATATGTATCATGCTACAGGCTGAGTATTTTGATGTCATTGTTCATTGTTAGAAAGTTCACGTGATAGCCCAGACTCATGCACGTGTTGTCAGGTGATTTGTACTTGCTGTGCTTTTAGCTTGTGGAAAGGTCATCTCTCTTCACCTGCGACTCCAGAGGGAGTAATTACAGACCGATGTGACCACCCACGTCTCACTTGTCTCTCGCCTCTCGCTCTCTCTCCCTAAACATATTGCAGAACTCATGTTCAGCTGAGACACATGGGTACCCTGCCCTTGTTTTGTCGATTTTTATTCGAACATTTTTAAAATCACTCCAATAACTTCTCTCACTCTGTTTTTCAGATAAAAAATACTCTATAATACTAAAATTAAAATACTAAAAATCTGTCGCATCATTTGCCTGTCTTTCAAATCAAATGGACAGATTTCTTTTATATGCAAGCGAGTGTTTTCTTAGTTTTTTGTGTATTCTTAAAAGATAGTACACACAAAAGTGAAAATTCTTTCTGTCATCATTTACTTACCCTCAATCCTGTATGACTTTCTTTCTTCTGTGGGATATAAAAGAAGATATTTTCATTTTGAACTGTTCCTTTAACATCATCTGATTGTACTGTTAGTGAGTAATCACATGTAATTTCACAAAAGTGACATAATCAGGTTGATCTGGGGTTCAGTAAAGCTACTCTGTTGCTTGCTTTAAACCTCAGAAAGCCAACCAGATAATGCAGACTGTATACAGCATCGTCTTAAAGTGATTATATGTTCCTGTCAACTTGTGTTGTTGGGAAGAGTAGGGATATAAAAAATGAGAAATGGCAAAGGCCTTTCTAGATATTGTTGAATATGGGTTAAAGATAGTGTTTGCTTCTCCTCTCAATTTGATACGGTTGAACAAGCAAGAGAAAAGATGTCTGACGGTCTGACTTTCTCTCTCTGCCTACTGCAAGACCTATTCATAGATGTTTTCAGTCCGAGACAAGCCCACGGATCGCCCACAGTGCATTCACTGGCCATCTGATGCATTTTCTCAAAAAAACTAGAAAGTACTTTCTTGATTTGCTCTAATCTGATTGGCTGACTTTTCCCACTTCCGGAAATAAGGGCATTTATGGCTTTTTTATCAGTCCGTCTGGAAAAAAAGTAGACTTGGCAAGTAAACTAAACGTCTGTGATTCCAAATTATGTCTGTTTAAGGATTAGTTCACTTTCAAATGAAAATTACCCCAATATTTACTGACCCTCAAGCCATCCTAGGTGTATATGACTTTTTTCTTTCCGATGATCACAATCAGAGTTATACAGTATTAAGAAATATCCTGATGCATCCGAGCTTTATAATGGCAGTGAGCGATACAAATGAGTATGAGCTGAAGAAAGTGCTTCCATCCACATCCATCCATCGTGAATGTACTTAACTCTGGGGGGTTAATAAAGTCCTTCTGAAGCGAAGTGATCCGTTTGTGTAAAAAAAAAAAAAAAAAAAAAAATCCATATTTAACAAGTTATGAAGTAAAATATCTAGCTTCCACCAGACCGCCTTCCGTATTCAAGTTATGAAGAAAGTGTAAACTGCCGTCGCGTCAGCTGTTTTTGTAAGTTGAATAGGGAAGGCGTAGGACGTAGCGTAAGCTTTGTGAACCGCAAGAGTTTTACACTTTCTTCGTAAGTTGAATACAAAAGGCGGTCTGGCAGAAGCCCTGGAGCCATGTCGAGTACGTTTATGATGGATGGATGTGGATGGAAGCACTTTCACTGCCATTATGAAGCTCGGATGCACCAGGATATTTATTAATATATCTCCAATTGTGTTCATCAGAAAAAAGAAAGCCATATACACCTAAGATGGCTTGAGGGTGAGTAAAGCTTAGGGTAATTTTCATTTGAATGTGAACTAATCCTTTAAATAGTTAGTGCTTATTACTTCCAAAATCCAGACCAGATTCTATACATCATTTTCACTACTTCTGTTCTGTTACACTGTTACTTAAATATTTTTTAAGCTTGTATATTATTGTGGTATCACTCACTACTAAATGGCACATAAAACAAAATAGACTGTGATTGGTCACTTTACATGTTGAAGTGGGCGGTTTTGTCCAGAATAAGGTACAATTTAAATCAGACCTTTTGCTATATAATCAAATATATTGTTCTGCAAGACATTTTCACATAGCAGCATACTATAGCTGCAAAGAAACATGCACATCACTATTCAACAAAGAATTTTTTTATATAAAGCATATATACACAGTACGCTTTATTAGTAAACTGAATTAAATTTAGAGAATGTAGAGGGTCTCTCTTCACTAAGTAGCAGACCTAAAACCTTCTAGATGATGCTCCTGTAGATGAAATGCTCTCTAGACAATTAGAATGTGGAAATACAGTCTGTTCACAAGTTGGAGAGGTGATAGTGCTCCAAGTGAAAATATCAGCTCTTCTAAATCACAGCTCATTACAAAAAGTTGCATTTATATATGTCGACAGTGGCTTTTTATCATGAGCATATGTGGGATGAAGCCTCCTTTAGTCATGCATTCAATTACTGCTGTCTTGTTCAGTAGATAAAATGAGAAGAAAACACAATTTCCATCCTGAATGTGTTATCTTTAGGATTTTTTTTTTTTTTCTCTAGAAATGAGACTGCCTGGTGGCTGAGTGAAGTGATGGGGCACAATTCCCAAAATCACAGTGCTGGACATGAACAGATAGTGAAAGGGAGCATAAATGCGTCCATCACTCATACGCACGCACGAATCGCACACCCCAGGGTAGAAGTGCTGTTAACTGGTGAATGAAAAAGGCCTGGGAGAGGCTTTCACATAACACAAATTTAACTGCCACTGTCAGCTAAGGACAGATATGATAGAGTCTGTGGCCTAGATACTGGCAATAGCCTAGAAGAAGGACTATATGCTAGATGAATATGTGTAACGTTCTGCAATCTGCAGCAGAAGGGTTGTATGTGAATGTGTTTGTAATATACAACATGATAAGGATGCAAATTTTTATGCCAGTGAACATTTCCTAGGGTGGGTTTAATTTTGAAAGTTGTCTTTTATAGACAGTTGACTCTAGAATATATACCATATGTTTTATTATGTTCACTTAACCAGAATGTTGTCATTTATGAGATGCTTTAATCCAAAGCAACTTCCAGTGCTCTTGTTACAGGGACAAAACCCTCTAGAGCAGCCTGGGGTGAAGTGGCTTCCTCAAGGCCTCCGATATGATTCTTCATGGCTTCTACCTTGCGGGGCTCAAACACTACTTGTATTTTCACTGTGGAGTCATGTCGGGGAAAAAACGCAGGGCCCGAGAACGTAACGTTGCTGAACTTTACGATCTCGAGCCATGCGATTTTACCCCTACATGACTCCACAGTGAAAATACAAGTAGTGTTTTTTGTAAACAGTGTGATGATCAGTATTTATAGAGCTCAGTTTTCATTTAACTGATACTGTAAATGACTGGTCACCTAAAAAAATATATATTTTAAATAGCTTTTTGACAATACTTTTGGACTACAACAAAACACAAAATAAATGTGTAATTTAATTTAATTTAATTTAATTTAATTTATTTTATTAATTATATTATATTATATTATATTATATTATATTATATTATATTATATTATATTATATTATATTATATTATATTATATTATATTATATTATATTATATTATATTATAGCATTGATGGGTGCTTGTATTGATAGTCTTGATATTAAAGGTGCCATCGAATGTTTTTTTACAAGATGTAATATAAGTCTAAGGTGTTCCCATGAATGTGTCTGTGAAGTTTCAGCTCAAAATACCCCAAATACCAAATTTTTTGAACTGCCTATTTTGGGGCATAATTAGAAATGCACCGATTCAGGCTGCGGCCCCTTTAATTCCTCACGCTTCCCGCCCTCCGAGGTCGTGCTTGCCTTAAACAGCATAAACAAAGTTTACACAGCTAATATAACCCTCAAAATGGATCTTTACAAAGTGTTCGTCATGCATGCTGCATGCTGCATGCATGCATCAGATCATGTGAGTATAATATTTATTTGGATGTTTACATTTGATTCTGAACGAGTTTGATAATGCTCCGTGGCTAACGAGCTAAATCTAACATTACACACTGTTGGAGAGATTTATAAAGAATGAAGTTGTGTTTATGAATTATACAGACTGAAAGTGTTTAAAAATGAAAATAGCGACGGCTCTCGTCTCCGTGAATACAGTAAGAAACTATGGTAACTTTAACCTCATTTAACAGTATATTAGCAACATGCTAACGAAACATTTAGAAAAACAATTCACAAATATCACTAAAAATATCATGATATCATGGATCATGTCAGTTATTATTGCTCCATCTGCCATTTTTCGCTATTGTTCTTGCTTGTTTACCTAGTCTGATGATTCAGCTGTGCACAGATCCAGACGTTAATACTGGCTGCCCTTGTCTAATGCCTTGAACATGGGCTGGCATATGCAAATATTTGGGGCATACATATTAAAGATCCTGACTGTTACGTAACAGTCGGTGTTATGTTGAGATTCGCCTGTTCTTTGGAGGTCTTTTAAACAAATGAGATTTATATAAGAAGGAGGAAACAATGGAGTTTGAGACTCACTGTATGTCATTTCCATGTACTGAACTCTTGTTATTCAACTATGCCAATATAAATAAAAATTTTCCATTCGATGGCACCTTTAAAGAATTTTGAAGAAAAAAAAAAAAAACTATGAATATATAAAACAAGGAAAACAAACATTGTTCAAACTTGTGACTGCTTTCTTATGTTTACTACTGCAATATTTTTTTTTGTTCAAAATAAATGTAGACTTATACACACCTATTAAAAATTGTTTTAAAAACCTTATTTATCTGTTCGTTCATTTGGTGACCTTTCTTAACGTACCATAAGCTAAAGCAGGATTTAAAGTCAGTGAATTTTATGTTGTGGCAAACAGCTGTCTGTTGGATTCCTCCTATTCTCCAGTATTCTTAATTGCCTTGACGGTTTGGTGAGGCTGTGGGTTTAAATGTAGATTCATTCCGTCTGTTCAGCTTCGCAGTTTTCATGATTGAGAGTCGCATTTGAGGAGCTTCAAGCTAACACTGAATTTGAAATGTTTTTCAGTTTTACTGTGTGACCACCTTATGCGTCATTAATAAAGGAGGAGATGCAGTGCAAATTTGCTTTGCTATATTAAGGGCTTTGAGTGTTGAGCTAAAGCAAGCATCAATTGCTACTGCTCAGGATTTTAAAACTCCTAACCTGTTCCTAATTATTACACTTCTGCACCTTTTGTGCTACAGACATGAATAATTGCTCAAATTGTATTGCTTATCTGAAAGATCAGACTTTCACCTGGTAGATTATAAAATCCTATATATATATATATATATATATATATATATATATATATATATATATATATATATATATGTATTTATATATATGTATTTATATATATATATGTATTTATAGGGTCTTGAGGATGGACTCTTTTGACAGGGGTTAATAAATAACTGCCTGCAATTACCCAAAACATGTTAGCAACCACATTGTAACACACAAATAACTACTTATGACACCAACCATAGCAATGCCCTGGCAACCACCCAGAACACCCTAGTGTCCTGGCAGCAAGCACCACACACCATCTTTTTTTTTCTCTCATCCTGACTGATGAAAAATTGTTTAAAACCTTAAAATTTCTAATGAATATAAATATTAAAAAAATCTTAATCTGTATTTTATTTTGTCAAGTAAATATGTAAACAATTATGTAAATATAAATATATTTGAGAAGCTAAACTATATAAGGTGAGACTTATTTCAGAAAATATATATTTAATTAAGTTTATACAATAAAAAATTTATGCTAAAAGTGTGTTAAGATTTTGACTAAAGTGAAGAAAAAAACTAATTGCTTTTGGCAATTTTGCCTCTATTTGTGTAGATATTTTTACTGCAATGGACAAATATATAAATATCTGTATTTAACATTTTTACTCTGTTTCTGTATTTGCAGTGAAATGTTTGGCACTGTCTGAATCTGCACCCATCTGGAGCTGAGCCGTTTTTCCCCCATCCCCATCGTCCTGATCCTGAGCCCCGATTCTGATTATTAGGAACAACTGCAAGACCCCTAACTCATCTACCTCGACGTCCCTCTTTAACCCGGTGCTGGCACTGCTTCACCCATAGTAAACAAATGAGCCTGGGAGGTGAGTGCCTGTCTCATTTTGTCATATATTTGACAAAGATCCAATATCTCAATCTCTTTCTCTCCCTCCAGAACTCTGCGTTGCTCATTCTATTACACTCTTTAGACATCTTTTCCTCACAGTTTATAAAATATCCTCTAAAAACCTCTCTACACCCTGACCGTTATGGAACCTCATAAGTGACCATTTTGGAATGCTCTGTAATTAAAGCAACTACTCCATCCAGAGGATAGTTTCCATGTAAAAATCTCAACAATAGCACTCTGCAAGGGTGACCCAACTTGCAATTGATTTCAGTGGAGTTTGTTGTTAGCATGTTTCTAAGCTACCGTTGATGCTCTCATAAGCATTTTAAATCAGACTAAACTATTTTAAAGAATACTTTAAGAATATTATGAATATTTTAATTATAACTTAGATTTATTAATATCGAATATTTTTGCTGGGAAAATAATATTACAAAAATTATCAAGTATTAGCTGTTTTGTGTTTTATGGTAAAATTACAATATTTGGTATATTGTTGTCAAAAAGTAAAGAAAATACCAAATTTAACTTCAAGTTGACACTGAACAATTGCTATATTCAATCCTGGTTGGTTACATCCTAAAAATAAATAACACATGCAAATTGTGTATATCACACAAAATACAGCATTTCATTTTTAATCACACTAAATTATTTTTAACCATACTTTTCAGAATGTAATGAAATTGAATATCATCATTGAGCTCTTCTAGGATTGTTTTCTCCACGAAAGATACATACGATGCCGCATTCGAATTTGGCTAAAAAAATGATGTCTTGGAAGGAAGCATAATTAAGTCTGGATCAGCCTTTGGGCCTGGGGTGCACATAGGTGCCTAAAAATGCTGTCTCCTTAGGCATCTCACTAGGTTTTGAAACAGAGCATGACTTTCTCCTTCACTGCCTGAGTGAAACCTGTCCTTGAATGTTTAACATTTATCTCTCCAGGCAGCACAAAAGACTCTCATTTCCCCTGTTTTCAGGACACAATAGCTATTTTTAGAAAAAGTTGCAAATTTAACTTGTTCACAGATTTGCAATATTGCTTAATACATTTGCGAATAAAGTACCATATCCATCCCATGTGTTCAAGAGTACAAAATCTTCACTTTATGGGAAATTTGGCACAATATGTCATAATGAAAATGAAGTTGCTGCAATCGTGGAAGCCACTGTGACTCTTTTTTCCTAAATCATAAAAGACTTGCGTCTCAGAGCGCAGACTAATGCAGTAAACACTGTCATGTTTATCTTACTTTCGGGGGGAACGCAATCGCGTGAGACATTTCTGGGAGGTCGTTATACCAAATCATTCTGATGGCAGACTTTGGCTCAGGCATTTCAGAACGACCAAACCAACATTTGAGATGCTGTGCAAAGAAATTGGTCAGCTGGTTAGCCCAGTTATCCAATCACATCCTCTGTTGCCTTTATTCTGTAAATGTGTTGGCATCGTATGCACATCTTCTTATTGTATAAAAAATGTATTTGCCTCAATTGAGCGCATACGATTTTTATGCACATTTTTGAATTTATGCGCATCTTGGTGTTTCCATCAAGCATTTCTTTATACAATATCCCAAAATGTGCATAAATAAAGTGGATAGAAAGATAGCTAATGTCATTCTTGATCTAACATGGATGTTTTTCACTTTAAAATAATGGTCCAGATCACTAGTAGTTACTGCATAGTGACTAGGTAACACTTAAGTAATTAGTGATGCATTTTATGACTATATTCAGAGTAAAAATGATGACTGATTACATCTCACAATTTACATCTCTTACAATTTGTCCATTAGTTAATAGTTATTAATAATGCTAATCTCATTAGGTAATTATTGATTAGCTAATAAGGAACTATCTTCTAAATTTGATATTACTTACTGATTAGTTAAGCTTGTTTCTATATTAGTTAATAGTAGTAGCTGAAGTGTTAATGTAGAACTACTCATTAGTCCTGCATTACTTCCTACATAATTACTTATTAATGACGGACCATTATTCTAAAGTGTTACCATTTTTTCTTCGAACTTTAAAACAATTGTACCATGTTAGATGAGTGAAAATGGTTTAAAACTGTAAATTTAACTTCAAATCATAAGTGAAGTCCCTCACTGAACAATCAAAAAAAGTTAATTGTTTGATACAATTTACTTATTGTGTTTATAATACTGCAAACCAAGTTTTCTGCTATTGATGGATACGGGTAAGGTTAGGAACAGGTTTGGTGATATGGTTAGGGTTAAGAGTGGGTTACTGTCTAAGGTGGGTTATAGATTCCTAATTTTTATCCCTAATTTCTGTCTGGTCCCTAATTTATATCTGGTTTGATTCCATCCTAAAAGGAAACCTTTTTTAATTTCTTGATTTTTATTCTGTTAATGTTATTGCCATTGTGTAAACAATCAGGTTTCATACCTTTAAGAGCCCGATCTTGATGTCTTTATACATCTTTCATGGAAATACTTTCTTAAATTCCAACACAGACATATTCATTTTGTATACATGGTTTAAAGTGTATATGGCAATGACTGTAATACATGCCGCTGTTAAAGAGCCAGGCTCTGATTGATTTCAGCACAGGCATGCTTTTAAACTGTTTCTTATTCATTGAAATATTTCTTGCAGTCTTAAATTAATCTGCTCTATCAGATTGCGGCTGGATTTGTCTCTTATCTTTCGGCAATCCTTTGAATATTCATTCTGCTTCAAGCGCAAAAGGTTGTGTAATATTTGTTGCCATTGCAACAGCTGTGCTTTGTGTGTTATAAATAATGAGAAGAGGAAGCAGCAGTAGCCACGGACCACACCATTGTCATAATGGGGGTGTTGTCACTATATAAAACCCTTACATCAGCTCTCATGGGCAATCCAGTAGCTCTTTACTGCAGGCTTTTGTGTCAGTGATTCATGATTATGGTGTTTGTTTGTTTGTTTGTTTGTTTGTTTGTTTGTTTGTTTGTTTGTTTGTTTGTTTGTTTGTTTGTTTGTTTGTTTTTACCCAATTTGAAATGCTTCTTGAATTCTCATTTGGGAAATGAACATTTTAAGGAGGGCATGTTCTTGATTTAACTTTGATAGAATTCTTCAAAGGTTGGATTTTCAAATAATTACAGTATTTTATGTATATATACAGTACAGTCCAAAAGTTTGGAACCACTAAGATTTTTAATGTTTTTAAAATAAGTTTCGTCTGCTCACCAAGGCTTCATTTATTTAATTAAAAATACAGTAAAAAAAAACAGTAATATTGTGAAATATTATTACAATTTAAAATAACTGTTTTCCATTTGAATATATTTCACAAAGTAATTTATTCCTGTGATGCAAAGCTGAATTTTCAGCATCATTACTCCAGTCTTCAGTGTCACATGATCCTTCAGAAATCATTCTAATATGCTGATTTGCTGCTCAATAAACATTTAATGTGTACAATTGTACAAAATATTTGTGTACAATATTTTTTTTTCAGGATTATTTGATGAATAGAAAGTTCAAAAGAACAGTGTTTATTTGAAATCTAATCTTTTGTAACATTATAAATGTCTTTACTGCCACTTTCTTTTGATTGATTTAATGCATCCTTGCTGAATAAAAGTATTAATTTCTTTAATTTCTTTTCAAAAAAATAAAAATAAAAATTCTTACTGACCCCAAACTTTTGAATGGTAGTGTATAATGCTACAGAAGCTTTGTATTTCAGATAAATGCTGTTCCTTTGAACTTTCTATTCATCAAGGAATCCTGAAAAAATCAGCCGCATATTAGAATGATTTCTGAAGGATCTTGTGACACTGAAGACTGGAGTAACGATGCTGAAAATTCAGCTTTGCATCACAGGAATAAATTACTTTGTCAAATATATTCAAATAGTACACAGTTATTTTAAATTGTAATAATATTTCACAATATTACTGTTTTTTTACTGTATTTTTAATTAAATAAATGTAGCCTTGGTGAGCAGACAAAGCTTCTTTTAAAAACATTAAAAATCTTAGTGGTTCCAAACTTTTGGACTGTACTGTATATATATATATATATATATATATATATATATATATATATATATATATATATATATATATATATATATATATATATATATATATATATATATATATCACACTATGTTGTATGGTGTCTATTTGTCTTTTTGAATATAGCGCAAAGAGCCGTTAGGACTATAGTACCTTTTGATGTTTTTTGCATTTCCTATTCATTGTAATTGCTTGGAATAGAGCAACCAGCACATTTTGCTAAATAACTTGTACTGTGTTACTCTAAAGAAAGAAAAATCATAAAAGTTTTTAACAACATGAAGGCGATAAATAATGTCAGAACTGTCTTTTTTTTTAAATATCTAATCTTGAGATGGGAAATAACATGTGAATAACATTAACGTCTGTAAGGCCTGTTTGGCGGAATCTGGGGTTTGACATTGAAAATTAGATAACTGGAGTCATCTGAGATTCCTCTGTATTAAGTGGACAAGGAGAGACTGAAAAAGCAGTGAAAATCTATTTTCGATCATCACTGCGTTGGATTAGTTTTGTGAAATTCAACTACACATGCAAAACTACACTGGTAAGTGTGACGTTTTCGTTAGTGGCGTTCGCTCTCACAGATACTGTAATCTTCCTCTTGCATGTCAGTCGATATGCTACTATTACATCATCTAAGAGTTTGTTCACCTTGGTTTGAATCTGATGGATCTGCCTTTGATATTGTGTTCTGTTTAAATACGATGTGTCCTGAAGAAGGATGTAGTGGAAGTGATGAGTAGATAATGAACAGACTGGCACAACCACATGAGGACAGTAGTCAGACTGGAGATTAATATAAAATCACTTCCAGTCTTGCAATAGTTCCTGTTGAAAGAGAATCAGGCTCATATGTCCTGGTGGCTGTATTTTGTTAGAGACTAATTTTATAGTAAATGCTGGATTAACATGGATTTACTATGTAGCTCACCAAAACTAATAAGCAAGGCATTTTCTTTGCATACATTCTTATAAATCATTTCTTCTGGTCACTTGATTAAGACAGTAAATTCAGTGATAAGGAATGGTAAAATACTGCCTTTAGTATCCGGTTTAAATTCTGCAGCTGTTCTGTAGGAATCGTCATGGTTAGACTGAATGTCCTTGACCTACTGAGTGCCTGTAATATCCTTCCTCATTATTCTGACAAATATAATTATTTCAGTTGCTACGAGGGTTTCTATTGGCTGATCCAGTTACAGTGAGTCACAGGTCAGACTTGATTTGCCGAAGGCAGATGTGAGTGAGTGGGGGGAGGGTAGATCCATACCATTGATCGGCCATATTAGAGAGGTATGCTAATGTGTCTTCATTTATGTCTTTTCTCAAAGCTTCCCAAGACACTGTTTGAAATGAAGGAGAACCGTCATTTTAATAAACGTTCCTTGAGGGAAATCAGGGTGGAATAATACACAATTCACTACAATCCTGCATATGACATCCCACAATTCTGTATTCAGTACATGCAGTTCAGCTGTAGTTAGAAGAATAAAAAATGGCATGTCAGAGTAGATTAATTTATAAATGTTGTTGTTTTAACTTTATACCAAGAAATAAACATTCTAGTCATTAAATATTGACGTGGTTGTTTCAAAAGCTTGAATTTGTCCTAGATCATCAGATGTGACGTTATGCTGCCTTAGAAGTCAATGTGAAACCATAGTTTCCTTGCTACATTTCCTGGTAAATCCGGGTGGAATGAAGTACAGTTGACTAAACTGAACAAATGGTTTAGGATTTACATTATTTTTTACTCAGAAACGGCTTAAAAATTTCATAAGTATTTACCAAAAAGCAGCAAGTAACACACTGAATATTAAACATGCAATTTTGAGGTAGAACGACTCAAATAGTTTTTCTTGTAAAACGTACTCCAATAATCTTTAATTTATTCACCACTTTAAATTTTTTACAGTGTACCATAACTGTGTTTATTAAAATGTATTGTGGATAATCACATGACATTGTTTTGTGCGGCCTCTTGTAGGTGTTGCAGCGATATTACAGTGGATTCTGTTCTTATTCATTAGGCATAGTAAAACACAGCATTGTTGATTCAGCTGAGTCTGCTCTCTGTCATAGTGTGACACCATCTGTCAATGTGTCCAGTGGAGTGTGCTTTAATAAGCCTGAATCAGTAAATCAGTGGGTGGAGTTTGACTGGTTTTAATGGTCTTGTTTGACCCTTTATGCAACGTCCCACCCAAACACAGTCCGTCATTGACAGGAGCACTTAGAAGCCTATTGTGCGTCTCTCTCCCTCTCTCGATCGAACCACCGCCCATTTACTATGTCTGTCACTGTTCTGGCAGTTAAATCTGGCAGTGGTAATCTTGTTAAAAGAATGATTCGCTCAAACTGGCTATGCTGTCTGTGTGTGTTTCAGTTTTTTTACTGGATATGTGTGTGTGTGCAATCAGGCATTTGGAAGAGACTCCTCGATCAGAAACAACTGGCGGAAAGAATTGCACTGGTAGAGTTCATTTTGTGTTGTTGACAAGCTCATTTTGTGTATGATAATACATCAAGCTGATTCAGAGTCACACTCTGATTTTGTGATCATTCGAATTACACTGCTAATTCACTTCCAGCTTTAAGGAGCCACACAGAGACTGTTTTGACTGTTGTCATTGAGCTGCTGTTTGAGTCACTGTTATTGTCTATAATGGAGACTGCTGCAGCTGTGACTCATTGCAAAGTCTGAGAATTCACATGCTTCATGACTGCATCTGAAACACATCAAATGCTGCCTAGAACCTCCAAATCCAATTTATATTGACCTCCATAGCATAGGTGTATCCATTGCTGCCTACACTCTAAAAACTGCGGGGTTAAAAACAACCCAAGTTGGGTTGAAAATGGACAAACCCAGCAATTGGATTGTTTTAACCCAGCGGTTGGGTTAAATGTTTGCCCAACCTGCTGGGTAGTTTTATTTAACTCAACTATTGTTTAAAAATTACTGTATTGCTTAATTAAAATTACCCCAAAGTATGTTGGAAATGAACATTTTTTAATGTTCAATGAATAATTATTAAACAATAAACATTTATTAAATTGCTTATTAATAAATGTATATTAATAAACTATTAAATGTATATTAATAAAATATTAAAGCTTATTAATAAACATTCACCTTTTGTCTATTATTCAGTCCCTCCAGAAAAACTTGGATTTTTTTTGTGATTGTTGCAGGCAAAAATCCTTGATTATGCGGCACGTTTTCTTAAAAAATGCAATAGAATATGCGGGATTTTTTAGAACATAAGGTTCCCATGGCAATAGGGGGAAACAATGGCACTTTACTTATGTGAAGTAAATGCAACATTTTTCAACTTTCTGCTAAGATAGCTATATGTGACTTTTTTGCAACGAAAATACAGGGATTATGAAATCATGCTAGCCCCGCATATTTTGCTTGCTGAAATCGGCAATTTATGCGGCGAAAGTGCGGCGTATTTGAAAAAATGCGACCCTTGCATAAATATGCAGACTTTGGCTGATTATGCGTTAAATCAGGCAATCGCATAATCACGTTTTTCTGGAGGAACTGATTATTGTTGTCTCTAATTGCATCTGGTTTTTAATTTCCCAACTATTTTAGGTTCATTTTAAGCTAGCCATATAGCAATTTTTAAACAATAGTACATAGTATAGAACAAAAAGTTAGTTTAAATAAAACTACCCAGCAGGTTGGGCAAACATTTAACCCAACTGCTGGGTTAAAACAACCCAATCGCTGGGTTTGTCCATTTTCAACCCAACTTGGGTTGTTTTTAACCCAGCATTTTTAGAGTGTATGATATCCCACAATTGTGTACACACAGTTTGATAGTTGGTTGAAAGAATGCAAATGGCATCAGTTAGAGTGCTTTGTATTTATATAAAAATAAAATGTATATTAAAGTAGCTTTATAATTATTTACTTGCTTGTAATGACTTCCATATAGTGCCATATTAATGTATACCTTTCTGAATTTGGGGTCAGTGAGATTTTTAATGTTTTTGAAAGAAGTGCTCACCAATGCTGCATTTATTTGATGAAAAAAATATAAAATTAAAAAATATTATATTGTTTTCTATTTTTAATATATTTTAAAATGTAATTTATTCCTGTGATGGCAAAGCCAAATTTTCAGCATCATTACTCCAGTCTTCAGTGTCACATGATCCTTAAGAAATCCTTGTGCTGATTTGGTGCTGAAGAATTTTTTTTTTATTATTATTATTATTATTATTATTATTATTATTATTATTCTCAATTTTGAAAAACAGTTGTGCTGTTTGTGCTTACTATTTTTGTGGAAACCGAAATTTTTTTTTTTTTAGGATTCTTTGACAAATAGACATTTTAAAAGATCAGCATTTATTTAAAATAGTAATCTTTTGTAAAATTATAAATGTCTTTACTGTCACTTTTTGCTCAATTTACTTTAATTATTCCTTGCTGAATAAAATTTTTCATTTCTTTCACAAAACTGACCCAAAATTTTGAAAGATAGTATTTCTATACTATTTTATGATGCACAGATTTGTAACGCTTTTCTTAATTTTTAAGTCACATACTTGTAAATTATATTTTAATTTCACTTGATAATTTTTAAGGACAGTTTCAAAGGGGAATGTATCTTAAGCACTGGTTTTATTTTTGTTTATTACTTTTTTCTTTTTTTGATAAAAATTAGTTTGAGAAAACAAGTGTTTAATTTTCAGGGACCCCTGATGTAGATCATCAGATGTGAAATTGTGCTACTTTGGATGTTAAAAAAACAGTTTCCGAAAGATACACCTTCATACAAAAAAAAAAAAAATGCTTTAACTGGCTGGGCAGCAAGGTTACTGCCTTCTGTTATGGACACATTCAGTATCTTTATCCAGTTTTGACCAGGATTTGTCTATAAGCAGGTGAGTCAAGTCAGTGATCATGAGGCAGTGGTTCATTCCCTGCCCTTTCCGCTGCAGGACTGCAGGCACTAATGAATTGTAGTGTTTGTTTGCAGCCAAACAGCAGTGTGTCTTTATTCGCAGGCTGCCTGACCCACACTTCCTGCTAGCTTTACAGACAGGAGCGGATCCACTCCGCTGTGGGTGTGTATCAGTGAACGTGTCTGCCGAGTTTGGCTAACCACCCGCAGATAGGTCTGCAACCATAAATCTTTTAGGTGCTGAGGGTGGTGAAGGTTGTAACTCAGTTTCCACCTCCTCGTTTGTTACACAGAGATATTGTTTGGAGGGAAAACACATGCTGCAGTACTTTTACACATATGCTTTCTTCTGTACTTTATCAGTATCTTTGTCTTGTTTTACTAATAGTTAAATATCCTTAAAACAAGATATATTAAAAAGTTAAATCATGTATCATAATACATTTTTTCATTAAATTTAGATGTATGTATGTATGTTTAGCACCAGGTATTTATAGGAACTCCCCGAGAACTAAATGTTCCCTAGGACCATTTTGTCGGTTGCATTTGCAACGCCAGTTGACGTGACTTGCGTCCTGCTGCTCTGATTGTTGTACCTTTTTTTTATTTTGACTGCTCTGAGAACACCAGAGCCTGAGTACACAGCCCTCCCATTCTCCGTCTTCATTAGTTTACGATCTGTTTAACAGTCCTATCTAATACATTATTAGATAGAACTGTTAAACAAAGAAAGTATACGGTATATGAAAAAGTATTATAGCGTTTACCGTGTGGTTGATAGGTGAATCTGATTTCACAAAGTACAACATGTTCCTGGATCTTTGTCGATCCTGGAACAACATTCCAATCAACCAAACAAACAGATTTGAGGGCCAAGTTTACAGTTTCTGTCAAGTTTAGGCTAACGGCCAGGGTTAGGTGCTTCTACGTCAGTTTTATTCATCTATCATTCTCCGCTGATTTTAGGAACAACTTGTATAAAGCAAGGACTAAAGTTGAGGCTAGGGTTAGGTTGGGGGTAGTGATATAATTGTCAGGACTAAATTTTGAGCAGTTAAGCGAGAGCCAGCAAAGACGGGGCCAAGGAAATTGATGATATCGGGAGTGGGAGGCTGGGTGTGACCTTCAGCGACGAAGGAGACTTGGTGTTGGGCGATGAAACACACTTGGTGCTGGGCAGAACCAGTGACAACAAAGAAGACTTGAAGCTGGGTGATGAAGGAGACTGAAGGTTGGATGGGACCAGTGGTGGAGGGAGGACTTCAGATGACACCAGGACATCCATCTAGGAATGGGTATGTGGGTGGGGACAATGGTGTGAACTGGCAATCCTAGTCTATAAGCCAATCTTTGTCATCCAGCTCCACTAATAAACCCACTGGGATGTATATAGCTTCAGGCTTGGGCTCCGTGGTGGGCATTTGCTCTGGCTTCGTGGCGAGCATTGGCTCTGGGTCCTTGGCTGGTGTTAGTTTGGGTCTGTGGAACCCATCACAACTGGGTAGGCAGACTCCAAACAGGTGAGGATGTACTTTCTCCTAATGAGATTCCCCATTTCTGGCAAGTCCTCCCACTGGCAGCTCCGCGTGTCAACCCAATAGATGGTCTTCAAACTGGTGTCGTCAAACTTGGAGATTTTAGCCAACTCACAACTCACAGAAGAAGCCCTTCCCAGGAAAGATTAATGAAGGCAGCTGTGTAGCGTCTGTACAAATCAGTCACACAATTATTCATTATATTTAATGAATTACCCATAAGCTCACTCTATCAAAGTTCTGTGAACCCACCCCCCTAAACTGCAACCAGCATCCCAAATGTAGCTAGCACACAGGCAGAACTAGGTGTCCTGTTACAGATACATGGTACTTTTACGATCAGAAAGAATGTTTTAGAGACCAGTGACTCATTCTTTCTGAGAAGGACAAATAAACTCTCTTAATCCTATGTATTCTCTATATAACCACTTGGGAAATGTATAAACAAGTATAAACTCCTTATTGGCTCAGACACCTCAAGAGGGTGTGACATCTTCACCCCATTATATTCACTGATCATAAGATCAAACCCTCTTCTTCTTCTCTTTTACTGACAAATGCTGATTTTAAGATGATGCTGTAAGAAGAAGCTAGAAGCTTCTAAGGAACCCCAACCTTGTGCCAGGCTTCAGCCTAGACCTTCTATTCACCAAAGATCCTCTGAATCCAACTGGTTCTCTTTCATCAAGACAATATCGGCAAAGATTAAAAGGGAGCCTCCGCAAATTGCATCAGGACAGTTTTAATTCAACTTGGAGAGACATGCAAGTATCAAACTTAGTCTCATTACCTGATACATTAAGTATCCTTACCCCTTTTAAAGAAGGGCCTGTTAAAACAAAACTGATGGTTTGCTCAAGGCTGTTGATCAAACAATGCTGTAACTTCTTGCTTCCTGTACTCTGCTTTAGCTCTCTCTTTCCTTTGGTAAACTGTATGCATGTATGTGTGTGAATGTTAGAGAAGTTAAAGAGTTAGTTCACCCAAAAATGAAAATGATGTCATTAATGACTCACTCTCATGTCGTTCCAAACCCGTAAGACCTCCGTTCATCTTCGGAACACAGTTTGAGATATTTTAGATTTATTCCGAGAGCTTTCTGTCCCTCCATTGAAAATGTATGTACGGTAGACTGTCCATGTCCGGAAAGGTAATAAAAACATCATCAAAGTAGTCCATGTGACATCAGTGGGTTAGTTCAAATTTTTTGAAGCATCGAAAATACATTTTGGTCCAAAAATAACAAAAACTACGACTTTATTCAGCATTGTATTCTCTTCCGGAATCCTTACCATTGAATTGATTCCATTGAATTGATTCCATTGATAATTGATTCCCTTTAAGTGTTTAGTCTAGTTAATAAAGTCTTGTTCATGTCACACGTAAAGTTGTCTGTGTTTCACGCTCATATACTGGAGTCCCGGGGCGGAGCCAGGGGTGGCCGTGGCCTAAGCTTGGCCACCCCTTTGGCCACCCCGCTCACAACCTCTGTTTCTGAATCCTTTTTTGTTGACAAGAATTGCGTTTATTTAAACGCAGAACCGTCTCTTTAAGACCACAAAAAACAGGAGACTATTCAGAAGCGCACTCCATCTTCACCTCAGAGCCAGGCGCAAATCAAACGCGTGCGGAAATGATACAGGTGCTGAATGAGCTTCAGCAGAACAGCAGTGAACGGCGAACATTATATATATATAGCTCACATAAATGTTTCTCAACCGGTGGGTTGCAAGACGCGCACTTTTCAATCGCGCGCAAATACGGCGCGCTATATTTTAGGCTACTCACTATAAATAAAGCGCAAAAGAAACTACGAGCATGCAACGTCGTAGTTCTGTCGCCCATTAAGTCATGAAAATGCGATTAAAGTTGCATTAAAACGGTGATTTTTGACGGTAATTTTTTAATGCATAAATAAATGTGAGAACTGTGCATTTGTATTAGAAGCAATAATTTATAAAGTACAGACAAAAGTTATCACATTTAAATGCATAAAATAATTAATTTTACATTCTGGCATTTAGTGTGCTGTTGACTTCTGCATCAGCAAATGGGAATTCAAAGGAGAACACTTTTTTTTTTTTTTTGTATGAGTTTAATTTAGGTATGATAGAACTGTTGCAATTATTTATTTTGACAATATAGAAAGTTTAAAATTTAGTGTTTACTTATTTGGATAATCTTTGAAGTACAGTATGTAGTTATCTGGATGTCTCATCCATGGATATGCAACAACGGAGAAGTTATTGGGGGTTTTGAGAACCAGAACAAGCTGACTGAACAAGTTGAAATTTAGCTATAGTGTGAGCCACTTTATTAATATGCCTGCAAGTGAGGAAAGCAAATAAAGAAAAGAAAAAAGAGGTCACATTCACTCATCTTAATTAATTAAGTACAAATGAACTGTATTCAGTTGTGTTGTGTAGGCACAGTTCAGTACTTTATAGTCAGACTCGTTTTTATGTTATAATGAAGATTTCTGTGCCACCCCAGACTGGTTGCTTGCCCCTGCCTGGCCACCCCTATGAAAAAATCCTGGCTCCGCCACTGCTGGAGTCCCTATTCATGCAGATCCTGACTACAGGCTCTGAGTAGTACTGTACAATAAGATTGTTATTTCCCATAACCTGGAAATTAACATTTCTTAGAATTAATAAACAATTAACACTGTGTGTTCATTGGACAACAGGTTAATTGATTGTAATATTAATTTTATTACATTAAAGGCGCTCTAATCGATCCTGGGTGGAGTAACTTCCTGTTGACGTTCGAAGTGTTGTCAAACAAATCCGAGGCTAGCTAGACCCTCCCTCCTCCTCCTCCTCCCCCTCCCCTCTGTGCTTCCTGAAACAGTCATGAACGCACATTTAAAATCATTCTTGTCGGTTATTGGCTGGAGCGTGTTTATTATGATTCGTGGTCCAGGCTGCACCAGTTTGTTTTTATTGCCGTTTTCGGAGCTTGTGGCGACTACAGAGACCGCTTTTTTTTTTACAGTGTGTTCAGGGGACAGGCAGCTAGCGGATAGTGAGGAGATGTCTGCTGTATGTGACAAAAAAATGTTTTGGCCTAAAACGCGTGACATCACTTAGAGCACCTTTAAGTTCATTTTATTAACTGATCCAAATATTTATAATTAATTATAACTAGTTATGATTAATTATTAATATTTCTTTTGAGCTAATTTGCTACAGCTGCTAGATCCATAATTTCAGTTGGTCTTGTGTTCTGTCACAGCAGGTCAGGCAAAACGAGGAGAAAGGGGTCTAATTACAGCCCTTTTTTTTTATAAACAAAAACAAAGGTCCACAATGAAGATGATCACAGAAGAAACATGTGGCACTAAAAACAACACAAGACAAAGAACTGAACAAACTGAGGACCTTATATACACAGGATAGCTAATCAACAGAACTAGAGACAAGTGCTTTAAGATGAGCAGTAACCATGGAAACAAACTAGGATCAGGAACATAGGCACACGGGAACAACACAGAACCGAACCAAAACACAGCGACCATACTTGTGACAATTTTATAATGCAATGTTTATTTAAAGCTGCTGTCCGCGATTTTTGGCCCTCTAGCGGTTAATAAACAGAACTGCACGCGTCTTGCGGAGGAACATTCTAACCGGAGCTACTTTTCTCCATGTATGTCTATGGCGAGTCACGCAGTTACTGTGATACTCTGCGGCGAGTCCTACTAATCTGAAATAGTCCGAATATTAACACTTATTATAAGTGTACCATAATGATTCAGGATAAGACAAAAACACGGTTTGGAAAATGGATTCATTTTGCATATTCTCATTATATAAATTTTGTAAATCTTTAACACAAAAAAAGTTGCGGACTGCTGCTTTAACTGAACAAAATTTGAATTATTTGTATTATTTTATTAATAGCATTAAACATGAACCAGTTTCATTTAATTTATTTAATTTTCATATAGTTAAATAAAAAATATTTAAACATAATATTCACAATAGTTTGGTACCGTTAAAATTTGACCGGAATTGGTACCGACTACTGAAATTTTGTCAACCCTATTTAGAACAACATTTTTAAACTATCCTTTCAAAACAAGTAGAAAAAATCTGCCAATGCAACAAGACAAAAATACTTCACAATGCATTCTCTGAAAAGTCTTTTCCTCCGTACTGTGGCATATTTGAATGAAACATTTTCTTTAACAAGAAAAAATTAGGGTGGAACTTGTTTTTGTCAGAAAGGTATTGGATTGTTGTAGTTTGTTAATTGCTGCAGTCTCATGTTAGTGACAGGTTGCTGGAGGGTTTATTGTCTCTTGCACCAGTCAATGTCATCAGAGAAGAGAAGAGATGCTTTTGTGTGGAGGAAGTTATTTTGATTAAAGATTACAAGGGCACATGAATTTAAAAAATAATGATGTGCAGATTGTGCACAGATGAATAATTTATAATTAACGTTGCAAACATTTTTGGTGAATATCTTCTCTTCTACTCAATTTCTCTTCTTATAAAGATGTTTAGACTGGTACACTAAACAATGACTAATTAAGAATGTGATTTTCTGAAATCTCAACACATGGTTCATCATCTCATCGTGTTTTCTGAGAGCAGCAGTAGACTCCATGCTGATTTGTCCTTGTGGGTAAGCCACTGAGTGAGACCTCCACTGGGAACTGTGTGGGAGAGAGAGCTGTGAACACCCTCTGATTAAACCTGCTCCTCACACATACTGAAGACTTGAGGTGTGAGAACCCTATGTGTGTGTGTGTGAGAGAGAGAGAGCGATGGTTGAAAATGGCATGGTGTTCCTCTGTATCAGCAGTCCTTTTTGTTAGCTGGCCCAGCTTTCGCCAGCTCCTCTACTTTCATCAGTGACCTTCAGCACATTTTTAGTCAGTCTTCTTCTTGTCTCTTTGTAGTTCAGGTGAGCTTTCACAGTCATGCTGGTTTCAGCCCACGCTGCTCGTACGACCGATATTACCTTCTCAGGGTTATTTTCAAATACTCATTTGCATAATATCTAGAGGTTTTGGCAAGCACACATGTTAGCTGTCTAAAACTCTGTATGTTTGTTCTTTGATGGAGATATGTGGGCATTTTGCTCTTTCCTCAACAGAAATGAATGAGTAAATAATATAGAAATTGTAGAGCCTACAGCTGTTTTTCACAGAATTTCCATTCATCGGAGCTATTGTTGACTAGACCAAATGTCTGTTAGCATTGTTGGTATCACAGTGTTTGATAACTGAAAATTGTTGCTACACATCACACTCTTAAAAAACCTCATGAGATGGTTTTGAAATGGATTTCTTAAAACAAGAAATTGTAGTGGGACTGGTCAAATACAAAGCAGTTATCATGATCCAGTTAGTCACTGCTGGTTGATCAGGGCTCCAGGCTGACATTTGAGAGTAGTGGCACTTTGGTAGCACCGGAGTGGTCGGTTTCCCTTAATATAATATATACATATAATACAATTTGATACAATGACTATCCCACATTTCTGCCACATTATCATATAGTGTTATTACAGTAAATCTATGTTGGTGATTTGTAGATTGAAAAGCCTTCTAACTGGATTTTTCTGGCACGATGTTTCTCTTGTTTTCCGCATTAGTATTTTTGAGAATGTCATTGCTGCTTCATCTGGCTTTAGTTTAAATCACAGAGACATTTGTGGTTTGTATCAGAGAACTTTGCTTTATTGTTCAGCACTTTGGTCAGCCATGCTTGCTGTTTTTTAATGTGCTAAATAAATAAAACAACCTTGAACCTCGAGAACTTTTCACTGGATCTCACAGTGCTGTTTAGTAGTGGTTGAGTGATTGAGATTGGTCAGTGAGTAAACACATTCACTTTAGTCTTTTGAGCCGAGCTGATAAATGGTCCATGTGGCCCAGTTCACACAAGTAGCGCTGTTTCATTCTGCTTTTGCTGCATTTGCCGTTTAATGTTTCTCATATACAACAGAAATGGCAGAGCTTATCAGTTAGTCAAATTGGTAGTAGCACCAGTGCGACCTCTAACAAAATTCATTTGCGCTGTCAGGAAAAAAGTCGTAGTCTGGAGTGCTATAGATGCTTTAAAAATTATATTTTGTCAACTAGCCTACTAGGCTACTGGAGAGGAAAGAGTTACCCTGTGACTTTCTGAGATGTTGTGTGTGCAAAATCAATAATGGTAAACAATCATCCCTCTGGGATCACATTGTTAGGTCTGTCAGTCCAATGCTGATTGATTTGCCTGACTCACCCATGCCAAGAATCTCTCTCTCTCTCTCTCTCTCTCTCTCTCTCTCTCTCTCATTGGGATGTCTCCAGGAAGGATTCTGGGTTTCTCAGTTGCTTAGAGGAGTTAGAAGTTTTCACAGTCAGACATTTTTCTGCAGTCTTTGAACACACCGTTCGGGCTGGGGAGAGGGATTCACCACAGCAACTGGAGCTGCTTCTTCCTCTATGTACTGCCAAAAACAATCTTATGAAACAGTATTAGTGACTTGTTTTCATTTAACAAAAAAATTAAACTTCCTTAAAGGGATAGTTCACCCAAAAATGAAAATTTGATGTTTATCTGCTTACCCCCAGCGCATCCAAGATGTAGGTGACTTTGTTTCTTCAGTAGAACACAAATGATGATTTTTAACTCCAACCGTTGCCGTCTGACAGTTGTATAATGCATGTCAATGGGAACAAAATCTATAAAAGTAAAAAAAAAAACATGCACAGACAAATGCAAATTAAACCCTGCGGCTCGTGACGACACATTGATGTCCTAAGACACAAATGATTGGTTTGTGCAAGAAACCGAACAGTATTTATATCATTTTATACCTCTAATACACCACTATGTCCAACTGTCTTGAGCATCCAGTGTGTGAGGTCTGAAAACGCACTCTTATGACGGAAGTGATGTCACTCATTCAAGTATAAACACGAGACATCACTTCCATCATCAGAACGCGCTTTCAGACCTCACACACTGGATGCAGTTGGACATAGTGGGGTTTTACTCTTGTTAAATAATTTCTTATTTCTTGGGCTTCACTTTTTTACTTTACTGTGTTTTGGGATTTTTCCATTGTGCACATCATGTACCTACCTAGACAAAACAAGAAGTAGTAGTCCTTGGACACACTGACACTCTCACACGCAACCAGAAGTTGAAGACACACACACATTTACGCACATACATTTCTTATTTGTTATTATATTTCTTGAAATGCCATACATGGTAAGGTTTGATTCTTAAAGGTGCCCTAGAATCAAAAATTGAATTTATCTTGGCATAGTTAAATAACAAGAGTTCAGTACATGGAAAAGACATACAGTGAGTTTCAAACCCCATTGCTTCCTCCTTCTTATGTAAATCTCATTTGATTAAAAGACTTCCGGAAAACATGCGGATCTCAACATAACACCGACTGTTACGTAACAGTCGGGATCATTAATATGTACGCCCCCAATATTTGCATATACCAGCCCATGTTCAAGGCATTACACAAGGAAAGGCAGTATTAACGTTGGATCTGTGCACAGACTAGGTAAACAAGCAAGAACAACAGCGAAAATGGCAGATGGAGCAATAATAACTGACATGATTCATGATAACATGATATTTTTAGTGATATTTGTAAATTGTCTTTCTAAATGTTTTGTTAGCGTGTTGCTAATGTACTGTTAAATGAGGTTAAAGTTACCATCGTTTCTTACTGTATTCACGGAGACAAGAGCGGTCGCTATTTTCATTTTTAAACACTTGAAGATTGTATAATTCATAAACACAACTTCATTCTTTATAAATCTCTCCAACAGTGTAGCATTAGCCGTTAGCCACAGAGCATATAGCCTCAAACTCATACAGAATCAAACGTAAACATCAAAATAAATACTTTACTCACATAATTCGAAGCATGCATACAGAATGCATGATGAACATCTTATAAAGATCCATTTGAGGGTTATATTAGATGTGTGAACTTTGTAAATGCACTGTAATATAGTCGAGAGCTCGTGTGGCAGGGAGTATAGTTAATGATGCCCCAAAATAGGCAGTTAAAAAAATTAATTTAAAAAAAATCTATGGGATATTTTGAGCTGAAACTTCACAGACACATTCAGGGGACA
Source organism: Chanodichthys erythropterus (assembly GCF_024489055.1). Lineage (NCBI taxonomy): Eukaryota > Metazoa > Chordata > Actinopteri > Cypriniformes > Xenocyprididae > Chanodichthys > Chanodichthys erythropterus. The sequence continues at coordinate 47,761,440 of NC_090233.1, forward strand.
CCTTAGACTTATATTACATCTTGTGAAAAAGCATTCTTGGGCACCTTTAAGTCATATGATTGGATGCTCAAGCCATCCTGGAGATTGTTGTTTGACCTTAGCCTGACATGGTCATACTCAATTCTAGTCAGAATATGAGTCTGATACTGCTCCATTGGGCTTTGATTATGGGGGCGTATTTCAACCGATCCAGGAAAGACCTCAATTGGATAGACCTACAACCAATCAGAGCTACAGAGTAAGTGACGTATGTTGAGCGACGCATAGTTGTCAACAGAACTCTTCTTAGCGACCATCGGGGCCAGCTGATAAATCAAACTTTTGCCGAATCCCGTAGGAAGGACGGCAAAGACATCTTTCCCATCGACAAATGCCTTGATCACGGTCCTCTGTTCCTCTTTTAAAATTAATGCGCTGTCGATATCTTCTATAACGGACGCGATGGCGGAATCTACACATCTCAGTTCTTCAACAGCCATCATTGTTGTAAACTAATTGACCTTTTGCAAAGACTCGTCCCCCTTAGTTACTGTTGCTTTGTCCGACAAGCCGTGGCGCTGTCACGCCACACAGAGTGGAAAATACATCGCGGAACAAAGAAGAAACTGACAACACATCGACAGACGAGACAGAGCAGGTTACTTATGATATTAAACAAAGTCCCAGCTTTCAAACTGTGTAATTAGTTATTAAAAAAATTCAAACAATAAAAACCGTTTTGTGGCTCTTTAATGTGTCGTGACCATGATCGTGACAGATTGCTGTAGCGCCTCAGCTCAAGAGGCTCGTGAACCGATCATCTCTTCCTACTAGTCCATTTATAGCATCAAATAAACATGAATGAACATGAGAATGAATGTTGTTTCAAACGCGGAAAGACGTCAATATGCACAATTTTTCAAGTTTAAGTCCACCGATGTAAATCTTCTAACTCCTGACTGCTTTGTTGGACAAAATGGCGGATGCGGCGTTCTGATTGGTTAGATCGCTTGTCAATCAAAATCCCCAAGCTCTCTTTGATGACGTGGGTGGTTACGTAACCGCAGATAGCCTGTCCATCATCGATTAAAGCCCGCCCTGGCAATTTGATTGGCTCGGCCTTCTGGGAGCCGAGCATAATTACTCCACAATGGATCGAGTCCAGACCGAACTTCCCGTCCAAAAAATGTTGTGGGCGGGGTTCGGGCTGGCACCCAGGCTAGTTTGACCTATGTCTATAAATATGACCCTTCTTCCTGAATAAATCTGAGAATGCTTTGTACCACACTTGATCTGTGTCTGCTTGGTCATTCTCCCGAGATCTCGCACTGCTGCTGCCACACATCACGGGTTGAGGCGCCTGTTTCTAAACTGATGACTGAGACTACCAATATTCTACCTATGACAGATTTTAATCTAACAACTGTATACATTTACTTCAGAACCAAATCAATGTGAAATAATTTAAGTATATATAGCTTTTTACTGTATTTTAAATTAAATTAATTTAATTTGTTTAAAAAAATATATATTTTTAAACTATTGGGATATTATGTTCTGTTCTGTTCAGTTTTTGAGTAAAACAAAAATCAAATCTTTAAAACAAGGTACATTTACTTTAGAAGCAATTCAGTGTAAATCATTTCAGAAAATACTCTTAAAATTAATTATTAATTTAAAGAAAATTTCAAACCATAAATTTTTAAATTCTGAGAGCAGCAATGGCAGTGTGCAGTTCTTTTTTGGTTTATTTTGGAGTTACTTTATGATCGAGCACCTGCCCTGAGTTTAGTTGGGATGTGCGCATTTTTTCTTTTTCAAACCATAAATTTTTCTCACACCTTTGGCAAATTGTTTTCCAGTAAAAAAAAAAAAAAATATATATATATATATATGTATATATATATATATATATTTAAAACATTTTTTTTTTACTTACAGGTAGATAATAGGACTTGTTTTCAGATCAATTTAATTCATTAATTTCATTTTTTCTTACCCCATTGGCAAGTGTGTGTGTTTTTGTGTGAGCACTTTTATTTGTGTGTATGGATGGTGTTTTTTTGTTGTTGTTGTTGTTGTTTTGGCCTCTGACTCAAATCATCAAGGTGGTTTTTGCCCTCAGGATTTTGTACGTTTTGAACTGAAGTCAGGAGGAGGAGGCTCACTGTCATTTCCATTTCCTCTGGCATTCCCTCACCTTCTCATGTCTACACCAATTACTGCTGCTTTCTGATGGGTTCAGTATGTGCACCATCACTTTTGATCACACCTTACAGGAACACGAGCACCGTGACTTCATTCTGACATAATATCTCTAACAACATGCCATACACCTTCATGCGTGGAAACAGACGTCATGTTTGCAGCGGTGACTCATGTTTTAGTAGGTCGTATGCTGCTGCATGTTTCTATCACTCTCTCTTCTCCTCATCAGTTGAGATGTGAGGCTTAGAGACACTGTTGTTCATTCTAAGTAAGCTGTCAGGAAATGAATGAAAGTGTGGCTAATTGTTTGTGTTAATTAATATAAGATCACAGCTCCTTTTCAGCGTTGTCTTTCCAGATGGAAGTCTGCTTCAAAATCTCACCCATGACGATGCTCCAAAAATGTCAAAAGTTTGGTATTTAATGAAGACATTTGGACATAGGCAGAGTTTCAATTTTTTCGCTTGGGAGGAGGGCACACCTAACGTTTTTTTTTTTTTTTTTAATATATTTTTTAAAGGAATTAAATGATTGAAAGGGGTTTAAGGGAATAAAGAAAAAGAAATAAGAACAGAGAAGTTGTAGGTCTAACTGCAGTTATTAAGTAATCAATTTAAACACAATTATGCACACATTCACCCTTATTATGTCGAAAATGCAAAACGTTTCTTGTCTCATCAGATTCAGTTATGAATTACATCAAGAAAGGGACTTTGATTACATGAATCATGTAAATGAGAGCATATTTTCAATTCAAAATGGCGAATTTTCGTAATAATTTGAGTACTTTGCATCACTATATATTTCTATTGGTCATTTAACATTTCAATTGTAAAACAGCTATCAAATATTAAATGTTTAGCTACTTGCATCTTTCCACATACTTTTTCGCTGTTAATAATAAAGCGTTGCACACTCGTTTACGCTGAACAGTAAAGCACGTCTTTTATGATTTGATTGGCCATCTCAATCATGTTGACATGTTAGACCGCTGAGGCAAAGCAGCCTAAAATGTAACTTTTAAAACTTTTTGTCATCTTAACAACAACCCACATGCACACTGTAAAGTTTCAGGAGTGACAACCGCATTTAAATGCGGCAGTGAGTCCCCTAAATTATCGTTTCATGTGTGTACAGAACACGATGCATAAAGGCTGCTTCACAGTGTTGCCATTTTGGGGTTGTTGTTTAAGCGTGTCTCACACAGTGATCGAGTTTATGGAGTTAAAAAATTTAGCAGGTGCGGGTTGCGATATTTCAGTCTTATTTTCAGCATAAAACATTTCCATTTATTTAGTTTTTTTATGGGTTGGTTCTTGTTTGCTGATTTGCCTTTAAGATCTGTCAACAGTCCGGATCGTTCCTATTTCCCTGTGATTTCTTGCACAGCACATACAGGCGAGAGATACATCTCTGATGCACATTAAAATATATATTTTAACTTGCATCAGAGATGTATCTCTTGTCTGTCATCTCATATATCTCGTGTCGTACGTCATTAACAACTAGCTGTTCAGTTCAGTTCTGTACACACTGCGTAGAATTTTTGTACTAAATGCGGTGGTCACTACCTGCATTCTTTGTGAGTTAATTTAGTTGTCACTCCTGTAAATTATTGAACTGTGTGTGTACTGAACAGGACTTAAAGGTGAATTGACAACCAAATTTAGCTGCAGTGTGTACATGGCCACTGTGTACATGGGGCTATAAACACCATATACAATTTCATTTCATTGTATATGGTATATGGTGTTTACAGCCCTGCATATATGATATTTATATAGCATATCTTCTACATTTAAGATACATTTACAAAGAACGACTGCTATACAAAGAGTAACAAAAACATATCATGCAGATGAAGCTGCCTCTTTTTCAAATTGCATACAGGTAGATATTAATAGTGGAACATTCAGAGTTAAAGCCTACCATTCCTTTAGTTGTGGGTTTATTTATTTAAAAAAGGGATAAAAATCCATTTTGTTTAGTTAGCCTGCTAATTTAGCATAAATGTGAACTAAAGCAGGAACAGAATGAGAAGAGAGTTCACTTGTGTACCGTGATACTTGATCCGTGAGTTGTGAGAAAATGGGTCTTCTTGATTTTGAGTATAGTAAAATAATTTAGCCTTTACTTACACATTCTACCAACTAAAATGATGACAAGACAAATAAAATGACAAAAAAAAAAATAAAAGGATTATATGTATATATAATATTTATTAATATCTCAGACAAAAACATAATTGGCTGTGGTCTGGGACCCAATATGTGTGTTAACCTGATTAAAAAAAATATATTTAGTTATCCAAAATTACCAAATTACAGCTCAACAATTAATACTGCTTTAATAAAAATATAAACTTGTACCTCAAATGTCAATTGAGCTCAACTTGAACCTGGAAAATTCCTTAATCATCCCCATTAGAGCACTACCACTAAAAATCTGCAAGCTTCTTTAAAAATATATATATATAGTTAATTTGACTAATCAGTTAGCACTTTGTTGGCTGACTAGTTGACCACACTCTCCCAAACCTATTTTGAGAACCTCTTAATGGCAGTGTATCACTCACTTTTCTGGCATGAATTGCAGAAGTAGGTCACATGTAGTTGAGTAATAGTGCTGTCTTTCACTTGTACCAAATGCACAAGAATGCCCTAAGGAGCTCATTCAGACATGAAAAAAGTGAAGAGGTTAATGTGTAAACACGACTGGTCAGATAGCTTGACGAGGGTTTGAATATGAGTTCTCTTATTAAAATGATTGTGTTATCTTATTCAGCTTGTTTTGCTGTGCATCCCGACTCAGCTGATGTTGATGAGTTATAAGAGGTATGAAAGTGGAGGCTTGGGGATTTCTACTGCTCTTTGCATTTCTAGCCCTCAGTAAATGCAGGCAGAGATACTTCCTATACATAATTTCTTCAGTTTCATAGATTTTGACTGAATTTAGGCCTTTACTGATTGAAGTGAATATTATATAAGCAACATAATCTTTGTACATCAACTACAGAGGCAGCTGATCTTGATATGTGGTAGCATAGTAAATGTCACTATGAATAAAACATCAGCTACACCAAGGTTAATGATGGATTTTTTCCCCTGGTAATTGTTCAGAAATTTGATTGAAGGTGAATTAGTCCTAATTCTTATTGGAAAACATTATAAAGTCTAATGAAGACCAGACATGTACCCATTCTGATAGATTAATGGCATTTTGTATTTGGCATATGATATGACTGGAGCCTTTTTTATGTTATTATCTTTTTTATGCTGTTTATTCTTTTTTTTTAAATGGAAAAAGTACTATTTATTTTTTTATATGTACCTAAGGGAAAACTACTGAGTGCACCTATAATGAACTCCTTCAATTATCTTTATTACTGAGTTGTTGGCGTTTTAAGCTTTATATCTGTTTTTTGTTCATTTTTCTGCAGGTTGTGCTTGAGTGGAGCCCTGCTGGCATAAGTAATGCTCTGTGTGTAGACCTCCCCTTCTTCCAATCATGAGCCACCAGGAGGCGCCACACGGCCAGGAGTTGAGAGAGGCGGCTGAGGCAGACCTGGAGCGTAGAGCCCCCGAGGGCCAACAGCCCCCCACATCCCACCGTAGACGCCACGAAAACGGAGATGGCAGCTCCCGCTCCGGGCGCTCCCGCAACCACCACAGCAACCATGGTACGGAAAATAATTACTACCAGTCCCAACAGCAGGGGGCCCCACGCTACCGCAGGTACGAGGGATCAAACGGAGGGACGAACCGCACCCGTGCCGCGAGGAGGCCAGCGGAAGATGGTGATACCGAGCAGCAACCCGTTCAGCAACCCATACCCCGACCTGCAGTGACACGCTACCGCAGACAGGGGGACAACGAGGCCCGACTTCGGGCACAGCAACAAAGACAGCGACAGCGGGAGAGGCAGCAGAGAGATGCTGAGAGAACCGAACAGCACAGGCTGGAACATCAACAGCATCTCATCTCCCCTACGCAGGTCATGCCGCCCGCCAGAGAGCCAGAGGAAGCTGAGGAAGACGAGGGAGATGGTGGCAGTGCTTTGGCTCGATCCGCCAGCACCGAGAGTGGCTTCCACAACCACACGGACCGGGCAGAGGGGGATGCAGTCATGGCCCTTGAAGCGGAGCCCGAAGACGAAAGCACATACGGCATCCCACTGCGCCCGGAAGCAGAGGAGTACACCGAGAGTGCAGAGTCAGAGCAACAGCACGGCGGTCCAGCTTACCTCCAACCCCAATACCCACCTCAGCCACCGCCCCTACCTCGAGACCCCCTGCCTAATGCCGAGAGGCCCCATGATGCAGAGACGCTAAACCCCAACTACTCCAATTATGTTTACACTCAACCCATGTACCGCAGTCCCACTGGAGCAGGAGAGGCCCGTGAAGGTGGATCAACAGAAGACGAGCCGTACTCTGAGCCCTATGCCGAATACACCCTTCAGGAGCACGTTTACGAGGAGATCACGGATGGCCCCTCGACCAAAGCTGAGGGACAGACTCCACAACAGCGTAGGGCAGACTTCAGACTCTTCGACCGTGACTTGTACCAGCAGCAGGAGGCTGTTGGGTCCAGGCTCCACCACTATGACGAGCGATCCGACGGAGAGTCGGACAGCCCTGAAAAGGAAGCAGAGTTTGCACCGTACCCCCGTGCTGACAGCTGTGAGCAGGATGAGGACATTGACCAGATTGTGGCAGAGGTGAAGGAGAGTCTGAGCTCGCAGAGCCTGGAGCGTGTCGCCATGGGCCTGGACAAGGATGGCGACGAAGAAGAGTGGACCGAGTCAGAGTCCCATGGTCAAATGGACAAAATCAAATCCCCGGAGCCAATAAATGAAGGAGAGTGCGGAGAGCTGCCCCCCAAAAGTCCCTCAGAAGAGCTAGCTCCAGTCGTGAGGAGCAGTCGTGAAAAGAGAGACGCAATCTCACTGGCTATTAAGGACATCAAAGAGGCAATAGAGGAAGTGAAGACAAGGACGGTTCGCTCGCCCTACACGCCAGACGAGCCCAAAGAACCCATCTGGGTAATGAGGCAGGACCTGAGTCCTACAGCAGAATCTGACCTGCAGCCGTCTCTGGGGGCTGATGTGAGTATGAGGCACACGATGTAAGACATCCTGTTTTTTTGTTGTCGCACTGCAGTTTATGCTTTGTAGCATCATCACTGCTGTTGTTTTTTTCTGTCTCTATAATCTTGCTTGCAAAGTCACAATTAAAGTGTTGGTTATCCCAAAAATTCAAATTCTGTCATCATTTACTCATCCTCATGTCATTCCAAACTCAAGACTTTGGGTAATCTTCAAAACACAAATTAAGATATATTTAATGAAATCTGAGAGGTTTCTGTCCCTCCACTGAAAGTCCAGGTAACCAAAATTTAGAGGATCTAACAATATTGTAAAGGCATTGTAAAAACAAATTCATATGAATTAAGCGGTTTAATCCAAGTCTTGTGGAAAAATACAATTGCTTTATATGATAAACAGAATTAATTTAGGCTTTTATTCACATATTAACACATATATAGAGCCCTTCACATGTAGTAATGGTAATACAAAACTTGTGCATAAGTCATGCTCTTGAACAAACCTCATTGGTTCTCGCATGTTTGAGCTTCCGTGGTATGTTGTGGTTTGCCATATGTGATTTTGTTTATTGTTTGTTTGTATGTAAAAGCCTAAATATCTGCTAATCATATAAAAGGATCATATCTCTTCACAAAACTTAAACCACTCGATTTATATGGAATCATCTTCTAAGTTTTGGTTACCTGGTCTCTCAATGGAAGGACAAAAGCCTCTCAAGTTTCTATAAAATACCTTAATATGTGTTTCAAAGATTTACCAAAATCTTATGCAGGTTTGAAACAACATGAGGGTGAGTAAATGATGATAGAATTTACGTTTTTGGGTGAACTAACCCTAAAGCACATTTACATCATGCTACAGCCTGTCCAAGTGTACATGGCACAGTTAGTTAGATATTTGAAGGATTAAAGGTAGGGTAAGTGATATTTCAAAAACATTGTTAATTTTTGAAATAAACCCAAACAAACACACCCCTCTCTTCATTGCTCCACCTCCAAAACCCACCCTCCAATCCTAACCACCCTGCTCTGAGTCGGTGTCGAACCCTAATCGACGGCATGCGAGGCGAGTGCACTAACAATGACGCTAAACACCGCATTCTCTAGCAGCCTTCAGTGCGCCTCTTGAGATAGGTTTACCTGTACAATTCTCACTAGCTGTCCTCTGTTACATACACAATGTGAGATTTAAATGCATATTTAACATGTTATAAAGTAAAATACATTCCGCCAGACCGCCTTCCGTATTCAACTTGTGTTGCGCCAGTTACGCTCGTTTCATAAGTTGAATACAGAAGACGTAGGACATGGCATAAGCGTTTTAAACTGCGAGAGGCATTACACACAAGTTGAACACAGAATACGGTCTGGCGGAAGCCGTGTGGAGTGGGTTTATGATGGATGGATACCCTTTTTTGAGTTTCAAACAGGTGGTTTCTGTGCACTACCATTATAAAGCTTAGGAGCATCAGTGTGATTATTAATATAACTCCAGTAGACTTGTGCCGATATTCGGTAATGCGATAAATCGCGATAATGAATATGCACGATATTGTAATCGTCAGCACTTCAGAATACCGTAAATAATAATTAATTACCAATTATTATTTTTTTATAAGGCAATTAAGAATACTTTACCCATCAATCGTATAAAATGCACAACACCGCTGTATTCTGCGTCAAAAGGACACGCGCTCAGATTTAAACAATCCCAACGTGCATGTGGCACATGGCGGAACGAGTGAAGGAGAAGAGCTGAATGAAAGAGCGCGTTCACTCTCTGACAGCAGAGGGCGCTGATGGAACAGCAATGTGCAGCAGTTACCACGGAAACCGTGCAAACAAAGTAACTGCGCTAGTGAAGTTTTTTAAATGCTTCAAACAGCCATTCATTTTTTTGTAATCTCAGTGTTGTTCATCACAGCAACAAATACTGAATACTTAAAAAAGACTTAAAAGCATATTTATTTTCAAACCTAAACATTTTTATATTTTAATCTGGACTACAACATGCCCTAATGATTAGAAATGTTCTGATTATTTGTTATTGTTCAGTAAAACTTTGAAAACATACTGCTTCATTAGTTAACATGTTAATTCATTATCACTAAACTGACAATAAAAATACTTATTATTATTAATTAATGTTAATTTCTTAAGTTACTGTTTAATAACATTACTAAAATCAAAATAACTTATTTAATGGACCTGAGATTAAACTAACAATGATCAGTTGTGTTTCTAAACTAACATTAACAAAAAATAACACTTTCTGTAACAAATGTAGCTATTGCTCAATCTTAGTTAATGCATTAAATAGAGTAAAGTGTTATCTGTTGTTCTTTATAGCCTAATTCTTTTGCATTTTAATCTGTTTGAAAATTTCAGTCAGAGTTGTTTTGTTTTATTACAAAAAGAGTTCTTAAACCTGTTAAACTATGACAAAAATGGTTTTGCAACTTATTTTAATATCGTGATAATATCGTATACCGTGATAAAAGCTTCATCAATGAATCGCAAAATGAAAATTTGATACCGTCACATGCCAAAACTCCAATTAACCCTTCGTCAGGAGTTTGATTGATAGGTGATCTAACCAAATTATAACGCCGAATCCGCCATTTTGTCTGACAAAGCAGTCAGGGGAGTTTGCAGATTAACATAGGTGGACTTGAACTTGGAAAATGGTGCATACTGATGTCTTTCCGCGATCGAAACAACATTCCTTATGATGTTCATTCATGTTTATTTGATGCTATAAATGAACTAGTAGGAAGAGATGATCGGTTCACGAGCCGCTTGAACTGAAGCACTACAGCAATCTGTCACGACACAATAAAGAGCCACAAAATGGTATTTATTGTTTAAATTTCTTTAAAAATGATAAAATTTGAGACTTTGTTTCATATCAAAAGTAACCTGCTCTGTCTTGTCTGTCGACACGTTGTCAGTGTCCTCTTTGCTCCGCGATGTATTATTCATGAGAACATGATGTGTGGCGAGAGATCGCCATGGCTTGTCGGACACAGCAAAAGTAACTAAAGGGGGCGGGTCTTTGCGAACGGTCAATTGTATTCGTCTGAAAGAAGAAAGTCATATATACCTAGGATGGCTTGAGGGTGTGTAAATCATGGGGTAATATTCATTTTAAAGTGAACTAATCCTTTAACACTGTACTCTAATTTATGTTAAATATTTGTAGCAGGTGCAGCAAATGACAAAAAAAACTCTCAAAACTCTACAATTGCGTTGTTGTTCTCTTTGGCTGCAACATCCTCACAGGGTGAATCACGTCATTCCTCTGGTCGTGAGTTCATCTTTCTATCACTGTTTTTTGTTTTTTTTTGGAGAGGACGGTGGCACACACTAGTCTCTGTCTCATGAGTGGTGCCTGCCACGGCGTCAGACAAATTGCATGTCGCTAGAAAATGAAGACTGCTCGCACTCATGGAACGGCTCTCCTTATCCGCGGCCGGGAGGGCTCATCTGTATTCTGCGAGTGCTACACATGACCAGCGTGTGCAAATGAAGTTGTCCTATTCCTCAGCCACAACAGACGTCGTCTGAACAGAGCATAGAAAGAGAAAGATGAGCTCTCTGTATAAGAAAGGCAACAGAATTACCATGTCTTTACTTTTCTTCTCTCTCACTCTTTTTTTCTTCCCATTATCTGAGATAAGTATTACCCTTTTATTAACATAATGAGTAGATGTCATTCAAGTGCACTCATGGTTAGTATTAACTTAATGGTATCATCTCACGATGTGTGCTTGAGATTTTTGATATCTTTTCTTTTGTTTTCCATTTACATAATTAATAGATTCTGTGCTGCGTAATTTTACTCAACCACAGCTGAATCAGACACACTGTCTAGACTATTACCAACACATTATAGAAATACAGTACACATAGTCTGTCTCACTAAACAAACAACGCAAAGCCCAGCTCATCTGTTGCCTGTTTCGACAGTGTTAATTAATCACCATTGTTTGTCTGAGCAGTATTCATGAGCACAAGGCCTCATTTGGAGGAAGTTCTATGGGATCGAGGGCTTTTGGCTCTGTGATGAGAGGGAACGTTTCCTTGCGCATTCAGAGAAAAAGGAAAGAATTGCACTTAATTGAAAACTCCCAGTGGGAGTTTAAAGAAGACACCAGCCACTGCAATTATGGTTGAATTTGTAAATGATTGTGCTGATTATATGTTTTCAGATTTTATCTGTAGCATATTATTTTTGCACTCATATCCCACAACATATTATTCAGGCCACTGTGGAGGTTTCTGTGGTTTCAGGTTTCTTAACTTTCCAAAATATTCTTAGTATTTATTAATATTTTGAATTAGCTTTTATTTTTACATTTTCAGTTTTGTGCTTTTCTCATTTTTGTCAGTTTTTATTTTTATTTATTTTATTTTTTATTTCTGTTTAGCTTTAGTTTATTTCAGTTTTAGTGGTTATAGTACTTTGACTTGAACTTGGTAACACTTTAGTTTAGGTTCCAATTCTCTCAATGAACTAGTTGCTTATAAGCATGCATATTACAAGGATATTGGCTATTTATTAGTACTTATAAAGCACATATTAATGCCTTATACTGCAAAAGTCGTAGTTAATAGTGAGAACTGGACCCTAATCTAAAGTGTGACCTTAAACTCTAATTCAGTTAGTTGATAGTCAATTCAGTGGCAGTTTTTTTTTTTTTTTTTTTTAGTTTACGTTTTCTCTCTCTCTCTCTCTCTCTCTCTTTTTTTTTTTTTTTTTTTTTTTTTTTGGGGTGATGTTGCAGTTTTCCAAGCACAACACAGTGAGACTAATGAATGTAGGACAGCTTCTTTATTATTACTCTAATGAAAAAAGTAATAATTTTATGGGCTTAAAATTAAAATTAAAATTTCAGAGTCCAATAACCTTCAAATGGCATAATTACCAATATATATAATTGTTGTTATATAAAAAGAAATTTACAAACAGATTACAAGCAATACAACAAATACTATAGAGATAGAAATGAAATAAACTTGTTTTTCAGATACAGTAGGTTTATTTATCAAGTATAGGCCTACATATATTTAACATGTTTTGTTGTTTTATTAACATTAATGACAAATAGGCTACGGTCCCTTTAAGACAGAATCCATGGATACTGACACATATCCTGTTTTCACCAAATGTTTGCGTCCACTTGAGCCATAACCGGCTGTACTTACGTGAGATAATCAACACTATGGACATTTTGGCAACTATGTGTGTATTTGACCATTCAGGCACGAGGAGAACTGATCGCGCGCAAGAAAGAGAGAGAGCACGATTCCACCTATCCCGCCTTCACTAATTGATAACGAATTGTGATTGAAAGCATACAGTTCGCAATGTGCGTGTTGTCATCATTAATTTTGAAGTATTTCCACAACTCTGAGGCTGACATTTCTGCTGACAGTTACGTCACGTGAGGCATTGGTATTGGGGGTATTTTTACGAGTACAAGTACAAGTACATGAGCTTGGAATCGGCTAATTAAAATGTTAGAGTTGGGGTACTCGAACTTGGACTCGGACTCGAGTCCAATTTTGAATGAACTCGGACTTGTCACGCACTCGGGTGAATTTGTACTCGGACTTGACACGGACTTGAACATTTTGGACTCTGAAAATATTCCGAGTACAGTCGAGTCCGCGTCATGTGTAACAATAAAACCAGCATAAAATTGAGATGAGATATTAATTAATGTCTCCCCGTCTGTCATTTTACTGTACCACACCGGCAGGCAGCGGTAGCATATCATCTTATGCTTGCAGACGAAACACACATATCACTCACTGGATATCAATGTGTGGCTAGGACGATGTCTTCAAAGTCAGCAATAATTTGTTTTGCTTACGAAAATTATAAAGAATTTATTTGCAAGAAATTCGGTAAAAAGAAGCACTCTGCGGATTGCAAATATTGCAAAACAACTCTTACTGATGTTTCTGGCAATTTCTACCGACATGTTCAGAGAAAACATAAAGAAAGGGAAGCTGCTTATTATAACTTTTATACCAATTTAAATCCAAATAACATTGTTAGGGCTGGGCGATATGACGCTAAATATTGGGTCACACGCACAAACTTAAATCATGCAGACAGAAATGAGGCCACCTCAATGTGCATCATCAGTGATGATATCTAATGGTTTTACACTTGCACGGTCAAATAAAACAGGTTCATTTGTATTTTCATGTACATATACCCTTCTTTTCTTTGAAACCTTTTTTGATAGGAAACTAGTTCTGTTGACAAAATAAAAATGTTCAATGGCAATGACAAGATGTAATAGTGGTATTTTTTATTAGATTTTTATATTGCCATTGGTTTAATGGGTTGAAAGGTTAAAATATTAATAGAATGTAAAAATTTACAATACCAATTTATAATCTTTTTTAATTTAATTACTTTCTGGACTCGGCCTTTAAGAACTCGGACTTGAGTCCAACTCGGCCCCTTTTGGACTCGGACTTGGACTTGATGTTTAAGGACTTGGTCTTGACTCGTACTCGACAAAGGTGGACTCGGACCCAACTCTATAAAATGTTAACAAAAATGTTTTTTTAAAGGGCTCATGACATGGAATATTACCTCCTTGAGGTACAAAAAAACAAATATATACGAAAAAAAGTCATTTACAGACAAAGTATTATTAAATTATGACGCCGACCCCCTTCAAACCTTTATAAAATCTGGCTTTTGACGTGACACGACACTCACATCTAGTGTAGGCATATAAAACTATTCGTCGATGTCTTGCTCTGGAGGCAAGCATATGCAAATGTATTTTGCCCGTGTGCCGTCACAGATCTCACAATATCCAAACAAGCCGTTTTTGGAGCTTGATTAAATAAATGCAGGATGTTTTAATGCTACAAAGACAGCTTATATGTCAAAAGATCAAGGCAAATTTGATTTCTAGTTGTTGTTATATTAACAATAGCAACACTGGCCTGTCCCAAATGGCACAGTTCACGTGGTCTTGTGGACTTAAAATGGCCACGAAATACACGTTTCTGTTAAGTCCACAGTACTGTAGGGCGTCCCATTTGTCATTTTAGGTTTCAGAAGGGAAGGGTGTCCGCAGCAGAGTTCTACCTGACAGCCAAAACTGCATTACATGATGAAAGTGTGGACTCGGAGGAAGATCGCGAAGCTTAGGGTTCCATTTGGGACCTGAAAGTCGGAGACCGATAGTCAAAACTTATATTTTGTTAAGTCAGTCACATTTTCTTAGCGTTTGGTTTGTCTTTTTTTGCTTCATTGACAGCAGCACTCGAGCTGCATGAACTCCACGTTTGTCAAAACTGATGATCACATTCTCCAGCATGATTTTGAGAAGTTCTCTTCAAAAGTTCTTATGATCTATTTTAAACATTTTTACATTTGATCCATTCCCTAGAAATAGTGCACCATCCTAAACATTTCATATTAATTTTATATCATAACATTTCTTTATTTTAAAATTAAAACGTGTTAGTGATTCTAAAATGTAAACAACTTTCTGTAGTCGTTCAGTGAAAATTATTCAGTCATGCATCTTCCACATTTCCCACAATTCCCATTAAAGTTGCACTGAATTAGGTGGTGTCCTGCCCACTCCTGTAATGTGCTGTTCTCAAAATTTGACATTTCATCAGAAGCCTGTTATTTTTCCCCTCCACAATATGATTTATTTAGTGCAGTCAAGAGACACAGAAAGAGACGGCCTGTAAATAATTCAGCAAGGCTCATATAACACCAGAGAAGAAAAACTGCCTTCTTCCCCTGCCCTCCATTAATGCTTAACATGCTTTCAAATGTATTATTTATTTTTAGTTTTTTTTTTTTTCTCAAGCTCTGTATAGGTAATGTATATTTCATGGTGTGAAAAGTTAAAAATGAGTCATTTACTAATAGGGACTTTTGGTAGTATCAGCTTCAAGTTCATTAGTGCTACTTATTCCACCAGTAAACGTGTCAAGGAATTTGCAGAGCAGCATAGTGTGGTGGTCTCTGATCCAGGTGACTCTTGAGCGAAGCTGTTCCAGGAACAGTTTTCCCAGGTCGGGCTGTAACAGGAGCCGTGGTGTCCTCTGTTGTCTGGTGCCATTGTCAACTAATCAACGTGAGTTTGATGAGAGAGGAAGAGGCTCCTATGTTCTTCTCTCTCGTACTCTGGTCCAAAGAGCAACATCTGCTGTAGCACTTGATTTGAGTGTATCTTGAGGAAGAACATTTTTCACTGCAGCTTTTGTAAGCACTTATTGATATGGAAAATTTCTGGATGTATCAGGTAGATCGTCACCATGGTGATGAGGTGAGGAGCTGAGTTCATTGTGTTGGGTTTATCTTCAAATGTTTCTGTACTTCATACATGTTCATATGAATGCGTATATTAATTTAATATAATATGGTATAAGCATTTAAAGTGAGAATGTTCTTCCATTTCCAATCTACACATCTAATGATTTTATTATAATGGAGATACATTGTGGGACTAGACTGCAGTATTTGTACGTTATGACAAATTATGAACAGGAAATATCTTTTAATATTTCATTTTAATGTGCTCTGGCTATTCAGGGTATGAGTCATTTGTTCTCTAGTATTTCACATTTCTTACTCAGATTTGACCTCTTCAGAGAGATGAGGTGTAGTTTTGAGGCAGCAATATGAGAAAACAAACCTCTCTAGTTTTACTTGTCTTCTTTTTGGGAATTCTTGATTTTTTTTTTAGTCATTTATTTAATTTATTCAAAACCCATGAAGACTTTTATTAACATAATGTACTCTAAATGTCATTGAAAGTCTCAATACATGAGTAAATGTAGTTTTAGTATTAGTGGGTTGTCCAAAAATGATAGACTGTAAAGCATGCAATATTAATTAATGTGGCTCTTTTGTCCAGTCTCCAGGCTCAGGCTCCACCTCCCCACAAGGGGCCGAGTCTTCCAGCCGTCCCCTGACGTCACATGAGGGGAGTGACAGCTTTGAGCCTCCATCTCCAGCCAGTAAAGAGGAGGTAGGCGGCTATGAATAGACCTCTGAAACTGTGCTGAAATTTGAAGATTTTTTATTATTCTTGGTGGTAATGTTGAGTAGGTGCTCTAGGAACTTAATTAGACACATATTACTGGCCACAGCATTAGAGTCCTGACTGTGTGATTTAGAAGTTATTATAAATTATTCAAGATACAGTTATAATAGATTAATTTGAGGAGATTCAAGATTAAAACTGTATTTCTGCTTTGCTATATGTATTGTATTCTTCCTTTGCTATTATGTTTAATTCATTCATTTAGTTCATTTATTTGGTAACACTTAGGGTTACAATAAGGTTCATTAGTTGAACATTAGTTAATGTATTAACTAACATGAACTAACCATGAGCAATACATTTGGTACTGTATTTGTTAATCTTTGTTGACGTTAGTTAATAAAAATCCAGCTGTTCATAGTTTGCTCATGTTACTTCACAGTGCATTAACTAATGTTAACAAATACAACTCTTGATTTTAATAATGTATTAGCAAATGTTGAAATGAACTTTACAAAGATTAATAAATACTGTAGAAGTGTAGTTCATTATTAGTTTCTGTTAACTAATGTAGTTAACTGTTGTTAACTAATGAACCTTATTTTAAAGTGTTGCCATTTATTCATATATAGGCAAGAATACAGTGTCTAGAAATGTAATTACATTTTAAAACAAAAGACATTTCTAAAAATCACCAAACCCTCAAACATTATCTCTGAAAAGCCCAAGAAGTGACATCTATGATCTCAAAGAAATTCACTATATAATATATAGATATATGTGTAATATAGCATAATATATTACTGTGCATTATTATCTGTATTATTTTTCTATTATATTATATTACATCTGGGTCTTTCTTATATGTGCAGTCAAGGAGAAGTCTTGCTTCATTCCCGACCTATGTGGAAGGTAAGATTGCCTGTAATTTCCTCATTTTGACAATTTTCAGGTCCTCACCTACTACATTTAATCCTGATAACACACCCTGAGCATTTTTGAAGATGATCTGAAATGTTCCTCTCCTATCTGTTAGTACCCGGCCCATGTGACCCAGAGGACCTCATTGATGGTATTATCTTTGCTGCTAACTACCTGGGATCCACCCAGCTGCTCTCAGACAAGACACCCTCCAAAAATGTGCGCATGATGCAGGCTCAGGAGGCTGTGAGTCGCATTAAGGTGAGGTGAAAGTGTTCTGTCTTTACCCCGCTGTAAAGACGTGAGCTTCTATGAATCTACCTCAAGAAATTTCCTAAGCAATACTTGCTTCAGGATCAGCATAAATGTTCCAAGAAAGCAAAAGTGACAGTTTTAGGACAAACGAATGGGAATTCATAAGAAATGCAGAGCTGTGCTCTGACTTGTCATATACGGATAGTGTATTTATTGCGCAAGCATTTTATTCCTCGGATACAACATGATGAAGTTGCGTTTTGCAGACAGAAAGTCTTATTTTGTTGTTCAAATTGAAATGTCAGTTCACAGCAGATGAAGAGAGATGATCGTAAAGCTAAGAGTGTGTGGTCCTCTTGAGGCAATGAAATGATTCTGTAGTCTATTGCAGGGACCTATCTAATGATTCTTGTTCCTAAAGGATCAGAGACATTTACCACCTCCCTCCTGTTCATTCTCCTGCAGCATAAATCAGCCATTCGCCCTGTCAGCTGCATTACTCAGCATTTTTTACCTCCACCTTAAAAAATGCAGTGAGCCCAACACCTGTGCCATTTAGTGTTTCTTCAGCATGTCCCTTTGTATGTACATTTTGTGTTAAAGGTGCCCTCGAATGAAAAATTGAATTTATCTTGGCAAAGTTAAATAACAAGAGTTCAGTACATGGAAATGACATACAGTGAGTCTCAAACTCCATTGTTTCCTCCTTATATAAATCTCATTTGTTTAAAAGACCTCTGAAGAACAGGCAAATCTCAACATAACACCGACTGTTACGTAACAGTCGGGATCATTAATATGTACACCCCCAATATTTGCATATGCCAGCCCATGTTCCCAACATTATGAAAGGGATTACACGTCTGGATGTGCACAGCTGAATCAACAGACTAGGTAAGCAAGCAAGAACAACAGCGAAAAATGGCAGATGGAGCAATAATAACTGACATGATCCATGATATCATGATATTTTTAGTGATATTTGTAAATTGTCTTTCTAAATGTTTCGTTAGCATGTTGATAATGTACTGTTAAATGCGGTTAAAGTTACCATCGTTTCTTACTGTATTCACGGAGACAAGAGCTGTCGCTATTTTCATTATTAAACACTTGCAGTCTGTATAATTCATAAACACAACTTCATTCTTTATAAATCTCTCCAACAGTGTAGCATTAGCCGTTAGCCACGGAGCACAGCCTCAAATTCATTCAGAATCAATGTAAACAATATAACAGTATACAATACTCACATAATCCGACGCATGCATGCCGAACACTTTGTAAAGATCCATTTGAGGGTTATATTAGCTGTGTGAACTTTGTTTATGCACTGTTCAAGGCGAGCGCGAGCTCAGAAATAGACAGTTAAAAAACTGAATTAAAAAAAATCTATGGGGTATTTTGAGCTGAAACTTCACAGACACATTCAGGGGACACCGTAGACTTATATTACATCTTTTTTTTTTTTTAAATCTAGGGCACCTTTAAAATGTTCAATTACAGATCGCTGTGTGGTACTGAAGACAACAATATCGGAATGGTTTATTGCAAATGGCTAGACATCAGATTCTTCTGTTTTATCTGCTAAGCTGAAAAGAGCAGATTAAATCAGCATGAATTTCATGTCTGGTTAGCACTCGATTGGTGCTGGTCTAGCTGATGGACCAGCATTTTACATCTTCACCATCAAATTGACCAACACTGCTTACAAAAACATTTTGCTAACATTCCAAGTTATAAAGATTTTATTTTTTGAATGTTCTCTCAAAATAGATATTACTAGATAAGCTAGAAATACTAGTAAAGCAGCATAATGATGATACCAGCACATTAACATCCCCTGCTGGAGACCAGAATTCAAAGCACAACATATTTTGGTAGGGATATTATGATTCTGGCTGATACTGAAGCTGATAATTATTTTACATTTTATATGTACTACTTAAAATAAATATATAAATAAAACACTAAAAACTAAATAAATCATATTAATTGCTACAAGTGAAATTAGGCACCACATTATAATGTACAGGATGAAATGGATATTCATTTTAAGATTTGCAAAACATTAAATTTAACAGTATTTATAAAGATTAACTTTAAGTTAGATCACGGATTCTCAACTCTTGTCCTCAAGATGCACTTTCCTGCAGAGTTAGCGGCTACATTCAGACTGTCGGTCCGATTTTTGTGCAAATTGAAATTTGAAATCCTTTGAAAGATTGAAATCCTCTGTTCATTGACAGTTTATCAGCATCCCTCCACCACCCCAACATCAGACGTTGTTATAAGAAAACATGCTGAAAGTCGCTGCACCGGACGAGCAGAAAATGACAATATAATGGAGACATTTTTTGACAGCAGAGATGACAGCACAGAATAAATCTGCACATACCAGCCTCCTACAATTCTATCGCTGCCTCAGAAGATGCAGTAGTCCAGCTATACAATGTCATGTTGTAAATAAGACCACATCTCTATTGCAAAACCCTCCATGTTGCTGTTGTTGTTTTTGGCATATACCTTCCAATGCATAGAAACCAATGCAGATATTCCGAAAAAACACAAATCAGATCTGAACAGTTGCGATACACAGTGTGGACGTCAATAATTTTAGATCAGATTCAAATAAGATATACTTAATATGTATAAATAATTACTGATTAGTTTGTTCAGGTGAGTTTGATAAGGTAATTGGAGCAGGAAAGTGAACTTTGCAGAAAAATGGATCTCGAGGGCCAGATTTGAGAACCCTTGTGTTTGATGATGGTAATTTAAAAATGGAGAAAATGAGCAGCACAATTAAATTGATTGATAGAAATGAATAAATAAATTAATGAATAAATAAATAAAATCATCCCATAACTGATGGATATCATGCATCCCTATGGTTCTGGTCTACAACATATTGCCTGAACCGGCTGATCTGGTCTTCTTAGCAGTTAAAGGATTAGTTCACTTTAAAAAAAAATCCGCACAAAACCGCACTTCCGTATTCTTCAAAAAGCTTACGCTGTATGTCCTACGCCTTCCCTATTCTGCTTACGGGAAAACATGGAAAGTGCGGTTTTGGCATAAGCACGTGCAAGGCGATCATTTGTTTATATAAAGCATATACATTTAATTTTTTTTCGAAAATGACCGATTGTTTTGCTTGATGAGACCCTTATTCCTCGTCTGGTATCGTTTAAAGCCATTTGAAGCTGCACTGAAACTAAAATTTTGACCTTCAACTATTTGGGGCTCTATTTTAACGATCTAAACATAAAGTGTAAAGCGCACGGCGCAGGTGCACTCAGGGCGTGTCCAAATCCACTTTTTTTTTTTTTACGACGGAAAAACGGTCCGTGCGCCGGGGCACATTTTTGAAATGGGTTGTCCCTATTCTCTTAATGAATAATGGGCATAACGTTCAATAAACCAATCAGAGTGGCATCTCCCATTCCCTTTAAGAGCGAGATGCACTCGCGCCATGGCGGATTGCTATTTACATGCCGGAATTTGTTGGCGGAAAAGCTAACCGCTTTTCAACCGAAGAAACCGATTTGCTCGTGCGTGAAGTTAAAGCGGGCTTGCAAATGCAGGCTTTCAAATTTAATATAATATATATTAATATATCAGTTAATATATATGTGTGTGTATTGCCACGATTGTTCAATTAATTAGCCAATTTCGTTCATCATTATAAGTAGTAATAGGCTGAATTGAAAATAGGTAGCCTAATTCTAATACACGCAATGACTATTCATCATTACATTTTTATATTTATGTAGCCTACACAATAATATTCTTTTACACTGTAATCCTTTTGTTTTTAATATTTGGCATGTTTGTGTGATGCGCATCCCTGTGTGTAATAAGCAAAGTCAACGCGCACTGTAGACGCGCCCAGAGGCGCAGTTTCTACCAACGCGCTCTAACAAAAAAATATTGCGCCATTGACTTTGCGCCATAGACCAACTCAAACCTGGTCTAAAGTCTAGTCTATTTTCAGCTCCTTAAAATAGCAATGCGCCGGCAATGCGCCTGAACACACCTCTTTTTTAGGCCAGCACGCCCATGGGCGCACTAACTTGCGCAAATACATTTACTAATTTAAGGACGTGGCGCTGAACGGGAAAACATGAACGGCGCCGGACGCAAACTAGCAAACACACTTGCGCTGCGCCTTGCGTCGCATTGCGCCGGGTGTATTATAGGGCCTTTGGAGTTCATTGAAGTCCACTATAAGGAGAATAATCCTGGAATTTTTTATATCAAAAACCTTAATTTCTTTTTGACTGAGGAAAGAAAGACTTGAACATCCTGGATGACATTGGGGTGAGAAAATTATCAGGAAATGTTTTTTTGAAAGTGAACTAATCCATTAAGGTTGAAGGGTTCCTCAAATGACTTTTGGTCAGATATTGACATGGAACCCTCACACTTATTTAATATTTACGAAATAACATTCAATATACTGTCCATTTGTAGATTATCTGATTTGACAGTTTTGCTTAAAAGACAAAGAGTCACATTTCACATCACCTTAAAAATGCGTTGGTGATCTAGCTGCCTTAATAAGCATCAAAGAATGACAGTGTCACACAGTTCGTATGTACGGGAAGAAGGAGGCGGGAACCGGCGAATATTCAACAAAACTTTAATACCAAAATAAACAAAGAACAGAACGACTCAAGGCCGGTGCGCCTCCCAGGTGGGGCTCATTTCCCTCACGGCTCTCGCCCGCCCTGGTCGCCACAGACAAATAGCACAAGGTCTTTACAGACATATAATTGTTCCACTTCTCTTGTAATGGAGCTCCTTCTTAGAATGGAAACAGTTTAATGTGGGCCAAATCTTCAGAGTTATGCACTTGACCCTCAACTGTTCCATTGAAAATATGTAAATGCGTATGGGTTGTACAGTTACCACCATCTTGGTATGTGATCTCTGTTGCTAAAGACAATTGAAAGATGATCATAGGTTATGAGTTATTTGCATTATTGGGTCAGACCTCATCTGCATGTGCCGTACCTTCTCCCATACACAATCATGAGCTCAAAATGAGTGACATCCTTGAGAATCATTTATATGTTTTTTGTTTTTGTTTTTGTAATATTGACAGTTTCAATGCGGTATATAAAACAAGTGCAAATTGCATGCATTTGAAGAGGCTTCTGAATCAATACACCGTGCCTCAGCTGCCATGATGTAGATTTTCCTTAGATGGCCAGTTCGATTCATTATCACAGCCTGTTGGCAAGTTTGAACTTGCTCTTAATCTAATTTTCAGCTCAGTTTCTCTCTGCTTTGTATAGTTGATGTTTTATGAACAGGATGTCTTGTAATATAACACCAATAGTAGACATATGCTATTAAAAGAACAAATGGGCCACCTGGTGGATGATGGTGCAAATTACCATGGAAAGAAACCAAAAGCAACATATTGTAGGGTGGTGTCTAATAATCTTGGCTTGGTGTCATCTGAATCCGTTACACAGTCACCCTATGCTGATAAAAATCCCAGTCACTTTTTTCAAATGCAGCTTATTGAGCAGAAAGATACCCCAAATGTGATTGGTCTTGCTGAGCTCTGATTTATCTAACAATGTTCCTGTCTCTGTTTGTTCCATGCTAAGCAGACGGCCCAGAAATTAGCCAAAAACAGGAAGAAGGTGCAGTAATTGCTCATCGGTTTGGTGTTTTGTTTTTATTTTTGTTCTTCGTCTGCTCTTTTTGCCTGGTTTCAGCACTTCGGTGTTCTCATAATTTCTGTCGGTCTGCCATTTTTCTGAATCCAGCAATGAGTCATGTACCTGTGTCCGTCCACACAGTCTGTTAGCCATTGTTCATTCCACACCAAACATTGCCTCAGTTTTATCACCAGATCTTATATGGGGAAGTCGTGGAATAAGTCAAAGCAAGGAATGTCTAGTTTGCTGGATACAGAAAATGCAAGTGATCTTTACTTTCTTCTTCTTTGTATCTGATCTTTTTCTTTCTGAGGTACTGTGCTGTGTTTGTGACTGTTTTTGAAGCTGTAAATCTGGCACAGCATGTTTTGCACTTATCTTGATCTTTTTTATTCAGCTGTCCAGCACTCTGTTTCTCTCTCTTTCTCTAACTTAATACTGAATTTCTTCAATTGAAGAACAAAACTAACCAAACTAACCCCATGCCAACTTGCAATACTAGCTGGCTTAAAAGAAACACACAGGTTATCAGAGTTACACAATGAAGGAGTTGAGTATAAATGAATTTGAATATCTAGCCTTAAAGATGAAAATGTTGGAAGATGCACGCTCCTTCATGGCATCTCTGGGCCTTGTCAGCTCTCTCTCTCTCTCTTTCTCTCTGTCACTGTCTCTCTAAGTGACTGATATTGAGTGATTTTCTCCATCTTCAGGCTCCAGAAGGTGAAGCTCAGCCCATGACTGAGGTAGATCTCTTCATCTCCACTCAGAGAATCAAAGTGCTCAATGCAGACTCACAGGTACTTCATCACCTACAGTATGAAAAAGACTTTGGTTTCCACACCTTTTTACCAAAAGTGAACAAAATACTAGTGCAGATGTCACAATGAGTTAGTATAAGTACAGAATATTCACTTTTCTCATCATGATAAATTGAGTTTTTCTTGATCTTTAAAAAAAAAAAAAACACACATTACCATTTAAAAGTTTTAGGTCAGTACGATTTTATTTTAATTTTAATTAATACTTTTTCTTTGTCTTAGTTCCCTTTATATATGCCTTGTTTCATTCTGTTCCTTGTGAGTTGTTGTCTTTACGTGCTTGTAAAGATGTTGTGTTTTCCTGCTCCAACATTCAGTTTGCAATTTATATTCTTTGTTATTTTATTAAATAAAGTTAATGCTGCTTTGAGGTCCGGCCTCAACTCTTCCTCGTGAACTTCTTGCCTTTGGTGGAATCTTTGTCATCAGGTGCCCTGAAATGAGAACACTCTCAAGATGTCAGTCTCTTCCGATGGGATACTCCAGCTGCTCGCTGCAGCAATACGTATTGTGGCTGGTCGTTTCCCCCCTAACTGTTGGGGAGTTTGAGGAGAACATTGACACCCAGAGCATGAGCCAAAGCCTGCCACTGACCCAAAGCCAGAGCTACACAATCCCAGAGCCCACGGCCACCATCGATCGGACCCTCCGTTGGTGGAGAGGATCATCCCGGAGCTAGAGCCTGAAGTCAGTGTCGTCCCGGAGCCTGAGCTAGTCATCAAATCTAGTTAGGAGCTAAAGCCAGATGCCATGTCCATCCCTGTTGATCAACTTGTGGTTGCCAGAACCATTTCTCACCCTACTACCCACCCTAGTATGCCTCCCTGCTCCATTGGTTTCATCCAGCTCCCTGTCCCTGCCGGTTCTGGTTTCCTCGATCCACTTCCTCTGCTGGTCGTGCCCAGATTCCTAGCTATTTCATCTACCGTGGCTCTCCCCTGCTTCCTGGCTCTTTCAGCATCGCTGACTCTGCCAATTTCCTGGCTCCATCATCGTTGGCTCTGTCCAGCTTCCTGGCTCCTTCATAATCGCTGGCTCTGCCCAGCTTCCGGTTTCCTCCTTCAACGCTGATTCCCCTCTTTCTCTGTTGATTCCACCCAGTTCCCTGGCTTCACCTTGGGCTTTCTGGCTCCCAGCTTTTCCTTGGTCCCCGGATTCCCCAGCTTCACCTCGGTCTTCTGAGCCTAAGAATCTGCCTTGGCCTGTCGTTTCATCTGGTCCACCGTGGCTTGCTCCTTCGGCTCTATCGTGGCTTGTCATCCCTGTGAGTTCCCTCGTCCCAACTCGCTACCTCAGTCTGTCATCCCCCTGGCTCTACCATGGACTTCCAGGTCTGCAGCTGGGCCCTTAGGTCCTTCACTTCCACTGGGCTCCTCCATCTTTCCAGCACCTCCATTGTCCTCGCTCCCACTGGTGCTGCCTGGGTCTTCCCAGCCCCCATCTCCACCTTGTTCCCTGGATCCTCAGGGTCCACCTCAACCCCCTAGTCCTGCAGCATCACCTTGCCCTCCATTCCTTCATCTTCACCTGGTTCTCCATCTTCCCTGAGTCCGCCTCGGTCACCCTCTCTCCCAGCTCCACCCTGGTCTGCACCGCCTAGAATTTCACTGCGGGCAGCCTTCCCCATAGCTTTGTCAGGGCAAGAGACTGGGAATCGCCAGGATCTCTTCCTCAGCTCCTACATGGACTTTTCCGCCCAGGGAACCTGGCCCTCCTTTCCAATCTTCGTCACTCCCTCCCACCACTTGTATTGTTAATACAATTACAGGTGCTGGTCATATAATTAGAATATCATCAAAAAGTTGATTTCACTAATTCCATTAAAAAAAGTGTAACTTGTATATTATATTCATTACACAAGACTGATATATTTCAAATGTTTATTTCTTTTAATTTTAATGATTATAATTGACAACTAAGGAAAATGCCAAATTCGGTGTGAAAAGGTTCAATATTGAAGACACCTGGTGCCACACTCTAATCAGCTAATTAACTCAAAACACCTGCAAAGGCCTTTAAATGGTCTCTCAGTCTAGTTCTGTAGGCTACACAATCATGGGGAAGACTGCTGACTTGACAGTTGTCCAAAAGACGACCATTGACACCTTAGGGGGCACAAGGAGGGCAAGACACAAAAGGTCATTGCAAAAGAGGCTGGCTGTTCACAGAGCTCTGTGTCCAAGCACATTAATAGAGAGGCGAAGGGAAGGAAAAGGTGTGGTAGAAAAAAAGTGTACAAGCAATGGGGATAACCGCACCCTGGAGAGGATTGTGAAACAAAACCCATTCAAAAATGTGGGGGAGATTCACAAGGAGTGGACTGCAGCTGGAGTCAGTGCTTCAAGAACCACTACGCACAGACGTATGCAAGACATGGGTTTCAGCTGTCGCATTCCTTGTGTCAAGCCACTCTTGAACAACAGACAGTGTCAGAAACGTCTAAAGACAAAAAGGACTGGACTGCTGCTGATTGGTCCAAAGTTATGTTCTCTGATGACAGTAAATTTTGCATTTCCTTTGGAAATCAGAGTCCCAGAGTGATATGCCAGACCCAACAATGCAGAAGAGCTGAAGGCCACTATCAGAGCAAACTGGGCTCTCATAATACCTGAACAGTGCCACAGACTGATCGACTCCATGCCACACCGCATTGCTGCAGTAATTCAGGCAAAAGGAGCCCCAACTAAGTATTGAGTGCTGCACATGCTCATACTTTTCATGTTCATACTTTTCATGTTCATACTTTTCAGTTGGCCAAGATTTCTAAAAATCCTTTCTTTGTATTGGTCTTAAGTAGTATTCTAATTTTCTGAGATACTGAATTTGAGATTTTCCTTAGTTGTCAGTTATAATCATCAAAATTAAAAGAAAAACATTTGAAATATATCAGTCTGTGTGTAATGAATGAATATAGTATACAAGTTTCACTTTTTTAAAAAAAGGAATTAGGGAAATAAATCAACTTTTTGATGATTTTCTAATTGTATGACCAGCACCTGTATATTAATATAATATATAATATATGTATGTTAATATAATGTATTGTTCAGCCTGAGTTTCAGTTTCATTTTCATGGACTTTTAGTTTGTATGTTCTTGTTTTTCTTTGTCTTAGTTCCTGTTCCTTTTATTTCTGTTGCTAGTTTGTTTCTGTGGTTACCCATGATCATCACATGCATCTTGTTAATTTAGCTTGTTATCCCTGTGTATGTACTCCTTGTTTCTTTCTGTTCCTTGTCGATCATTTAACTTTTTTGTCCTTGTAAAGCTGTTTCATTTTCCTTATTGTACGTTCAGTTTGCAATTTGTATTCCTTTTTATTTTGTTAAATAAAATGAATGCTGCTTTGAGACTCTTCCTCATGTCTGAGCGTGACAATTATCGTTTTTACTGTATTTTGGTCAAATAAATGCAGCCTCATGAGCATAAGAAACTTCTTTTAAAAACATAATATCATTTTTACCAACCTCGAATATATATATAATAGCTATACTTAAGCTATACTAGCTTAAACCTGGCTAAATTTAATTTGATTTAAGCTTAAACAACAATAAAGGATTCGCCAATGGGGTTTGAAAAATACTTATTTTAATATTTTCTGTAAACAACCAAAATTTTGCTTTTCCAGTATATTTATCTTCAATGTTTTATCGAAAACATTTTTTTTTAAAATTTATATATATATATATATATATATATATATATATATATATATATATATTATATATTGTAGTGTACAAATAGATTGAGCAATGAGAATTTTTCTTACCATTACAATCTTCTCCTCCTCAGGAGACAATGATGGACCATCCTTTAAGGACCATCTCCTACATTGCTGATATTGGGAACATTGTGGTGTTGATGGCCAGAAGGAGAATGCCTCGCTCTGACTCTCAGGAGGACGTGGAAGCATCTGACCCTGCCCAAGACGAGAAGCGGCAATACAAGATGATCTGTCACGTGTTTGAGTCTGAAGATGTGAGTTCTTTATCCCATCTGTGTGTCAGTGTGACCTTATCAACCGGCAGCAAAAGGAGGCTGTCAGGGCGTGTTTATTGCTTTAGCATTGTAAAACGATATATTAAAAAGATTTACACACTTCATCTTTATAATACTTCCGTTGTTGCGATTTATGAACGTAATAAACTACTCTAGGCTGTTCATTACAGTGGTTTTACCACAGTTAAGGGGAGTTCAACCACAACACAAAACAGCAACCCCCTTCCATATTCACCCTTTCCACATTTAATCCATATTTGGCCAATTTTTCTTAGTCTCACATTTTTTTCCCATTATGTTCAGTATTGCAGTCACTGGCCATTGTGGTAGTGACCTCTAATAGCATTTATCCAGATGGTGTTCCTGGGCATCTTGCTGCGTGGGTTGAATCAGTAGACGGGAAATGACCTTTTCTCTGTTCAGCTGCAGAGACTATTTGAATAGAGCCCGTATATGTCACAGCGTATGTCTCAGCACAGTGTACAACAGTGACATGAGGGCAAAAGGCGTGTATGCGACTATCCTGAGGGATGCCACCCTTGTCGTCTCTTGACCCATCTGTGTAGCTGTCATCTTTTTTTTAAAAACTGCTGTCCTCTAACAATGGTTAGATAAATCAAATTGCATTCAAGCAATGTCATATTTTAGTTATTTAATATATTATTAGTTGTTCATTTCACCTGATTTCTATTTGTGTTCAGGCTCAGCTCATAGCTCAGTCTATCGGCCAGGCTTTCAGTGTGGCATACCAAGAGTTCCTGCGTGCCAATGGCATCAACCCAGAGGATCTGAGCCAGAAAGAGTATAGCGACCTCCTTAACACACAGGACATGTACAACGATGACCTCATTCACTTTTCCAAGTCTGAGAACTGCAAAGATGTAAGTGGACAGCGCATGCCTTGTGGAAACAGAAGATTACTGTGAAATTTTGAGAATTTGCCTGGACAAAATCAGATTTATCAGTAATATTGACTAAATCATGTTTTAGCAGTGATAAAAGTGGTGTGTTTGTGTGTACTTGTGCACTACAGGTTTACATAGAGAAGCAGAAGGGAGAGATTCTTGGGCTGGTGATTGTGGAGTCGGGCTGGGGCTCCATTCTTCCCACAGTTATTATAGCAAACATGATGCATGGCGGCCCGGCTGAGAAGTCCGGCAGGCTGAACATTGGGGACCAGATTATGTCCATCAATGGCACCAGCCTGGTGGGATTACCCCTCTCCACCTGTCAGAGTATAATCAAGGTACAAGTGTACTTGAATAAAACTTTAAGTACAATAATATCATGAATTTCAAAGATTTAATTCTGATTCTTAGACGTTCACTGATTTTATTTGTAGCCGATTCTTCTACATTCAATTCATTGCGTCAAACATATTGCTCTTCTTAGGGGTTGAAGAACCAATCCAGAATAAAGCTTAACATTGTGAGATGCCCACCTGTGACCACTGTCCTCATCAGAAGACCCGACCTAAGATATCAGCTGGGATTTAGTGTGCAGAATGGCATTGTAGGTATTTTGGATTTAAAAAAAAAAAAATCTATTGTAGAGATTTTTTTTTTTTTGTATCTGTTGGAGTAATCTAATATTATTTGGATGTATATTTAATTGTGCATACTAATTTCCTGTATTTTTATATTTATATTACTATATTACTCACTGATAGTAACAGTGTTAAATGTAATTTTTAGTAAATCTCAAAAAGAATTATTCATTTTTGATAACTTGTTTACTTGAAGCATTTAAAATGATTGATTGTAGTTTTTAGTGTTTTATTTTTATTTATGTAGACAAAAGAGTAGAGCATTTTTAACATCAGCAATTTATCAGCCTTAAGTTGAAAATAAATATTGTTATTGACCTTTATTTGTATTAATTCTTTAATGTTATAATAGTTTGTAATCAGTACTACAGTAATGTTTTTTCAGTAGTATCTTGACTTTGAATGAGTCAGGGTTATTATAATTAACTAAAACTAAAACCATAAAAAACTTCAAAGAAAACGTTAACTGAAATAAAAAATTAAAAAACTTAAACTTATTTCAGATGTTGCCAAAGCAGCATTTCTCATTTTCATTCAGTTTAACTTAATTTAGTAAAACAACTAAAATAAAAAATAAAATAATAAATAATAAACACCAAAACACAACCAAATGACTAAAACTTGAAAAATTCAAAATATAAATGAATTCAAAATATAACAACAACAAATTTTAATAATATCTCAATGCTACTATAATCTGGTCTGAAGTACAACATTAATGTATTCTGCATCCTCCAGATTTGCAGTCTCATGAGAGGAGGGATAGCAGAGCGCGGTGGGGTCCGTGTCGGCCACCGGATCATTGAAATCAATAGCCAGAGTGTTGTGGCCACCCCTCATGAGAAGATTGTACACATTCTGTCAAATGCAGTTGGTGAGGTAAGTCTGAGGAACACGATGGAGCTCCACACCTGCCTAGCAACATAAGATTTTTCACATCAATATTTCTCCAATGAGGTAATGACCCTATTTATTTAAATTATGATCATGAAACTATGGAAACTTGCTACCCTGTTTAGCTCTGTTTCATGTAAATTACAGCCTGTCAACAGTGGTCCCAAAAGGTTTTTGGACACTTTGGAAGTTTTGCAGTGACTGTTAATTCATTCAAGTTCACACAGGTGTCCTTTCAGAGTAACCACAGGTGTAGTTCATCACAATAACTATGATCATGATCCACTAATGTTTGACAACCAGAAAGGGTCCAAATACTTTGGGTATGTTTACACAACAACAATGTACTAAAAACAGAAAAGTTTTTTCTTTTGCGTTTTTTACGTACAGATGACAACGTTGTCGAAGCGATCCCCATTCACACTGATCTGCGAAAATGCAGTATTATTCATGCCAGGCCAGAAGTTGGCGATGTGACTTTGTAAAGAAACACTATGCGCCTATAGACCGAACGTGTAAAACGCATGCGCACAAAGTCACCGTTTTCACAAATTCTCGTTTTTGTAGTTTATACGGAGACGATAACGGTATTGTTTTTAAAAACTTGCACTTTGAAACCCGTTTTCAAAAGTTTGCATTTTCAGGCCCCCAAAACGCAGTTGTTGTGTAAATGAATGGCTAAAACGCACAAAAAGTTGTACGAAAACTGTGTTTGTCTTGAAGAAATGTTCCAGGTACAGTACAAGTTAAAGGGTTAGTTCACCCAAAAATGAAAATAATGTCATTTATTACTCATCCTCATGTTGTTCTACACCCGTAAGACCTTCATTCATCTTCGGAACACAAATTAAGATATTTTTTGATGAAATCCTATGGCTCCGTGAGGCCTCCATAGCCAGCAGTGACATTTCCTCTCTCAAGATCCATTAATGTACTAAAAACATATTTAAATCAGATCATGTGAGTACAGTGGTTCAATATTAATATTATAAAGCGACGACAATATTTTTTGTGCGCCAAAAAAACAAAATAACGACTTACATAGTGATGGCCGATTTCAAAACGCCGTTTCATTAAGCTTCGGAGCGTTATGAATCTTTTGTGTCGAATCAGCGGTTCGGAGCGCCAGAGTCACACGATTTCAGCGGTTTGGTGGTTTGACACGCGATCTGAATCATGATTCGGATTTTAATCTTTTTAATCACATTGACTTCTTTTGTAAGATCCTTTTTGAAGAAAACAAGGGGCAAATGTTTTTGTGGCCATTATTTATTCAACATTAAGCCAGAAATGCTACTTATTTAACTTACTTGCATCAAACCCAGAATATTCCTTTAATTTTAGATGTATCGTTTTATAATTTGAAACACAACAAACTTTTGTAAAATGTAAAATCTTTAAAATAAATCTTTTAAAGTGTGCTTGCAAATCTTTAAAATAAATGCAAAAATAAATAAAAGTCTTAAAGTCTAGCTTGTAATTTAATAACAAAAACAAAATGGCAAAAAGAAGTATTTTGTGATATATGTATTGTTTTGTGAAATAAAGTTTCTCATATTGTGTGATGGGTTTTGGTCATATCACCCACCACTAATTCACACTCATCCATTTTTTAAGTTTGGCTTGAGTTCCAAAATCCACACTTGTGTACAACTGAACTTGACTTTCACGTTTCGCCCCATTCTGAACAGATTCACATGAAGACTATGCCGGCTGCCATGTACCGCTTGTTAACAGCCCAGGAGCAACCCGTTTACATCTAAAGCTACAACACTTTCTCAAGCCTCCTGCCCCGTTGTCACCAGATATAACCTTAATCTTGATGTGAAAGTGTCAGGCCTGTGAACTGGTGACTGTGTGATTGAATCCACTGAAGCTCTGCTCAACATGGCTCTCCATGACTTCACTGCCTCCCCTGAGCTCTTCATCTGTTCTTTTCTGTTGCTGTGAGTGCGATTGCTGTGCCGTGTCATTCCTCTCTGTGTGCACTGGAACGAAGCAGAGAGAGAGAGAGAGTGAGAAATATTTAAAGCCCATCACAGGAAATGGTGTACTACTCAAACCAGATACCTACTCACACAGCAATTTGTGGGTGACAAAAAGTACACCTGTGTGATGTGAGCGTTAGGTGTACAAAATGGAGTTTGCCTTACCATACTTTTTTGCCGTCGTTTATTCGAGCTCGGCAGGCGTCATGTGTTTTAGATTCAACTTTTTTCATTTTTAAGGGCAGCTGTTAGTCTGAGGAATATGGTGTTGAGTTGAATTGGTCACAACCTACAGGATGTTGAATAGGAATTTGAATTGGGTCCACAGGAAAATAAATTTACTGAATTGCAATTTGAAAGACATTCAGCAGTCATTAACTCTACTATAACTTCAATTTTCAATTAACAAAGCCACCAAAATGTTAACTTTGCCATACAGCACCACAAAATGTACTTTGACAACTTTTGACTGGATAATATTGTAAGTAAACTTACAATATTTTCAGTTATGATCCTGAAAATGAAAGTTAATTTATTAAATATAGTGAAATGCATATACATTTTCAAACATTATTAATATTATTTAATGTTGCGTTTTTCATTTTATTTATAGGTAATTGATACTGAAACACACATTTCTTTAACTTACTTTCCATTTTACTTGCTTAAATTCAAATTCAAATTACAATTCTGCATCCTGTTGGCTTAGAAATGGACTAAACCATTGAGTCCTGTCAAAAAGTTTTTATTTAAACACACTTCCTATCAAAATGACAGTGATCTTTTTGGTTCATCCGTGGTGGATAATTCAATGGGAATTTCTAGTATACTTAGGAGTATATATAGTAGAGCACATAGAAATTGTGGATGAAATGCCTTACAGAATGATGATGCCATAATTTGAAAAAAAAAAGATAGTGTTTTTGAAATATATGGAGGTGCATTTGGAGATTTGAGAATAATTGATGTTGACTTAATGGGATAGTTCACCCAAAAATGAAAATTCTGTCATCATTTACTCACCTTCTAGTTGTTCCAAACCTGTATAAATTTCTTTCTTCTGCTGAACACAAAAGAAGATATTTTGAAGAATATGGGTAACCAAACCCCATTGACTTCCATAGTATGGAGGGGGAAAATGATGACAGAATTTTCACTTTTGGGTGAACTATCCCTTTAACAAATGAACCTCTTTAAATAAGCATACGCATATATTACAGTCGGGGAAAAGCTTCCTAAAAATGAACTGTTGTGTTGTGATTTACTGCTTTTTTTTTTTTTATACATTCATGTGCAATATTTATTTAGTTTTTGTTTGGGGTTCTTTTTTTTTTTTTTTGGTAAATGACTGCATTGCTTATTTTTATGCACAGAAAACCTTCCTTTTTGTCTTAAGCATCTGTATATTAAATAATAATATTGCAAATTAAATATGCCTATATTGGTAGCATTTTCTTTTAAACATTTATACTTGGGAAAAAAAATGTTTGTGTTGACATTTTCAGGATGGATTCGATAAATTCCATTCTGAGATCTCATTTATCTTTTGTACCTCGTTATGAAGTTGAGTCATTACGGCCTTTTTTTTAACAACTAAATGTTAAATTCATGTGTGCTACTTTTTCACTCAGTGTTTTTTTCACTTAAGAGCAGAATGTGTCTTAACAGAACTGTATTCGCTCTCAGAAAGCTTCGGTCTGGTACATTTGAGCTGAATTTGCAAGCGTGTATGACTCTAATTTGGACACCAATATCCAGTATACTGTTCTAGTTTAGAGCATCTCAACATGAAGCGATTGAAAACTGACTGTGTTTCCAGAGATTTTCCCCCTCATTACAGTACCATCTGTGCAAGAACCTCAGCATGCTTTGGCACATCTCCATTATTACTTCTTAGAGACTGTCTGAATTCTGGTAAATATCACTATATATGTGATTTTGCATCTGAAGAAAAAACAAGCAGAAAATGTCTTACGAGAAGCTTATTGCAATGAATTATTGAACACGCTCCCCTATTTTACCATCAAGTGTACTTGCGTAATTCTTTTGAGAGCGCACACACACGTTTGCAAAGATCTTTTGCCATCAAATAATTAATACAGCAATGTAGATTATATCAATATGATGACATTTCTGCAGTGTTGAATCTGTATTGATACTAGAAATATTGTGAGGAATCTTACTGCTCTGCAGCGACTGTATTTGATGGCATTCTGGCTCTTTCAGATGTTACCAAGCTCCCTGTAATTGTGCCGCTGATAAGAAAAGGTACTTCTTGTTGCTTAAAATGTGAATTTCACCCCACATTCTGACCTCATTAGCACTGTATTCTGTTACTAATTGAATCAAAAGTCATTAACACTGAGGAAGGGCCTCATTTTTTATTGTTTTGCTTTATGTGAAGCATGATCTTTTTGTAAGCATTGCTATTTATTCTTGTAGTGAGTGTGATGTGTGATTACAAATGACTTCATCATCAAATAAAACCAGCTAGACACTTTCATATATATATTATATTTATTTACATATAGCATAATATATACAGTATATCCAATGAACATATACCTTGTGTACAATAATGAAAGTAAACTGTGCAAAAGTCTTTGACACCAGTGTGCTACTATTTAACATAAGGGGCATCATCACGTCATGTTTGAAATCCGCAGGCTGAATAACACTAACTTTTACTATAATAATGTAATCGGTCTGCTACCACCATAGCGTTTTTCCATATTTATTGTAAAAGATGTTATATTATTATACTGAAATGCAACGGTTAAGACGGTTTCGTTTTTGGGCTCTAATATTAAAATGCATCACCCTTCACATCGATGTACCGTCAGTGTCCCAGACTTCTGCACTATACAGTACAGAATAATGTACAAGCTTTAATGAGTGATGGATTTAATTATTTAATAATGGAGAAACAAAACAAGTGGCTTAATGTGTTATTAATGACACCAGGTATGAAATATCAGTGTACATATGTAACCCAGGATGTGCAGAGTATTGGACGGATTCAGCAGATTCCCACCTCGAGACTGTAGAATGCAAGGCCTCAGAAGAGTGTGTGGTTCGTATTGAAGTAGAAAAGGAACTGTGGGTTTGATTAGTATTTATAACGCACTTGCTCTGAATGTAATTACAATTATATGTTTGTCAATGTCAAAGTAAAAAGACACTTTCTGTAAAGCAATAGCAATGTTTATTTATTTGCTAGCTTCTCTGTGATTGAACTATTTAGACACATTCCTTTACCATAGCAGGAATGTTTGTAACAGTACTTACAACATTAAACCAACTACTGAGAGCGTATACTGCTAGAATGTCTCTTTCATCTCGCACACGCTCAGCATGATTTTCAGTTACTGATCATCATCCAAAACTGTTCAAATGTTTGGGGTCGGGAAGATTTTTTTTTTTTTCATGTTTTTTGCAAGTCTCTTCTGCTCACCAAAACTTCATTTATTTCATCAAAAATACAGTAACAAAAGTAATATTGTAAAATATTACTACAATTTAAAAGTTTCTAAAATGTAATTTATTCCTGTGGTGGAAAAGCTGAATTTTCAGCATCATTTCATGTGAAGAATTCATTGTCACATGACCCTTCAGAAATCATTTTAATTTGCTGATTCGCTGCTCCAGAAACTTTTATTATTATTATCAGTGTTGAAAACTACGGAAGAGGATTAGGGCTAAGCAATAATAAAAAAATAAAACCATCTCGAGATTAAAGTCGTTAAATTTCGAGAAAAAAGTCGAAATAAAATGTTGAGAATAGTCATTAAATTACGAGAAAAATGACGTTAAATTTTGAGAAAAAAGTCGAGATAAAACATTGAGAATAAACACATTAAATTATGAGAAAAACTTGTTAAATTTCGAGAAAAAAAGTCGAGATAAAATGTTGAGAATAAACTTGTTAAATTACGAGAAAAAAGTCTTTAAATTACAAATTTCTCATAATTTAACGACTTTTTTTCTCGAAATTTAACAACTTTAATTTTGAGATGGTTTCATTTTTTTATTATTGCTTGGCCCTAATCCTCTTCCATAGAAAACAGTTGTGCATCTTAATATTTTTGTGGAAACCATTTTGTAGATGCA
This sequence comes from Chanodichthys erythropterus, assembly GCF_024489055.1. Taxonomy (NCBI): domain Eukaryota; kingdom Metazoa; phylum Chordata; class Actinopteri; order Cypriniformes; family Xenocyprididae; genus Chanodichthys; species Chanodichthys erythropterus. Next base: position 47,797,984 of record NC_090233.1, read on the forward strand.
TTTTTTAAGATTCTTTGATTAATAGAATCTTCAAAAGAACAGCATTTATTTGAAATATAAAACATTTATAACATTAAAATTTAAATTACAGTTCAACCAAAAATGAAAATTCTGTCATCATTTACTGACCCTCAATTTGGTCCAGACCTGTATGAGTTTATTTCTTCTGTTGAACACAAAAGAAGATATTTTGTCAATAATATAATGTCTGTAACCAAACAGTTGATGGTCCCCATTGACTTTCATAGTATTTTTTTTCCTACTATGGAAAACAATGGGGACAATCAACTGTTTGGTTACAGACATTATATTATTGACAAAATATCTTCTTTTGTGTTCAACAGAAGAAATTAATAAAGGTTTGGGACAACTTTAGGGTGAGTAAATGATGACAATTTTATTTTTTGTGTGAACTAACCCTTTAAATTTTGCAAGCTGAATTCAAACTCCAATCATCCTTTTGCGCACCAATGCTAAATGTGTCAGAGCAAAGCATTTTGGGGTGAACAGTCCCTTTAATGCATCCTTTCTGAATATTTTTTTTTTTTTTTTTTTTTTTAATCTTCTTGGCACCAAACTTCTGAACCGTAGCATATAATTAGAAAAGTTTACCCTACATGTTCGAAATGTCAATTGAATAAAATAAAAAAAACAGAACAGGCAGATGATTTTTAAAACCATGTTTAATCTTGGTGGAATTTGGATAGTATGTTTCACCCATACAATGCAGATGAGCTTCCTCATATTCAGTAATAATGCACAATACATCTCTGAAAAACATCTTTTGGAGAAATAATATTATTCAGAATGGTCAAATAAACATAAAATTAAAAAAAAGTTACAAATTCATCCTCTACCTCACAATATGCTGATTTAATCAGCACATTACATAACCTAAATATGTCCATACATTTGCAATTTTCTCTTTATTATTAAAGATTATTAATATTGTATTTTTCACATAGTCCATTTTTAAATGTTTTAAATATTTTTTACATAAGGAACATGGGCATATGGTAAATAAGCATTGTTTTTTTCCCCCAGTGTTTTATTATAATAATGTGAAAAAATAAAAACAAGCAACAGCTGGAATCCCAACTGTAAAATTAAAAATGTTCAGTATACACACTGACAACAAAAACAGATCTGTTTTAAAAATGAAGTGAAATCATCTGTGCTCTATACAAAGCTTAGCTTCAGTCATGTTGTGGCGTTCATTATACCTTCACCCAATTGGGGCAGAGTCCGTTTCCTCTCGTTCCACGCTTATACAGTCTGTTTGAGACGTCGCTCAGAGGACAGTTTCTCGGAAGACTCCTATAAGGCTGTGTGGGCGTTCCTGTTCCAAGCGGCGGGATCCTGCCCGAGAGCCCATCCTGGAATTAGTTCGAGAATGAGTGCCTGTCCTGCACTCCGGCCCTGTCTGGAGCTGTGCCCAGGTGAAGGAGCTGAGATCACCACAGCTGCGCAGGTGAAGGATGCCCGGCCGTTTGCGCAGAGGCAGCGTGTTGGAGGTGAGCTCCGTCTGCACCTGTCTGTGGAGGGTGGATTGAGCTGGGGCAACCTCTGAAACTGTGATGGCCTGGAAACATGAAATGAAACAACAGGAATTTAAACACTTTAGATTTTGTCTAAAGGTTCAATAAACCTAAAGGTTCCATTTTTTTATTAGATTTTTCTGACTTATATTTCAAACGTCTGGCTTTACAGAGTGAAAGGGATGGTTCGCCCAAAATTTTCTTTCTTCTGCTGAACACAAAGAAGAAATTTTGAAGAATACTGGTAACCAAAAAATTGATGGGCCCCAATGACTTCCATAGTATTTTTTTTCCATACTACAGAAGTCAATGGTCCATTAACTATTTGGTTACCCATATTCTTCAAAATATCATCTTCTGTGTTCAGCAGAAGAAAGAAATTCCTACAGGTTTGGAACAACTTGAGGGCGAGTTTTTATTTTTGGGTGAACCATCCCTTTAAATGTTGCAAGCTGGATTCAAACTTAAATCACCCACTTGAGCTCCAAAGCTAAATGTGTCAGAGCATGTGTTCTAAGCACTACACAATTCTATGCGTTTTTAATCCCATGTGTCTTGCCTGATCAATGAAGCTGGCACAGCGAACGGCCTCCTCCATGTGCTCCTCATCGGAGCGCAGCACGGTTTTGATGCTGTTGACCAGCTCCTGTACCTCAGGGGTCAAGCTGCATGAGGACTGCTCCAGAAAGCGTGCCACCAGCAGTTTTGTGTCTCTATAGTTCTGGTAGTCCACCATGGAGTTGGGTCGAGGCTTCCGTTTGCCACGGCCCCGACGTAGCGTAACCGTCCCATGCTCTGTTCCAGTCGCTGACGCCGGACCAGGGCCTAATTCTGTCTGTGTAGCTGCTTCACAACTCATTACTATAAGAGAGAGAGAAACCAATATAACAATGATTATTGTTATATTGGATTACTGCATATCTTTGACAAATATTTGTAAAATGATGTACACTAGTTAATTATTTAATATTGTTAATTATTATTGTATAATTGTTATTCAATAAAAATATAAAACAAGAAATATTGCTATTGTAATATTTCCCTGTAAAATCAAGTCTTTAAGTACAACCCGAATTCTGAAAATGTTGAGACGTTTTTTTAAATTTGAATAAAATGAAAACTAAAAGACTTTCAAATCACATGAGGCAGTATTTTATTCACAATAGAACATAGATAACATAACAAATGTTTAAATGGAGAAATTTTACACTTTTATGTACAAAATGAGCTCATTTCAAATTTGATGCCTGTTACAGGTCTCAAAATAGTTGGGACGGGGGCATGTTTACCATAGTGTGGCATCTCCTCTTCTTTTCAAAACGTTATGAGTTTCTGGAGTTTTGGGGTTGAAATTTGGTCCCATTCTTGCCTGATATAGGTTTCCAGCTGCTGAAGAATTTGTGGTCGTCTTTGATGTATTTTTCTCTACAGGTAAAAGATCTGTACTCCAGGCAGGCCAATTCAGCTCCTGGACTCTTCTACGACAAAGCCATGCTGTTGTAATAGCTGCGGTATGTGGTTTTGCATTGTCCTGCTGAAATACACAAGGCCTTCTCTGAAATAGACATCATCCGGAGGGGAGCATTAGACTGGGTAAACCCAGCCTGATCTGCCGGCGATTTGATTCTGCCCGGCAACTCATTCTGGAAACCCGTACATTCATTTCTGCTGCATCTGTTACACTTTTGCGGGAACCAATCAAAGACTGGCTTATCCACCTTGCTCGCTATCGGCGGGTACAGAGCTCTTTCTATGGCACTGGGCGGGTATAACGCGATGACGTCTCTCTCGCACGACCGTCAATCCAATTCCTTTTAACCTCTCAATGATGCTAAATGACTTCTTTAGTTTAGCAAACAAATCGCTCGACTGGGTGTAAAAATCACTCACTTTAATTTTTTTTTTTGCACAACCTGCAAAAAAAGCTCAATGCCATTGCTGCTTCTGCAAACTGCTGATCAATGCTACAAACCAATACAAATTAAACCTGTCTCTAGTTTTCGCATCGCTCTGCAAAAGTACGTCACCCGGATCATTGATCTGATTGGTTGAAGGACTATCCAATTGCGTGAATAATGCTCGTTGATTATGCCTCTTGTGCAGTATACTGGCATACCGTATGCACTTATGCACCCCCATAGCATCAGAGTAATGGCTTTTGAACTGAACACTGATAACACGCTGGAAGGTCTCCCTCCTCTTTAGCCCGGAGGACACGGCATCCGTGATTTCCAACAAGAATGTCAAATTTGGACTCATCTGACCATAAAACACTTTTCCACTTTGAAACAGTCCATTTAAAATGAGTCTTGGCCCACAGGACACAACGGCGCTTCTGGGCCATGTTTACATATGGCTTCCTTTTTGCATGATAGAGCTTTAGTTGGCATCTGCAGATGGCACAGTGGATTGTCTTTACCGACAGTGGTTTCTGGAAGTGTTCCTGGGCCCATTTAGTAATGTACTGTAATGAGTGATGCAGTGTCGTCTGAGGGCCTGAAGACCACGGGCATCCAATAAAGGTCTTCGGCCTGGTCCCTTACGCACAGAGATTTCTCCGGTTTCTCTGAATCTTTTGATGATGTTATGCACTCTAGATGATGAGATTTGCAAAGCCTTTGCAATTTGATGTCGAGGAAAATTGTTTTTCACAGCTCTGCCCATCTTTACTTCTGAGAGACTCTGCCTCTCTAAGACATCCCTTTTCCCTTTTATAGCTAATCATGTTGCAGACCTGATATCAATTAACTTAATTAGTTGCTAGATGTTCTCCCTGCTGAATCTTTTTCAGCCATTTGTTGCCCCCGTGCCAACTTTTTTGAGACCTGTAGCAGGCATCAATGTTGAAATGAGCTCATTTAGTGGATAAAAGTGTCAAATTTCTCCATTTAAACATTTGTTATGTTATCTATGTTCTATTGTGAATAAAATATCTAAAATATCTATAAAATATCTATATATTGTGAATAAAATATCTATGTTCTATTGTGAATATGTTCTATCTGTAAATAAAATATTGGCTCATGTGATTTGAAAGCCTTTTAGTTTTCATTTTATTCAAATTTAAAAAACGTCCCAACATTTCCGGAATTCGGGTTGTATTTATAAACAGTATAATTACAATACTAATATTTATGGCTGTCTTCATTTTCAAACATTAAATCATAAAGCTTTTATTATGCCTGAATAGGGAATCCTGAATATTCACTTTTAAGCTGGGACTGTGTGTAATTTCAGTGGTAGGACAAAACATCAAAGTCTCTTCACTTCATTTTAAGTAACCACGGGCCATTCTGTACTCATAAATTGAAAAATGATAAACCGCTGTTCCAAAAACACTCAAAATCACTGAGGGAACCCATGGCTCAAACATGTATTATAGGTTTTTAGGACTAGAAATTGAACTGTTTTTTTGATAATCAAGTTAATCAACAGAAATGCATCCAAGTCAGTTGGTGTTGGTATAACGCCCAAGACCACTGCTTTATCAGTTGTACAGGAAGACAGATAAGAACTAGCAAAGCAAAAACACTTCATAAACCTTTAATCCTACATCAGACAGACATAAGAGAAGTTTTCACTTGTGTGTTTGTGTGTGAGAAAGAGAGAGATTGACAGCATTTCTAGAACAAGTCAATTTATGGCAGTGTATGTAAGACCCATACCCCCTTCGCTCTCTGCCGACCCTCAACAGTAACACTGAGAAGTCCTATATTTAAAATGGGCTTAAAGTAACCACTGACAGGTATAGTTTCTCTAGATTTACTATCAAACCCAGTCCTCTGCTTAGGATACACACACCAAGTAAAAAGAAACCTCCATCTGTCATCAGAGAGGAGCCAATGTTCATAAACTAATTATAAAGAATTGTGTCAGTGTCTACTCTTTGACCTTTTATGGAAAACTTTTAATGTAGATTTAGGCTTAAAACAAGTCAAATCTGAATGTATGCTACAAGAACATATCAACGCCCTGAAAAGAACATATATCCTGAAAATAAATTAAATTAAATGAATACTCTGAAATATAATATCTGAAGTCTTAACTTGTTTTTAATATCTAATTTTGCTTAGGTAAATGATATTTTAAAAATATAAATGTTTTACTGGAAAACGAGACAATTCTCTATGCAGTGTGTAAGCTTAAATGTAAGAGATAATATACAGTCAGCTGCAGTGTTGGGGAAAGTTACTTTTAATAGTACTACAGTACATTAAAATATTGCGTTACTCCCTAAAAAAGTAACTAATTGCATTAGTTACTTTTATGGAAAGTAATGTGTTACATTACCTTTTCTCATCTGGGGCCTGATGTATAAACGTTGCGTACGCACAAAATGGGCATAGAAATATGCGTACGCATTTTTCCACACACATATCGGGATTTATAAAAAATAAACTTGCCGTAAATAAGTGCGCACCGTAAGGATGCTCTTGACCGTGCGTATGCACTCTTTTAGAAGAGTATGTGTTTTGGCGACACCAACTGGCCCAAATAGCAATAACTATTTAAAATGAAAAACTTCTAAATTATCCTATTACATCACCCAATAAATCAAATTGCATCAACCTGAATTATCATTATCAGCATTCTTAACCAGGTGCTAATACTTTGAATTTACTAATTTTTTTTAAATGAATGGGCTATAAAAAGGTATGTGCGTATATAACATATCATCATAATGGATGCTCCCCCTCAGTGGAGACAAAAGTGATATGAATTGAGATAGTAGATGTGCTACTTTCGATCACTTTTCCAGTGACACGCTGTTTTAATGACAGCGAGGAGCGCTGGAAGCACAATAATTCCTCTTTAAACCACACTGCAGATGTTATGACAAAATATTTTTTCGAGAATGACGATCAGTGATGCACACTTAACTTGGACATTATGGAAGACACTGCTGGATTCGGTGGTCGAACGGTTAGTTGTCCAGTTTGAATAGGTCCAATAATATCTTACTGTACAACCACAGCTGCAGGTGGTGTTCGTGTGAAGGATCTTCAAATAATTACCATTTGAAGGATATAATTTGAGGAAAACGGTAAGATTTGCATGTTTTCTTTTAAAAATACTTTGTCAGTGACACTGCAATAAATAAGTGCCTATAAATAATAGCCTATAAACTTCCTAAAAGATATGTATATCAGCAAAACTGCATAAATTTGATTTGAATTGTTTAAAACTATTAAAATACTATCTGGCCAGTGGAAATGAATGAATCAACTCTATTCTAAAACCTTTATCTGAAGTATTTTATACAATTTTGTTTTTATGGATATTTTGATATATTTATTCTAAAACAAAGAGGATATTGGATTATCTTTATCAACATAATGTGTGGCACAAATTGCATTTATAGTCCATATCTAATATTTTCCAATGTCTTGTACCTTTGACGGTGTCAACCGTGGATGTCACGTGGATGGGAATATGTATGGAAATGATATGCAGATGAGGTTATGCATAGTAAAAGTAGGCGTCGTAAGCTCCATATATGGTGATTTCGGGGAGGAGACAGGGTAGAGATGCACGTACACACAATCTTCCGCTGACTGGGATTTATAAAGGGATTTGTGCGCAGGATCTGGCGTACGGATGGTTTTATAAATCAGATTTTTTTTGTGCGTACGCAGAATCTAGCTTTTGCGCGTACGTACACTTTTAGGATGAAATCTACGCAAAGTTTTATAAATGAGGCCCCTGGGCTGGGCTGTTTGTTTGTTTGTTTTTATAACAAATTCAACAAATTCATGCATGTAATCTGTAATACAGAAAAATAGGATGCCAGAGAAGTAGTAAATGAGTAAATGTATGCTCACATTTAGTCTAGAATAACCATCATATATTTACACAGCGCACACAAAGCCTCTGCACTTACTCCTGATTTATCTGAACACGGGGACAGGTGAGGTGTCAGTCAATAAATGGGAAAACAAAGAAACTTCCGTTATTTATTTGAAAAAGTAACTTTAAATTTGAAAGTAATGCTTTACTAATTACCTGAAAAAAGTAATCTGATTACATAACTCGTGTTACTACGCATTACATAATGCGTTACCCCCAACACTGGTCAGCTGGTCATTATTGCAACTTGAAGATCATTTATTATACAAAAAGAAAGAGACCACTGAGCTACACTGAATGAAAACACAGCACAGCAATGCAGAAATCTGGTTGTCAAATGTACAGTTTAGGGGTCACTATACAAAAATATCTGACTGCAGGCTGTTAGAATTGACCAATCAGACCATTTCAAGGACTCCTTCCCTTACCTTTGGCGGTCAGGTCTAGCAGGACGGGGTCACTGCTGGACCTGCGGAGGCGAGGTCTGTGAGGTTTTCTGCTGGAGGAAACTGCGGTGTGAGGCTGTCTGGACTGTATCGGGGGTGTGGGGCTCAATATGGCCGTCTGACAGCTTCGGTCTGAACAAAACATGCAAAGAAACTACATAAAAAAAGTAAACATTTGTACTGAAATGTTTCTAGTTTTTCCAATCTATTTATGTCTGTCCTATGTCACAACTGCTTGGTCAAATCCATCAAAAGAGGAATCTGGCCAAAACAAACCTAGTCTATAAAGTCAGCCATAGACCATTTTAAGAGTTAAGAGTGCTGTCTAAGGGTACGTCTTAATCAGCTCCCTAGCTCCTGAATCAGTATATCGAATTCGGGCACTGGTAAGGACATTAAAGGTGCCGTAGAATGCTTTTTTACAAGATGAAATATAAGGTCTCTAAGGTGTCCCCTGAATGTGTCTGTGAAGTTTCAGCTCAAAATACCCCATAGATTTAATTTTTGGAACTGCCTATTTTGGGGCATCATTAAATATGCGCTGATTCAGGCTGCAGGCCCTTTAAATCTTCGCCCTCCCCGCCCCAGAGCTTACAACTCTAATACATTGCATAAACAAAGTTCACACAGCTAATATAACCCTTAAAATGGATCTTTACAAAGTGTTCATCATGCAGCATACCCGATTATGTAAGTATAGTATTTATTTGGATGTTTACATTTGAATCTGATACATTTGATTCTTTGATTTGAGGATGTGCTCTGTGGCTAATGGGGCTAAAGCTAACGTTACACACTGTTGGAGAGATTTATAAAGAATGAAGTTGTGTTTATGAATTATACAGACTGCAAGTGTTTAATAATGAAAATAACGACATGGCTCTGGACTCCGTGAATACAGTAAGGAACGATGGTAACTTTAACCACATTTAACAGTACATTAGCAACATGCTAACGAAACAATTTACAAATATCACTAAAAATATCATGATATCATGGAACATGTCAGTTATTATTGCTCCATCTGCCATTTTTCGCTGTTGTCCTTGCTTGCTTACCTCGTCTGTTGATTCGGCTGTGCTGCTCTGGACTTTAATACTGGCTTGTCTAACACCTTGAACATGGGCTGGCATATGCAAATATTGGGGGCGTACATATTAATGTTCCCGACTGTTACATAACAGTCAGTGTTATGTTGAGATTCGCCCGTTCTTCTGAGGTCTTTTTTTAACAAATGAGATTTACATAAGGAGGAGGCAATGGAGTTTGAGACTCACTGTATGTAATTTCATGTACTGAACTCTTGTTATTCAACTATGCCAAGGTAAATTCAATTTTCAATTCTATGGCACCTTTAAGGACCCTGGCTCACTTCACATTGGGACACTGATGGTGACATGACAACAGGCTCCTTGTCAATATCACTACTGGTATTTATGAACAACAGCAGAACTGATATTTTTTCTGGCATTTTTAATATTGTACTTTAATGTTTTAAAGTACATAATGATAAATACATTGATTGTTACATATACCTGCAATATTTCAGCCGTAAATAAATTATGTTGGCTAGATTGTTAAGTATCTGTCTAGCAATGTATGTTTATGCTGAAATTTAATTAAATACATTTAAAAAAAAAAAAAAAAAAAATCTATCTCATGTCATTATGTGTAGTGAGCCATCCATCCATCCTTTTTTTTTTTTTTTTTTTAAAGATGTTTATGCTCACCAAGGCTACATTTTTTTGTTAAAAACTAAAACAAAACATAACCATAATATTGTGAAAAATTATTACAATGTAAAATTTTCTATTTGAATATATTTTAAAATGTCATTTATTCCTGTGAAGACAAAGCTTAATTTTCAGCAGCCATTACTCCAGTCTTCAGTCAGTGTCACATGATGAATGAGAATTGATGAATTGAAATTTCAAAAGAACAGCATTTATTTGAAATAAAAAAATCCCTTTTGGTCAATTTAAAGGTGACCAAGATTCAAAAATTGAATTTGCCTCAGCATAGTTAAATAACAAGAGTTCAATACATGGAAATTACATACAGTGAGTCTCAAACTCCATTGTTTCCTCCTTCTTATGTAAATCTCATTTGTTTAAAAGACCTCCGAAGAACAGGCGAATCTCAACATAACACCGACTGTTACGTAACATTCGGGGTGTATTCATATTTGCATATGCCAGCCCATGTTCCCAACATTATGAAAGGCATTACACAAGGGCAGCCAGTATTTACGTCTGAATCTGTACACAGCTGAATCATCAGACTAGGTAAGCAAGCAAGAACAACAGCGAAAAATGGCAAATGGAGCAATAATAACTGACATGATCCATGATATCATGAAACATTTAGAAAGACAATTCACAAATATCACTAAAAATATCATTAGCATGTTGCCAATGTACTGTTAAATGTGGTTAAAGTTACCATCGTTTCTTACTGTAATCACGGAGACAAGAGCTGTTGCTATTTTCATTTTTAAACACTTGCAGTCTGTATAATTCATAAACACATCTTCATTCTTTATAAATCTCTCCAACAGTGTAGCATTAGCCGTTAGCAACGGAGCACTATCAAACTCATTCAGAATCAATGTAAACAATATAACAGTATACAATACTCACATAATCCGACACATGCATGACACATGAATGACGAACACTTTGTAAAGATCCATTTGAGGGTTATATTAGCTGTGTAAACTTTGTTTAGGCACTGTTTAAGGCAAGCGCAAGCTCCGTGGGCGGGGATCGTGAGCATTTAAAGGGGCTGCACAGCATAAATCGGCTCATATTTAATGATGCCCCAAAATAGGCAGTTAAAAAAATGAATTCAAAAAAAATCTATGGGGTATTTTGAGCTAAAACTTCACAAATACATTCAGGGGACACCTTAGACTTATAATACATCTTGTGAAAAAACATTCTAGGGCACCTTTAATGCATCCTTGCTGAATAAAATATTAATTTACTGTTCAAAAGTTCAGTAAGATTTTTTAAAATAGTGTACAGTAAGACCACATTAAAAACGTATGCTACAATCCCTTTTAAACCTGGAAATGACAAACTTGTAAAGTTCATGCAGTTCAAGTTCGGCTGTCATTAAACCAAATTCATCTTCATTTTTCAATTCAATTCGATTTTAAATTGTTATGCTGGTAATATACGTAATTGGTAATGAAAAATTCTGTGTGAAATTAATAAAATGCAAAAAAGGATTTTGACAAGTGGCCACTTTATAGTAACTTGTGAAGGATCATTAAAAACACATGTAGGACTGTCCTATCTTTGAATGTGTTGAAGGATACAGACAGCTATAAAAAGAAAAATAAATCCCACACTGAGGAACACTGGACATACAACTGCCGCCACTAAAATACATTTCCTTTAATACACAGATGACATAATTATGGACGGTACTGTGATACGCTGTGAGCATCCTGATTAAATATAGAGTACCAGAGGCACTGGATTGATATATGCGGTGTCAATAACACGTTCATGTAGGCGTAAGTAGCAGCTCCATTTTGTAGATCCAGATTTTCAAAGGGGAATTTTCTATTTGCTGATTATAACATCATTACACCTAAATTGCAATGTTTTAAAAGGTGAACTGTCTTTTGTTCCATGTTAAAATACTTTCTCCTGCCATGGTTTAATGTGGAGACACAACTCTGTTATTCTTTTACATTTAGAATGATTTTTAGAGCTTTTATTCATTATTGTTACAGTTATCATCCTTGGTGTGAGCTGGCCTTAAAGGTTTAGTTGACCCAAAAATAAAAATTAACCCATGATTTACTCACCTAGGTGTATATGACTGATCTTTTTTCAGACGAACACAATGGGAGATAAAAAAATATCTTGGCTCTTCCAAGCTTTATAATGGTAGTGAATGGGGGGCGCAATTTTAAAGCCCAAAAAAATGCATCCATCCATCATAAAAATAATCCATATGCATAACCGATGTTTACGGCTGTCTGCCGGAAGCTAGTTATTATAGTTAATAAAGTTTTAAATATGATATTTTTCTTACAAAAACCCATCACTTTGCTTCAGAAGGCCTTTATTAACCCCCTGGAGGTGAATGGATTATTATTATGATGGATGGATGGATGCATTTTTTTTAGGGCTTCAAAATAACGCCCCCCATTCACTACCATTATTAAGCTTGGAAGAGCCAGGATATTTTTAAATTTGTGTTTGTCTAAAATAACATAGTCATATACACATAGGATGGCTTAAGGGCGAGTAAATCATGGGCTAATTTTCATTTTTGGGTGAACTATCTCTTTAAGTCTGTAATGTCAATGTTTATCAATTCTGCTCCTCTCCGGAGGTCTATATGCAAAAATACAACTGGTTCATACCATCACTGGGTGTCTCCATCTCTGCACTCTCTGTGAGGACCTCGGTCAGATCGGTCATTTGCACTTCAGTATTCTGGGCCTGATATAAATACAGAAGGTCAGTGAGCGGACAAGGACTGTATTTGATTGAGCTGTTGCCAATGTAAGCCAGCTGGACCAGGACACAGTGCCATGTTTGCTGATTTGAGGTCAGTAAGGTCTACTTCACAAACTGAGTTGAAATGCTATCATGAATAAATGCTGTAAATGCTAAGTGCCTTTTGACAGATATGATTATGCAATAACAGATGGCATATGATCACTATATGATTCAGTACCTGAGCTGCTGGCTGTGATGCAACAGCTTCATAAGGTGGAGGAGGGTCTAGAGGACAGAAGACCTCCACTCCTTTAATTCTGGCACCGTAAATGTGAGGAAGAGGAATCATACCGTCACCAAACATCCTGTCAAAACACACACATTTACACTGTAAACAAGCCATGAGAAGATATAACGACAGTAAACGGTGTAGATAATCCCATTAGTGTTTGATCAGAACATCCAGTGAAACAGGAGGATATCATGCTTTCCCACACACAAACTTCAATCCTGTTTTAGGTTGCCAAAACATTTTGGTTGCCTTCCAAACACTGAACCACCCACTCACAAATCTGACAAATCCTGCTGTATTTTTGGTTAAGAGTTCAAGGTCAAAGTGCATGTCTGCGCGAATGTGTGTGTAATGTTTCAGGCAGGATCATGGAATGCTGAAAAGATTTTATCACATACTGTAAAAAAGTGAAATTATGCAGATGTTCCCCTAATAGATATTTTACCTGATCTGAAAACATAGATTCAAAAGTGGAGAAGAGTGTGTAAGGCTGAAATATGCAAGCTTACCTTACATATACACACAATATCGTCAAAGTTTGGGGTTAGTTTAATGAAATGAATACTTGTATTCAGCAAGGACACATTAAATTAAGCAAAAGCGATATGTATAATGTCACAAAAGACTATTTTAAATAAATGCTGTTCTTTTGAACTTTCTATTCATCAAAGAATCCTGAAAAAAGGGTTTCCACAAAATATTAAGCAGCACAACTGTATTCAAAATTGATAATAAGAAGAAATGTTTTTAAGCAGAAAATCAGCATATTAGAATGATTTATGAAGGATCATGTGACACTGAAAACTTGAGTAATGATGCTGAAAATTCAGCTTTGCCATCACAGGAATACATTACATTTTGACATAGAATATATTAAAATGGACATCGGTTATTTTAAATTGTAATAACATTTCACAAAAATACTGTTGTAACTGTATTTTTGCAGATCAAAATGCAGACCATAAAAGACTTATTTCAAAAACATTTTTAAAAAACTAACTTTTGAATGGTATGGTAGTGTATTTATCACCCAAAATTGATTTACTGAACATAAGAAACTACTTTTAAGAACATTATAAATCGTAGCAAACTTTTGAATGATAGTATTTGTTGTACATTATTTATATGACTTATTTAAATTATATATTATATATAATTATTATGATTATTCCAAAGGTTTACATTTTATTTCATTTCATTTTAAATAAAAGTAGTGTAATTCATCAAATAAGAAGTATACATTAAGACACACTATATTGCCAAAAGTTTTGTGACGCCTGCCTTTATGTGCACATGAACTTTAGTGACATCCCATTCTTAATCCGTAAGCTTTAATATGGAGTTGGCCCACCCTTTGCAGCTATAACAGCTTCAACTCTTCTGGGAAGGCTTTCCACAAGGTTTAGGAGTGTGTTTATGGGAGTTTTTTGACTATTCTTCTAGAAGCACATTTGTGAGGTCAGGCAGTGATGTTGGCGAGAAGGCCTGGCTCACAGTCTCCGCTCTAATTCATCCCAAAGGTGTTCTGTCGGGTTAAAGTCAAGAGTCAGTCAAGTTCCTCCATATCAAACTCCCTCATCCATGTCTTTATGGACCTTGCTTTGTGCACTGGTGCGCAGTCATGTTGGAACAGGAAGGGGCCATCCCCAAACTGTTCCCACAAAGTTGGGAGCATGAAACTGTCCAAAATGTATTGGTATGCTGAAGCATTAAGAGTTCCTTTCAATGGAACTAAGGGTTCAAGCCCAACCCCTGAAAAACAACCTCACACCATAATCCCCCCTCCACCAAACTTTACATTTGGCACAATGCAGTCAGGCAAATTCCTGTTCTACTGGCAACCGCCAAACCCAGACTCGTCCATCGGATGACAGACAGAGAAGCGTGATTCGTCACTCCAGAGCACATGTCTCTAACTGCTCTAGAGTCCAGTGACGGCGTGCTTTACACCACTGCATCCCAATGCTTTGCATTGCACTTGGTGATGTAAGGGTTGGATGCTCGGCCATGGAAACCCATTCCATGAAGCTCTCTATGCACTGTTCTTGAGCTAATCTGAAGGCCACATGAAGTTTGGAGGTCTGTAGCTATTGACTCTGCAGAAAGTTGGCGACTTCTGCTCGCTGTGTGCCTCAGCATGCGCTGACCCCGCTCTGTGATTTTACGCAGCCTACCACTTCATGGCTAAGTTGCTGTTGTTCCCAATTGCTTCCACTTTGTTATGATACCACTAACAGTTGACCGTGGAATATTTAGTAGTGAGGAAATTTCACGAATGGACTTATTGCACAGGTGGAAACCTATCACGGCACCACGCTTGAATTCACTGAGCTTCTAAGAGCGATGCATTCTTTCAAAAAGGTTTGTAGAAGCAGTCTGCATGCCTGGGTGCTTGATTTTATACACCTGTGACCATGGAAGTGATTGGAACGCCTGAATTCAATGATTTGGAGGGGTGTCCCAATACTTTTGGCAATATTGTGTATGTGTCATTAAAAATAAACCCAATACAGTCAGGTTGACTCAAGTAATAATAATTAAATTAAATAATATTTTACCTGCGAGCCAGGCGAGGGGTGTAGGAGTAGAAGGTGGAGAAGTATGAAGGGGGAGGTGCAGGAGCTACAAATTCGTCAGGGTCAGGAAGATGAGTTTGCTCCTCCACTTCCTCTGGAACAGGCCTGGCCTCTTCCTGCCAAAGACGATCAAAATCAGATTTCCACTATTATCACATGACCAGGAAAATATCTGACACAATATGAAATATCTTAGAAATATCTGACACAACATGTCTAAACAGTGATAATAATCTATGCCACACTGAGCAAGAATTAAATTATTGTATATTTATCTCACCAAGCAGGGCCGTCTGGTTGAGAAGATCTGGAGATATCTGAGTGCAGCAGCAAACAGACACACAGCTGTGGCCAAAGCATTCAGTGCACACAAAGCAAAGAGCACTTTCTGAAAAAGAGAAAACTCTATGACAACCAAATCTACTGCTGTTAAATAAAACTTGTTCAAGCGTGCATGCATTTATCTCCCTCCTAGCATTATATAACCATGTACATACTTCCTTCTGACTCAAGAAACAAATTATTTGTTTGATGTCTATTTTATCACTCTATCTCTCTTTCTGTCTATCTGTCTAGATATCTCTCTTTCTATCTGTCTGTCTGTCTATCTATCCATCTATCTATCTATCAACCAACCAACCAACCAAGTAGTAGTATAATAATAATTTAACACTTAAAAATAATTTAAAAAGATGAGCACACACCTTGAGCAGGATTCTCATTGTGCCACATGCATGACCTGCGTAGATCTTAATCAACTTCTCCTCTTGGCACTGAGTGCTCGGAGTTTCTGAACAACAGTAACAGAGATCGCCCTGCTCACTCTGAAACACAGAAACACATTTATTATGTCGTTTCTCATTGACGTCTGATGACATGATATACTAACACTTAAAGAACTGCTTGGATTCAAAGTAGGAGACTGAGGATGAAGTTTCCAGGCACTTTTCTTTATTTGACACAGTCTTTTGAGCAGTCTGGTGCAGCATGCCATAACAGCTCAAAGATATGAGGTCACCAATAAGGCAGGGACATTTCCATGACAAGTGGAAATGATGAAAGAGCAGCCTTCAAATCATGGAAATGACAGAACCCCAAAAACTAAATCAAATCCAAGGAAAGCTGGAACCTGCTTTGACTCTCAGTTTCAGGGCTCTCTTTGACTTTGACAAACTTCAGTCCTGGTACAGATGTATGGTCTGTACAGATGTTTTTTTTTTTTTTTCAGTAATATGTTATTAATAAGTACAACAAGTCATATCAGCCAGTGCTCAGGTGTTCTGGGTGTTAGCTACAGTGTTGCAATGAGGTTGCCAGGGTGTTCCAAGAGGTTGCTATGTAGTTGTTTACAAATATGTAATTGGTCCAGGTAAAAAAAGCCATGCCACAAGACTCTCATATTCTAGTCAAAATAATAATTTTACACACAATTTGAGTTACCTTTCACAAATGTTACAGGCTTAATACACTAATACCATTTATTATACTTTGCTGTAACACTACAACAAATGTTATTTATTAGTTTATGTAGTATGCTTTGTGTAGCTCTGTGTTGCCCTAATAATGTATCTTAAGTGTTGCCCCACTTCAGTCTGTGATTCTGTTTATATTTTGCATCTAGGTGCTTGAATACAATCATCAATACATGAGTCATTTGACATTGTGATGTTATTATCTCTAACACAGCACATGTTCAAGAGCACAGATTCCTCACCAGCTGGCAGTTAATGGTACTGGAGACCAGCTGAGCCCCCTGACAGCAGAGGATGAACCCTGCCAGGTTTAGCAGGATACAGACCACTGACAGCAATACAAACAGATTCACCTGTGTGAGACACAAAAAAGATTAATACTAGTCAGTCATTTTATTTGACAAATATAATATTACTGGCCAAATCTGGAACTATCAAATGATCCTTACACCACCGTTCACAAGTTTGGGGTCCCTTATGCTCACAATGGATGCATTTATTTAATCAAAATACAATTTACTAAAAATTGTGAAATATTATTATAACTTAAAATAACTTTTCTATTGAAATATTTTTTTTTTAAAAATGTAATTTATTCCTGTGATGGCAAAGTTGAATTTTCAGCATCATTACTCCAGTCTGTAGTGACACATGATCCTTCAGAAATCATTCTAATATGCTGATTTGCTGCTCCAGAAACATTTATTTTATGAATATAAAATTCAAAAGAACAGCATCTAATGCACCCTTGCCAAATGAAAGTCTTTATATAAAAAAAAAATAAAAATCTTACTGATCCCAAACTTTTGAACAGTAGTGTATATGATTGGCAACAGTAAGAATCTGATGGTCAGCTTGAGAATTAATTAACAAGATCTTAACTGAATGTCTGGTCTGCACAGATCCTCTTTAAGGGGTCATTTTAGGGCCTAACAACTGCCTTTAACATAAGGACATTGGGCATGCAGAAGATTACCCTAAAACATATGTTCAGATCAATACAGGACTAATTCTGTGTAGTAAACATCATATAACCACTTTAAATGTGACCTAGAGTGTTCTTTCACAAGATCTAATATAAGTCTAAGGTGTCCCCTGAATGTGTCTGTAAAGTTTCAGCTCAAAATACCCCATAGATTTTTTTCTAATTCATTTTTTTAACTGCCTATTTTGGGGCATCATTAACTATGCACCGATTCAGGCTGCGCAGCCCCTTTAAATCTCTCGCTCCCTGCCCCCCCAAGCTCTCCACTATAAGTGCAGTTATACAGTGCATTTATAAAGTTCACACAGCTAATATAACCCTCAAATGGATCTTTACAAGATGTTTGTCATGCATGCTGCATGCATGAATCGGATCATGTGAGTATAGTATTTATTTGGATGTTTACATTTGATTCTGAATGAGTTTGATAGTGCTCCATGGCTAAAGCTAACATTACACACTGTTGGAGAGATTTATAAAGAATGAAGTTGTGTTTATGCACTATACAGACTGCAAGTGTTTAATAATGAAAATAGCGAAGGCTATTGTCTCTGTGAATACAGTAAGAAACGATGGTAACTTTAACCACATTTAACAGTACATTAGCAACATGCTAACGAAACATTTAGAAAGACAATTTACAAATATCACTAAAAATATCATGATATCATGGATCATGTCAGTTATTATTGCTCCATCTGCCATTTTCGCTATTGTTCTTGCTTGCTTACCTAGTCTGATGATTCAGCTGTGCAGCTCCAAACATTGATACTGGCTGCCCTTGTGTAATGCCTTGAACATGAGCTGGCATATGCAAATATTGGGGGCGTACATATTAATGATCCTGACTGTTACGTAACAGTCGGTGTTATGTTGAGATTCGCCTGTTCTTCTGAGGTCTTTTAAACAAATGAGATTTACATAAGAAGGAGGAAGCAATGGGGTTTGAAACTGAGTGTATGTCTTTTCCATGTACTGAACTCTTGTTATTCAACTATGCCAAGGTAAATTCATTTTTTGTTTCTAGGGCACCTTTAAAGTAAAAATAAATATATCTGCTTATTCAAAAGGGATCACAAAGAAGACTGACACCTTACAGACTCTCAGTCTTAGACTGGCAGAACACACATACCAATAGTAGCATTGGCCGTTTCCATGTGGTTAGTCCTATAATCCCAGAGAGGATGACCTGTAGAAAACAAACAGTACTTACTTTCAGCAAAGAGGCAAACACTTCCAGACAGGTTAACTGATAGTGAACCCATTTTTACCCATCAAATGCTGTACACTCTCAAAAGGGCCTTTAGCACTTTTAAATCCTGTTTCAATGACTCATCTCACTCAGTGTGTTGTTAGCCGAGCTGTCTACAGCAGCTTCATTCAAATACTATTGTCCATACTCGGCTCCCTTGCATTTCCTCTAACCCTGCCACTTCCTGTCAATTACACTGAATGCTGTGGGACTGCTATTGCAGCTGAAGGGTTCTTGTGTTTGGCTCATTTCTTTTCATACATAACAATAAAAAGCATTGTTAAGTGTAACATGTTTTGTCAGGTAACCTATAAAAGGTAATTAAATAAATAGATTTTATTTTAATGCAAAATATTCTTTAATAAGACAATCAACTTGACAAATTATTTCAACATTATTATAATATCTTTATTTCCATCACTGGCAAATGACACAATAATTTCTGTTTTTAGAGTTTAATTTTCTTGATTTTCAAATTCAAACATATAAGTAAACATTAGATCTTATTAACTAACTGTTGTTTACATGCCAAAAGATGATTTTTAGGTGAGTGGTATGCATAATATGGCAGCTTTACTTATAAACAGTATCTCACTATAGAGTGTTAAGCAGTAAAAGAGATTCACACTCAACCATGACTTCAGTGACGAGTTCACTCACCTCCTGCAAATGACCACAAATGTAACAGCATACTTAAATATGGGGGATAATATTGTAAATGGCACTTTTGAGGAAAACACTTGGCACTAGGATAGTTCCTAAAGTTTTAAAAACTAAAAAAAAATTCAGTTAAATTGTTATTTAATATAATAATATTACAATTGTATTGTATGTATATTATTATTTAATATAACTGAATTAACCTATCTTCATTAAGTAACAGCAATAAAAGTAATAAATATATCAGGCAGAAATATTTCCTTGAAGCAACAACTGCACATTAGTGCTTGTAAATTAGTTATTAGTTTGACTTTACAACATAATGACAGGTCAGATCTTTCATCAAAGTCTGATGTGGTCATATAGCCTGCTCTGAAATAGACAGATAAAAGTTTAGCACCACATTTCTGCATCAGACTACATTGGACACACATTAGACCCCAATAAAACCTGTCGGTTTGTAATGAATCAATTAAAAGCTGAAGACAAATACAGTGACATATTGTCAAGCACATATTTTAATATCTGTATCATGCATATTTGGTGTAAAATAAAAACATTAGCACCTCTGGTTATGGCCAGTAATCTAATACTCACAGAAGACCCGGCCCAAAACGGACAGGAGTTTCTAATAGGGGGCGAGTTGCTAAGGGACAGAGCCCCGAAAGAGAGCGCCACCATGGAGCAGCCGAGAACCAGCTGCAGCAAGCCGAGGGAGAGCAGAGGGCGAGCGGGCAGCAGCGCCGGAATGATCCGCGTCTGCGATCCAGACATACGGGACGGAAGAGCGGACACACAGCGGCTGCGACTTCTGTAAGATGCGTTTGCGAGCTGATGGGCCAGAGCAGCCCCTGATAAACGACAACAAGATCCAGGCAGTACTACGGGCAGAGACATTGGAGACGCACGAGCAGCCAAACAACAATACACACTAAACGAGCGTAGTGACGCTCCTTCATTTTACTCTGAATCTCTCAAGGCGACGGTTATTTCTTTAAACTGCCCGTTTCGCGTTACTTCCATGGTCCTGTCGAGGTAGTTGAGTATTGGGTTTTAAAATAACTAGGCTCTGTGACCTGCTGCTCGGATTTGGTTTCACATTTTTTGGGCAGAGCGCAGAGGCGGGGGAGGGGTGCGTGGGAAGACACACACACACACACACACACACACACACACACACACACCCGCGAGTCTCTCTCTGTTCCGCGAGTGTGAAGAAAAAGACAGTATCAAGAGTGTGAAATTATATTGTCATCTTTTGTGGTGAACATGAAGCATTGTATTGCGTTGTCTTGTCTTTGAGAGTGAAATCCACACAAAATAAACAATTGAACACCAAAACACTGACATTACATTTTTTATTATTTAAAATAATTAAGAATGCAAATTCATACAATATATTCAAAACAAACTGCAAAATGAGAAATATTTGTTTGTAGATAACAAATGTGTCAAACACATCTTCATTGGAAAATTAAGAAATTACATTTAGAATCCCTCAATAGGTTTTTAATAAAAAAAAAAATAATTTATTTCCATGATTCTCATTTAAAATAAACTATTAAAACCAATCTATTTGAGATATTAAACTATATAATATTTGTTATATATTTTAACATAAAATATATACATATTTGCCTTAAATATAATATACATTTTCATCGTAAATTACACCTAAGTGTATTCATTTTTTTATTTACAATATATGGCAAGGCAGCTTATGGTGAAAGGCATGTTTTCTGATGCATATCATGGTAATATGGAGGACCAAACCTGCAGAAATTAAAAATGAATAAATAAATGAATTAATAAAAAGATAAATAGGTAAATAAATGTGATAATAGGAACATAAATAAATGAATAAACGACTTGATAAAATAAATATGATTCATTTTTAATAAAATTAATTTTTTACCCCTTAATTTATTATTTTTCTGCTTTTAAGTTTTTATAGTAAAGCGCATGATTAAACACTAATCGACATGTTGCAATCAGTGTGAATGCCCATAGGGAGTGACGTTTTAAGAGCTAATTGGTTAACTTGTCATGAACTCTGCAGTTGCTATGGTGACGATGACTAGCTAGCACGTTAGCTAGCTTTCGTTAAATCTGGTTGCACGTTCAAACAAAGTACAAAGAAATGTACCTTTAATTTGAAACTTGTTGTATTTCCAAATTATTTGTAGAGAAAGCGAATATCGCAAAATGTTGTCTGGCTATCAAAAATAAAGCTGATAAACATGACTAAACCACCTGTAAATCAACGGAATGGTTTCGGCGCGTTATTTCTCCGGAGCAAACTTCCTCCATACTATGTGAGTTTACCAGGTTAATCTGGTCGCAAATATATTTGTAAATAGTATGTACTGTATGCTATTATATTTGGCTTTCTTTTTATGTCAGTGTCTGTGTGCCAACTGCCAACTAAAATAAGCGCACAGAGGAAAGAACGATATTGTATATTTAGCCAACAGACGTTTCTTCTATTTTATAACAAACATTGGATCTTAAAACGTGTTTTTACATAGTTGTGATACAGTAAAACACAACAAAATTACACTTGTTATACAGTACTGCAGATTATAGACGAAAATGCTTCAAAAGTGCTGCAGTGATCGTGATATTGTCGATGTAGATGAATTATACACTTACTTCAGGTGTGTAACGTTAACTAGAATGTTAACTAAAGTTTGAATTAACTTTGCAAATGTGTATTTATTTTTTACTCTGTATTTATTCTTTATTTACCTATTATTATTTTTAAAGCATCATTATTAATGCCCTGTGCGTTTATCTCTCTGTGTTCAATTGAGTTTAAGGTTCACTGTTCACTGAGGTAATGCTGTATGTGATCCATCACATCACATTATTCTGTTACAGACAAGAGCACACGCATTACCAGTCCTGACCAGAGGGTGGCGATATTGACTAAGAAACTTTGGAGCTTCGAGACTAATTCCAGCAGTCTGCAGCTTCTGGTGCACAAGTTTTACAGTAAGCTCTCAACATACACATATCCTTCCAGCTGAAGTGTAATGCTTTCCTTTTGTCACTTTTTGAATTAAAAGGTTATGTTTTGTGACAGAGAAGTTAGAAAATAAGCTGCAAGTCAAGCCTGTTTACACCAGAGCAAGATAAGTGAGCTGGAGTCAGAGAAACAACGGACATATGAAACTAAGGTAATGAGATGAGTATTCCAAGCCCTTTTAGTGTTTACTCCAAAAGTGCAGAACGTGGGATGTGGGATGTTTCACATTAGCACTGTCTGACTGGTGCATCTGGTATGCTTGATAGTCTTCATATGCTGGATATGGCTGTACTCTACAATGAGAGAAGGGTTTGTTGGAACATAATTGAGTTGGCTGCTGGTTCAGGTCAGTGGAGGAGCATTTGGCTCAATCCCAGGCCGAGAAGGCCGTGAGAGGAAGAGACCTCTCAGCCCAATTACATACACAACTCGGCCAGTTTTAAGTAATAAACAGTAGTGTAGACATGTTTGTTTTTTGTGTGCTTTTTCTTTTCGTTTGTTTTTTTTTTAAAGTTTTTAATAACAACTGTCAGAGACATACTGACTGGACATAACACTGTGTATTTGTGGCACTATCAAATCATTGATATGTTTGTTTGTGCATCCTGACTTGCCCAAACGCCACAACATTGGTTCAACCAATGGCATGAGATTTGGGCGGGACTATCTGTTTGCCTGACCAATGGCAGGCTGCGGAGTGTTCAGGAAACTTGTTTGGAAACATATTATACATATTATAATTATAAACATATTCTTTATTTTTGCAGCACTAGTGAGCTAAAAATGACACACTTTCAGCTTTATAAATGTCTCATCACCAGTTAAAGGTGCATTTCAGTGGTCTTGATCAGATGTATTTAACCTAAACTTTAGGTTTGGGGTCAGTAAGGATTTTTTTCTTTGAAATAGATTAATATTTCTATTCAGCAAGGATGCATTCATTTGATCAAAAGTGGCAGTAAAAACAATCAAAATTTCAAAAAATGATTTAAAGTTTAAATACAGTTGGTAAGCATAAGAGACTTCTCTCAAAAACATAAAAAAATCTATCCGACCCCAAAATTTTGAATAGTGGTGTTTTTGTCACCAAAGATTAAACTATTCTGCAAAGTAAGAGACATTTAAGACGTTTTTATAATACAATAGCATTATTTTTAAGCAGAAAAAAGTACTTTCTGCACCTTTAAGATGATTTGAGCTGACTCGTTTTAAAGAATGGCATTTTCAAACTGTGTTTATTACACTTTTAAACTGTTGGCAGAGACAGAACAGCATGAGTCTGGTCGAGCTGTCAGGTCTGCGCAGTGAGACAGAATTGATTAGAAATCAGCTTTAGCAAGCCAAGAGAGAGACTGCAGGTCGGCACAGCCTGTACCAGCCTCAGACTCCAACAGGAAAAACTGCAATTGCTTTTTATATTACAGGACCTACCACATGTATTGAGTTAGATCAAAATTATGCAAAGAGGGCTTACTGTTCCATTTACTCCATACATGTTTATTTGTCTACATTTTTAAACAACACACTTGACAAATGACAGTTGACACCAGGCAACATCATCTGTACTTTGTACTATTGTTTACAGTGCTGATTTTTTTATTAGACATCAAGTGCTGACCAAACACGTTACCAAAGTTGTTTATCCTACAAAAATAAACAAAAAAAGGTTCTTAAAATAACACACATTTGTTCATTTTACCACAAAATTAAAGGGTTAGTTCACCCAAAAATGAAATTTCTGTCATTAATTACTCACCCTCATGTTGTTCCCAACCCGGAGGACCTTCATTCTTCTCCAGAACACAAATTAAGATATTTTTGATGAAATATAAGACCTTTCTGTAGCAAAGACATCGTTAAAATAGTTAATGTGACTTCAGTGGTTCAAACCTAAAGGGTTAGTTCACCCCAAAATGAAAATTCTGTCATTAATTTCTCATCTCATGTCGTTCCAAACCCATAAGTCTTTCGTTCATCTTTGGAAAACACAAATGAACACAAAAATTCCATTGGCTGCCTTTGTATCTACCACTTTGACGCTTCAAAAACTTCGGAAAACGAATCCATATGAATCGAGCGGTTTAGTCCAAATTTTCTGAAGAGAAAGATCTGAAGATCGCTTATTATGATGAACAGATTTAACATAAAGAGAAACTCAACCAAACGTGCCTCACACGTGAGAACAAACCTCTTCCGGAAGCTCAAACGTGTTGCGTAAAACATGTCAATGAACCTCATGTGTTACGCATGCAATTGCAATTTGAACCAAGGACGTGTGAGGAGTCAGTTGCGTCATACCCGCGTTACCCTCGGTTTCTGGTTTTATTTTGCAGAAACCATGGAAACACCAAAGACGCTTTAATATATTACACATTTTAATAGGCAAGGGAACAACTGTTTTGATATATCTATAGACAGAAAACTAATAATTGTTATATAGCTCAACACGTTTAGTCTTATTGTTTAAATCTAATTTTCTTGATTTTTTTGCGAGTACCATGCTTTACCATGCCTCAGAGAAAAACACTATTTTGTCAAGTAGTGAACAGCATAATCAGATGCAGCTTTATTTTTATTAACAGTAATACATAAGTTTCTCCATCATACAATACGTTTTAAAATTAATTGCATGCCATTTATCAACACAAGCCATCCAGCATTTAATATGATATTGTAAAATCGATCTATCTTACTGCAGTGTGTAACAGAGTCTCACAGCAGCTGCCGAGTGAACACACAGAGTAACGTTATAACATCATTTTCAACACTCTCGAATGTATCTAATATGATAAACAGAGCTGTGTTACCTCATACTCATGATGGGAAAAGCAGAAGCGGCGCCAGTGACTGTGTCATAATAAAAGTTCTGCTGCTCGTGAGGCGTGTGTTGATCAATCGCTCCAGCTCCTCGTTCAGCTCCACAACACTCGCTCCTGCTCTGCTTCATACTACAGTAACATTAATAATCGCATCCATGAACATGATTTCTTCCAGACTCCAATCCCAATTCTTTTGCACCGTCCGTTGAGATGGAGACCACATGTCCCAAGATTCCGCTCTAAAACGTGACGTCATCAAGCTACGACTTTTTGAATAGGCCTCTAGTGACATCTAGCGGACAGAAATGATTACATATTGCACCTTTAATTAGGGCTGTCGCGGTTAAGGAATTTCCCTTGCGGTATTTTTGAGTGGCTCAATAGCGCGATATGCGGTATTACCGCCATATATATATATATATATATATATATATATATATATATATATATATATATATATATATATATATATGAGAGAGAGAGAGAGATCATATTCAATAACGAAACTAAAAAGAGCATTGAAGTAAAGAGAATGTCAAAATAAGGGTCTACAAAACAGAACATAAACCTGACAATAAGATGGTAGAGCTGTTGTATGTATAATAGTTAGTTCCGATCATCGAATCTGACTAAACAAGACTTTCTGCTGATATTTCACGAGTATAAGCAGAACTAACGTTACTCATCTCTGCGCGTTCTAGACGGGCTGTCAGTCAGTGCAGTTACATTGTTATGACACAAGGTGGCGGCAAGGGACTGTTTTTGAGTCTTTAAACCGTTCATTCAACTGCACGTTCAAAAACGAAGATTCATTCCAAGAGAGATGAAATGAAACAAGCTGTTGAAATCATTTTAATTTTGAGCGGAACTTTATAAGGCTCAGCTGACCAGTAGTGCTTCAATGCTAAGGCAGAGATTTCGCTATCCTTGGACACGACAACTTTTTTTCACGAATATATCTCGGCCTGAAGGACAGACGCAGGTAATCGCACGCGCTCAGTCGATCTCTCTCACATTCACTGTCTGTTTAGGCTTGTTTAGTGCAAATCTACGGAGCCTCTGTACAAATCACCATGGTACACATTATGCTATCATTATTACCTTATTTAATATTTAGTACACGTGTATGAAGTGTAAAACGAGAAGGACATAGCCTTTAAAAAAATAGAAAACATGCAAATATCGCGGTTGCTGCGGTTTTTGCAGTGTTCTGCGGTTGGCTCTTAAAAAGCGCGGTATTACGAAATTGCGGTTATCGCGACAGCCCTACCTTTAATGACAGAATTTTCATTTTGGGGTGAACTAACCCTTTAATGTTATGAGATGAGAATACTTTTTTAAGGTTGAACCACTGTAGTCACATGGACTTTTTTAACAATGTCTTTACTACCTTTCTAGGCCTTGAAATTGGTTATGACATTGCTGTGTATAGGGAGGTCAGAAAGCTCTCAGATTTCATCAAAAATATCTTAAATTTGTGTTCTGAAGATGAACAAAGGTCTTACGACATAAGGTGAGTAATTAATGACAGAAATTTCATTTTTGGGTGAACGCTTTAACATAAACATGAATTTTCACAGAAATACCATAGGACACACAGCCTTTGACAAAAGATGCGTGAAGTGTTTTCTCCTCCCTTTTAAAACTTAAATTGTCTTTTTTCCTGATGTCTAAAACCCTTTCAGAACAGACCAGACCTGCTACGTCCCACCTGTTGAGAACCGCTGGTTGACCATTTGTTCTTCAGAGAATGTAGGGCAATGTGAGGCTTTCCAGTGCTTAAGTTTCAGTGTTATTATGTGATTCAGTTGGAGAGAAGGCATCTGCCAGCGTTGTTGAAGCAGTGTGAACCACAGCAGGTCCATGTCCAGCTGGAAGAGGTTCAGGGTCTGCTGAAGGCTATGAGGACAGAGAGATGACTGGATGATGAATGCAGAGCTGGAAAATACCATGCAGATTATCTCCGAGCACAGCTGCACTGTGGACATGCAACAATATTTGACTAACCAGATCGAGCACCTCAGAGGGGAGAATCAACAACTCAAGGTGGGGAAATTAGGGGAAGAATCTTTGAGTAGAATTTGTTCAACTAATTCACAATTTAGGATACCATGACTATTAGGTTGTTTCTGTTCAATGAATAAACCAGTTTTAGATTAAATTACCCCATTCATGGGCATTATTGGGAATGAATGGCTGGAACAGGAACTAGCTATGAAGATATATTACACAATTATTTCCTTTGATCCAAGCTGGGTGGTTTATATTGCACTTCTTCTCGTAACTGGCCTTTGCTTGTCATTCATATTCTTGTTGGTTTAACAGGCTGCGTTGAGACAGGCAGAGCTCAGACTCAGCACAATGGAGAGAGAGAAGGCCTGTCAGCAGGCTGCGCTCTCAGAAAAGACCTGCAATGTTGATCAGCTTACTTTAGAGAAACAGCAGATGACCGCTGAGCTGGGAATGCGGCATACGCAGCTTACCCAGCTGAAAGGTACATACACTGATTCATCTAAATGGCATCACAAAATGCAGACTGACTTTAAAAACTGCTTAAAGTACAGTGTCCCTAAAAATATTTGAACACTTAATTCTTGCATTTATTGTATTATTGCATACATTTGTTTGGCAGAAACAAAAACACAAACTAAGTGACATCTGCGTCAATGACACATACGTAGTATCCACGATAAAGAAAAGGAAAATTATTTTAAGGAAAATTTAAATTTAATAACTGTCATGTTGTGTAACAACAAAAAAAAGTAAGAACATATTCCTTACACCTTGATTACATTATTTCCACTTTTTGAAATGTGTTTTGCAAGGTTTTTTTTAACAAGTATCATGAATTATTAATTTACAAACGTTTTTGGGAGGGGAGTCTCTCCACATGACATGTTGTGTTACAACCTAACCTTGCTTCATTTAAAAAATCTCAAATTATCTGATATTTTAAAGTCCCCCTGTAGTCGGTAATTTTATCCCTTAAAACTCATCATTGATCACCAAAATCACATATTTAAATGTTTTTTTCCTTGGAATTCTACACCGTTGCCTCATTTTGTGTATGTCATTCTATGAATATGCAAATTAGCCCCACCACTCCACTCTTTGACATGATTGGTTACAAGGTAGTTTTTGATGTCAGAAAAACCAGCGATCTCAAACCATGTTTTTGTCTTTGGTTCACTGCAGTTTTAAGGAGAAAATACTCAGCAATGGTGTTGACTTATGAATTTGCACATGGTTTGTCTTGAAGCATATTAAAAACACCACATAGATATATAAGCAACATTAAAAACTTGATTTTTACCACAGGGGTCCTCCTATATGATTTTTTTTTCTGAATGTTTGGACCAGATAATTTGACAGTCAAAAGTTTTTCAATGTTTTTCAAATATTAATACAAGTATTTCAAGTATTAATACACTACTTTATGGTACTTTATTTATGATCAGTAAGTTTTTTTTTTGTTTTTTTTTTTCTATCCATCAAAGAAAAATATCTTGAAATAAATATATAACTGTTTGCACAAAATATTAAGCAGCACAGCTGTTTTCAACATTGATAATAATTGGAAATATATATTGAGTAGTAAATTAGAATGAACTCTGAAGTATCATGTAATACAGAAGACCGGAGTAATGATGACTTCTTTCAAAAGCATATTGCAACCCCAACTGACTTTTGATTGTATTGAATATTTTCTATGAAATAATAATAAAAGAGTATGCCAAACTACTGTAATTAGGATTAAAGCCTTTTCAAGCATTTTTCTTTTAATGAGATTTTTGTCTTCATTATGATGTCATCAGGACAGTGGCATCACCCTGACATTTTTGCCCTTTTCCCCAAAAATTAATCAGAGGGACAGGAAGCTTTGAAAGAGCATTTTGGCAGTAAGACCTGTGAGCTGGAACAACAGAACCTCAACCTCAGGACTCAGCTGAAGACAGTACGGGCAGAGCTGGCCCAGGCCAACAGTTGGTTGAGAGCACTGGAAGGAGCTGATGGTCATGGTACACACACACACACACACAAAATACTTTTGTTTATTTTGTTTGGTTGTTTATTTTTTTTAAATATTTTAAGGCTTCAGGTAGAGAAAAAAAAATACTAGTTTAAAATGAACAATGATCTTTTTTTAGCTGAGCATTCACATTCGCCCTCAGTAACCCCTGAGTATTTCAGAGATCAAAGCTTTGAGAAAAAATTTCAGGAAAATCCTAATTACACTTACATACAAATATAAGCATCCGTACCCATTCATAGCACTGCTGGAATTTAAAGTGAGGATGTTTTTATATCGACCACAGTGTTACCTCAGGAAAAACCAGACCTAGGCCAAGTGTATTTAAAATAAAAGGCGGAAGACCACACCCCACATTACTGGATTCATTTGCATTCTTTAGAGAGAGCCAGTGTGTGGCCATGGTTTTGTTGTTCTGCATTCTGGATAATGGCAGGAAGACGGCATACTGAGATTATAGATCTGCTCCATGCCCTCCTGCTGTTGCTATCCACTATGCACTTTTCCATCACATAATCTGCACAAAGTGTTCATTTTAACATTTATACAATGTTTTCAGCTGTTTGGCATCAGTGTCCTGAGACATTGTTAAAGAACATTTTTGTTTCTCGCTGTGTGCAGTGTTTGTGGGCTGTTACATAATGTAGCAATGATTTCTTAGGTCTGACCTCTGTAACTCTCCATTGTTTCATTTTGTTCTATTCAATTGTGAGAGGGACAGAATGGCAAAATGGTCTCATATGACGTAAGTTTCTGTTCATTGGTTCACTGGACAAAGTGTCTTTTGAAATGTAAACAATACATTAACAATATAGTCCAAGTTATTCTCTTGTGAACATGTGATGCAGCTGACATAACAACCTGAGTTCATTCTATTTAAATGTCAAACATTTCACAAATAGAGCGATACCTCAGTAATGCCTTGTACATAACATTCCTCTTTCAGGACAGTGAATTACTTGTATTTTTCAGAGTTTTATTCTTGGTATTTACTGTGGTTGAACTGATTGGAATGTGTTTTATATGTATTTCAGGCCTTAAGGTTGCTCTTGGGATGCAGAAACAGATCACTGCTAAAAGAGAGCAGATTGATTTTCTGCAAAGCCGAATTCAGCTGCTGGAGGAGATCATTGAGAAGCTCAAGATGGTGAAGTGCATCACAAATAACACAAATAACTGTATCTCGCATGAACACCCTGTTACTAAATAGTATGTGTATGTTATCTAAAAAGAGAAGGTGTCCAGACCCAAACTGTTTCAGACCAGTGCATATTTATGTATTTTCCAAATAATTAAAGGTGCTGTAAGCCAGGGGTCGGCAACCCAAAATGTTCAAAGAGCCTATTGGACCAAAAAAACAAATCTTTCTGGAGCCGCAAAAAATTAAAAGCCTCATATAAACCTTATATGAAGGCAACACAGGCTGTAAGTGTATATTAGCTATATTAGCCTACTATCAAAATGACTAAGTAGGCTACAAATACATAATGAGGTATTCTCGAAGTATATATTTAAAAACTGCCAAAAGCTACAGAAAAAAGAAGCAAATGGATAGGTGCAATTCACACAAACAGCTGAACTCCAGGCAGAGAAACATGGATTTGCAGTTATCATTTTGTGTCAAATTGTTGGATTTTGAGATAAAATCATTCCATATATATTGTATTGTTTGTTATATATTATGTTGACAAATCATCAGTTAAATATTTTCCATCTTATATTTTGCATAATTGGATGTTTTAAAATAAACACTGACAAAAACTATATGTTTTAGGGCTGGACAATATGACTATATATATATATATATATATATATATATATATATATATATATATATATATATATATATATATATATATATATATATATATATATATATATAATATATAATATATAATATATATATATATAATATATATAATATATATATATATATATATATAATATATAATATATATATATATAATATATATAATATATATATATATATATATATATATATTGATATAAGTGATTATGTGGATTTAAACCTACCTGTATTGTAGTTATATAAAATATTCACAGGCAGATTTGCTTTATGTAATGTTATTTCCCCGGCGTCAAATCAGGCACATATAAATGTCAGGAAACACGACTCCTGGCTACATGTCAATATCCATGGATTAGGTTTATTTGACAAGTTGTAAGAAACACTATCGTGTCCAACCTTTAGTTTAATTCGTTTGTTTTACTCGCGTTTTCGCAGTTTCCCCCATTAAATCGTCGATGCATACCCTCAGGCTATGACGCAAATCTTCGTTGACAGAAATGTTTGGAAAACGTTAAGAATGTTTGTGTCATGTTTGTCCTCCTACAGAAACCATATGAAAACAAAAAATATATCTTCCCCCTCCCCCCATCTTTTTCCATTTTCATACATTTTTGAAAAAGCTCCAGGGAGCCACTAGGGGGGGCGCTAAAGAGCTGCATGCAGCCGCTCTAAGCGATGTCACATGTTTTTAAGCCAAAACATTTTTTGTCACATACAGCAAACATCTCCTCACTATCCGCTAGCTGCCTGTCCCCTGAACACACTGTAAAAAAACGCAGTTTCTGTAGTCGCCACAAGCTCCGAAAACGGACACAAAAACAAACTGGTGCAGCCTGGACCACAAAACATAATAAACACGCTCCAGCCAATAACCGACAAGAATAACTTTAAATGTGCGTTCATGACTGTTTCAGGAAGCACGGAGGGGAGGAGGAGGAAGAGGAGGGAGGGTCTAGCTAGCCTCTGTTTTGTTTGACAACACTTCGAACGTCAACAGAAAGTTACTCCACCCAGGATCGCTTACAGCGCTTTTAACAATACCACTTGGGGGGAAAGTATGGCTTCAGATGTGTCAAAACACTATAAATTAAGTGGGGCTTTCTACCTCATTGTGTCTGCATTCTAAAAATGGTACTTATTTATATATATCTTGTTTCAGAAGTGAAACTGAAACAGTCTCCTTAAGCTTAAGATCAAGGGAAATCATTTTTATTGACTGTTAAGCACTTTTCTGTTTTCAAAAAGCACTGTCAGGGATAGTCCTCTCCCACCACTAATATGCATGAAATATTCATAGGTGAGGATTATCAGAAAGACAGTGGGAAATATGGCCTATATGTAGGTGTAACTTGCTCTGGTAGGCTTGTTTTAAATGAATTTGAATCATCTCTGAGAGACAGTTTCCAGGCAAATCACTGTTTTTGTAGTTGTTCAACAATTGTGGTTGTAAGTTTACAGTACATACACTTTGCAGAATCAGCAAAATGTTAGTAAATAAATGAATAAATAATAAGAGGGATCATAAAAATTTAATTTTGTTTTTAATGTAGTACTGCCCTACATAAGCTGAATCATAACATAACAGATGTTTACATACAGTTCCCAAAACAAAATAATAACTGAAAAGACACAAATTAGCCAGTTCAAAGGTTTCATTCTTAATACTGTGTCATTATACTGTGTCATTACCTGGATGATCCATGACTGTTTTTATGGTTTGTGATAGTTGTTAATGAGTCATTTATTTGTCCTAAGTTTGTAGTTAAACTATAAACTGTTCACAAAAATCCTCCAGGTCCTGCATCTTTAAACTATTTCCAACAGTGATTATGATTTTGAGATCCATCTTTTCACACTGAGGACAACTGAGAAACTCATACACAAATACACTGCCCAGCCGTTTGGATTTTAATAGGCAAATACTTCAAAATCTATGAATGGATCATTATTACAGTGATTATTCTCTTTCTAGCATGTTTTATGTTTGACAACGGTTCTTTTAACTCTAAAAGATGGAGTTTGTAGCTTTTAAACAACCATGTAGGAAGATACATCATGACCATATTCCAGAATAAAGGCCCCGGTATACTTCAAACGAAAACGAAGAACGAACTGATGTGACGTCATTTCAAACAAAATCAGGCCAAAACGAAGTTCGTTTTGTGTTCTTTTTGGAAGTTCGAAACGGCTTGCCAAAGCAAACTTTCAGGGAAAGTTCGCTCCAGCTGCAAAACACCTTCGTACAACCATTAGTCAGTGACGATAACGTAATAGGAGGTGTGCGCCGAGGCTCCGCCTTCTCTCGCGTGGGACGCGTCTCTGACTCATTTCATGTGTTTGAGTTCGTCGAGGTAAGATCCCCGCTGGTGAAAACATGAACACACAGGATAGCCGCTTTATAGTACAAAATGAAGTTGTGCAATTACAGTATATCGCTGGTCACGCATTTTTAACTTCGTAAACAAAGAACAAAAAAGAACTTTGTTTGAAGTATACCAGGGCCTTAGCAATGCCAATATTCATCAGGGTTACAACTGAAAAAATTGTTCAGAGAGCATGAAGAATCATTTTCAGACATGAATTGGCACCTCTGAGTCCTGACCTTAACCTCAGTGTAAGTTTTTGGGATGTGCTGAAGTAGACTTTACAGAGTGCTTGACTCTTGCATTGTCAATACAAGATCTTGACCAAAAATGTATGCACCTCTCGATGGAAATAACATCACAACATTTATTTCCATTGAGAGGTGCGTTATTTTTTGGAATATGGTCCTGATGTATCTTCCTACATGGTTGTTTAAGAAAAGAAAAGCTACACACTCCATCTTTTAGGGTTAAAAGAACCGTTGACAAACATAAAACATGCTAGGAAGATAATAGTCACTGAAATAATAATCCATCTATAGACTCTTAAGTATTTGCACATTAAAATCCAAACAGCGACTTTTTTTTCTGGCCGGGCACTGTATTACAAAAGCTGCAAATATTCAGCAATATGCTCAAGAAGGAAACAGGATGCATTAAGAGCTGCGGAGTATACGCTTTTGAACAGTATCGTTGGTGTAACTTGTTTTTATTAGGGGCCAAGCACCAAAGGTGCATACGCACCTATTGTAATTGTTAGTGTTCTTATTATTATTCTCTGGAAGTCTATTGCAGCCCATAAAAGTTCTGAGATCCGTCATGAAAATCTTTCTGCCATTTTGGCCATTGCTCAGATTTTCTTGATAATTGAACCGGAGCATCTTCACACAGTGCTGACAAAAAAAAATATGGAATTCAAGTTGATTCATCAAACCGTTCTTGAATAAGATGACTTAGCAGATGACTATTGCAGCACAACAAATATCAACTGTCCCAAAGTATTTTTTTGCATAGTCCAAAGAGTTAATAATTTTCTTTTTATGTATGTTTTCCTTTTTATGCATGTACATATAAATGTGTGTTTGTGTGTCCTAGGAGAAGCATCGTCAGGCATTGCTGGTTAAGAGACAAACACAAGAGCTAGTGTCGGAGAGGGAGAGCAGGAGAAGACTGGAGTCAGAAGTGGAGGCACTTTGCTCACAAGAGCAAAAACTCAAAGGCAAAGCGGAGAGACTGGAATCAGCTTTATTCAAGGTGTCTGACAGTGTTCATGTTAATCAGAGGCGTATTCCAAATAGAGCAGATGACTGACATTCAGATAATTAAAACGATGTATACTGTACAGATGTCTGAGAGTTTTGCTGAATGCCAAGACTTTATTCAGAAGCAGGAACAGGAGTTTATGAGGCTGAAACTGCATCATACTTTAGATATAAAGGTAAAATATTGACAAATTTGCTGTAATAGTAATTAATTGATTTCACCTTATGTTCAAATTGTATTATTCTCTTGTTGTTATGCTATTTCAACCTGTATGTTTTTGGTCAGGAATTGCAAAGCCAGAACTGGCGTAACGTCCCCAGATCTCCAGTCAGCAGCCGTACCCTACAGACTCATCTTCCCATCACTCAGCATATCATTAATGGCCTAATGGAGGTATGAAAAAGCCTTGCTAACCACCCACACACTCAAATATCTGAACTGACAGGATGTCCTGGAACAAATTTCTCTCTGGAATCTTTCCAGATGAGAGTATGTGACCCTATTGTACAGCTGAAGAACACTGGAAGAGAGCTGCATGGTGGGATTATTGAAGATCAAGGACCACACACTAGTACGAGCTTCAGGAGGAGACCCGAGGAAGACCGCAAATCTAGACAGTGAGTCACATTCATAAAAAGCCTTTACAGAGTAAAATACCTGAGGGAAGACCACGGCATCAGGGAATGAAGGAGGTGAGGAAATTGCATACAGCTAGAGTTTTGTGAATCACTCAAGTGTTATTTATCGTTTTCATTGCAGACCTACAGAAACTAAAGATGCAGAATGTACCACATGGCCAGTTGGGAGAATAACCAGTTACAGGTAAGAGGAAAGTCCACTTACAAGTAGTTCCATGTCATCTAACCACACATGCATGGATGCTTGCATCAGATGAAGGTGTTTTCAGGCCAGGTGAAGATGTTTCATAACATTTAAGTGTTTCTCTGCAGTGATTAATGCTTATTCTCCACTCTCTGAGTCAAGAGTTAGTGCTCTGAGACACATTTAATGCATGTGCTGCTTGTGTTGCATGTGTGCTTTGCAGTGAGCTCAGAACTGCTGGACCTTATAAGCAGGATTGCAACAGCCCTTTATCAGCTGACAGTGAGTCTTTGTGCCACTACTCTGATCAATGATGGAAAAACGAATTAACTGATCTTTGCTAATATGGAAAAATACATAAATATAATAAAATGTCTCTTGACAGATAATGCAGTACGTTTTAGATTGGGCCAGATGTGCTATTCCCGCTCTGCTCGTGTGGCAGGATGCAGGTCTCCTGTGCACCTTCTACTCACTTCTGATCTTCCTGCTGACAGAAACTATTGCCTGGAGATGGAGCACCCTGCCAACGCTAATCAGATATGTAAGCTTAACATCAAACACAATTAGAGCCGTTTTATGAAAATTAAACAGGATTTATTTAACAGTGCCAATGATTTAATTGGTTTACTGTATGTTGTAAATCACATCGAGTGATTTAACTGATTATAAAGTAGGACGTTTATTGGTCTTTTATCAGCTGCCAACAATCAAGATGAGCTCAAAGGACAGGAATTGCAGAAAAGCAAGCTGGACAGACCGTAGAACTTACTGAAGGATCTTCAATTGAAGGATGATGGTCAGAATGAGACTATTTTTGTTTATTTTATAGTCTCAAGAGGTGTGTTTGACTTTGACTGTGGCTGGCCTTACTGATCAGTGAGATTTGCTGCTTAAAGTTGGGGGAGAAGTTACGGATCCGTCGGACACTTTCTGCCTTCTGAAGTGATGCTTGCACAGTGTTAGATTAGATATTATGTTTGTCAGATAAACAGATGTTTGTTTTTTTTAAATGTCGCAATCAGAAACACTTTTCATTCAGTAGGTTATGTGCTGCTTAAAGGGTTAGTTCACCCAAAATTGAAATTTCTGTCGTTAATTACTCACCCTCATGTCGATCCACACCCGCAAGACCTTCGTTCATCTTCAGAACACAAATTAAGATATTTTTGATGACAACTGAGGTTTTTTATCTCCCATAAAAAGCAACGAAATTACTACATTCAAGGTCCAGAGAAGTAGTAAAGACGTTGTTAAAATAGTGGACGTGACTACAGTGGTTCAATATTAAATGTTATGAAGCGATGAGAATACTTTTTATGCTCAAAAACAAAAGAAAAATAATGACTTTATTCAACAATTTTTCCTCTTCCCTGTCAGTCTGCTACACAGTTGATGCAGTGAACAGTGCAGAGCTTCAGTGATCTATGTCAGAACGCAGACTCTGTATTGGCCGGCTCCTGCGTCAGCATCACATGCATGTGTCGTGGTGCTTACGTGAACAGCCTTGGCCAATACTGAGCCAGCTTTTGGACGTAAGCACGGAATCTCTGCACTGTTCACTGCATAGCAGACTGACAGGGAAGAGGAAAAATTGTTGAATAAAGTCATTATTTTTCTTTTGTTTTTGAGCATAAAAAGTATTCTCATCGCTTCATAACATTAAGGTTGAACCACTGTAGTCACGTTGACAATTTTAACAATGTCTTTACTACCTTTCTGGGCCTTGAATGTGGTAGTAATTTTGATGCTTTCTATGAAAGATAAAAAAAAAATGGAAAAAATATCTTAATTTGTGCTCTGAAGATGAACGAAGGTCTTGCGGGTTTAGAATGACATGAATGGTGAGTAAAAAATGACAGAAATGTAATTTTTGGGTGAACTAACCCCTTTAATACAGCACCAATATGAACAAAAAAAAAATTTAAGATAAGTCTATATTATTAAAATACCAATAAAGTGAGGTCTGTATTATTTAAATCACATTTATTAGTTTAATAAACATGACACACTACAACATTAAGATTGCATGAGTTTTTACTGTTATAAAAAAAGATTTGTTAGCATTAGTGGAACTGAAAGTTCCAGAATAAACATGAAATGCAGGTCATTGCTGTCATCAGTGAATCAAGCCTATTGTGAAATAGCAGTGTTGTCAACAGAGCTGTACAGCCACTCTTGAGAAGCCAAGCTGACTCGGCAAGATTACTGCTCTTGAATCACTGTCACAGTACTTTGCCATTTCTAACCACTGCTTCAGTCTGCAGCACCGCATGAAGTTGAATATATATGTTCAATAATGATTGACTCTTCACTAGGCCCAACTTCAGAATATTAATACTTGCCAATTCTACCTTAGAAACTGTTGCCATTTACCATTTTTAACTGCCAGAAAAAAATTGATTCATTCAGCCCATATTATAAGAATATCCAGTCGGTTTTTACCACTTTATGATGCCCCTCATAGAAAATCACCTATTCATTCCTATGGGATATTCTGTAAAGCTAGTCTGAGTTAGCAGCATTTTGTCATAAAGGGCCAGGAAAACGGAACGAGGAAGCATTTCTCTGCCTAATTGTTGATGAAGATCTAAATCCAAATATTTAGATTTTAATAAAGAATTATAAAAACTACTGGCATGCAGCTGAAGCACACACTAGAAGACTATGTAGAACTTAGAAAGTGCAGCTCATTAGCAAGGCAGAATGCATACAGGCAGACTTCAGGCTGTTTACCTAAAAATTCTTAGAAAGCCCTTGTAAGTCCCACCAGGATGCTGAGAACAACAGTGTTTGTTTTTCAGTTTACGTTTTATGAATGAATGAATAAAACTAGAGGAAGGGAAAACCATGCCAAACCCACCCTTTTCTTCCACTTCTTTTTTCTTTTTGATCATGAAATAACAGTATAAAGGAATCTGCTGGGGGGTAAAATGTACCTTTTAAACTTAAATTGTAGTTTGGGGAACTGCATTTAGCAGCTGACACATGAATGTGTGAAGTAATGTTCAATAAAACAACATAAGGGAATATTGTTTAAGAGTTTAATGCACAGCTCTCCCTGTAGATGATGATGTGGAGCTTCTGATCCTGTTCTTCTGTTCATCTTCAGAGAATACAGCACTGAGAAACTACACAAGGACATGAATAAAAATAGTTTATTATTATATAATTAATTTGTCTAAGTACATGAAATGTATATTTCAAATTTAAACTCATAAAATATTTTTTCAGTTGAATATGAATTACTCTGTTGTATTACCCTTGGCATTCTCACTCCCTTTTTGATAATGAACTCTCTGAATGCCTGAAGGCCGTGAATCTGCTTCAGCTCCTTATCATAGATGACAGGAAAATATGAATGGAACTCCAGCAACTAAATGGAGATCAACCTGGTTTGCATCATCATCAGCTGTCACGTTATTTGCTCTTTTTATACCTAGTAGATGCAATAAAAGTCACCTGCTCGCTCAGCTGTTCCTCAAAGTCCAGACTCCCTGTGATCTCTGCCAAGGCTTGAGGATCATTGGCAGCCTGGGGTCTCTTGGGTTTGTAAGCCTGTTGTACAAACATAGAAGAGACTTGTTAATCCATAATCACAAACTTTTGGGTAGACACCACAAAATGTATGCATTAAGTACAAAAACAATGTCTCCAACCTGAGTTAACTCCTTAACACGCTGATCTTTATGACTTTCCTCTACAGAGCTATGGAGTTTTGCTCTAGTTTGATTGGGATCAGTCATTTTGATAGGTAAGGTCACAGAGAGTTTCTTCTCATAGTCACTCTTAAACAGGTCCAAGATGGTTGACTCTGTCAGATCGTTGGTCTCTCCATCCTGAGAAAACATTCAAAGAAGAAATAACCATTTAGGCTTCATATCTAACAGTCTTAACTTCTGATTAGTACTTTAATGTGTACATGATAAAATATTACCAGTGAAGTAATCCATTCACAAAAGAGCTTGATGATTATCTGCTTGTCTTCTTCTTGGGACACGGAGTGCAAGTGTTTTACACTCGTCGTCTGATCTTCTTTGACACCTAGTGTTCCTTTGAGTCTCTGCCATTTATAGGGATTTCTTGGTCTGGCATCTTTACATTTCTCTCTTGGAGGTCTTGGGAAGTTTAGGAAGAGTATCAGGAATGGTATTATTATATATGTACAGTAACAAACTTCTGTAATGTCTACCACCAAAAGAAATTTGACATTAAAATGGGAATACTGTTTTTAACCTTACACTGTGACCAGTCCCATTCCAAATTCAATGGGATCAGAACCAAAGCCAGCAACATTTAAAAAGAAGAAGAAAGGAAAATCACTTGATGGTGATGGATGGTTCTGTTGTCTCTGGAGTTGAGAATTGTGCTCTGTTTTCTTCTAGATGTTCCATTTTCTTTGTTGGAGAGGTTATGGACAATTCTTCCTTTATGCACATATCAGGATCCAGGACAAACAACACCTGATCAAATAACTGTTGGAAAAAGTTGAAGTTTGGAGGAATTTTCTATATTGTACATTGCAATTAATATTCCTCAATGTATTCTTTTTTTCTTCATCATCTTTCATATTTAAAGCTGCTGTTAGAGATTTCTGCGCCACTAGCAGCACCAAATGAAATCACAAAACTGTTTCCAAACAGGTTTCCCAAACTCTCCCACAGCTTCCAGTGGACTGTTTTAACATCTCAAGAACTTGTAAGTCATCATTGTTGGGTAATCGTCTAAGTTATAATGGTGAATGGGAGACCATAACAAATTTATTTTATGTGTTCCTGTTTGCTCAAAAAACAGAAAAAGAATTACTACCTAAGCAGAATTGATAGAGTATTAAAGGGTTAGTTCATCCAAAAATGAAAATAATGTCATTAATTACTCATCCTCATGTCGTTCTACAACCCTAAGACCTTCATTCATCTTTGGAACACAAATTAAGATATTTTTGATTAAATCCGATGGCTCAGTGAGGCCTGCATAGACAGCAATGGTACTGTCAAGATCCATAAAGGTACTAAAACATTTAAATCAGTTCATGTGAGTAAAGTGGTTCAATGTCAATATTATAAAGCGATTAGAATATTTTTTGTGCACCAAAAAGACAATATAATGACTTTTTAACAATATCTAATGATGGGCGATTTCATAACACTGCTTCTTGAAGCTTAATACGAGCTTTACGAATCAAATCAATGAATCGGAGCACCAAAGTCACGTGATTTCAGCAGTTTGGTGGTTTTATACACAATCCGAATCACTGATTTGACTCAAAAGATTCATAACGCTCTGAAGCAGTGTTTTGAAATCGGCCATCACTAGATATTGTTAAAAAGCAATTTTGGGTTGTTTTTTTTTTGGCACACATAAAATATTCTCGTCACTTTATAATATTAAGATAGAACCACTGTACTAACATGAACTGATTTAAATATGTTTTTAGTACCTTTATGGATCTTGAGACAGGAAGTACCATTGCCGTCTATGCACGCCTCACTGAGCCATCGGATTTAATCAAAAATATCTTAATTTGTGTTCCGAAGATTAACGAAGGTTTTACGGTTGTAGAACGACATGAGGGTGAGTAATTAATGATATTGATATAATTAATGATTTTTGTGTGTGTGTGTGTGTGTGGTTTAATATGAGGGTAAAATAACATAACGTACCGCTCAAAGGATTAAACAATAAACTGACACAAAGACATTTGAATATGTGTATACGATCCTCCTTCCGCACATTTGTAATGTAAACACTACTAACTCGATACTTCCGCCGACGTCAACGTGACCTTTTCAACGTAATTGCGTATTACGTGACGTCACGAACGCGCATCGGAGAAAAGAGCAAGGTCAGCATTTGTGCTTATAAAACTTAAACTTTTTTAATTATTATTTTTTAAATGACCAATCGTTTCGTTAGATAAGACCCTTATTCATCGTCTGGTGTCGTTTAAAGCCCTTTGAAGCTGCCATTTGGACCTTCAACCGTTTGGTGCCCATTGAAATGAATGATATGGAGAAAAAATCCTAGAATGTTTACATCAAAAACCTTAATTTCTTTTCGACTGAAGAAAGAAAGACATGGACATCTTGGATGACATGGGGGTGAGTAAATTATCAGCAAAAGTTTATTTAAAAGTGAACTAATCATTTAATTATACTGTTCGTTGCATTAAAAAATAGCCTATATATTAAAAACTTTTAAAGATTCTAAATATTCAAATAGTTTCTAGATTCATAAAGGCTCCCACGCCACTGGCAGAGACGCGCTTCGGTGTCGACTGAATGGCTAAGACGCGCGGGCCGTGTTTCGGTTCATTTTTTGCTGTTTACATCCTCTTGGACCGTCACAAATACAGGCGGGTGCCGTTTCTCAAAATGCTACATACTTCAGAGATATCTGTCAGGTAGGCCTAATAATAGAGACATTTTAGAAGCGTATTTTAAAATTCATGAACAGCGACTTTAACATGAAGTGTATTTCCATGTTGTGCAGTCATGTCGACAACATTTAAATGTGGTATTACCTCTGGAGTCATACCGCTCTCCAGATGTGGATATAGGGCCAGAGGGTGTTGTCTGAGTTTGTGCTCGACAGCATCAATGAACTCACGCTGCGCTTGACTCTGGGGATTCTGCTTTGAGTAACACGCTTGATATTTACTCAGTCTCTTCTGCGGGAACTTCACTGAACAAGCGTGGCTCGGCATCCCAAAGAGCGCAGGGGAGGGTCCACACTTAGACTGGGTGAAGAGCTCTTCATTCACTGTCGGGTAACCATCTCTAAAATCATCCAGGCCCGGGGACAAAAAACGCCATTTGCGACTATCTAATGCCCCAGATAACTGTTGCTTTTGCCTTAGATCCCTGAGATATTTAGTCTTTAGTCGTTCCTTAAACCTGAACACAAAGACAAGAGTTGTGGTCATTTCATGTTATGCAGTGCCAGATGAGCTCTGTAAAATATCTTATGTTGAAATGTGAAGTAAAAAGGGCACAGAATATGTTTACAACTTAATGGAAATGGCAAGAAAATGAACAAACAAGACTGAACCTCGAGCTATTCCTCAATGAGTTACTGATAATTAGCTTATTAGGGCTCAACTTGAAGTTATAAAATGAATATTCCGCGGAATAAACGTTTTTATTAAAAAGTCTAAAAAGAGAAAAAATAAATAACGCCTGCTGGAATGTGCCAGTTTTTCATGTTAGAAGTTAGTATTTAGTTTAAAAAAAATACATTTTAGTTACATAAGTAACTAATTTTGCAACAAAAGGAAAAATATAGAATAATTGCTGTCGCAAAGTGTGCAACTTACCAGGGAAACTTAGTGTTTTCCACTTGTCCAGTTTTGAAAGACATTTTGCTTGTCTCAGTGCTTCTATATTATATTTAAAACGATTCGTTTTCTACCAAATGTGTCTTATAAATTAGAAACACAACGTTGTTATCACAATGTTTGGAAGTCACGGTAAAATTTGGACACTAGAGTGAGGTGCGTTGGTTTGGTTGCTATGGCAGCACAACAGACTGGCGCTCTGGTACTTGTAGTTTTAGTGAGTACTGAGGATGAGGGGCGTGTTTAAACCACAAGAGGGAGCTTGGTGATAATATTGCAGATGCAATATGTAGTACAGCTGATTTGACCAAACGCTTATTAATAGAATAAACATTTTAATTGAAGAACCTGTACCTAAAAAAACACGACTGTCGCTATATTTTAAATCTATTAGACTATTTTTTATTTTATTTTAATTTTATTTTTAATTTTTCAAAAAATGTATTTTTGAATGCTCATCCTATGAGAGTAACTGCAAAGTTGATATAAATGTACTGATTTATTCATTATCATTAATATTATCAGTCTAAAAACACCTCCTTTAAACACAATGCCCACTTAGTGCAAAGAACAGGAAGAGAAGACA
The DNA here is from genome assembly GCF_024489055.1 of Chanodichthys erythropterus. NCBI lineage: Eukaryota > Metazoa > Chordata > Actinopteri > Cypriniformes > Xenocyprididae > Chanodichthys > Chanodichthys erythropterus. The sequence goes on from NC_090233.1 coordinate 47,841,572, forward strand.
CTGGAAATGTGTTTTACCTTCGAGATATGCTTGACTTACTTCCTGCATGAATGATTTACTCTTAACAGGATGTGGAAACAGAACTTTCTTTTGGCACCATTGAATTGTGTTGTTCCAACCTCCCAGATATCATTAAACTAATGATCCATCAGTTCGGTCGAGCTGGACAAAATAAGTTAAAAATAATTCAGTAACCGTGTTCAAACTGGACACATGATGGTCTGAGGAGACAGTTAATGACTGTGGGGAGGCACAGAGGATGCCCTATTCTTCAGGCTGTTTAGTGTTGTTTATGAAACATCTGGATTGTTAAAGAGGAAAAATACTGTCAGGCTATTCCAAACATTACAATAATGTTCTCTGGATGAGATTTAAATGTTCCATGGAGAACACCCTTAATTAAAGCTTTCTCATTTAATCAGCTTTAGACGTTTAGAAGTACAGTACTGCGCTGCTGTTAGAAATCATCAATGCAGTGGGTCAGCTGATATTTTGAAATATGGAAATAAGTGTTCTGGGAGTGGAGAATCATAAGAATGAATAACATGAATCTGAGCTAGCTGGAACCCAGAAAGCGCTTAAGCAGAATTTTTTATTCATTTTTATTCCTACTGTGTTCCACATGCCCTGCATCAGAGGATCTTCTTACATGTAGCTGTTCTGAGGTTAAACTTCACATACTCCCTTAAAAGAAAGGTTCTTTATTGCACTCTAAAAAATGCTAGGTTAAAAACAACTCAAATTGGGTTGAAAATGGACAAACCCAGCAATTGGGTTGTTTTAACCCAGCGGTTGGGTTAAATGTTTGCCCAACCTGCTGAGTAGTTTTATTTAACTCAACTATTGTTTAAAAATTACTGTATTGCTTAATTAAAATTAACCCAAAGTATGTTGGAAATGAAAATTTATTAATGTTCAATGAATAATTATTAAACAATAAACATTTATTAAATTGCCTATTAATAAATTTATATTAATAAACTATTAAATTTATACTAATAAAATATTAAAGCTTATTAATAAACATTCACCTTTTGTCTATTATTGTTGTCTCTAATTGCATCTTTAATTTCCCAACTATTTTGGGTTCATTTTAAGCTAGCCATATAGTTGGTTTAAATAAAACTACCCAGCAGGTTGGGCAAACATTTAACCCAGCAGGGGTTAAAACAGCCCAATCGCTGGGTTTGTCCATTTTCAACCCAACTTGGGTTGTTTTTAACCCAGCATTTTTTAGAGTGTGGCATCTATAGTTTAATGAGGAACGTCTAACATCCATGGAAACTCTCCGTTGCACAAAAGGTTCCTTAAAGAGGAAAAAGTTTCTTTAAAATGTTCTCCACACTACGAAAAAAATGGTTATTAATGGTTTGGAATCATTTTTAAAAGTGTAGAGCTCATATCCCACTAAACATAAAAATATTTAACAAATTACGTTGACTTTTTTTTCTGAACTTTCTCTTATAGTGACAGCGTAGCTTCCAGTAGCTGATAAGGAGTTTATAGGTTAATCAAAACTCCCTTTCCCTTCCCAACTAAAATGAATGAGTAAGGCTGATTAAGTTCATGTAAGCTCATCTTGCTTTCTGCAGTAATGTGATACGTGTGCGTGGCACCTACAATGAGAACTCTTTTAAACATGAGCAAACGAAAATGAATTTAAATCCAGCGTATTTGTTCTGCACACATTTACAGTAAAACAAACTTCACAGACTGTTCACAATTAACGTGGTGGCGTGACTGCTTCCAGGAATCCGTGTGTTTTGAGGGTGTAGCCCGGTGACTCCTATACAGCCAGCAAGGAGTTGAACATTAGATCAGAATCAGATCCCTTTGACTTCATAGTTTATTCATCTGTTTTAACATGCACACCTCCAACTGTTAACTCATTCCTTGAATGATCTCATGTAAAACCAAAATAAGCATCAAAATAACTATGTACACCACACTCTGTGAAGAACCTCTATATCCATGAATGTATATATATCCTCTATATCCTCTATTTCCGAATGTATCAAATAAAAATCACGAAAATATTAAGCAGTACAACTGTTGTTTTATCCAGTTACTCATCAACATATTAGAATGATTTCTGAAGGATCATGTGACACTGAAGACTGGAGTAATGGTGCTGAAAATTCAGCTTTGTCATCCCAGGAATCAATTACATTTTAAAATGTGTTCAAATAGAAAACAGTTATTTTAAATTGTAATAATAATTAAAAATATTACTGTTTTTACTGGACAAATAAATGCAGCCTTGGCTTTTGAAGGACAGTGTACATTAATTGATCCTTGGTGATTAATTAAGTTTTTCATTACAGAAGTCAAATGTGTAAAATGTCTTTAAAAAAGAAATGCTGGAGCAGCAATTTGACTGTGGAAATTTTCCCCTGAGTGGGAAGTTTCTTGCATTAGCAGAGACTCAGGAGAAATAAGCCAAACAGAAGACACAGAAGAACGCTGGTAATTGTTTACAGAGTAATTTTCCCCAGGGTTCACTGCTGCTGCTGAGACAGGTAGAAGTGGAATTTCCTCAGAGTCGTTTATCAGTATTTATCAGAGCATGTGATGTGCCAGAATCTGGGGAGCTCAGTTTCCCACAAAGGACAAATGCCTTATGTAAGTTTTGAGACAAAGCACACAAAGGAGGAATGCTCCCTTTGATGGCCTGTCTGCTATGGACAGAAAATTCAGAATAAATGTCAGCGTGTAGACAATTTCACTTCATTTTCACTCAGAAAAGAGACGTATTCTCTCCAAGGCTGCATTTATTTGACTGAAAATACAGTAAAATTGGTAACGCTTTACAATAAGGTTCATTAGTTAAACATTTTTTAATGTATTTACTATCATGAACTAACCATGAGCAATACATTTGTTACTGTATTGAAGCTGAAAATACAGCTGTTCATTGTTTGTTCATGTTAGTTCACAGTGCATTAACTAATGTTAACAAGATTTTAATAAAGTATTAATAAGTGTTGAAATTAACAAATATAAGTGCAGTTCATTATTAGTTCATGTTAACTAATGTATTTAACTAATGAACCTTATTGTAAAGTGTTACCGTAAAATCTGTAATATTATGAAAAATGGTTACAATTTAAAATAACTGTTATCTATTTTAAGATAGCATAATTTCTCCAGTCTTCAGTGTCACGTGATCCTTCAGAAATCCTTCATGCTGATTTGGAACTCAAAAAACATAAATCTCATAAATCTCTTATTAGTTGAAATATGATTAAACTTTGGCTGAAATTAAAAACACTTAACCAGCAAAAAACCTTCAAGGTCAGTAACAGGATACCACAAATCATTAGGGGAGGTTGGCTGGCAGTCAACAGAGACAAAGAAAGGAAACATTAAAGATGGGAACAAACAAATCACTTTTTTTGTTTATCAAAAGTTCCTCCCAAAAATGTACTTGTACATTTTCCAAACATTCAAGGTAGCGGACTTACCGTAATAACTTTCCGCTTCCCAAAACATGCACTTCTTCTCTTGGGAGGATTAGAAAACTTTAAACAGAAGTTTTGCAGTCTTCATACTTTAACCCATTAAACCCTGAAGGCATTTTTAGAGTTGTTTTTTTGAGTGACACATACAAAAGTAAAAACTGATAACTCTAAAATTATAGCAAGGAGAGTCAAAATGTAGGTATCGTTTGATAGGAAACTTTTTAAATTTTTTGAGGAAAAATATTGATTATATTTGGACATTCTCTGTGAAACTGCTGATAAAAAATAATAATATTTTATATATATATATATATATATTATTATTTTTTCAGTTTTTACTTTTGTATGTGTCACTCAAAAAAAACAACTCTAAAAATGCCTTCAGGGTTTAATGGGTTAAAGTATGAAGACTGCAAAACTTCTGTTATATATATATATATATATATATATATATATATATATATATATATATATATATATATATATATATATATATAAAATTTTACATATCTTTCTTATTTGACATGCAATAACTCGAGAAGGAAATAAAAGCTACATCTGATTTCAGTTTGCGCCTGTGGGGTTTTATGTGTCGCAACTCCATGAGGAATATCTCATGATTGACGCATTGGATTTAATTATGAGAATCTGCTGTAAATAATGATGTGTCATTTTCATTACGTTACGTTACGAGTGAAAACATAACAAATGCAGTATCCACATATTATTTACAGTGCATCCAGAAAGTATTCACAGCGCTTCACATTTTGTTATGTTACAGCTTTTTTCCAAAATGGATTGAATTCATTATTTTCCTCAAAATACTACAAACAATACCCCATAATGACAACATGAAAGAAGTTTGTTTGAAATCATTGCAAATTTTGAAAAATACAAAAAAAATCACATGTACATAAGTATTGACAGCCTTTGCTCAGTACTTTGTTGAAGCACCTTTGGCACTAATTACAGTCTCAAGTCTTTTTGAGTTTGATGCTACACGTTTGGCACACCTATTTTTGGGCAGCTTCTCCCATTCTTCTTTGCAGGACCTCTCAAGCTCCATCTAGGTTGGATGGGGAGCATCGGTGCACAGCCATTTTCTGATCTCTCCAGAGATGTTCAAGTCTGGCTGGGCCACTCAAGGACATTCACAGAGTTGTCCCGTAGCCACTCCTTTGTTATCTTGGCAGTGTGCTTAGGGTCGTTGTCCTGTTGGAAGACGAACCTTCACCCCAGTCTGAGGTCCAGAGCGCTCTGGAGTAGGTTTTCATTAAGGATGTCTCTGTACATTGCTGCATTCATCTTTCCGTCGATCCTGAGTAGTCTCCTAGTTTCTTCTGCTGAAAAACATCCCCACAGCATGATGCTGCCACCACCATGCTTCACTGTAGGGATGGTATTAGCCAGGTGATGAGCGGTGCCTGGTTTCCTCCAGACATGACGTTTGCTATTAGGCCAAAGAGTTCAATCTTTGTTTCATCAGACCAGAGAATTTTGTTTCTCATGGCTGGGTGGCCTGCTCTAGGAAGAGTCCTAGTGGTTCCAAACTTCTTCCATTTATGGATGATAGGGTTGTAACGGTATGAGATTTCCACGGTATGATAACCGTCTCAGCAAATATCACAGTATACGGTATTAAACAATCAATTATTATTTTTATCATCAGTTAAAGCTGCAGTCTGCGATTTTTCCTCTTTGTCGCCATCTCTTGTTTGAAACCTGCAATTGCAGTCATATGCGGAACAGTTATCTGTGCCTCTGCACGGCTCGTTAGCGCAGATGAATCTAATGCTTGCTGTCAGTCACCGCACCGGTGTGGATACTGAACTTCAGAATCACAGATTCTACATCTTGAAAGTATGACCAATATAAGAATTTTCACTGGAAAATATAATCTGAACAAGTAAGTAACATGTCTGCCACTTTTGTTCTGACAAACTGAGGAAAAAAGCATTAGGCCAACAATAAATCGCGCTGCCAATGATGATTAAATCTAACGATCGCTTAGCTTGGATCACGCCAAACCATGCAAATTATTATTACTGTTATACTTTGTTCTCAAAATGTTAATGTTAACAACATCAGCATTACTATGACTGTATATTAGCGTTACCTGTAGATTTCAATTTCTGTAGCCACTCCACTGTCCAAAGTCTTTTGCTTTTTGACTACGGGTGAATCTTCAGTTGTCACTGAGGATTGTCATCAAAATGATAAGTTTAATTATTTCAGCTGCTGTGAGAACAGGCTATAAATGATCCGCTACCAACTGCGTCCTCACATGATAAAACCGATTAGCCTGGACTCCTTCCTTTCTGTTTACTGATGTGATGTAATGACGCACAGACGAACTGCTGCATGCTCAAATTTCCACGGAAATCCACCATGTCGCTCTTATTATAAACGTTATTACAAGCTTACCGTTGTGAACCGTTGAGATAATGAGATAATTTTGAACACTGGCTGGTTATGTACTTGCTCAAAAATTGATTTTGGATCATTTTTAACCAAAAAAAGTTACGGACTGCAGCTTTAAAATGACCAATAAATTAATGAAAGTGTTTCTTTATTCTATTCAGTCTATTCAGATTTAAATAATCAAAAACAATCAAGTAAATTTAATAAATGATTATGGATTAGATTAATAACTTTTATTTAATAATTTATTAAAATTAAGAAATTCTAGTTTGACTTAGTTCTTCTGGCTTTTATTATTTAATACAAATATATTATCAAAAATTGTTAATGAAATTAACTTTTTATCCTTTTAAATTTTGGCAAAGTGCTGCACAAAAGAGATTTACTATATTAAAGCATGGACAAAAATTATATTTAATTTTATTTAATTATATTGCTTAAATAATATTTAAATATATATAAATTACATTATTATTATTATTATTGAGAAGTACATTCTATTTTACAATCATAATATATTTCTGTCAATTTCTTCGAGTTAAAAACCGGTCTTTTATTTTGACGGGATGTAGTGAAGAGCTTTGAGTTTCAGTGTATTTGACAATGTTTTTTCTCAAATAAAATGATGAAATGCACATTATTAAGCGTTATTTCAGAGCAACCTTGGATATGTTTGTGTTCATGTCCTCAGATAACGAGACGGCAAACACTGAAAAACAATAAGAGCGACGCCAAGCCGACGGTCGGCCATCAGGCAGTTTTTCTTCGTCAGCCGACTGAGTTTTCTCACTGTGTTCTGCACCGTCGGCTGAAGTTGGTCCTCGTTGGCTTTTTTTCGGCCGATTCATCGGAGCTCGTCGGTCCGTGGGGCCATCTGATCATTCTGATTGGCTGTTTAGATACTGCCACCTGCTGGTACAGAAAGGCATTTCATCTTGCGCATGCGCAGAACAGATGTGCTACTTGGCCGTCGGCTGTTTAGCGTTGGTTTGGTGTGTCAGGCCAACTTTGCACAGATGCTGCCAACGTGAGCCAACCCCGCAGTCTGCTTTCGCCGCCACTAGTTCGTTGGCGTTGGCTTGGTGTGTTCTGGCCTTTATACTGTGCATTTCATTTCCATGACTGGATTCCAGGAGCTCTCCATCACGCACATCATACGGCCTAAATTATAAACAGAACATACCTGCATCTGTTCTCGAATAAAGGTGAACATGTTCGATGTGTTTCCTCCTTTTGCATATAGGCCTACTTTGCGTCCGCATTATTTTGCAAACTGGATATCTACACTCGACAACCCCGCATTTGTTTTCCCATACTGCAAATTGTAACTTATTTTTAAACGGGGGATAGATATTAGAGATAGCAACTTCTGTCTCTGACATTGTCTGCTGTATGTGTGTGTGTGGAGCAAGTTTAGAGTGTAGTTAAGTGTAAAGTTGTCTATGCGCAAGTGAGATTCTGCGTCTGATTTTTTTTTTCAATACCGTAAATAAGCAAATGTACACAATATGATAATCGTACGTGTTCATACCGTGATATCATACCGGTATATCGTTACAACCCTAATGGATGATGGAGGCCACTGTACTCATTGGGTCCTTCAATGCTGCAGAATTTTTTCTGTACCCTTCCTCAGATCTGTGCCTTGATACAATCCTGTCTCAGAGGTCTACAGACAATTCCTTGGACTTTATGGCTTGGTTTGTGCTCGAAATACACTGTTAACTGTGTGATCTTATATAGACAGGTGTGTGCCTTTCCAAATCATGTCCAATTAATTGAATTTACCACAGGTGGACTCCAGTCAAGTTGTAGAAACACCTCAAGGATGATCAGTGGACGCAGGATGCACCTGAGCTCAATTTTGAGTGCCATGGCCTTATGTACATGTACTTATTAGGGCTGGGCGATATATCGAATGCTTTTGTCACGCGCATTTCGTCAGTAAAGCCGGTTCCCTGATTACCGCTAAATCGCCATCACCTGCTTTCAAATGGAGCGGCATTTAATAGACAGAGCCGTAGTTCACTGACAAGCCACGCAATATCGCGTTCATTATCGACGGCGATTCATATCGATATTGAACGTGATATTGCGTGGCTTGTCGGTGAACTACGGCTCTGTCTATTAAATGCCGCTCCATTTGAAAGCAGGTGATGGCGATTTAGCGGTAATCAGGGAACCGGCTTTACTGACGAAATGCGTGTGACAAAAGCAATCGATATATCGGCCAGCCTTAGTACTTATGTACATTTTTTATTTTTAATAAATGTGTTTGTTTCAAACAAACTTCTTTCACGTTGTCATTATGGGGTATTGTTTGTAGAATTTTGAGGAAAATAATGAATTTAATCCATTTTGGAATAAGGCTGTAACATAACAAAATGTGGAAAAAGTGAAGTACTGTGAATACTTTCCGGATGCACTGTATATGGGTCTTGTTGGGGCTTCACGCAGACAAACACTCACAAGTTTAGTCAAAGCCCAAAACAATTATTGTTGTACTCTACTCTGTCACAGATATGACACATGACTATTTATTAGGCTACTACATTCATTGTAAAGTTCAGACTTTACAAGAAGCTTTTAAATTACACCTACACTGTAAACGATTTTCTTGTATTTTTACAGTACAGTACTGGCAGCACGGTTGCCAGCAAGTTACTGTATTTTGATTTACAGTAATTGTACTGTAATTCAATTTGCAGTACCCAAGAATAGTACTGTAATTCTCAAACTTGACAGAAACAAAATAAAACTCACGAAAACCATCTTGATTTGTCTTTTCAGCGTTTCAACAATCACAAGGTTTGGTCGAAATAAACCAGATGTAATTCACCGAGTTAGAATTGAAAATGTCGGGACAAGCGGGAAACAGACACCTAAGTTAACTCTGTAACACTGTTTTTGCAACGTTCGCTGGCTGAACTTCCACTGTCATTTCACAAGTTATGTACACTATAGCGTAAAATCCTAAAATCTAATTATAAAATGTAAAATTAACTTACCAAACTTCCAGATATCCGTGAGTGAGCTGCTGCAGTTGTGTTCTGACGTCAGTCGGGGGGCGCTGTTTACAGCAATCCTGTATTATTGCCTGGCATATTACAGCCAAGTTACAGCTAGGTTACAGAAACACTAAAATATACTGTAAAATGTTCCCGCTCAAACTAAATTACAAAGAATGCAGTACAAATTACAGTATTGTACTGCAATATAAAAACTATTGTACTGTAGGTTTTTACAGTAATGTGCTGCTAAATCTACTGCGACATTTAACAGTGTATTTTGTGTTGATCATGGCAGAAGTTTTGAAAAATATGATAATTCATTTTTTTGTAGCTACGTGGCGCCTGCAGGCGGTACACTCCGATTTAGAGGGACTACTCAGCACTCGTTAAGAGTTTATCAAATACCTATTTTGTGTGATTCTTGTCAGTGGTTGCTTAATTTGATTATGAATTTGATGTACTGCAGGGGGTGCACTTCGGGATTAAAGGGTTAAATCAGTAAATGTATCATATAACCACATGTTCGTTTTTATTTTTTATTTTCTAAAAATACTGCAAAGAGATTTTTGAATTTGTAAATAAGACAATTATTGGAGTACATTTTACAAGAAAATATTATTTCAGTTGTTCTACTGTGGTTTGTGGTAGTGGTTTGCGCAATTAGTTTACCAGCAATTCAGGGTGAAAAATTTTTGTACACATTCAGTGCTGTGAGAAAGCCCTGCTAGTTCTATTCCAAGTCATCTGTATCTTTGGAAAGTTCACTCCCTCTGTAAAAATCCTGTCACTCCTTATGTTTAAACAATGGTTGGTTGTAGTTGTGTAACTTCTCTCTCAGCCATGAGAAATTGACTATACCTTAAACAAAGAACAATACAGGACTAGGGAAAAAAAAACATCTTTTAAAGTCCAGTTTATTGGTATATTATGCATGTAGGGAATAATTGATCACAACACTTAGTGAAATTGTTTTCCATTAAAATTAATTCTGTTTTCTGTTCTTAGCTATCTCTTTCTCTCATGTTTCTAATTTTTTGTGACAAACTAGATGACCTGCAATTACAGGCTGTTCTCAGAAGGGCCGTTTGTGGCCTCAGTGAGCTGTAGAATAGAATCTCACAAATATAAATTCAGCATTCTTTTCCTCCCATTGTACTTAATGGCCTGAGGCAACATCAATCACATCTCCTGAAAAGGTCTGGCTCTTCTCACTCCCACAGTCATTCCTTAACTGTGGTCTGCACCAGCCCATCCTGGACGGTGCCAAGAGCCTATTAGGAGCTGAAACAAACACGTTGTACCATCCTGTACAGAGCTCCATTTCCACACTGTCTCCCAATGCATAAACCCTGCCTGCTAAGTGATTGATGAGACTCCAAATAGTGTTTTATGTGGTGTATTTGTTTGTAGTACAACAACTGAAAATTTAAACACTGAACACAATGAGAAAGATAATAAATAATGCCACAGGTAAGGTTAATAGTATTTTTATGGTGGATTGAATTACACATTTGCATGATATAAGGTTTCCTTATTATTTGACTAGAGGATCTGGTTGAACCACAGCTTTTTTTAGTTTTATAGACTCATGTGCTCTGTCCAGCTGACAGATGCCCACTTTCTCATTTATGTGCAATTTTCCACCCTTCATACATAATTCATAGAGGATTGTACAAAGAGCATCCTTCTTTATGTAACACAAACAAGCCATACTGTATGATAAATCAGTCACATTACACAGGCATTACTGTTACAGGTTAAAGGGATTTGTTATCATTTACTCATCTTCATGTCATTCCATGTCATTAGATATTTTAAAGAATGATTCAACCCAATTTCACAGGAAAACAACTATTTTACAAAGTGGCTATTTTGTATGTTGCGAAACATATGAAAACATACGATTTTTAGAAAGAAATTAAGCACCCAACCCCTAAACTACCGTCACCGGAGTGTAAGAAGATCATACAAATACATATGAACTAGCTACCAATTCGCACCAATTCAAATGTAAAATACTTATGAAATGCCATGAGATTGTATTGTCAACTGTTTTTGTTCATTCTGTGTATGTTTTGGAGAACATTGTTTTGGTTGTGCTTCGACTCTGTGTGACTGTGCAAATTAATATGACCCTTCACAGTAGATACTATTTCCCAATGAACTCTGTTAGAGAACGTGGCTACACATGGCAATTTATCTGTTCGATAAAATACCTTACTAACCTGTTGAGTAATAAAAATGTCATTTCAAATCCCTCACCATCTCCGAAAAGCCAAGCCAATGTTGATTCTTGTTGTATTACGAGCTCTATCACACTCTCTTTTTGCCAGCAGACTCTCCTCTGTTCAGCTTTTTTTCAAACGGGTGATTTCCCCGGAGGTTTGACATTTAGCGTGCTCCATGTCAACCTTTCTCACTCGTCGTGTTTCGCCACTCCCACACCATACACGCATCAAAGTAGCTGGAGCAACTTTTCCCTATTTCCGCATATTGCGAGACACGCACAAGCGAGGGATGTATTTCATAATTTCCATCCCACTATGTCTAAAATATAAACTCTTATAATAGCAGGGCTGCCAAGTCAACCACTTGTCACTGTTCTCACAACTGACGTCCATATTCTCACGCAGTGAAAAAGATCGCGGAGCAAAGAGTGACAAACAACACAGATTAGTTTACTTTTGATATAAACAAAGTCTCAGCTTTCAAATTTTGAAGTTTTATTACGAAATTCAAACAATAAATACCATTTTGGCACTCTTATTGTGGCAGAAGCATGTGTGAAACTCTTTACTACTAGTTACAGTACAAAAGAAACATGAATGAACATCAGAGGGTATGTTGAAAGAACCAGTACAACTTACTGAAATGTATCATGTAAACGCTCAGTGTTTCAACCGAGGATAAAACAGCTTGTAAACAAAAAAACACTTTTTGGAAGAAGGATTAATGATGCATTGACTCATTTAAATTTTGTTAATTTTGAACAAAAAAAAAAGTTACATGGTGTACCTTTTAAAGTGAAGCAATAGTTTCTCAAAAAAAACAAAGGTGAATTTCCGGGCACAGCACTACATGCATCCTGCTTTAAAATCTGGATCGTGAAGCAATAAACATATTTAACTGCTGTTCTCTCCCTGTTGTTCAAACTTGTCCTGCCCTTCTCCATAAGCAGAAGTACAGGACCCACTAAAATATACTGTATAAATGCATCTTTGTGAAGGGATGGGCAGCCAGAGAACGTGACTGCCTGAAACACGAGAGATCATATCAAAAGACCAACAATCACAAGTTCTGTCTCTTCATCAACGGGTATATACGGAAAATTATGTTTTGCCATAATCCATAGCAGAACATATTCAAACCCAACTTTACATAAAAGACCTTTGTATTTTCTGAATAGTTGTATTATTCTCAGTATTTGCTCATGTCAGGTTGGGGGTGAAAAACGCTTTGAGCTTCTCCCGCATGGGTTTAGCGAAAGAGCAGCTTTAAAAATATGTCTATAGTTTACTACATTACATCATCAAAGTTATCATGGGATAAAAGTGACAAGGTGGACGGAAATATAATACACTATCTTCTCTTCTAATCAGATGTATGAAGTAAAGAAACGTGGTTGCACTGTGTTCTTTTTTACAACGTCATAATGCAACTTTGCAGGTAATTAGTGATTTATTTATCCATTCCAGTTAAACAGTTAAGATATGAAAAGGCTTTGCATGCTACTGCTCAGCAGGATGATATCTTTTATAAAAGAGGTTTTAGATAAAGCTTTGGAACATGCAAGGAATAAAACCTACTGACTTGCAAAAGGCTTTTCATTCTTTTGAATGAAAAAGGAAACTTCCATTCAGCTTGTGAGGCAGTTGTTCTTTATTTTCCACTTTTATGTGCAGTCATTTTTAAACATGTGGAGCAAAACAACACTAAAAAAATAAATAAATACTTTTTAAGATGGTTAATTGGGAAATGTTTGCATAAGCCTTTCAAACCCTTCCTTTTCCTGAACTCAACAGGATGCAACTGAAAGCAGTTTGCGTCATCATTGACACATACAACACGCACCGAAGTATTCAAACAGACATTAAAAAAAAAAGAAAAAGTAACATTTTTCAGTCTTTTTTTCTTTTCAGTCTATTGTTTCTTTAGTTTAAAATGGTTCCTTCTTGCTCATTCTTCTTTGCCATGTTTTAGATATTAGATATTTCTAGTAAATAGTAGTCAAATAAATACATTTTATGAATTTAAATTTGAATTGTCATTGTAGATAATACAAATATGAATGAATGTACATTTATTACAGTTGTTTTGATGTGGTCCATTCATAAAAAAATTGCTGAAACTATACTTTTGATAAAGCTTAGAGTCAAGTAGAGCACTGTTTCTCCTCTACCTCCTGGTGCTTATAATGGGTTGTTTTCACTTCTCTTATTTGCACAGATGCTTTCTGGCCTGAGCATCCTTAACCCCCCAAGAGAGCTTTGATAAAAGTCACATTAACCCTCTTGTAGTACATTCAAGTAGGCAAATCTGGTTTTGCATAACTGTCATTCATTCAATTTAACTTACAATTAACTTTATGCTTTATCAGTAAGTTCACAACAGTTCAAGTGTAGGTACAATTAAGCTGAAGTCATAAAGCTTTATAATCTTACTATATCACAGGCCCATATTTGCTTATATGTGGCTTTATCTGTGAAAACATATAGGCCCTACAATAAATTCTTTCTGAGAAGTGCACTCGTTGACCAGTTAACTACAGTTAGAAGTGGGAAAACTGAAGAATTTTTTAACATGATAATACTAAGCACATTTAAAATCTTAAATGGGCCCTGCAGGGACATTGTCAAGTGGGCACATTTGTAAAATAAAGCTTTGTTTAGAAGCTTTCCCTGTGGGGGACGCAGGCATTGTAGGGGAAGGGCAGTGAATGAATGGGCCTGATTTCTGAGAAAAATATTGAAAAGGGGGTCCCTGCAAATTTGTCACATGACTAGGTATAACAACTCTGGCATCAAGTCATCATCTTTATCAGAAACATGACGGTTTGCCATGTGAAGGCCAGTGACCTCCAGGTGTGTGTTATAATAAAGTGCAGCAATAATATAATTGTTCCTGAGGTATGTTCCTGCCCTTTTAAAGGGATCGTTCACCCAAAAATGAAAATTTGATGTTTATCTGCTTACCCCCAGGGCATCCAAGATGTAGGTGATTTCAGTAGAACACAAATGATGATTTTTAACTCCAACCGTTGCCGTCTGTCAGTCGTATAATGCATGTCAATGGGAACTTCGTCTATAAGAGTCAATAAACATGCACAGACAAATGCAAATTAAACCCTGCGGCTCGTGACGACACATTGATGTCCTAAGACACGAAACGATCGGTTTGTGCGAGAAACCGAACAGTATTTATATCATTTTTTACCTCTAATACACCACTACTGCTTTGAGCATCTGGTTGGTGAGGTCTGAATACACTCTGACAACGGAAATGATCTCTCACACTCATTGACATATACACGCGAGAGATCACTTCCGGCATCAGAGCGCGTTTTCAGACCTCGCCAACCAGATCCTCAAAGCAGTAGTGGTGTATTACAGGTATAAAATTATATAAATACTGTTCGGTTTCTCGCACAAACCGATCTTTTCGCGTCTTAGGACATCAATGTGTCGTCACGAGCCGCAGGGTTTCATTTGGATTTGTCTGTGCATGTTTTTTGACTCTTATAGATGGAGTTCCCATTGACATGCATTATACGACTGACAGACGGCAATAGAGTGCCCCAGGGATGATGCGTTTTTGTAGGCAAAACCCGGAAGCGAGTTAGCATTTTAGGACTTCCGGTTCCAACGCCGTAAAGTCTATGGGTTTTTTTAATGGGTTTTTGCTAAATTGCCTGAAATAAGGTCTGTGGTTAACAAAGCCTCTAAATAATTTCATGTTTTGATCTATGACATAAAACACACCAGTTATAACCCACTTGTGATTTTTTTTAAACTTTTACTGTGTCTTAAAATCAGCGGTTGCTAACAAATTGCTAAAAGGGACTACTTCCTTTGGCGGGGACTTTAGACGTCATCATTAAAAACGGGACATTTGGACCGCATTTCTCATGAAAGAGTGGATAAGTATTCATACACAGCGCAGATCATAATCAGCGAGCATGTTTTTAAATAGAGTTGTTTTCTAAATAAAGTTTGAGGACGCTTGGTGGTGACGACGTTGATCCGCGACCATGGTGTGCTGTAGTCCGTTTATAGCCTACTGTTAGCTTTTTATATCTGACGACTTTATTTAGGCTTCAAAATCTATAAATGTTGTGTTAACTTGTAAAGATTATCTTGATAGACAAAACGTGTAAGTGTCATAACCCTTTGTTAAACAAAGAGCTTATTTTCTGCGATTTTCCAAAAGTCTATGGGAAAAATGAATAGGCTTCCAGTCGAGAGAACCTGTGCACCACTAACTTCCGGGTTGGCCTACAAAAACGCGTCATCCCTGGGGTACTCTATACAGTTGGAGTTAAAAATCATCATTTGTGTTCTACTGAAGAAACAAAGTCACCTACATCTTGGATGCCCTGGGGGTAAGCAGATAAACATCAAATTTTCATTTTTGGGTGAACTATCCCTTTAAAGGGTGAAACAGTTCATAATTTTAGTAGGCTAGTTCAGTTTCCTAAGTTACACAGTTGTTTTCTTCCAGTGTAGCCTATTAAAATCAGCACATTTGGAAACTGATATTTCCTAAGTATTCATGCTGACTCATAAAGTAATCTATTTTAAGAAATATCCAAATAGTTATATTTGACTTTTGTAAGCTTACATCAACAAGAAAAAAAAGTAAATGTCAAATCAAGGCCAAACCAGCCTTTGAGGTTATAGCTATGTAAAATATTAACAGATTTGACTAAAAAAAAAAAAAAGTTTAATTAATTATGACGATGCTGCCTCACAGCCTCACACAGAGTATTATTTCTGTGGTAGTGGAAAAACCCCACTCCCATCATACTCAGAAGTATGTGGATGAGACTAACATTAAATTTCCAGCTTGCTACAGAGCGGCGATCTCCCTTTAAATAAACTCCGCCCCGAAATCAGTCGATCAAATTCGGCATCACACTTCTGAGTCGTTGACCAATCACGTTCGTTTAGGGGTGGTCTTAAAACGGTGGTCCGGGAAGACGTCATCCAATAGAATCGCGAGCTCGTCGGACAAAAGGGATGCGACAGTCATCGCTTACCTTGTGAGCCGCCCATTATTCATGTTCATTCACCACTCATTTAAGGAGACACGACAGTAGATAGCGGAACACAAATTAAGACCTAACGGTCTCACGGCTCAAGTCTTTTCAAAACACAAAACGCCCCGCTGAGCTGTAACGTTTGTTCCAGTGGGTTCGTCAGCGCTTTTGTATTGTTTTTATGACAAGTTTGAATATTTTAACGGCACATTTATCCAAATGAGAAACTTCAAATAACATATGAAGACATTCAAATTATAGCCAGAGTAGTTTGGACATGAATATAACACAAAGATGCAGTTTAACACGTTTTTCTTAACCTATAAATTGCGTCAGGACAGTAAAAGTAGGCTATATATTTACTTTGATGTTCTGACATTCTCACACATAAATCCGTCTTGAAAACCCCTTTAAATTGTGACCTCAGCTCTGAGGGCGGTTTAACACGCCCCTCTCTCCAAAAAGTGTATTTCTCATGCATGACTGGCTCATTTGAATCAAGTGAGGGAGGAGGAGAAGATCTCCGGTCCTCTGCGTTAGAGCCAGAGCTGATAGTCTCTTATCTCAGCATCCGAGAAACACTCCCGCTCATCACACATCATTGGGATCGTGCATGCTGAATATCCCAATGATAGAAGTGGGGAGAGGATTCTGGCTTTGAGAAAAACTGAGACATACCGGGAGGTTCTCGAGTAGAAGTTCGGAACAAGGGGAGAAAAAGAGAGAAAGAATAGTATTATTGTTTTTTTTTTCTACAGATCAGCCCATCTGAAACCATCAATAATGACTAGAAGATCGTGTGCCATTTACGCCACCGGGATCGTGTGCGCTCATTTGCTCATTTTGGGAATCGCCCTTCTGGTGGCTCAAGTCTTCCAAACAATGATTCAAGAACGGATAAAAAAGGTTAGTCTGCTTAATTTTACAAAAAGCTCTAGTTATGTTATAAAACCGGCTTTTAAAGTGACTCGGTTATCCTACACGAGGCTTCTTCTGTGTTGAGCATCACGCGGAGTTGCTAGTATCACTTGATGTAACGCGAAATCATACAACAGACGTTACATATTGTCATGTCTCTTCCACCCTTAAAATTGCTTTACCAAAGTTCCTGTTCTTGCTCGAGATTTCATGTTATGTACACTTAACCTGTGTTTTAGCCGTTTAACTGCCCCCTCTTTGACATGTAGGTGGTCACAACATGGTATTAAATTACCGTGATGTAAATGTGGGTTTGTTGTAACCCTGATTAAAGTGGGCTGGTCGCTGTCTGTGACCACGAAGCCTATCATATTGCGGAAAAGACTTTTTCCCCCCCGTCTCTCTATCTCTTCTCCACCTCAACGGTTCTGTCTGACTGACTGACTGAATTAAATGCGTTCTATTGCAAAACCACGGGGTAATGATGAATGAATCACTCACTCACTCTTTAATGTAACGGGAAGGGTTGTTCGTTCACATAGTAGGCTGTGTATATGGCCGGGGGAGGTGTGCTATATGTGTGGCAGTGGGGGAGGGTCTCAGCCTGTTCTCCTTAGAAAAATACTTGGAATTCTGACCTCCACCCTCAGTATTTTTAACCAAGTGTAGTATTCACTGTTTAGTATGACTCCCTTAACCTGGTATTCATGGGTGTTTGCGGTGGTCTGTGAGTGAAGCTAACTTTGCTCGAGATGTTTTGTATTGGTTTGCCATTCATTGACAGTTGATATAATTGGCCCTCGTGATGACATAATGTAGCTTTTTTTGTATTCATTATGTCTTCTCTGGCACTTAAACATGTAATAGTGAACTGTTAGGCTTAAGTTCTCTAGACAAAACAACTTTTCAAGCCCTCAGGTGATGTGTGTTTTTAGAGTGTAGGGTGTGGAGTGGGTGACATGTTCAAGGAGGTTGTATGTTACACAGTATGTAGCTCTGAGGCAGTTTTTCATCTTGTTTGACAGTTAAAACTTCCTTTTACTTGCTGCTTTCGCAGCAGCATTTAGCTGAAGTTGAGATCTATTTGATGTATGCATGCATTCCTTGCTGTGAATTAATGTTTAAATTCATTTAAAACTGCACCTCCTAACAGTGTACAATATGGGTTGTTATCTAAGAAAATATCCATTTCCAGTGGCTGGTACCATCATACACTCTGGTATCTACTTCACTGGCCTTTTCTAAGGTTAACCACTCGCACGTAAAGGGCATAAATGACCTTCCTATCAAAATACAAACATTTATTGTTTTTCTTACCTTGGCTGTAGTTGCTCGATCAAGGCTTTGAAAATGTCCTAAAATGGTTTAATGTCCATTGGGACCTTCAAAAACGTCACTTCTCAAGGTTGATGAGCACAGCAGAACACAAAACCAAATTCCAGAGGATTATTTGTATAATTAAATAATTAGTATTGATATCATATCCCATAGCAGAGTTGTAAGAAATTGAAAGAAGTTAATACTTTTATCCAGCACGAATGCATTAAATTGATCAAGAGTGACAGTAAAGACATTTGTAGTTTTAAAAAAAATATATATTTCTCTTTCAAGTAAATGCTGGGTTTTTTAAACTTATTCTTTATCAAAGAATCTTGGAAAAGTATCTTTCTTTCTACAAAAATATTTATCAGCAGCAAATCAGCATATTAGAATGATTTCTGAAGGATCATGTGACAATGAAGACTGGAGTATTCAGCTTTGCCATTACAGGAATAATTTTAAAGTGTGTTCAATTTTAAATTGTAATAATAATTCACAATATTACCGGTTTTGATCAACTAAATGCAGCCTTAGTGAGCTTAAAAGACGTCTTTCAAAAAACATACCCAAACTTTTAGTGTATACATGCTTGTTAAGGTGTGGTCTGGTGCTTTTAGTCAATAAAACTTGAATTGGTGTCTTTAAGCTAAAATGCACTGCTTCTTTTAAAAACCAAAAATCATCTTTTTTTTTACCAGGTGTTATTAAGAACTCTTGTCAATGTGGTTTAAAGAAAATATACCTCCTGAGAAACCCTGAAAGATTAGAAAAGGGAGTCGATGAGTGTGATGTAACATAATCTTACTTTAAAGAAAAGCTTTAGTCTAATTTCGCTACGCATGGTTGAATAAGTTGAATAGCTGCAAATTTTCTTCAGTGCTTTATACCAGTTACTTTTCTCAAGGTAAAGCTCCTAATGACAGGGTTCCCATTCAGAGCTTATATGTGAAAAATTCCTCCGTTCAAAAGTCGGGTGTCCTCTTAAATGGAAGATCTGAGCTGTTTGAACAAAGACGCCTTTTATGTTATTCTCTGGGTAATAATATAGTGTACATTTAAGGCACAGTTTTGTCATGAGTGAATCGTTGATTTGTCACAGATTAGATGTTGGAATGACTGATTTCGAAACATACAAACTGCATTTTTCAACTTAAGGCCAGTGATTCTAGCAAATATTTTTTCTTAAAGGACCTTTCAGAAGCTGAAGGTCCAGTGAAGGGGGCCGGGATGTTTGTTGTTTTGGAGCGGGTGCTCTGCTACTCTGCTGAAGTCATGGCTTTTGATTCTAGATAGCGTTATCTGCATTTCAAGGGAGAATTCTGGAGTAAAACCTTCTGGTTGTCATGAGTTTGTGACGAGTCGCCCTTTGGAGCTTTGTTTTTTCCATTACTACACAATTGCGCGGTCACGTGTAGTCACGAATACCTTTGTTCTGAAGTAAAAGTTTGTCATTTTAGAATAAGCATTCGTTTCTCCTTCCGAGTTTGGCTCACGACACTCAAGAAGTGAGAAGTGTTACTGCTGAACCACTTATCTGATGGAAAATTCAAACACCTGATTGTGTTGCTCTCATCTGTCATGGTGGTGGATCGCTGATGTTGATGTTTTTCTTCCCTTTTTGTAACTCTGAATCAGCTCGACTGTCTGCTGAGCTCTTTCCTCTTTTTCCGTCATCCCAGCACTCGCTTTACCTCATGTCTGCTGTATTTGTGTTATAACAGGTCACTGACATTTCACCAGAAACACATTGAGCATTCAACAGGAAGGCACTTAGCTTTTGTGTTCTTTCTTCCCTAAATTATATTGAAACATTGAGTTCTCTTTAAACAGACACTGCATTAGGTTACAGAAATGGTCTTTTGGTGCTCTCTCTTGACCTCTGACTGTTTTTCGTTCACAGGAGATCACACTGGCTAAGAACAGCAGAGTATTGGAGGGCTGGATAAACCCACCGCCTCCTGTTTACATGCAGTATTTCTTCTTCAATGTTACCAATCCAGATGAGTTCTTGGCTGGAAAGGAAAAGCCCAAAGTCACTCAAATAGGGCCTTATACTTACAGGTGATTTACA
This sequence comes from Chanodichthys erythropterus, assembly GCF_024489055.1. NCBI lineage: Eukaryota > Metazoa > Chordata > Actinopteri > Cypriniformes > Xenocyprididae > Chanodichthys > Chanodichthys erythropterus. Next base: position 47,862,029 of record NC_090233.1, read on the forward strand.
GAAGTCTCATACTGAGATGTTCATGTTAATTTTCATCATTTTCTGAGCTTTGTTTTGGTTACTAAACTGTACCGTCTGTTGTCAGTGACAACAAGTTTGGCACCACAGTTAAGAAATGACTCATGCTTTGAGAAGATAGGAAACAGGAAACATTTAAGCTACTCGCTTCAAACTAAATGTCGAATAATTATGATGCACTTGTAAGAATTATTTTTGGTTTGTTTGTTGTTGTTAAATTTATTCAGCAATGAAGTATTAAATTAATCAAAAGTGACCGTAAAGAATAAAAATGATTTTCAACTGACAATAATAAGAAATGTTTCTTGAGCTCATATTAGAATGATTTCTAAATGATCATGTGAGAATGAAAACTGGAGTAAATTCAGCTTTTCTATCACAGGAATAAATTCCATTTTAAAATATATTAAAATAGAGAACACTTCTTTTCTAATTGTAATAATATTTCATAATGTTTTAGTTTTACTGTATTTTTAATCAAATAAGAGACTTTTAAATGGTAACGTCATGTGTATTAGATTGAAAAATCTAGACCTTAAAGTTGCCAACTTTGATATTAACATTAAATAAAATGCTACTCTCTTTTATCAGGGAATACCGACCAAGGGAAAATGTCACTTTCCTTGAGAATGGGACAAAAATCTTTGCCACAAATCCCAAGAGCTTTGTGTTTCTTCGCAACATGTCAGCGGGAGATCCTGAGGTTGACCATGTGATAACCGTTAACATTCCATTAATTGTAAGAAGGGTTTTGTTTTCTTGGCAACCAATCATTTTGCATTTAAAATTAGTCTGCTTGTAGCATTTTTTTTTTTTGTCATTTTCTAAACCGAACATTATTTTTTTTATATACAAATGTGAAGGATTTGCTCTTAATTTTTCCCTCTTGTTTCAGGCCATCATGAATGAGTTGAACTCCTACTCTTTCTTTCTGAGGACTGGTGTGTCTATGTTGATGGGATCCATGGGCATCGGGGTGTTTATGAATCGTACAGTCCATGAGGTCCTGTGGGGTTTCAAAGACCCGCTGCTGTCCAAAGTCCACAGCATGAAACCAGAAGTGGATGAGTATTTCGGCCTTATGTACAATGTAAGAATCTGCAGTTTCATCATATTTAGTGCTGTAGTCAGTCTGAAAAGAGGTATAAAATGCAGTCTAAATGGGTCATATATTTAAGCAACCAATAAAAAGTAGCACACACGAACTCTAAAGCACATATACGATCAGAACAGGATAAGCAAATGATGTTATTATCATAATCCTGCAGATGTTGACCACTGTACCAGGTTTGACACAGTGGCCTGGTTTACTCTAATGTATTTTAGACCTTCTTCAGGGATTATACATGTATTAGGAAAGATATTAAATATCTGCAGTATGTGCAATCATAGGTATCATGTGAGTGCCTCGAAACGGCGATTTGCATTAATAAAACATTTAGTCTTTCACTTTTCACTTTCACTTTTCACTGTATTTTCCTCATAGCATCTAAATAACCTATTTTCCTATGACTTTCTAGTCATCTTTACCCTTAATACAGTATTTTTTTTACTAACTACAGAAAAATGGAACCCATGAGGGTGAATTTGTCTTCCACACTGGAGAGAAGAACTACATGGACTATGGAAAGATTGACACGTGGAACGGCATCAGGTATGTCAGTCCTTGCGTAATCTGCATTACCTTACTGACATAATGAGAATTCTTGCACACTCATTTGGCATCTGCTCTCCTACCTTGGCTTGGGAAATTGGGTTAAACACACAGCATGCTTGCATTACATGCTGGATTAGTCAATATCAAAGTATAAAGTCCAAGAAAAGTCCTCCTGTGCTTCTCAACTACCCTATATCCTGATTTAAATTGACCTATATCCCAATAAATAACATTTCAATTGACTTTGCAGATGAAGAAACTTCTGCATGTCAGTTTTTGCATTAAAATTATGGTGAAAAATGCATAATAAACCATCCTTTTTCATTCACCTGCCACAAAAACAATCACCATATGTTCATTTTCTCACTCACAGTCAGATGAACTGGTGGTCATCTAACCAGAGCAACATGATCAATGGTACCGATGGCAGTGTCTTCCACACCTTCCTGTCTAGAAAAGAACTCCTCTACATCTTTGCTGCTGATCTGTGCCGGTAAGCAACGTGTTTTAACACATACAAGGTGCTTGGTTACTTGTACACGGTTACTTATGCTCTTTATCACTTGCAGATCGATTCATTTAGGTTACGTGAGCGACACAGAGGTGAAGGGTATCCCTGCTTTCCGCTTCGCCCCTCCTTCGGATGTACTGGCTCCCCCAGATGAGAACCCCAGTAACGCTGGCTTCTGCGTGCCTGCTGGAGATTGTCTAGGAAAAGGAGTCCTCAAAGTCAGCGTCTGTCGCCAAGGTAAGCCTGTTCTAGGTCACACCGCACCTTAGCTTCAGGGCCGTCAGCATGTTTTCCGAACAGGATTTTACAGTGAGAAAGACGTGGGATGCTTTCAGAAGAATCATTACATGGGAAAATAGAGTAACTTTTTAAATATAGTAATTTGTTTAACAAAGTACAGCAATTTAAGTATGCTAACAACTTTGGTGCCCTAAATGGCTGCTCCAGACTGACATTTAACCAAAGCAAACCAAGCATATGTAAATAGTATTGAATTTCTGGGTTTCCCATTACTGATCTGTGGCCTCGTAACCTAAGTTCAAGTTAAATCTGTCTGCTTTTGTTTGCACACTCCTGGACTATGAAAGGGAAAACCGAGTTCAGCACTTAATGAATAACTTTTAGTGCAATTTTATGACTCGAGCACTTGATTCGCAGTAGGTGTCCTCCGACAGATTACTTTATCTTTGCCTCTATTACTTCCACCATAAACTACTAGGCTAATATTATTATTGAACGATGGTAAACTCTCGCTTTTGTCATGTGAGTGCTCCTGATATGAAACAGCTGTCAAAATTTGCACGTGCTTTGATTAGTCATCATTCCTAGAAGGGTTCATGACAGTTGATTTAATGGTTATATTTAGGTTGTTATTAAGGATTGGGATATGGGAAATAAAACGGTGGTAGCTAACAATTATATGTAGCATAACGATAAAATAGGCACCTATAAAATGTAGTATTTTGTGTTCTCGGTGGGTGTTCAGGATGTACGTTGAGTATGTACTACCAAAAGAGGAAGTTTCATTTTCTGTTAGAGTGCATAAAAAGCCAAAAAGTCCCAGAAAATGATTCGGGGTTATTATTTAAGATAATGGAAAATGTCATGAAACAAGAGAAGTAAAATCTAAAAACAGCACATTTGCAGTCTGAACTGTCACCTGCCCCACTAGGGCCAGTGATGCATTATTATACTCTTTGCATTCATTGATTTTTTTTTTTTTTTTTTTTTTTTTTTTTTTTCTTCGTAAGTATTTGTGGGTTTTTAAATTGTAAACACATCAGTAATATTTTGCATTGTATGCCATAACTTTTAATGTGTATGAATATCTATGTCATAGAGTTCTGTTATAGCTGTAAATTTTAACAACAATAATAATAATAACATACTTGTTGGAAATGAAAAATCTAAATCTATATTTTTTGACACATTTCAATGTTATTGTTGTTTTTGATGGTGTGTCCAGTTAAAAATCTGAACTGCTGACCTAGTGCTGACCAGCATAAAAAAAATTAGGCTTAATATGACTTAAATCATTATTATGTTTATGACTGTCCATTATAAATGCAATGGCTGATAAAGAAGCTATTATTAATGCATATTCACTGTAGAGCTTTCCTAGATAGGCACTATATATACCTGACTGTCAACTAATCTGAACAAAGGAACAGCAACTAATGCCATGTGTTCCTCTTTCCCCTTCACTGTACAGGTGCACCCATTGTTGTGTCCTTCCCTCATTTCTACCAAGCCGATGAGAAGTACATCAAGGCCATTGAAGGAATGAACCCAAATGAAGAGGAACACGAAACATACCTCGACATAAACCCGGTAAGATCTGTTTGCGCGCTTGTGGTTTGTAATCTGAAAGTAGTATACACCGGTCCTCACCATGGCAGGAAAAAAATAAGGTGATTCACTCTGATAACCACAGTGAAAGTGAAACCATGCCTACCTAAATTTACCTAGAATTCCACTGAGAGTTATTGTAGCATGTCGTGAAGGAAAATGTACTCAGCTGGTGTATGATGGACTTGTGTCACTCCACTCCCTGTTCTGTGGTGAATATTTGGTGACTTTTAATACTAAATTCACCCTTTGCTTTTTTCTGCAGACCACAGGGGTTCCCATTCGTGCCTGTAAGAGAGCTCAGCTCAACGTCATACTGAAGAGAGTCAGTGGCTTCCCGTGAGTAAAACCTCTCACAAAAACCATTACAGTGTGATTTGAAATGACAAAATGGCTAATGAGACTTCTATTTTTTCCTTCTCAGCAAAACAAGATTCCTGAATGAGACAATTTTCCCCATTATGTATGTCAACGAGGTGAGTTTTCATATCATCTTCACTTTCTTCAGATTTGGGATGTCCCCGAAGCATGTTTGGAAAAGAAAAAGCACTGTGTATAGGGAGCGGCTGGACTGGCCGCACATTTTAATGTCTCTCAAATCCTCCGACATTGTCTTGTCAGTCATCTCTCCTTACGATCTTCACTTGATAAGCGAAATCTGATGTAACTGACTACCACAGCAAGCCTAACTATGTCCCTTTAGGGGCTCCGTAGAATGCACTATTCATTTTCTGTGCCTTTCCGAATTCAAATTTAGGTTTCGGGCACATCCCTACTTCAGACTATCGGTTTGCCTGTTCACAAAGTTAATTTGTTTTCCTATAAATTTCATTTCGTAATTTTCAGACTGCAACTATTGACGATGATTCTGCAGCCCAGATGAGGACGCTTCTGTTGATTGTAACAGTGGTGTCCAACTTCCCCGTCATCATTGTGGGGCTGGGGGCCATTTTACTTATCATCCTGATCTTCCTTGTCTGCAGGAACCGCCAGAGAAAGGTAAAGAATCAGCGATAATACATTTATGTCCTTTCATCTTATACATTGGCTAGTTCAGACTGAAAATGTCATTTGTATGTTGATAACACCTTTTCTTAGAACAATATTAATGGAGTAACAGTTAATATTCTCCAGAAATGCCGGTTTGGAAAAGACTCAAAGCCTTTAAAATTCCATCAACCTTACACACCCTTGGCTTGAAAGTCAATTACATTTGTCACTCGCCTTGACGGCACTAACCCTATCTTTTAAAACCCATGCATGCACCCGCATGAGGGAATGCATGTGCTCTAGTGCACGTATTACTTTATGAAATGTGTTCTTAAATAGTTTTTCTTTGCAGTATACAGTAATTATCAGTTTAATTGGGTTGGTCATCTCATGTTATGACCTAAAATAATTTAAGAATGGTTAGGCGGGAAAAGGATTTGTTTTGCACATTTATATACTAATGTTCAATGTTCTTTTATAGAATTTATTTTATCATTTGAAATCTGCCAATGATGCATTATGCTATGTTATGATTTCCAGTAACATTTTCCTCCCTTTTTTTTTTGTTCCAATTCAGAATGAAGTAAAACGTATTGATTTTACTGAAGCTTTTCATTCTTTTGCTGTAAGTCTTCATTTATTTTACACACACACACAATTTGCTTTCATTATTTTCAGATTTGCCCGTTATATCATTATTGTATTTGGTCATTTTGAGCATTTTCATATAAATACCTTGTTTGTTAACATTTGTTTCTGCAAATCATTTGAATTGCTTTTCCTGCATGGTGATCGTAATGTACTTCTGCAGTGTTTCACAGCATTAGATTAGATGTTTAGCTACACAGTCCATGTCTTAGTGGTACATGATTTCATGATTGACATCTTCAGTCATCTATACGTGGTTTTAACAATGTACACGCTAATGTTCTTGTATTTTCTGTGCAGACGACGAAAGATGAAACGGCTTATACCCAAGTGAGCAACCAAGCAGAGGATTCGCCAGAAAACCGCACCAACCAGCCTTTGAGGAACGGATCTTATATTGCCATGTCACCAGTGGAGGCACAAAAGTGTTGATGAAGGACATCGCGTCTACCGATAGTGCATCCTCACCCTTTTTTATGTTTTACTTTTCACTGTGCGATTCGTCTTCGTGGGCCAGTCCCAACACGCTCACCACCGTATGCCAAGGGTCACTTATTCTGACTCGTGACTTTTTTTGTTTGTTTCTTTGAGCATGGCCTTCTCAAACTGCCATATCTTTAAACAAAACCTATGTAAATTCAAAGCACCCATTTCAAACAACCGTCTCTGGGTTTCCAGAGGCTTCTGTTGCCTAGTTCTGAGAGGCCTGAAACACACTCTCTTGCCTTTTTACAAACACATATATGCATTGCATGCTCACAGAGTCCATAGTTCCTGAAGGCATGAGAGAGCGTGAGGGGTTTCACCCATCCAGAACACTCATGTCTGGGACAGCCTGTGCTCTTAAAGTGTTTCAGATCTCATCCCACACTACTGTATTCAGGTCTACACAGGCAGACCTTAAACTAACACAGCTCTTCATACGTCAAACCCTTTGAAAATGAGCAGATAAATGCAAACTATTGATTTACCTCCTCTAAGAGTATTAGAGAGCTAAAAGGTCTAATATGCTAACAAAAACTGGGTCTAATCCAGAACTTGTGTGTATGTGTGTGTGTGTGTGTGTGTGTGTGTGTGTGTGAGATTGTACATACCAGTATGCGTGTGTAATTATACGTGTGTATTTCCGCAGGCATGTCGATGCTTGCATGTTTTTGTCACACTGTGGTGAACTGCTCTGGTGGATCATCTTCCACCATTTTGCACGATGCAGTGTGACGACATGTGGAAACCAGTGACTTTAGTCCTTTTTATTTCACAGTATCAGAGTCACATTCATTCTGATGCCAGAAACATTTCAATGATGAAGGCTGTTAAAAAGAGGTCAGACATTCTCCTTTAAAGCATCGTATTACAGAAATCGCACTAGCTTTTAGCATTTTGTAAAAAAAACAAAAAAAACATCAACAGACGTAGAACACTCACAAGTGAGACTTGAATATTTTCTGCCTTACAAATACTTACGAACACAATGTGATTCTGCTGCGTGGTAATGGCAGGTGTACAGTGGAACTTGATGAAATGTCAGACAAACTTCTGTGAATCGGTGTCGGACTTAGAACTACATCCCTCCCGTTTCACAGCAAAACATTCTGTTATAGCGAGAGCACAACTACAGTATGCTAAACCCACAGTCTAATCTGAGCAGAAAGGGTTAATGGTTAGCAGGTTTTGAGGGGTTAACGGTGAAGTTTGCACATTTTTATTTTATTTTTCTGTGCACGTTCAGTTAATATTAACCCTCTGTGGGCGAAAAAGACCCTAGCACTTGAATCACTGCGTATGTCTGTTGAGTTTAATTTTCGTGTTGCTTTTTCTATCCTTGATGTTCGCTATTGCTTCTTTAAAATGAGGCCATATTTTAAATCAACTTGAACAGGATGCGATAGCTGCACACTTCACAAAGTATCACTAAAGATGAGTTGTCGTATACATTTCTGTGGGTTTGTCCAAATGAATATTTTCGGTTGTCTGTCTGAAGTTGCCATAACCCATGTGTGCAGTTGCACTCTGTTGTTTTAAAGACTTATGTGTCTGTAAATCATTCCCATGTTGGAGACACTTGCTGGAATGATTGATGTTTGTTACTTTTACTTGACGTAAACCATCTGTTACCTATTGCGACCACGGTTTGCGTGGATCGCGGTGCACATTGTTGCATATATGCCTGTGCCATGGATTTAGCTTATCGTAACGATTTAGTGCAAGGTTTAAACTGGAAACACTGTACTTGCAGTGTCTTATGCAGCTGTATCTGAACAGAAAACTGAGGGAAAGTCATTCAAGCTTTAGTCCATTACAGTGTTGCCAGTGCAAATAGTATATAAATTTACATTAAAATTGTCTTTGGCAGTCTCTCTTAACATACTAGGCTGAACAAAGACCCCGCTGGAACATTGTGTATCAAGTGGTGGGACGTAAAATGTGACTTGAGTATGAAAGATCTAAGAACCTGAGCCATTTCTATACAGTTTCCAGATTTCTAACGGTGACTTTTGCCCCTATATGCTTGACCAAAGATTAGATAACTGGTTTGTTTGCTTTCCTCACAGATAGCTGTAGTGCCATCGACTTCCCATTTACAAGAGCATTAGAGCCTCTTTGTCTACAAAGGCAAATAAGAAAAGGAAAAAAAATAAAA